>NW_028270150.1:21465254-22067754 GCF_037043375.1 Chiloscyllium plagiosum
TAATAATAGAACATAACATTATCACACAAAATAAGAAAAAAAAGCAAAGATGTACATATAAAAGACAGTTCAAAAAATCATAGTACAAAGTTTTAACCTGTTTGCCAGCACTATTCTTTTATAGATGTTCAATTCTGGACAAATCTCTCTCCATCTTATTTCACTGACTTCTCTCAGTTTCTTTTCTTTGAACTATTGAAGAAAATTTTACAATTTTGTTTCCAAGCTTGTGGCATAAGGCTGATGACCCAAATACTTCCAGTTGAAAAAAAACTTGAAGATTTCTATCCAAACTGTCCTGGCTTAGAAACTCCATAAAGCTAAAAGTCTTCAGTCAGAGCAATTGGATTCTCAGAACTAAATCATCTTTCTCACGTTAAAAGAAATTTTTTTTCCTTTCTAACTGAATTCTGGACTAAAACCTTGATCCTTCAGATCTGAATCTGAACTAAGTCCATGCTATAATAAACTAAAATAAGTTGTGTGTTTACTCCATCTGTCATAAACTCAATAATATGAACATTTTATCTGTGAACACCACAGGAGCTATTTTAGGTACTTGATCACTGTCGTAGGTTTTCTTGGAATGAATGTACATAGACCCCTGATTCAAAACACTTTCTGACCAGTTTTTAAAAAAAACTCCTTCTGCCTTTATTTTAAATCCAAATTATTAAATAACATCATATCGACCCAGTATTCAGGACTGCAATGGGGGAGATGTTGCCTGTTAAGAACTGCTCAACAGTCAGAAGTGGGCAGTCCCTCATACTTGTAAATGGCACTGGAAGCATTGGCAGCTGTCAGCTGTGCCCCCACCAGAGGTCAAGGATTTATAAGGGGCCTTGCGCTAATGGTGAGTAGGGCAGTGACAGCAGGAGCAGAAGCATCGTTCTCAATGGGGCCTCTCCTCACTTATTCACCTTCCCATTCCTGATACTCAGCAAGATTATTTTTAATTGAGCAATGCCTTTGGGAGAGCCCAACAGGCCTGACAGTGCTTCCTTTAGAATCAGAGTGTAGAATCAGGCCATTCAGCCCAACAAGTCCACACTGAAACTCCGAAGAGTAACCCATCTAAACCCATTCCCCTATCCTATTATCCAATATTTACCCCTGACAAATGCATTTAACCTACACATCCCTGAACACCATGGGCAATTTAGCATAGGCAATTCACCTAACCTACACGTCTTTGGACTGTGGGAGCATCCAGAAGAAGCCCATGTAAAAACGGGGACGATGTGGAAACTCCACGCAGTCAGTCGTCCGAGGCTGGAATTGAACCTGGGTCCCTGGCACTGAGACAGCCACCGTGCCACCCATGCCACCTTTTCCAAAGCAGCAACTGGGTGAATACCAGTTTGGAATTATGCGAAACAGCTGCATGATTTGAAAATTGGTCAATCCCTGGTTGTGGCATGTTACACCAGCACTGGTATGATTTGTCTAGAATTGTCAATTAATGTCCTCAAATTGCTCTGGGGCAGGTAGGCCACTCAATAATCTTCATGTTCCAGATTTAACTGAGGCAGGGGTGGAATGGCAGAGACCCTAGTCATTGTCTTCCCAACCAACTAAATATCCCTCTGCTCCAACTTCACCAAATGGTTGGACTTAAATTCCACTTATATCATGGTACAGCACAGAAGCAGCTCATTCAGCCCATCAGGCCTATTCTGACTCTTTGTAGCTGTTTTTCTCTTGTACTTAGTCAATTCGCTTCTGAAATTTTGCCATTTGTTTCCACCTTCCGTGCAGGCTGTACACTCTAGGTCACAACTACTTGATCCCCTCATTGCCTCTGGTTCTTTTAAATAACTCTGGGCCTTCACACTCCGTATTGCCAGCAAGGTGAGTTAGTGGAGGAGCTCCTGCTTTCAAAAAATGTGAGGTTTGTTCCAGGTTTACAGTGCAACAGCAATCTGTGTCAGTACTGTCACTTCACTCAGCACTCAATTATGTACACATGCGTCTGCATCATTGGAGAGAGAGTGGCAGATGGAGTTTAATTTAGATAATTGTGAGCAGTTGCATTTTGATAAGGCAAATCAAGGCAGGACCTAATGGGAGGGTCCTGGGGAATGTTGCCAAACATAGAGACCTTGGCTGCACGATCATAATTCCTTGAAAATGGAGTTGCTGGTAGACCGGGTAGTGAAAAAGTGTTTCATACATTTACCTTTATTGGTCAGTGCATTGAGTATAGTAGCTGGGAGGTCATGTTAAAGACATACAGGACATTAGTTAGGCCACTTTTGGAATACTGCAATCAATTCAGGTCTCCCTGCTGTAAGAAAGAATTTGTTAAACTTAAAATGGGTTCAGAAAAGATTTATAAGGATGTTGCTGGGTTTGGAGTGATTGAGCTATAGGGAGAGGCTGAATAGGCTGGGGTTGTTTTCCCTGGAGTGTTGGAGGTTGAGGGCTGACCTTTATAGAGGTTATAAGATCATTTAGGGGCATAGGTAGGGCAAATAACAAAGGTCTTTGCCCCAGGGTAGAGGAGTCTAAAACCAGAATTGTAAGGAGAGAGGGGAAAGATTTAAAAAGGACCTAATGGACAACCTTTTCATGCAGAGGGTAGTGCATGTATGGAATGAGCTGTCAGCGAAAGTGATGAAGGCTGGTGCAAATACAGCATTTAAAAGGAATCTGAATGTGTACATGAATAGGAAGGGTTTAGAGGGATATGGGACAAATGTTGGGCAAATGGGACTAGATTAATTTAGGGTATCTGATTGGCATAGGCGAGTTGGACTGAAGGTCTGTCGCTATGACTATGACTGTAAGAGTTTTACAAGAATGGTACCAAGAAAGAAAAACTGCAGTTATGAAGATAGATTTGAAAGATTCTGATTGTTCTCTATTCATAAAAGGATCTTCTTGAGAACTCTCCCAGCAAATCTTGTTCCTTTATTAACCCCAATCCCTATCAGGATCCATCATCAAATGCAGGCTATAATCTCTAATTGCTGTCTCTGAGGGTCTGAAACTGCCCACATGAGGCAGTCAATGATTACTAATCACTGAAAATGAATCTTCCACTGTGACTTTTGGCTTCAATCTTTGTCATCATTGTCGACAGGAGTAGTGCCAGAAGACTGGAGGACAGCACATATTGTTTGTTCCCTTGCTTAAGAAGGGGAGTCAGGACAACCATGGTAATTATAGGCCAGTGAGCCTTACGTCGCTTGTGCTTAAAATGTTGGAAAAGTTATAAGAGATAGGATTTATAATCATCTGGAAAGGAATAAATTGATAACTTGGTAAGAGTTAAAATGGCCTCATCATTCTGATCACAGCTAGATGTTGTTCAAATTCAAGCAGTAGTCCGTTACCAGACTGTGGAGCAGCAACCTTGGACTTTGGTAGGAAGAATAGAGGTGTGGGTTATTTTCTAAACAGGAAAAGGGTTCAGGAATCAGGGAGTCCTAGTTCAAGAATCTCTTAAGGTTAACGTGCAAGTTCATGTGTGTTTTGGAAATGCAAATGCAATGTTTGTATTCATTTCAAGAGGGCTAGAATAGAAGAGCAAAAATGTACTGCTGAGGCTGTATAAGGTCCTCGTCAGACCACATTTGGAATATTGTGAGCAGTTTTGGGTACTGTATCTAAGGAAGGATGTGTTGGCATTGGAGAGAGCCTAGAGGTGGTTTGCAAGAACGATCCCAGGATTGAAAGGGCTGTCATATGAGGAGGAGTTGAGTCTTTACCATGGGTCTTTACTCAATGGAATATAAAAAGATGAGGAGGGATATGGTTGAAACTTATTGAATACTGATATGCTTGGATAGAGTAGAATAGAGGATGTGTTTCCAATAGTAAGAGTGACTAGCAACCAAGAGTACAGCCTCTGAGTGAAGGGGCAACCCTTTAGAACTGAGGTGAGGAGGAATTTCTTCACACAAGAGGTTGGTAAATCTGTGGAACTCATCAGAGAGCTGTGGAGGCCAAGTCATTGAGTGTATTTAAGACTCAGATAGATAGGTTCTTAATTGGTAAGTGGATTAAGGGTTACAAGGAGAAGGCAAGAGAATGGGGTTGAGAAACATTTCAGCCTTGATCAAATGGCCTAATTCTACACCTATATCTTATGGGACTCCTTATTCATATGGGGATTTCAACAGCTTTTAGACAGTTGTTTTTACAAAACAGAGGTAATTTTGCTCTTAGTACTGTTGGCATATGTGTGGGGTGAACCATTAGCAATTAGTTATGTTTTGCTTGACACTACAAGGGCAGGCCTTGGTGACTGTCCCAGAGTGGTGAGGAAATGAGAACTTATGGAGCATGTATTGTGACATTGGGAGACCCTCTCATATGGTATGGAAACATTTCCTCCGGGCTTACTAACCAAGGGTTCCAATCCAAGTTGATTTCTTTTTTAGCAGGGAACATTTCCATGCCCGCTGACCTCACACAACCCCTTCCCCACCCCTCTGCTGCTGGAAAACAACATGAGTTCCAAATGGCAAATGGGTAGGTTCTTTAATCACAGGTGATTCTTGAAAGCCAGTTAAAAAGCATTCGTTCCCATCTTTAATATTTTCATAAACCAGTGTTCATTTAGTATAGGGTTCCAAATAAAGGAACTGGGACAAACACAAAAACCGAAAATGTAACAGTAGCAAGACAATCCTGCTGCTGTAACAAAAGCAGAAACTCAACAGGTCTGGCAACATTTGTGGAGAGAAAGCAGAGTTCAGAACACTTGCTGAAGAAGGGTAACTGGTGCCAAAACATTAACTCTATTTCCCTCTCCACAGATGCTGCCAGACCTGATGAGTTTCCCCAGCATTTTCTGTTTTTGTTACAGGAGCAGGATTGTCTTGCTATTGTTGCACAGGGCCTTGGTGAGAGCACACCTGGAGTATGTTCAATTTTAGTTCCTTTATATGAGGAAAATGTTCTGTTGTGGATGGAGTGTAACAAAAAGTTCACCAGACTGATTCCTGGAAATGTATGAAGAGAGACTGGACCAGTTAAGACTGTATTTATTAGAACTTAAAAGAATGAGGGTTGATCTCATAGAAACTTTAAAAATTCTAACAGGACCAAACAGGTTAAATACAGGAAGAATGTTCCCAATGACCAGGGAGTCCAGAACCATGGACACAGTTTAAGGATACAGGGTTGGCAATTTAGGACTGAGATGAGGAGAAATTTCTTCACCGAGAGAGTGGTGACCCTGTGGAGTTCTCTTCCACAGAAAGTGGCTGAGGCTGAAACATTGAATGTTTTCAAGAAAGAGTTAGATATTGGTTATATGGACAACGGGTATGGAGAGAAAGCAGGAACAGGGTGCTGAGTTGGATTGTCAACTATGATTGCATTGAAAGGTGGAGCACGCTCAAAGGGCCAAATGGCCTACTTACTATGTTCAAAGAAATTTTAAAATAAACCACTGATTTTCTTTAAAGATCCTGATATTTCTTCCAAGTGACAAAGCAATGGTGTCCTGGAGATTAATTTAAATTCCTGGACACTCCAAGTCAATCATGGAGGGCTATTAATTGAAATTGTACCCTTCCAAATGATGAGTGAAATGGACTACCCACACCTGGATTTCTTCATGTAGTGACCTGTAGCTGCTAGTTCATCTCTGTTCACCATGGATTCTTGTTGCTGTTGTTCCTCCATTTTGTGACTGAGGAGACCCCGGGACTGAATAGTGCACAAAGCTATTGCTCTGAAATAGGTATGATGTAGCTCAGTGGGTGGTATTTTTGTCTCAGAGTTAGAAGGTTATGTGTTCAAGTTCTACTTCAGAGTATTGAGGTTCTAATGGAAGTTGACATTTTGGTCCTAAGATGGTGTGGCACTGTTAAAGGTACAGTCTGTAACAAGGTGATAATGGACGCCCTATCAGCCTTCCCAGTTGGACATAAAAGATCTCGAAGAAAAGCAACTGAGTTCTCCTCAGTGCACTGTTCAATGTCACTCTTCAACAAATATTAATAAGAACAAGATTTTGCCAGGGTTATTTGTCGCACTGCTGTTTATGAGAAATGTGCTGCGTAAATTGGCTCTGTGTTTTATACACTTGAAGAGTAATTGCTCATCAAAGCATATTTAATTGGTTGTTCATGGGATATCCTGAAGCTGTAAAAGACACAAAATAAATGCAAGTTCTTTCCTCTGATCTGGGTGATCTTATTTTGTATTGATGAAAATTCATACTTCTCAGCAATTGGATGGGAAGCCTGGGTGGTGGGTAGTGTGCTCTAGTGTATTTAGACCCAAGGCCTAATTTCTGAGCATGCTGATATACCTCTGCTTGGACATAATACCAAGGGAGTTAATTTGGTTTTAGTTACGAGGATGTCTAACTTTGGTTTATATTCCTTTGAATTTAAAAGGTAACTTCTTGAGATCCCAAGTATGTTAGCAATATTTAACAGGAAGCCACAGAACAAATCCTGCTTTCTCAAGTTCAGAATAAAAGGAATAATCTTAATTGCTTTTAATTCCAGGAAGAGGGCATCACTAGCCAGGCCAGCATTAATTGGCCAAATGGCAGGAAAGAGTCAACCATATTGCTGTTGGTCCTGAGTTACATGTAGACCAGACAAGATAAGGATAGCAGTTTCTTTCCCTAAAGGACATCAGTGAACCAGATAGGTTCTTCCTGACAATCAGCAATGGATTCATGGTCATTAGGCTCTTAATTGAAGATTTTTATTGAATTCAAATTCCACCATCTGCTGTGGCAAGATTCAAACCCAGGTCCCCAGAACACTACCTGGATCTTTGGATTAATATATCAATATCACCACCTAGAATGGTGACTATTGTCAGAGCTTATTAAAAATATGGAATGTGCTGCCTCCAAAAGAGTGTGCATGCTGGGGCAATTGGAAATATGAAGAGTACGGTTTATTTTTGTTTGTCTCTGTGGAGCAGGAGACTCCAAAGGGAAAGGACAATGAGGAAATAGACTAACAATAACACCTGGGGAGGGGATGAGCAATGTCAGTGCCTCACTTGGACTCACTGACGCTGGGGTTCAGCTTGAAAGCTGTGAACACTTCTGCAATCTTTTTTTGGGTCACGTAATATTATGTGCATGACAGTCATACACTCACACTCAATCTGTCTTCGTTGTACGCTGAGCCTATCTCGACATGCCGAGACAATGCTCCATTGTTCAATACATTACAAAAGAATGAGGTTGTCAGGGGGCCAGAGTGCAAATGCATTATTTTCAAGGTGCGGCTGGAATGAGAAAAATCAATGAAGAGATTTGTTTTTAACCATGTACCAGGGAAAGATTCAAAAGACAAAAATAAAGTGTGGGCATCAAGCTTTATTTGTATTTTCTACCCACAGCAACGCCTCCCAACACACACACACACACTGTTTAGCGTCCTTCTATGTGGATTTAGTGGTGGTGTATTTTAATTGGGTGGGCATTGAAGACATTGCTGCCTTTACCCCACCCCACTCGATTAAGTCTGTGGTTGGAAGCACAGCTGACCAATCCAGGATCTCGGGACATTACCAAGCTCTGGGTGAGTGTTACATCAACAGCAGCCACTCCTGTTCAGCACTTAATATGGAGGTTCGGGATTAGTGGTGCTGGAAGAGCACAGCAGTTCAGGCAGCATCCCAGGAGCTTCGAAAAGCTTTTGCCCGAAACGTCGATTTCGAAGCTCCTTGGATGCTGCCTGAACTGCTGTGCTCTTCCAGCACCGCTAATCCAGAATCTGGTTTCCAGCATCTGCAGTCATTGTTTTTATTTAATATGGAGGGCCATCCTAAAAGAAACATCACCGGGTTTTCTTTCGCCAATGGGCTCCTATTGTTTCTATTTAAAACCATTTGCATTACAACAACTTTCTTTGACGTAGCACCACTAACATTGTAACATACCCGAAGGGTCTTCATAATAGTTGCAGGTTGGTGGGGGCCAGGGTGTAGGGATAAATGGCAGTACACTAACAAGGAAAGTTGGTGGTGTTATGATATTGCCACAGGAATGATAATGCTTGCATTTTTCCCTGATTGGAGGGATATGGGCTGAAATCAGGCAGGCGGAACAAGTTTAGTTTGGGATTATTCAACATGGAGCGTTTGGACCAAAGGGTCTGTATCCATACTGTATCACTCTTTGATGTTACACTGCTAGACCTGCTGAGTTTCTCCATCTATTTCTATTTTTTGTTTCGGATCTCCTGCATTGTGGCTCTTTGTTCGATTATAGTAACCCAGCTGCCTAGCCTATTGCCCTGGGGCATTGGTTCAAATCCCACTACAGCAGTTGGTGAATTTAAATTCAATTACTTAAATGAAAACTGGTCTTAATAATGGTGCAAACATAATTTTTATCTTTTTCCTTTATGTAAGGAAATCTTACTTGGGATAGATATAACTCCAGAACTACAGCAAGCTCTCTGAAATAGCTTAGCAAGTCACTTCCTGTAGCAAATAAATACCAAAAGGTTTGCAGAGGTTGTAAATCAGAGACAAAAATAGTAATTACAGGAAACACTCACCAGGTCTGGCAGCATCGAGCCATAGAGATGTACAGCACGGAAACAGACCCTTCTATCCAATCCGTCCATGCCGACCAGATATCCCAACCCAATCTAGTCCCACCTGCCAACACTTGGCCCATATCCCTCCAAACCCTTCTTATTCATATACCCATCCAAATACCTTTTAAATGTGACAATTGTACCAGTCTCCACCACTTCCTCAGGCAGTTCATTCCATACACGTACCACCCTCTGTGTGAAAAAGTTGCCCCTTAGGTCTCTTGACCACTTCTGACTTAAATTGCTCCACTGTTGCTGGTCATGCCTTTTGAAATGAATTCCCTTTGTCAACATCTCCATGTCTCCTCCCATGTTTAAGATATTATTTAAGGTCACCTGTCTTCCTTATGCAGGCCAGTGTTGCATTTTGCCTAATAAGACTGCTGAGAAATACTTTGTGCCATTTTAATACATTAAAGGGGCTATACTTAACTGTACATATATATATTAGATTCCCTACAGTTTGGAAACAGGTCCCTCGGCCCAACACCGACCCTCCAAAGAGTAACCCACCCAGACCCATTAACATGGCCAATTCACCTGACCTGCACATCTTTGGGCTGTGGGAGGAAACCAGAGCACCCGGAGGAAACCCACGCAGACACGGGGAGAAAGTGCAAACTCCACACAGACAGTCGCCCGAGGCTGGAATCAAACCTGGGACCCTGGAGCTGTGAGGCAGCAGTGCTAACCACTGAGCCACCATGCCGCCCTATGTAATGTACTAGAGGAGAAAATTCGATGCTCTAACTAAATCTCACAGCCACTTTTTTAATGATTAGAAGAATCTATTTCCTGGAACATAGGACTAATCAAATATAATTTTCTGCTCTTTGAGAAGAGACCTACAGAAAATGTCTTGCGGCTCAGAGCTCAGTCATATCAATGGGCTACACTTTCCTCATGCTGACCCTCTGCCCAGTACTCACCTCCTTCCTACCCCTGTTCTTGTGACCCAACAGATTGCTCTGTATTTGTTGTTGTTCAGGTGAAGCGGAATTATTTTTATCACCCTGTGTCTACATTATGCTCTTGATATTGACTCACCAGAGGTCAAATCAGGCCATTGACAGGATTATGTGCCCAGCTCACACATTCGTTTTGAATCACCTTTCAAATGCAATGCCTCATTGTTCTTCCTTGCTTCAGCATAATTCTACCCATTTCCCAACCTTCACCCTGGCATCAGGGATGCAGTATACCATTCTAACAAAAAATATTTCATGAGATGACGCTAATGCTGATAAGGCAAATGATTGATTACTATCCCTAATTACCCTTGAACTGACTGGCTAGGCCATTTCAGAAGGCAGTTAACCACATTGCTATGGGTGTGGAATCACATAGGTGAAAGTAAGGACTACAGATGCTGGAGATCAGAGTCAAGATTAAAGTAGTGCTGGAAAAGCACAGCAGGTCAGGCACCATCCGAGGAGCAGGAAAATCAAAGTTTCAGGCAGGAGCTCTTCATCAGGAATGCCCTGATGAAGGGCTCCTGCCTGAAACGTTGATTTTCCTGCTCCTAGTGCGGAGTCACATGTCTACCAGACCTGGTAAAGATGAAGGATTTCCTTCTAAAAAGAGCTTTAATGATGAACCAGATGGGCTTTTACATTAATTGACCATTGCCATTGTTACTGTCACAGAGATTAGCTTTACATTCCAGATTTATTAGTTGAATTTAAATTCCATCAGCTACATTTTAAAGAAATTCATATCAATGTCACCCAGATTATAGTGGCTCAGTGATTAGCACTGCTGCCTCACAATGCCAGGGCCTGGGTTCAATTTCGCCTTCAGGTGTCTGTGTGGAGTTTGCACATTTTCCTCTGTGTCTGTGTGGGTATCCTTTGGCTTTCTACCACGGTCCCCAGTTGTGCAGATTAGGTGGTTTGGCTATGCTAAATTGTCCTATAGTGTCCAGGGATGTGCAGATTAGGTGGATTAGCCTCGGGGAAATACAGGGTTACAAGGATAGGTCACGGGGTGGATCTGGGATCTGGGATCTCCCCATTTAGAGTCATAGTCATAGAGATGTACAGCGTGGAAACAGACCCTTCGGTCCAACCCGTCCATGCCAACCAGATATCCCAACCCAATCTAGGCCCATCTGCCAGCACTCTGCCCATATCCCTCCAAACCCTTCCTATTCATATACCCATCCAAATGCCTCTTAAATGTTGCAATTGTACCAGCCTCCACCACTTCCTCTGGCAGCTCATTCCATTCCACTCTCTGTGTGAAAACGTTGCCCCCCAGGTCTCTTTTATATCTTTCCCCTCTCACCCTAAACCTATGCCCTCTAGTTCTGGACTCCCTGACCCCAGGGAAAAGACTTTGTCTATTTACCCTATCCATGCCCCTCATAATTTTATAAACCTCTATAAGGTCACCCCTCAGCCTCCAATGCTCCAGGGAAAACAGCCCCAGCCTGTTCAGCCTCTCCCTGTAGCTCAAATCCTCCAACCCTGGCAACATCCTTGTTAATCTTTTCTGAACCCTTTCAAGTTTCACAACATCCTTCCAATAGGAAGGAGACCAGGATTGCCTCAATATTCCAACAGTGGCCTAACCAATGCCCTGTACAGCCGCAACATGACCTCCCAATTTCTGTACTCAATACAATGACCAATAAAGGAAAGTATACCAAACGCCTTCTTCACTATCCTATCTGCCTGCGATTCCACTTTCAAGGAGCTATGAACCTGCACTCCAAGGTCTCTTTGTTCAGTTACACTCTCTAGGACCTTACCATTAAGTATATAAGTCCTGCTAAGATTTGCTCTCCCAAAATGCAGCACCTCGCATTTAACTGAATTTAACTCCATCTGCCACTTATCAGCCCATTGGTCCATCTGGTCAAGATCCTGTTGTAATCTGAGGGAACCCTTTTCACTGTCCACTATACCTCCAATTTTGGTGTCATCTGCAAACTTACTAACTGTACCTCTTATGCTCGCATCCAAATCATTTATGTAAATGACAAAATGTAGAGGACCCAGCACCGATCCTTGTGGCATTCCACTGGTCACAGGCCTCCAGTCTGAAAAACAACCCTCCACCACCATCCTCTGTCTTCTACCTTTGAGCTGGTTCTGTATCCAAATGGCTAGTTCTCCCTGTATTCCGTGAGATCAACCTTGCTAATCAGTCTCCCATGGGGAATCTTGTCGAACACCTTACTGAAGTCCATATAGATCACATCTATGGCTCTGCCTTCATCAATCCTCTTTGTTACTTCTTCAAAAAACTCAATCAAGTTTGTGAGACATGATTTCCCACACACAAAGCCATGACTATCCCTAATCAATCCTTGCCTTTCCAAATACATGTACATCCTGTCCCTCAGGATTCCCTCCAACAACTTGCCTACCGCCGACATCAGGTTCACTGGTCTAAAGTTCCCTGGCTTGTCCTTACCAGCCTTCTTAAACAGTGGCACCACGTTAGCCAACCTCCAGTCTTCTGGCACCTCACCTGTGACTATCGATGATACAAATATCTCAGCAAGGGACCCGGCAATTACTTCTCTAGCTTCCCACAGAATTCTAGGGTACACCTGATCAGGTCTTGGGGATTTATCCGCCTTTATGCATTTCAAGACATCCTCCTCTGTAATATGAACATTTTGCAAGATGTCACCATCTATTTCCCTACAGTCTATATCTTTCATATCCTTTTCCACAGTAAATACTGATGCAAAATACTCATTTAGTATCTCCCCCATCTCCTGCAGCTCCACACAAAGGCTGCCTTGCTGAGCTTTGGGGACCCTATTCTCTCCCTAGTTACTCTTTTGTCCTTAATATATTTGTAAAAACCCTTTGGATTCTCCTTAATTCTATTTGCCAAAGCTATCTCATGTTCCCTTTTTGCCCTCCTGATTTCCCTCTTAAGTATACTCCTACTGCCTTTATACTCTTCTAAGGATTCACTCGATCGATCCTGTCTATACTTTACATATGCTTCCTTCTTTCTCTTAACCAAACTCTCAATTTCTTTCATCGTCCAGCATTCCCTATACCTACCAGCCTTTCCTTTCACCCTGACAGGAATATACTTTCTCTGGATTCTCGTTATCTCATTTCTGAAGGCTTCCCATTTTCCAGCCGTGCCTTTATTTGCGAACATCTGCCCCCAATCAGCTTTTGAAAGTTCTTGCCTAATACCATCAAAATTGGCCTTTCTCCAATTTAGAACTTCAACTTTTAGACCTGGTCTATCCTTTTCCATCACTATTTTAAATCTAATAGAATTATGGCCGCTGGCCCCAAAGTGCTCCCCCACTGACACCTCAGTCACCTGCCCTGCTTTATTTCCCAAGAGTAGGTCAAGTTTTGCACCTTCTCTAGTTGTTACATCCACACACTGAATCAGAAAATGTTCTTGTACACATGTAACAAATTCGTCTCCATCTAAACCCTTAACACTATGGCAGTCCCAGTCTATGTTTGAAAAGTTAAAAATCCCCTACCATAACCACCCTGTTATTCTTACAGATAGCTGAGATCTCCTTACAAGTTTGTTTCTCAATTTCCCTCTGACTATTAGGGGGTCTATAATACCATCCCAATAAGGTGATCATCCCTTTCTTATTTCTCAGTTCCACCCAAATAACTTCCCTGGATGTATTTTCAGGAATATCCTCCCTCCGCACAGCTGTAATGCGATCCCTTATCAAAAACGCCACTCCCCCTCCTCTCTTGCCTGCCTTTCCATCCTTCCTTCAGCAAATGCATCCTTGAGACAATGTGACACATCAGACACTTTCAGCCATGATGCTGAAGTGGCTATCTCCACCACCATCTTTGGACTCTCCTTCCAGAGCCATCACTGTATAGAATAAGAAATAATGCCATACTGCGTCATTGCTGACTCAGTTGATAGGCTTGCACATAGCTCAAACACTTGGATAGATTGGTGAGGCTGAATTCCTGTTTCCATCCTGTAAGACACAGGGAATAATAGAGGCAAGGCTCGAAATAAATGTGGAGGGGGGGGGAGGTTATCGTATTTTCTGACAGATATATTAAGTTGAATGGATGAGTAGGTCTCTTCACTAACCATAGAGAGGACAGCAGCACAGAAATTGGTCTTTGCATGATTTATTTTGTTCCATTGTTTCCATCTTCCCCTTGAGGAGAAAGTGAGGTCTGCAGATGCTGGAGATCAGAGCTGGAAATGTGTTGCTGGAAAAGCGCAGCAGGTCAGGCAGCATCCAGGGAACAGGAGAATCGACGTTTCGGGCATAAGCCCTGCTGCGCTTTTCCAGCAACACATTTCCAGCTCCATCTTCCCCTTGTCAAGCCAATAAAGAAAACGATCTCAATGGCACAATGTTCCAAACCTCACAACATGTTTAAATGTTTCCCTAACTCATAAAGTCATTTTTTAAGTGTGAGATTTGGTACTAAAATCCCAGCCTAACAAGAAAGCTGTGAGGGGTTTGCCATCCTGTCCAGACTGCTGTCAATCATTCCACTCCCCTTCAAATAAATGCACCTTTCAAACCTGGGAATAGATGAAGCAATTATGCAAGAAATCCTCAGATAGCACCATCCAAACACATGACCACTTTCATCTAGAAGGTCAAGGACAGCAGATATATGGGAACACCAACAACTTCAAGTTCTCCTCCAAGCCATTGACCACCTTCATGTAAATAAATCACCATTCCTCAATGTCACTGGTTCAACTCCTGGAATTCTCTCCCTAAAGAGATTATGGGTCTATCTAAGGCAGGGGAAAGTGAGGACTGCAGATGCTGTAGATCAGACTCAAAAAGTGTGGCATTAGAAAAGCACAGCCGGTCAGGCAGCATCCGAGGAGCAGGAGAAACAACGTGTCAGGCATAAAGTCTTCATCGTGAATGGGTATGTATTTATGAGAGTGTGTGTGGGTGGGTGTGGGGGAACGGGGCTGAGAGATAAATAGGAAGCGTGTGGGGCTGGGGGAAAGATAGCTTGGAAGGCGATAGGTAGATGCAGGTGGGGGGTGATAGTGATAGGTCAGAGCAGAGGTTGGAGCGGATAGGTGGGAAGAAAGGTGGACAGGTAGGATAGTTGAAGAGGGCTGTGCCGAGTTGGAGAGTTGGGTCTGGGATGAGCTGGGGCAATGGGAGATAAAGAAGCTGGCAAAATTGACATTGATGCCGTGCAAAGAGGTGTAAACTTCACCTCTTGCCTCCATCCAAGGCCCCAAAGGATCCTTCCACATCTGGCATAGATTTTCATGGATGTCCAAATACTTCATCTACTGCATCCGTTGCTCTTGATGTGGTCTCCTTTACATTGGGGAGACAAGACGCCAACTTGTGGGACGTTTCAGAGAACATCTCTGGGACACACGCAAAATAACCCCACCACATGTGGCTGACCACTTCAACTTCCCCTCCCACTCTGCTAAGGACATGGAAGTCCTGGGCCTCCTCCACCTCTAAATCCCAGCCACCCAGGGCCTGGCAGAAGAACTTTCACATTGGGACCCTCCAACCACATGGCATCAATGTTGATTCCACCAGTTCCATCATCTCCCCTCCCCCCACCTCATCCCAGATCCAATTCTCCAACTTGGCACCATCCTCTTGAACTGTCCAACCTGTCCATCTTCCTTCCCACCTATCTGCTCCACCCTCTGCTCTGACCTATTACCATCACCCCCCACCTACATATACCTATGGCTTTCCAAGCTACCTTTCCTCTAAACCCATCCCCCTCCTATTTATCTATCAGCTCCCTTGACTACCCGCCCCCTGCCTCCCACCGTCCATATTCCTGATGAAGGGCTTAGGCCTGAAACATCGACTCTCCTGCTCCTCAGTTGCTGCCTGACCTGCTGTGCTTTTCCCACGCCACATTTTTCGCCTCTATCCATAGCAGGTGGGCTGCAGTGATTCAAGAAGGCAGTTCACTACCACCTTCTCAAGGGCAACTAGGGGCAGGCAATAAATGCTGCCCCAGCCAGCAATACCTACGTTGCCATGACGCCACAAATGAATAAACAAAAAACAAAACTGCAAGGCTGTTCCCTGGGTTTAAAGTTCAGACTTGGGATCCAGGAGAGGGGAATTCCCTGCCAATGCTTTGCCTGATCTGACTTTGGTGTGTTCAGTGTAATGCAAACTTTCAGCTGCACTAGTTGAGCACAAGGCTGTTCTCTGAGGCTCCATGTACTGTCCTGAGGGAGGGCTGCATTCTCTGAGTTGGTATCTTTGAGATGAGACAGCAGCGCCCTCGTGGATGGGTGTAATATATTTGATGACACGAGGACAAAGAACAGGAGGAGAATGATCCCCCTACATCCTGGTCAAAAGTTATGACTGTCCACATCTTAAGTACTAATTATCTGGTCATTCTCAAACTGCTGTTTATGAGGGTTGCTACAGTTCCTCACATCACAGCAGTAACTACACTTTCAGGATGGGAATCCTGAAAGGCACTATACAAATACAAATTTCTTCATTTCATATCTAGCCAGGTAGCTGACAACAGGTTCAAAAAAACAAAATGAAGGACAGAATTGAAATTTCTTGATTTCGAGAGCAACAGCAATGGGAGAGAAAAGAAACAAAGTGAAAATACTTCTGTCACATGTTTAAAGTTAACAATCACACAACACCAGGTATAGTTCGACAGCTTTATTTGGAAGCACGAGCTTTTGAAGTGCTGCTCCTTCATCAGGTGGTTGTTGAGATTTCTCTTAAAGGACATGCCTCAATTAAATTTAAAGAAAAACAAGTTGGATAAATTGCTGTATTTAAACAACACTTTGGAACAGCTCCCAGCAAAGCTACCTAAACCATAACAGGATATTATGCAATCTGAGTTATGAATTAAAAAGGTGTGTTCAATTATTTGGAGATGTCTGTGCACATTCCAAACAGTTTGCCCTACCTTCCAGGGCATAAGCTAGAAATACAACATCTTTATTACCAAGCGGAATTAATGGAAACTGGAACACTATTGAAATGTTCTTGGCTGGACTGCTCTCCAGTTTTTCCTTGCAGCTTTGAAAATTTGTTCTTTGCTTCATCCTATTGGAGAAAGTGAGGTCTGCAGATGCTGGAGATCAGAGCTGAAAATGTGTTTTTCCAGCAACACATTTTCAGCTCTTCATCCTATTGGAGCCAGAAGAGCCATGGTGTTATGCAAAGTAGTTAACCTGACATTATAACACATAGAGAACTCATTGTTCTCCAGATACAGTCAGCAGCTACTGAGGTGGGCATCTTACTTTAGAAATATGGCCACAGACAAAGTTGCATTTAATCAGAAATGGACTGGGACATATCTTGGAAAATTCATATGGGGTGGGGTCCATTTAAATCTACCTTTCCAGGATGGAAGTCCACATGTATCTGCCAAATATCTGTCTCTGCGTACTTTAAATGGAATAAAGTAATTTGAGCCTTGTACTTGGTCTGTCAGTTCCTGCTGGGCAGATTGTTTTACAATTACCCTCATACAATCCGGAAGAAATGTGGAAAGCATTCCAGGCAAGACAGTTGCGAAAACCATGAAGTCAATTAAAACATAATGTTGTGTTTCTTCAGTTGAAGGCCTTTTGCCCTTCCCAGCCAAAGCATTATCTAGGCAAGTTTTCCAGGGGCAAAGTGCGAGTTGATAATTCCTGGCAGAAATTCATCCCCTCCACTGCCACACCCACCTCAGTATGGGGGAGGTAATAAACTAGAAAGTTTTGAACTTCTGTGAGCCAAATTTGTTCTTCTTAACTAAGTTCACTATATTCTAAAACACACTTTATCGACCATCTCTTCAGAATGTAGCTTGTGCATTGTAAACTTTGCAGGGCATTCTGCTGTCACATAAGAATCTACGCAAGCTCTGTTCTCCAGTTGGCATTTATTCACTTGTCAGATTCACATTGATAACATCCAACATAGAAATATTATCTGCTAATGAAAGGCAAGCAGTCACCACCTACTGGTATAGTCTATAAAACTCCACTGATCCAGAATCTATAAAACTCCAGCCTAGTCCTCTAACTAATATCTATAAGATTGACATAGTAACTTAGTAATGTCACAGTTAGCTGTAGTACATCTTTAAGAGTTACTTAGATTAGATTAGATTAGATTAGATTAGCTATAGTGTGGAAACAGGTCCTTCGGCCCAACAAGTCCACACCGACCCTCCGAAGAGCAACCCACCCAGACCCATTCCCCTACATTTACCCCTGCACCTAACACTACGGGCAATTTAGCATGGTCAACTCACCTAACCTGCACATCCTTGGACTGTGGGAGGAAACCAGAGCACCCGGAGGAAACCCATGCAGACACGGGGAGAATGTGCAACCATATGAAATCATTCTCATATCATAGCCTGTGACTTGAGGGGTATAAAAGTCTCAGACTCCATTCCACTGGGGCCACTTGAAAAATGACGTGCTGATGGAAGTGAGCTACTAGTTTTACCTGAATAGTTTAGTATTGGCCCAGAAGCCGAGGTGTCTGAAAAAGCTGTAATAAATATCTGCCGAACCTTTCAGTACCATGTGACTCACATCTCACTCTGATTTTATGGGAGCTAACATAAACACTTCCTCATCAGGTCATGGTGCAATTGCCACAGTGGGCCACTCCCTCATTAGAGACACAGCAGTTGGAGGTTTAACCTAAAGGTCACCACACCTCAAATGAGGGGTGAAGTTGAGACAGTGGGACTTCCAGAGTAACATCAGTTGGTACAGGAAGTGAACCCATGCTGTTAACATCACTCTACATGGCAAACCTGTATCCTGCCCACATCATGGCAGCAGTTCAAATGTTATTTGTCCATGAAACATGCTCGATGTGTACAATTTACATTTGTGGAGGCAAATGTGACAACCATGAATTGGTGTGTAACAGTCAGCCAGTTCACAAGCACTCACTTAAAGCACAGCTTAAAGCCAAAATTATCCCAGGGGACCCTGGACACCTTTTCCTTTTCACCTACCAGTTTTTGGAAATTAATTTGCTTTTTCCTGAAAAAGATTGGTTCACTCTGGGAGTTGGTGTTGGCAATTTTCTACCCTGCCTGGCCATTGGATCAGTTGGCTGAAAGTTCACTGTTCAATGGGGTTTCGAAGTGGAGTCACAGAAAACTGGGAGGAAAATGTGAGCGCCTGGTCATCACACAGAGTCCAGATGTTCCCTTAGCTTCAGCCTTGTCTGATCAAGATTACTGGGTCCTGTTTATTGGTGCCAAAGTCATGAGTTTCTGCTGTGATGCTTCGTGTGACTGGGATCCATTCTCAACCTATTGGCCACAAGAGAGTCATTAATCAGTGAGACCTGGAGTACAGGATTTGTCTCCTTAGGTTTCCTTCCCTGCTGCCTCCCTTCCCTGCTGCCTCCCTTGTCTTGTCATTAAGGCATTTAGACCCAGTGAGTCAAATGGACACCATCTTGATGGTGAGCTGCACCTGTCATTAATGTGCTGCTGCGCTTCAAGGAGAGTGTCTTTGTAGTATCACAATGTCAGGTCAGAATCATGATGTACTGTGACATTGTTTTAGTTTGGATTCTGAAATGTGTGGTTTCTAGAAGGTGGACTGCTGCAGGAAAAAAAACTGTAAATTAAAATTCAGTGATTGCCTGGCAATGTGGTAGCGTGGCCGAGTGGTCTAAAGCGCTGAAATTAAGTTCCAACTCTATGGCGATGTGGTGTTAAATCTCACTACTATCAGCTGTGTTTCCCTGGGGAGGAACATAGAACATAGCACATAGAGCATAGAACATTACAGCGCAGTACAGGCCCTTTGGCCCTCGATGTTGCGCTGACCTGTCATACCAATCTGAAGCCCATCTAACCTACACTATTCCATGTATGTCCAAATGCTTCCCTGGGAAGGAGATGGCCTAGTGGCGTTATTGCTGGACAGTTAATCCAGAGACACAGGTAATGTTCTGGGAACCTATGTTTGAATCCCACTGTGGCAGGTTATGGAATTTGAATTTAATAAAAATCTGGAATTAAGAGTCTAACAATGACCAGGAAATTATTGCCAATTGTCAGTAAAAAGCCCTTCTGCTTCACTGATGCCCTTTAGAGAAGGAAACAGACATCCTTATCTGGTCTGGCCTACATATGACTCCAGACCCACAGCAATGTAGCTGACTCTTAACTACCCTCTGGGCAATTAGGGATGGGCAATAAATGCTGGCCTACCCAGTGATGCCCTCATCCTGTGAATGAATAGGAAAAATATCCTGTGTGAAGCTCATGAAAATTCACATATTCAACACGTAAAGATGTCAAAGAAACTGTGTGGCAATAATGATAATAATTCTGATGAACCCTGCTCAATAGCAAGTCATCCACTAAGGCCTTATATCCCAAGTACAGCCACATTTCATGTTTTCCCTTCGAAGAATACACAGGAATAGGGGGTGAAATCACCAGTTTCTACCAAGATGGTCCAAATACTCTCATGTATGTTAGTGTTCAAGTACTGGTATGCTGTCGGAGAACTATTCCCTGGTTGCTCCTGTGTTCCAGGGAAAGGCGTTCTCTAATTCCAAGTGATGCAAACCAGTTAGAAATTAGGACAACAAAGGGCATTGTCCCACCCTGAATCCGAAATTCAGTCATGGCTGACCTGCATCAGAACTACAGTATCTCAACTAATCTACAAAACTAAACAACCCAAAGCCAACTGGTCACCTATCAATGTCAACACTGCCAATAACCTTCATTGGAACAGCTACAATGTTCGACCATCTGCACTTCAGATTCAGAGGTTGATCTGTACCTAATTTTTAAAACATCTTTTATCTTTTTGGATTCTTCTCTTATTTCTAATCTGCATTGCATGTGTGTGTTGGGTTTGCACCTTTTCTCACATTCAATAATTAATAAACTCACTCTTTGTTACCTCAAGAAAGCCTAATCAAATTGGCTCCTTGTAAAATGTAAGTGCATTTGCATCAGGGAGAAAAGTAGCAGCACAGATAGGAGGCTTTTGAAATGAATGTTTTGATCAACCAGAAGGGTGAGTGAACATAGAAGGGGAGCCAGTTCATCCCTCTTCACCCAGGAAGCTAAACTTCTGAGGTGTCCCATCTGGAACCATCAGTAATTGGGGAACCTCAATGACCCGGCAAGGTCATAGCAGCAGCATTTACTTTGTGTAAGCAGTGACAGTGCACGGGCACTAACTGCTGGAGGGCAACTCATTGACATCAGGCCCTCATTGTGACATACGCAGCTGTCTGAAGATCACAAAGGACCAGTTAATACCAATACTGTTTCCAAGTTGGGAGTTACTTTGCAAGTGTGGGAAAGCAGTCACTAGGAGGTAAGAATAATAACCTTAAATAATAATGTGTACCCATTGGAGTCTGCACGGAGGAAAATAATTTCACTGGCTTAGTCCCTTACCTGTGTACCTCATCATTTTACATTTCTCAATAATTTATTTCTTTGTCCTATCCCCTTGTTTATCATTTCACTATTTTGTCACCTGTCACATGATTAGCCTGCTCACTTCCTTATCTTTCAAAACATCCTGTGGTGTATTCATTCCCAATCAATTCTCATGGCACTCCTCATATACTCACTGAGCTAACTTCCTCATTCCCCTGAAAAGGCTGACACTTGTTGGATCACTCAGTTTTCAAGGAAAGCTGTTATAAACCTTTACCCAAGTGATAATTTGAGTGATAGGTGCAACACGATGTATTGTGTGCTGCTCGCACACTGCATAAATTATCAAAACATCACTGCTGTCATCATTTGACAATTACACATTTGTGTTAAAATGTTAAAAGAAGGAATTGGGGAACCAATGGTGGATTATCTTTTGTTCTTTATTATTTTTCATTCTGGATGTATCTTTCCCTCGCTCTCTCTGTTTTTATATTATTCTGTTTGTTTACAGTAACAGGTTTCAGTCACAGTTGACTTCCAGCCTCAATGAGTAGACAGGACGGGAAGAAGTGACGTGAAATCCATGCAAAAATTAATGTTGGTCGTGGGAATTTCAATCATCACCAAGGGATGAAAAGAATAAGAGCATCAATGCACTGGCCTGAAAGAAGGGCAACAGATGTTCAAGAAGAATAAACCAAACTAGTAGGAGATAGAAAGTCAATGGTTCATAATGATTTGATGACAACAATCTATCCCAGGTAACTTAGAACGCAGTAGCACTCAAGATGGAGCAATCTTGTAGAGAGATAGAGAGAGAGAAAGAGAGAGGGAAGGTAGAGAGGGGAAGAGGGGTGAGGGTGGGGGGTGGTGGGGAAGAGAAAGGGGGGGAGGCGGAGGGAGGGAGAGGGAGAGAGATAGAGAGAGAGAAAGAGAGAGGGAAGGTAGAGAGGGGGAGAGGGGGGTGGTGGGGGAGAGAGGGGGGAGGGGTGCGGAGAGAGGGGGAGAGAGAGAGAGAGAGAGTTTTGTCCAAAATGGAAGAAGGGATAAAAAAATTCTCTCCTTGTTCGACGGCTCCTCAACAACAAATCACCTTTCTTTCACTCCAGTGTTGTGACACACACGTGCACACTCCTTACACCATTTGTCTCCACATAAGCCTATTGGAAATGCTTGAGTTAGCCAGCAGCTTTGTGGAGGCTTTTACTCCAGTTTGGGTGATCTTGGAGAAGGGTACCCCCTGAGTCACTGGGACTACCATCTTTTCTCGGGCAGATTTTCTGTAAGGAGGCCCTTGAAGCCTTCCTACATACCGTTCTTCATGATGAAGCTTGGAATAAGACCGTAAGACATAGGAGTGGAAGTAAGGCCATTTGACCCATCAAATCCACTCTGCAAGGACTTGTTTTGGAAGACTTGTGTCAAATATATGTACCACCCAATGCAACAGAAGTACAGAATCACAGAATTGTTATGGCTCAGGTATGCCCATTGTATCTCTCCAAATTCTATTAGCTGGTGTCAATCTTGGACCTTTTCCCCATATCCCTGCACATTGTCTCTTTCCAAATAAACAACCAATGCCCTCTTGTTGGTCTCAATTGAACCCGCCTCCTCCACATTTCCAGTGCCTAAAGGTTGGGGATGTTGGCCTGAGTGAGGGTCCTGATATTGCAATGGAAATCCTAACACAGGATTTGATGGAGGCATGGCCACAGTTATTCCTCCAGGGATTTGAGATGTTGCTGCACGTTGTCAAGAACATGAGCTTTGTCATTCAGCACTCTGTCTCTCAGTCAGCTAAAGTCTATGCTGGAGGGATGTTGAATTTCATAAATACTTTTGGTCCTCACTGGCAGGATAATGAGAATTAGAACATAGAACAATACAACACAGAACAGGCCCTTCGGCCCACGATGTTGTGCCGAACATTTGCCCTAGCTTAAGTACCCATCCATGTATCTATCCAATTGCCGCTTAAAGGTCACCAAAGATTCTGACTCTACCACTCCCACAGGCAGCGCATTCCATGCCCCCCACCACTCTCTGGGTAAAGAACCCACCTCTGACATCTCCCCTATACCTTCCACCCTTCACCTTAATTGATCCATCCTGTCCAGGCATCCAGGTGTCCTGATAGTCAGGGGACAGGATACTGGTGCAGGACCTTAGGCTTCTGGACTTTATCTCAAGGCCCATTCTCTCATACACCTCTGTGGATTGATTCATAATGATATGGAGCTCGGCCTTCAAATGGAAGCACACACGAATCATCTGTTTACCTCAGCTCGATGACAGACATCGCGATGGTCTTGGCTCTGGACTGGGGGCGATGCAGGTCGCACAGTTTCCCACACATCGTGTAGAGATGCTTCCCTCCAGTGAGTAGTCGGTGGATATGGCTGGGGTGTTGGTGCAAGGGACACGGAGAAGACTGTGTCTCCTGGTTCTAGACTTTCACTAAGAGTCTAAGGGTCCAGGGTAAACTAATTAGGTGCCGGTGTTGGACTTAAGTGGACAAACTCAGAAGTCACACAGCACCAAGTTATAGTCCAACAGGTTTATTTGAAGTCACAAGCTTTCGCAGCATTGCTCCTTCATCAGGTGAAGTGACAGGTAGGCCTGGGATGCAGAGGAATTTCTGCTCCCAGAGAGTGCTGAGTCTGTGAGATTTGCCATGCTAGAAAACAGTCAGGACCAAAACATTGAATGATTTCAAGAAGGCGTTGGATATAGCATTTGGGGCTAAAGCAGGAACAGACACTTGAGTTGGATGATCAGCCGTGATCACAATGAATAGCGGGGCAGGCTTGAAGGGCCAAATAGCCTAATGCTGCTCATATATTCTCTGTTACTATGCTTCTGCACTGGCTGTTTGAGCAGGTTGTCTTCATGTACAACTCCTGCTTTTCCACATGACCCAGCACACTGTTTCTCTTTCAGTAATCACCCAGCACTCTCTTGAATACCTGGATTTAACCTGCATCCACCACAATTCCAGGCAATGCATTCCCTCACAATTAGGTTTCTCCTCACTCTGCATTTGCATCTTTTTGAGAAACACATTAAAGAGTGTTCTGCGGTGCTTGCAATTTTAGCTCCTGCATCTCCCGGTTGTTTCTGTCAAACCAGTCTTACCATTTCCAGGCAGTGAAATCTTGCGGGAGCTGTTTGTCATGGATTTAAAGGCAGGCCCCACACTGAGGACTCATCAAACACTGTTGAACTTTTCACTTATTCCTTTATTTTTCTAGTTTAAACTACGAAAGACTCTAATATGAACTATTATCTTCTTCTTTATTTTTCTATTATTCTATGAAGTAATGCTTAACTTTTTAAGTACCTAAGTTTTTTGTACCTAGATACCTTGGTACCTAGATAGCACCATGTGTGGCGACATCATATACTTTTCACTGTAGTCCTGTACTTGAGTACACATGGCAATAAAATCTAAAACTCTAACATTCGGCATGTCCATAAGGATCCTTACCAACTTCTACAGATGCATTATAGAAAGCATTCTATCTGGGTGCATCACAACCTGGTCCAGCAACTGCTCTGCCCAGGATCATAAAAACTGCAGAAGGTTGTGTGCACAGGCCAGACCATCATGAAAGCTAACCTTCCATCTATGGACTCCATTTACACTTATCATTGCCATGGAAAGGCTTCACCAAAGACTGCTCAGAAGCCTGAACACATACACACCAGCAGGTTCAGGAACAGCTTCTTCCCTGCAGTTGTTAGGCTGATGAATGGACATTCGTACTTCAAATAATGCTGATCTTGCTTTTGCGCACCTTCTGCGCTGCTGTAACCCTGTATGCTTCGCTCTGCCTAAGCACCCTATGATCTATTTTACCTGGTTTGCCATGATCTGCCTGTATTGCTGGCAAAACAAGGTTTTTCACTCTCTTTGGATACATGTGATGAGAATAAATCTATCAGTCAACCCTGTCATGACAATGCTTTGCTGCAGTTAATCTAAAACCCACCAGCTCCCAAAAGCATGCAATAAAGAGAAGGGAGGAGTAGGTAGGGAGAGGTGCAACCAAATTAGAAGAGGAATAAAGACTAAAAGATTGTTATGACGTGGAGGTGCCGGTGTTGAACTGGGGTGTCCGAAGTTAAAAATCACACAACACCAGGTTATAGTCCAACAGATTTATTTGGAAGCACTGGTGTCCACCTGATGAAGGAGCAGCACTCTGAAAGCTAGTGCTTCCAAGAAAAAACTGTTGGACTATAACCTGGTGTGATTTTTAACTTTGTAAAAGATTGTTGCAAGTGATCTCCAATGATGGGAATTTCTTAGGGATTTACTACTATGTGATGGTAATGCTGAATTAATGACCACAGAGTGGTGGCAGCATTGTCAACCGTGGCTCAGTTGATTGTTACTTTACGATGATCTTTTATTTGGTTTGTTATCGCTGCTGTTATATCCAATTAGCCTAAATGATGTAAAGTGACTTTTACCTCCTAGAACCATGATCATCTGGGATTAAAGAGCCCTATTAGGCCTCTCCTTGAGTGAATAATTGATGTGCCATCAAAGTTCAGGAGTTGCCAGTTCTGGGATTGTCTTTATTGATAACCTCTCCTCACAAGCCAGTTTCCTGTATCACATTTCAGATTCCATCAAGTGTTAAAAGATTTGGGGCTGGACGGTTCTGAATTTATTGAAACATGTCTTTCATCAATTATGCAGTAAGTACAAGGCTCTGTAAACTAGAAAACATATCTGTATAATCTTTTCACAGGGCTACATCTGGGTTTATATTATCTAACCTTCTTCAGTTTCTGTAATTTTAATCTTCTTGTCTCTGGCCTGAGGTAGAAATGTGTTATTAGAAATGGGGCTTTAAAAAGCAGGTGGAACCAGGGCCTGGCCCCCACAGATGATTGAAAGATATCTGAGCTATTTCTCAGTTAGGCCTGGTGCATATTTAAAAGACATTTCAGGCATTGTAACTTGTAAAGTGTGTTTCAAGGCTCCTCTGTTAAATCACAGGCAAGGCCTGGGTTTCTTAAGCAGCTGCTATGGCCTATGGGTAGTGACTTGACTCCCATATTTCAAGCTATCACCCTACACAGTCAATCCCCCTCCGTATTAGATTTGCTACCCTTAGCTGATTCTCCTTGCCCACACTGTAGACTCATTCTCCCTGCCCAACGAGGCCTTGTCCAGAGACTCTATTGGGAGAAAGTGAGGACTGCAGATGCTGGAGATTAGAGTCGAGAGTGTGGTGCTGGAAAAGCACAGCAGATAAGGCAGCATCCAAGGAGCAGGAGAATCGGCGTTTCAGGCTTCCTGATGGCTTTCGCCCAAAATGTCGATCTTCCTGCTCCTCGGATGCTGCCTGACCTGCTGTGATTTTCCAGCACCAAAGACTCCATTGCCCCAGGCCTTGTCTAACAGACTCTCTCCACTTCCAGGGCTTTGCCCTGCAGATTCACATTTACCCTGATTTTGTCTGGCACTTGTCAGGGAATTGGGTTCAAATCCTGCCATAACAGATGGGGGAATTTGAATTCAATAAATATCTGGAATTAAGTTGAATGAGGACCACAAACCCATTGTCGATTGTCAGAAAAAAAGCATCTGGTTTACTAATGTCCTTCAGGGAAGGAGACTGCTATCCTTACCTGTCTGGCCTGTATGTGACTCCAGACCGACACCAATATCCTCTGGGCAATTAGGGATGGGCAATAAATGCTGGCCTAGCTGGGGATTCCCTCATCCTGTGAAGAGTTAAAAAGAACCTCCAATTTCTCTGCCATCTTCTGAGCTTGCAGACTCATTAGTGTTTCCCTTGCCAACCTCTTTCCTCCCTTCTCCACCATCGGACCTCTGACTGAAGACTCTTCCTGTTAGCCCACCTAGGCCTAGCCTGGCAGACTTGCTCACCCAGCACTGCTTCTCCAATCACAGGCTACGACCCTTCGCAGCAAATCTGGGGAGAAGTGGCCTTCTGATTGGATGAGGAGCCTCTATCAAAAAGTGTCAATCCATGTGTTGGGGGTGAGTGGGATTTCTTCCCCCCTCATCTCACCCTTCTCTCCATTATTCACTTTTCCTGGCCTTTTGGCTACTTCCAGAAGGGATTTCACCTTCCACTTCTGTGTATTTGAGCATTGCTGAAGGGTCCTATGTGGTTCCACTGACTCTAATGTATCCGTAGCTAGTCTGTGCCCCTCCTGGGACTAACCCTTGAACTTTTGCCATCCAGGTGAGAGTTACCAGTTTATAATAAATAATGTGGCTTGTGGAACGCAGAGTGAATTATACCAATCAAACCTAAGGATTGATCAGAGTCAGAGTCTTTGTGTGTGGTTACTGGGATGCATGTATCTGAAAATAGTTCATAACTAATTGACCACAGAGCTGAGCAGATGGGGAAGAAGGAGATATCTTCCTCAAATATCCCATGTTCAAGGCATTTTGTTGTATTGTATCGTGTAATATTTTCATATCTTCATGAATCAGAGCAGTCTCAAAGGCATACTTTTTAAGATTAGGTTCCCTATAGTATGCAAACAGGCCCTTCGGCCCAACTGGTCCACACTGACCCACCGAAGAGGAACCCACCCAGACTCATTCCCCTACCCTAGATTTACCCTGACTAATGCACCTAACACTACAGGCAATTTAGCCTGGCCAGTTCACCTAACCTGCACATCTTTGGATTGTGGAAGGAAACTAGAGCTCCCAGAGGAAACCCCCACAGACACAGGGAGAATGTGCAAACTCCAAACAGACAGTCGCCTGAGGCAGGAATCGAACCTGGGTCCCTGGTGCTGTGAGGCAGCAGTGCTAACCACTGAGTCACCGTGCCACCCACTTCTGTCTCGAAGTTCTATGTTTCGATGTTCTCCAGAAGTGAATGTCCAATTCAGTTTTAGACACCATGATAAAAAAATCTCCCAACTTTCATTAAGCAATTATCCTAAATTCATCATCTTTAGTTACTCACTCAATGAAATAGCGTTCCATTTCCTTATAAAAACTTCACAATTTTGACTTTTCATCAGATCTCACCTTTACCTTCTCTGTTTTAATAATCAGAGGCTTGTTTTTTCTAAAATTTCTTCATAACGGAATCCATTCATTGCTGATATTAGCTCACACAGAGATTTGTGAAACTTTACTTCCAATGTTTGTGCCTGAGCCAAAAACTATAACAGCAATGATTTACAATGAGTTAAGATGCGTAAAGATTTGGAACAAACATGTGAATATAAACTCCAACTGCATTTCATTCTGGTCTCCCTGCTATAGATTAGATTAGATTCCCTACAGTATGGAAACAGGCCCTTCGGCTCAACCAGTCCACACCGACCTTCCGAAGAGTAACCCAACCAGACCCATTTCCCTCTGACGAATGCACCTAACACTGCGGGCAATTTAGCATGGCCAATTCACCTGACCTGCACAGTTTTGGACTGTGGGAGGAAACCAGAGCACCTGGAGGAAACCCACGCAGACACAGGGAGAATGTGCAAACCCCACACAGACAGTCGCACAAGGCTGGAATTGAACCTGGGACCCTGGTGCTGTGAGGCAGCAGTGCTAACCACTGAGCCACCATGTGTGAAACTTGAAAGGGTTCAGAAAAGATTTACAAGGATGTTGCCAAGGTTTGAGCTATAGGGAGAGGCTGAATCAGCTGGGGCTGTTTTCTCTGGAGTGTCAGAGGCTGAGGGTTGACCTTATAAGGTTTATAAAATCATGAGGGACATGGATAGGATGAATAGACAAGGTCTTTTCTCCAAGCTGGGGGAATCCAAAGCTAGTGTGAATAGGTTTAAGTGAGGGGGAAAGATTTAAAAGAGACCCGAGCAGCAATGTTTTCACACAGAGGGTGGTATGTGTATGGAATGAGCTGCCGGAGGAAGTGGTGGAGGCTGACAATTACAGCATTTAAAAAACATCTGGATGTGTATATGAATAAGAAGGGTTTAGAGGGATGCTTGCAAATGTGTCTTCAGTTCTTCTATAACATGATGGTTGCGTTTTTGTGCAACCTTACATTAAAGAAATATTGTGCTTTAGAAACAATGCTTAAAGTGTTGGTGATGTAATCGCTTTACAACCAACACATGTTTTAAAAGTTCGTGCTTTAGAAATAGTGTTTCCAATTCGTTAACCGCATTACACTAAATACATGTTGATGAATTGCGCATTATAGCAGAATGACCTGTAGATTAATTTAGGATATCTGGTCAGCATGGATGAGTTAGGCTGAAGGGTCTGTTTCCATGTTGTGCAGCTCTGTGACTCTATGACTGGTTAAATGTGTGGAGGATTGTGGTTGTTAAGACTGTAACATCTAAACGTAACCTTATTACCTCTTCATACATTTCTAAGAGAATGGATGCATGCCAATTAAATGGGCTGCCTCTCCTCCCAAATTTGGTATCTCTAAGCATGGTTCCAATGCACCCTCTACCCACTATCTGCCAGTGTTTCTGCACCATCAATCGTGACACTAAATGCCACTGCCAGTGCTCTCTCCTCTTATTGTCAGTGTCCCTTCACCACTGCCAGTGATCGCTCATAAAACACAGGAGGATGAGGAATAGGAAGGCCATTCTGACCTTCAAGCCTGCTCTGTCATTTGATAGCAACATGGCTGAGTTGACTAACATCTCAACTCCACTTTCCTGACTGCCCCACTCCACGTGTGTTAAATTCATTGATGCATGGATGGAGGGGGATGAAGGTGAGTCCTTTGCTGAGGACTGATCGTTCGTCCTTAGTGAGGGGAAGGTCTGGAGGGATGGTGAAAACTCGGCAGGGCTGGGATCTGGGATCTGGTGGGGTGTGGAGCTGGGAGTGGGGGCGGAGCCAGTAACTGGAGTGGGTGTGGTGGTGGGGGGAATAGGGTGGAGTCATGAGCAGGGGTAGTGTTCCCCTCGGGGTTCTGGAGGTGGGGATAGTGACAGTGGGGTCTGTGGGGGGCGTGTCAGCAGAATGCAGGTGAGTGGCGTTGGTGGGGGCGGAAATGGTGGCAGACACGGCAGTAGGGGTGGTGGAAGCCACTGAGCGTGTGGCATCAGCGATGATGTGAGGGGCGGAAGTGATGTCACGTGTGATGCATGAGGAATTGTGAGGGGTGGAAGTGGTTGTGGAAGTGGCTATGATGGGGGCGGAAGTGACATCATCAATCAGCGTGGGGGTGGCAGCTGCATCAGCCGCATGGCTAATGACGTCTGAGTAGTTTCTGAGGCCAGGGAAATCTTCTGGAATGTGTGAGGAGTGCTGGTTATGGAGGTGGGTAGATAAAAGTTTGTTGTACTTACAGTTTTTGATGTTTGAGATGGAATTGAAATACTGCTTGTTGAGAGTATGAATTCTCCTGAGGATATAGTACAGAGTGGGTCCTTTGCAATTCTGAGAGAGTGTGGCCCTCAGCTGAGGCAGGGCTGCCTGTAGAGAGGTTAGGTGCTGGCGCATTGCTGCGAGCGTGGAATGGAGGATCTTGAAGGAGAACCGTTGCTGGTGTTTTTGAATCTGTAGTCTGTACTGTTTGTCCTGTTTGGGTCCGAACTCTGCTGGTTTAAAGGTGGTCCGGAGTCTGTGTGGGATGAGTTGGTTATGGAGGCAGGCACTGAGGAAGCAAATGTGGCTGTGGTAGCGAGTTTGTTTAAGGCACTGCCCCACTCCACAGCCCTATTATCTCCAGGCTGTGCTCCCTCCCACAAATATCAGTGACCACTAGCACACCATGAGGAGCCCCAGTGCCAATGCTTCTCAGCTGCTTTCCTTCCCACCCTACTGTCAATGCTTCGTCTCACCAATGAACTTACTCAATCCACCCATTCTCAAGCGCACCCTCTATTGACTATTAGTGCCCTCTCCTCCACTGAAAACACCTCTCCTTCACCAACAGAGGCCCCCCCTCACTCCTCCATGCAACAGTAAACTCCCTGAGACTTCAATCCACAGTCTGACATTTCCCATGCACCCCTGCCCCCCAACAATGACCTGAAGTAATCCGGGACCTGGAGCTTCCTTGCTGACTCCACTCGGTGCTCCTTCGCTCTTGGAAACTGCAGCTAGGGAACTAAAGAGAGCCAAGTGTTTGTGTGGCACGTCAGTGAACACCGCCGAAATGTTCACTCAATCATGTCCCCCATAGTATGCTCTGTGCTCTGTGACTGTGATAACTAAGTGAAGAAGATTTGGTGTTTGGGGACAAAATTGTCATGGAAAACCATTTTACCTGAAGATGTTTCCTTTGCAGGAAAGAAACCCCTACTTGAATTTGAAATTTTCGCACAGTAATCATCATATATTTCATGAGTATGAATCCAGTCACCACCACTCACCAACCTACAATGTCTATGAACCTCCAATTTATGGGACTCAATCATTCAATCAGAGAAGTTTTGTTGCTGTGCCAGGTATGTACTTCTTCCTCCTGGATTAATCCCTCCCTCAGCATTTGCTCCTATAGATGGTTGTGTGCATCTCTGATAATGATAGATTGAAAAACACTTTCCTTCTCATGGTTGGTTTGAGACAGTTTAATTATGCCCAGGAGACACAATTAAACATCAGTGTGCAAGTAAATCACGGGCCTTGGTCTAAACTAGGCTGAAATTGTGGGGGATATTGAAGGCAAACTACAACATTTACAGTCTCAGGACATCCTAAATCTCTCTCCTAAAGGGTGACTCCTTGACGGAACACCTCCATTCTGTTCATAGGAAAGGCCCCAGACCCTTTTCATTGTAATAAACATCTTGATTGGGGAGGCATTGGCCAAGTGGTATTATCACTAGACTGTTAATCCAGTAGACTGTTAAACTCAGCTAATTTTCTAGGGACCCAGGTTCAAATCCCGCCACATGGCAGTTGGTGGAATTGCAATTCCATAAAGAATCTGGAATTAGAGGTCTAATCATGACCATCAATTCATTGTTGATTGTCAGAAACATCCATCTGGTTTACAAATGTCCTTCTACCATCTTTATGTGGTCTGGCTTCCATGTGACTCTCGACCCACAGCAATGTGTTTGACTCTTAATTGCCCTCTGGGTAACTCAGGATGGGTAATAAAGGCTAATCTAGCCAGAAGCAGCCATATGTGAATAAAAAGAATCTCACACAACATGTCCATTTTGGGTCTGCGACAATGTTTCAATGAAATACAATGCAAGCTCATTTTCTGCTCATGCACCATACAATTTTTAACACTCAATATTGAAATCCACAACTTCAGAGTCTCTGTATCCTTCATTTTACTTAATTTTCTCATTTCATCCTGTCTCTACCACCTCCCTCCTCAATCTTGACAAATACAGAGACACACAGACATATAGGTGTGTCTTGTTGACATTGCTCAGCAGAGCAGATCCATTCTCACCTTCATTTACACTTTTCTTACATTTCTATCTTTCCTTCACGACCATCAGCAAAACTTTTGACATTGGCCCTGAGCACCCTCAACATCTGTTCTATATTCTCCTCTGGATACAGAATTGAAACATCATTTTCCAACCCCTTTCAGTTCTGATGAAGAGTCATGTTGAACTTGAAATGTTAACTCTATTTCCCTCTCTCTGCAGGTGCTGCCAGACCTGCTGAGCTTCCCCAGCATTTACTTTTTTCAGATTTTCAGCATTTTCCACAGAATCCATCCAGTATGGAATCAGGGCATTCAGCCCATCAAATCCACAGTCCCACCCAGTCGCACACCCCTACCCTTTATCTGTAACCTTTCATTTCCCATGGTGACATTCACATTCCTGATATGGACAATTTAGCATGACCAATCCATCTAACCTGCCCATCTTTGGACTGTGGGAGGGAACCGGAGTACCTGACAGAAACCCACGCAGACATAGGGAGAATGTGCAAGCTCCAGACAGTATACTGAGGCTGGATTTGCAACCCAGGTTCCTAGTGCTGTGAGGCAGCATTGCTAACCACTGAGCCACCGTGCCACTGAAATCAATCGGTTTGCTGTCGTGCCTGCTCTGTAACTTGCAATCTGTTACAAGTTGACCCGTGGAGTTAACCAATCCTTAATGTGCAGTAGCATATTGCTTTTCCTAAAAGTCTCTTTAGTTAATGGAGTATTTGATTTGAAGTGTAACTCTCAACGTGATGTAAGAAATGTGGTGTCAACCAATTTGCACAGAGTACGATGAATAAGAGACATAGAATTAGATTGTGGCATAAATATTGTCTGGGACTATGGGGAGAACACCTTATCTGAAACAGCGCTGTGGGATCTTTTATATTTGCTTGAGAAAAGGCAAGATCTCAATTCAGCATTTTGTCTGAAATAGAATGCATACACAATGGTGTACAGCTCCCTCTGTGGTGTACTGTACTGAAACGCAAACTGAGATTATATGTTTGAGTTTCTGGAACAGGACTTGAACCCAAAACCTTCTAACTGTAGAGGTGGGTGTGCTACAAAGCAGTCAACGCTGACACTAGACCACATAATAAGCACCTACAGAAGTACAGATCTATTGATGCTGTGTATTATTAATGACAAAAAGAGCTGTTACTTGTCCTTCTGGTTTGAGGTTTCATATATAAAGTAGAACATAACTTACTAAGTAATGTTATAAGTGAGAGCAGTCCTTGCCTTTCCAAATTGTTAGAAGTCAGTCCTCTCAGCCCTCGGATATCATTGCAGGAAGTCCTTGTGGTACTGTCCTTGGCCCAACTATTTTCAGCTGTTTTATCAATGACCTTTTGTCCATCGCAAGGTCAGAGATGAAGATATTTGCTGATGACTGAGCACTGTTTGCCGCCACTCAGACTCTGAAGCAGTCTGTGTACATGTGCAGCAAGATCTGGAGAACACTCAGGCTTGGCCTGATAAGTGGTAATTAACATTCATTTCATACAAATGCCATCTCCAACAATTGAGGGTCTAATCATCTCCTCTCGAGTCATTATGGCATTACCATGATTAGACTCATCAAAACCTTTTCAACAGCGTCTTCCAAACATAGAACTTCTACCACCAAGACAGACTAGAGCTGTAGATGCATGGAAACACCAACACCTGCAAGTGCCCTTGCAAGTCATGCAGCAATTCGATTTGGAGGTATATCGCTGTTCTTTTAAAGTCACTAGATCTAACCGTGATAGTCAATGGGACAAAGGATAAAGGCTGGAAGAACATTTTTTTGTGGGAAAAAGTGAGGACTGCATCTGCATAGCACCACACTCTCATCTCTGAACTCCGGCATCTGCAGGTCTCTCCACTTTCTGGATCTCTCCATCACCATCTCTGGTGACTGACTAACCACTGGCATTTACTACAAGCCCACCAACTCCCACAACTAACTAGACTGTACCTCTTCCAACCCTACCTCCTGTAAAAACACCATCCCTTATTCCCAAATCCTCTGCCTCCTCTGCATCCGTTCCCAGGATGATCAATTCTATCTCAGAAAGTCCCAGATGGCCTCCTTCTCCCATGATTTCAACTTCCCTCCCGACATAGTTGACAATACCCTCCTGCGTATCTCCTCTAAGTATCTCCCCTCCCAAAGCAACAAGGACAGAATCCTCCTCCCCCCACCCCCCCGTCCTCACCTTTCACCCCACCAATCTCCACATCAACACATCATCCTCCATCACTTCTGCCACCTCCAAACAGACCCCACCACCAGAGATATATTTCCCTCCCTACCCCTATCAGCGTTCCGAAAAGACCATTCCCTCCGCGACTCCCTCGTCAGGTCCATAGCCCCGACCAGTCCACACCCCACTCCTCGCACCTTTCCCCGCCACCACAGGAAGTGCAAAACCTGTGCCCAAACCACTCCCTTCACCTCTGTCCAAGGCCCTAAGGGATCCTTCCACATCTGTCAGATTTTCCCCCAATGTCACCTACTGCATCTGTTGCACCCAGTGTGGTCAACTCTACATCGGGGAGACAGGATGCCTTCTTTCAGATCGTTTCAGAGAACATCTCTGGGACACCCACACCCACCAACCTCACTGCCCCGTGGCTGAACACTTCAACTCCCCCTCCCACTCTGTCAAGGACATGCAAGTCCTGGGTTTCCTTCACCGCCACATTGTTACCTGGAGGAGGAACACTTCATATTCTGCCTTGGGACCCTGCAACCACACGGGACTAATGTGGATTTCAACAGCTTACTCATTTCCTCATATCCCACATTATCCCAGTCCCAAGCCTCCAACTCGGCACCGCCTTCTGGACCAGTCCATCACTGCCCTCTCTGACCTATCATGTTCTCCCTCACCTTCATCTACCTATCACTTTCCCAGCTACCTCCCCCCAACCCCACCCCCCTCCCATTTATCTCTCAGCCCAGACCCACAAGCCTCATTCCTGATGAAGGGCTTATGTCCGAAACGTTGATTTCTCCTGCTCCTTGGATGCTGCCTGACTGGCTGTGCTTTTCCAGCACCACACTCTCAACTCAGAACATTTTTTGTGATTTAAATCTGCATGATTTAATACTCTTTACTATTCTGTTCATTGTGTATGTCAATAATTTACTCTTCTTATAGGTGACGTTGTTATAATGTTTACAGATGATCTAAATTTTTACAATAGATTCCTGATGAAGGACTCATGAAACATTGATTTTCCTGTTTCTTGATGCTGCCTGACCTGCTGTGCTTTTCCAGGACCACACTCTTGACTAAAATTTACAATGCTTTTAATTGTGAGGAGATAGCTGTTGACTGCATGAAGTAATTGGCAAAAGGAGCAAAAGTGATCTCAATATAACAATTGATGACAGTCTCATGGCCAACATTATGGAAGTTAGCATTATATATCAATACCAATATCAGTTAGCATTATATATCGAATTCCTTGAAAAGTTACAGATTTAGAGCTGGAACTTGGGCTCAGATTGGATGTTATAGCACACTCTTGTGGCTATTTTCATGTGTCATTAAGAAGTGAGTACATTTGCAGTAAGTTGCTGATCTTGCCAAAGTTACCTTTGAAATAACTTGCTCATGAAAATGGCAGACATTACTGGAGAGAAGTCAGAGATCATAACCAGCAAATAACCTGCAGCCGGACAAGCTTAATGCCCCAGTGAGTGTCATTACCAAGTCCCATTAAGGATGTTTAGAGGAACATTGGTCTCAGAATTATCCATTTGTGAATGCCAAGTGCTACAACTATGCAAGAAGATGCACCATCTCACCACTGCATGTTGGAAGAAGGTACAAGGAGGATGGAAAGGATAAATGGTTCTTGAACAGCAGCAGGTTGATGAGGTGTCAACTGAGATCCCTATAAGAAGAAGCACAAGAATGTCCAATGAAAATTCCTTGCATTTGCAGTAACATTGAGTGAGCCCCTATGGACGTGACCCATTCAGACATAAAAAGACAAAGAAAAAGAGTAGGTAAAAATGAGGACTGCAGCTGCTGGAAACCTGAGTCTGGATTAGAGTGGTGCTGGAAAAGCACAGCAGGTCAGGCAGCGTCCAAGGAGCAGGAAAAATCGACGTTTCGGGCAAAAGCCCTTCATCAGGAATAGAGGAGACCACTCAGCCTATTAAGCCTGTTCACCACCATTCAATAAGATAATGATTTCACCATCAACTCTGCATTCCTGCATACTTCTGACAATCTTTTATCCCTTTGGAAATCAAAAAAATCTATCGACCTCTGGCTTAAAGATTCTGTATCCGCTCCCTTTTGAGGAAGGAAATTCCAAAGATTCTCAACCCTCTGGAGAGTTTTTTTCCCCTCATTTCTCTCATAAGTGGGTGAACTCTTATTTTTAATCAAGACAATTAGTTGTTGTGGTTCTGTTCGCCGAGCTGGGAATTCCCAGAAACAGAACCACAACAACGAGCACCCGAGCTACAAAACTTCTCCCAAACTTTGAGTTCTAGATGTTCCCACAAGTGGAAACATCTGATCCACATCCACCTGGTCAAGTCCCCTCAGGATCTTAGATGCTTCATTTACATTACCTCTGACTCCTCTAAACTGCAGAGGATACAGGCCTAGCCTTTCTAGCCTTTCGTCATAAGGCAATCTGTTCATTACAGCTGTTAGTCGAGTAAACTTTCTCTGAACTGCTTCCAAATGCATTAACATCCTTCTGCAAATATAGTAACCAGTACTGTGCACAGTACTCTGGATGTGATCTCACCAATATCCTATGTATCTGAAGCATACCAGAGAGCAGTTAAGAGTCAACCACATTGCTGTAGGTCTGGAGTCACATCAAGGCCAAACCAGGTAAAGATGGCAGTTTCATTCCCTCAGGGACATTAATGAATCATTAGTAAACTGTTCATTAGTGAACTGTTCTTTGCTCTAAGGAGTGAGAAAACAGTAGAAAGATATGTTGACAAAGTTAGATGTAGAAGTGTTGAAGAGGCGTTTTATTTAACATCAATTATCAAGATGTATGTGTTGAGCCGAATTGTCTGTTTCTATGCTGTGTCAGTCGATATAAAGACGAGCATACAGTCCGTCTGATGATAACTGACTTAAAGTCATGTAGTGGACTGTCAGGTTTGCTCTAACACACTTGATATGGTTAATATTACAGCTAAGAAGACAAACCTATTGGTTGCTTTGATTATTGGTGGTGTGCTGCTTTTTTTGGGGATTGCATCTGGTGTCGCCTGGTATTTTAGTGAGTATAACAATAGTATTTTCCCAATGCCCTTTTTCACAAATGTATTAAGCTTTAGAGTTTAAAAATATGTACCATCTCTCTGATCTCTTCTTTGAGAAATACTAGGCAGATGAATAAGAACAGTGGAGCTCACTTGTATGGTGGGTAACTGTCTGTAACATCGTATTCTGAGGCTGAAGCAGAAAGTTTGATAGGTTAGGAAAAATTATAAAGGAAAATGGAGAATTATGCTTACTTAAATCTGTAAAGCTTTATGCAGATGTTAAAATTAAAAAGGATGATCACACATAGAATTATAGAATTGGAGAGAGATTAAGTAAGAAAGAATTTGCATTTATATAGTGCCTTTTATGGCCTGTGGATGTCCTGAACCAATCTCCCCATGATCCTGCTCATGGGATTCCATGTTAAGTTCAGGTTTCTCCTGCAAGAATAAGAGTGCTCCCCACCTGCTGCTAATATGGAGGTGGCAGATGACTTAAAGGCCTCAGTTGGAGGTAGGGAGGGAAGACTCTTGACAGAAAGGTCAGAAAGATTTAATCAGAGCAAAAGGTGGAAGGTGACATTTCCACCTGCCTCCTTCCCTTGCGTCTTCGATGTAATTAGGAAGGTGTTTGCTCAAATGGAATCTAATCTTTTCCTTTTTATTATTTCAGTTTCGACTTCCAACTGTATACCCTGTGGAAAGAGTGATGGATGTGTGAGTCCATCACATTGGTGTGATGGGATTCCTCAGTGCCGTTATGGCGAGGATGAAGAATGCTGTAAGAGAAACCTTGCTATATAGTTTTGACTTGTATTGAAAGTGCTGATATAATATTCTTGCTCCCCATTGTGTATTCCAGACTGTAGCATTCTTGAATGTTTAACCATGTGATATTTGATCATGTGGCACTTAAACAAGTCACACTGCTTATTTGCTGCTTGATCAAGTGGCATTTAGTTGCATACTCACCCACCATGTTATACTAGCAGTAACGGTACCTGTTATTGGATTCAACTTATTTGAGTTATTAATATCACCAAGCCACGAATAAAATATTTTGCATTTTTTTAAGTGGGATTAATAATTCAATTTAAAAATGAACGGGTTTCAAAGAGAAAAGAATTTAAGGATAACTATTTTTAAATAATTGCTGCTCCACTGATTATCCTAAGTATTGCCCGCATAAGAAACATCATATTTAGATTTATCATAAGCGTGAAGGAAATTAACATTTGTACAGGAGAAATTGAGGCGAAAAGTTGACAAATTCCCAGGGCCTGATGGTATTTATCTTAGAGTGTTGAAAGAGGTGGCAATAGAAATAGTTGATACATTGTCGATTATCTTGCAAACTTCTGTAGCATTTTAGAATGTTTCCTGTGGTTTGCAAGTTAATATTTTATTCGTGGCTTGGTGATATTAATAACTCAAATAAGTTGAATCCAATAACAGGTACCGTTACTGCTAGTATAACATGGTGGGTGAGTATGCAACTAAATGCCACTTGATCAAGCAGCAAATAAGCAGTGTGACTTGTTTTGGGCAGCACGGTGGCACAGTGGTTAGCACTGCTGCCTCACAGCACCAGAGACCCGGGTTCAATTCCCGCCTCAGGCGACTGACTGTGTGGAGTTTGCACGTTCTCCCCGTGTCTGCGTGGGTTTCCTCCGGGTGCTCCGGTTTCCTCCCACAGTCCAAAGATGTGCAGGTCAGGTGAATTGGCCATGCTAAATTGCCCGTAGTGTTAGGTAAGGGGTAAATGTAGGGGTATGGGTGGGTTGCGCTTCGGCGGGGCGGTGTGGACTTGTTGGGCCGAAGGGCCTGTTTCCACACTGTAAGTAATCTAATCTGTAAGTAATCTAATCTAATACCATTTGCTATCTAAGAAGGAAGTGAGAGAGTAAACAGCGAACTATAGACTTACTAGCCTTATATCAATAGGAGGGAAAATGCTAGAATTGGTTATAAAATTGTCTGAATGGACATGGACACATGGATTTGTGAATGGAAAGTTGCATTACTAAAAGCTGTTTTCCTGAAATAAACTTCACTTGCGTATTCCCAAGTCCCGTGCCATTGTTTTTTCAGACTGCAGGGTATTTCATTTTAGTATTTAAAACATCCAGAAAGCTTTCAATCAGAAATAGGGAATAAAGGTTTCTTCACATAAGAGTTTCTTTACTATGCTTCAATACCATATAATATATTAGCTTAATCACAAATTGGCTTTATGTATCTCATATTGGTTTCATGAGATTGGCACAGTCTGATCATGTGCCCACTACATCTCAGCTCAGTGCTTCTTTCTTTTCCTTTATCATGTAAGTGCTACAACATCACAATCTTTCACTTAAGGGAAAATTTGTTTTAACTGGCAATCTATCAACCGGCACTCTAGATAAACCAGCAAGTGTATATACCTCAAATACCACAATCTACTGGGATGTCCAAGTGTTTAAGCTGTAAATGTATAACAGTGATGTGTTATACATTACATTTCTATCGCATACTGTGTGTTTTAGGGACTGTGTTGATGCTTTTACATAGATTTTTTTGAGGGATGTTGATGTCTGTAATCTTCGTTTGGTCAGGATTTACTGGTGGTTTTACGTACCTCTTGATTATCTGGAATATTTGATCAAGTAACACAGACCTGATCCTGAAGGTGTCAGTTAATAAAAGCCTTGCTGTATTTAATACCAAATCTCTTCTGTAAGTATTTCCAACCAGCACAGCTTCTGGATGAGTAAGGAAATCTGGGCAATATCTTTGCAAATTCCATATTTCCCTGTGGATGGAAGTTGCTGTCCAACTTATTCTTTTGCAGTAGTTAATGCTGATAACCTTATCATTATCCTTCATTATCATAATTCCATTTGAGCAAATACCTTCCTAATGATAATGATAAGGACTAATAGCTCATGAATGAGTCTGCAGAATTAAAACATCAGGTAGCTGGCATATTCTAATATATCTTATGTCTCTGTTATGGCATGGATGCCTTTGATTTAAATATGTTTGCTAAGTCTCAGCATTGCGTAGAAAATAGCACATTTAAAATCTGAAATAAGATAATTCATATCTCTGCATTCAAGAGGAAAACATAACAGGAGATGGAGTGTCATCAAAGTTTGAGATTTAAAACAAAATTTTACACAATTATATAATACAATACAGCATAGGAACAGGCCCTTTGGCCCACCAAGCCTGTGCGGATTCCTAACCCTTATTTAGACAGCTACTTATTGTTATGTGCAGTAACTATCCCTTTGTTCACCTTCCATTCATGTGTCTAATAAGATACACTTTAATGTTGCTAATGTGCCTGCTTTCACCACCTCCACTTGCAGTCCATTCCAGATACCCACTACCCTCTGTGTGAAAAACTTTCGCTGCACTTCTGTCCGAAACTTACTCCCTCTCACCTTGACCCTGTGCATACTTGTAGTTGACCTTTCCACCCTGGGACAAAGCCTCTGACTATTCACCCTATGTACACCTCTCATAATTTTGTCGACCTCACTCTACCAGGTTGGCCCTCACCCTTCACCCTTCACCTTTCCAGTGAAAACGATCTGAGTTTATCCAACTTCTCCTCATATTTAAAGCCATTCGATATTACCCCCAATACCATTGCATCTTAGACTGGGCTACCATCTACTTGAGGTGCTCTTTTATCAAGGAAAGAGTAAATGTCATTCGTTATGTTGCAGTCACAGTTACACGAGGAGAAAGTGAGGACTGCAGATGCTGGAGATCAGAGCTGAAAAATGTGTTGCTGGAAAAGCGCAGCAGGTCAGGCAGCATCCAAGGAGCAGGAAAATCGATGTTTCGGGCATAAGCCCTTCCTCAGGAATGAGGAAGGTGTGCTAAGCAGGCTAAGATAAAAGGTAGGGAGGAGAGACTTGGGGGAGGGGCGTTGGGAATGAGTTGGTGGAAGGAGGTTAAGGTGAGGGTAATAGGCTGGAGAGGGGGTGGGAGCGGAGAGGTCGGGAAGAAGATTGCAGGTCAAGAAGGCGGTGCTGAGTCTGAGGGTTGGGACTAAGGTAAGGTGGGGGGAGGGGAAATGAGGAAGCTGGAGAAATCTGCATTCATTCCTTATAGTTGGAGGGTTTGTAGCGGAAATGAGGCGCAAGGGATGAATGCAGATTTCTCCAGCTTCCTCATTTCCCCTCCCCCCCACCTTATCTCAGTCCCAACCCTCGGACTCAACACCGCCTTCTTGACCTGCAATCTTCTTCCCGACCTCTCCGCCCCCACCCCCTCTCCAGCCTATCACCCTCACCTTAACCTCCTTCCACCTATTGCATTCCCAACGCCCCTCCCCCAAGTCCCTCCTCCCTACCTTTTATCTTAGCCTGCTTGGCACACCTTCCTCATTCCTGAAGAAGGGCTTATGCCCGAAACGTCGATTCTCCTGCTCCTTGGATGCTGCCTGACCTGCTGCGTTTTTCCAGCAACACATTTTTCAGCTCTGATCTCCAGTCACAGTGACACGTCAAAGTTGAACATGCTTCAATCCTGCTCAAAGAACTTTGTGATGTAGGCAACAGGTTTTCTTACAACTTTGTGTTTCCTTCTAAATTACAGTTCTGTTGGCAAACTCAACTTTTGTGCTTTATGCCAAATCTGTGGATTATGGCTGGAGACCAGTATGTCATGACCACTGGAACAATGATCATGGACAGCAAGTCTGCAACAGGATAGGTTACCTCAGGTAACAGTAAGAGATTGTATCAATGTATTTTCTACTGCAGTTCCCCCAAATGTAGTCACGTTCACTTGATAGATGTTATTCCAGTGAAAGCTCTAAATAAAATAGCATTAAATGTTGTAACCAAATTTCTTGAGGACACGGAATTTACAAAGCAATATTGGAAGTCACGTTGAGAAACCTCACAAGGATGGGTCGTGGAGGGATCCAAATGCTATATTGTTGCACTTGAAATTGGTCTTGTGTGTCTTGGGTCATCATTTGAAGAAAAGTAAAAGACCTTTATTCTAACTTTAGGTTGTGTTGAACCTAACGACTTAATATTGAGTTCTCAACCATGAAAAGATAGGGAACAGTATTACTTCTTAAATTATAGAGTCATAGAGATGTACAGCATGGAAACAGACCCTTCGGTCCAACTCGCCCATGCCAACCAGATATCCCAACCCAATCAAGTCCCACCTGCCATCACCCGGCCCATATCCCTCCAAACCCTTCCTATTCATATACCCATCTAAATGCCTCTTAAATGTTGCAATTGTAACAGCCTCCACCACTTCCTCTGGCAGCTCATTCCATACATCTACCACCCTCTGCATGGAAAAAGTTGCCCCTTAGGTCTCTTTTATATCTTTCCCCTCTCACCCTAAACCTAGGCCCTCTAGTTCTGGACCCCCCGACCCCAGGGAAAAGACTTTGTCTATTTACCCTATCCATGCCCCTCATAATTTTGTAAACCGCGATAAGATCACCCCTCAGCCGCCGACGCTCCAGGGAAAACAGACCCAGCCTGTTCAGCTTCTCCCTAGAGCTCAAATCCTCCAACTCTGGCAACATCCTTGTTAATCTTTTCTGAACCCTTTCAAGTTTCACAACATCTTTCCGATAGGAAGGAGACCAGAATTGCATGCAATTCCATGGTGGAGGAAAGATGTTCATGAAAAACAAAGCTCAATAATTTTTAAAAGTTGAACGGAAGCAAGCAACATAAAGAGGACATTGTAAAGGTGCAAGAATGTTAAAAATACTTTGAAGAAAATATTTTACTGATCTTGAAGACAATTCCATTTCAAATAATGCTGGAAAAAGATCACCCAAATTCATTAGTTAAAAAAAAACATTCATGGCTGTGGGCATCGCTGGTCAAACCAACTGTTAAGACTCAGTCATGTTGCTGTGAGTCTTGACTCACATATAGGTCAGAGCAAGTATTGATGACAAATTTCCTTCGTGGAAGGATATTAGTGAACCAGATTGGTCTAATGGTTACCATTAGACTAGTTGCTTTGTAATTGAATTCAAATTTTAACCACTTGCCATGGTGCGATTCAAACCCTTGTCCTCCGAACATTATCATGGGACTGTGGCTAATTGGTCCAGTAACATTACCACTACACCATCACCTCTATCTTTTCAACAAAAGGATAGACCTCATCTACAAACAATTGACCAATGAGAATTAATGCCATTTGTTGATAACGTATTTTGAATCCGTGTTTTCTTGATAACTAGTAAATTAAGTGTTTGCTTAACCTTTCAGGCCTGTGGTTGGATGGGAGACAGTTTTGTAAAATGGCAGATTGACTAAATTATTCACTTCGCTCCTCCTTTTAATGTTAACTCTTTCTGCATTTTTAAAATCAAGAACTCAGATGCATTAACACCATTCATTTAGACAAAATATGTAGAGAGAAACCAATCAGTCCATTGGGATTCTGCTCGTTATGGACAGCCTCCAACTGATCTCTCATTCTATAGCGACCTGTCTTCTCCTTCTCATTATATCATTCGTACAACTGTGGTCAGTGTTATCTAAACATTTCACTTATTCCAAATGAGGAATAATATTCTTTCTAAGGTTGTTTCTTTCTAAAGCCAAGATTGTATTGCTTCCCATTCTGACATTCTTTCCCAAGTTTTTAAAATGAATAAACTTTTCTTTTCTGTTCCCGCAGTGTTCAACTTTTATCAGCTAATGTAATGTTACCTATGATTAATCCATGATACGTTATTCTGTCTGTCACTCTTGTCCTCTTTCTATATTTCTTTGTTATTGTCACAGCCTTTGAGTAGTATTAGAATATAAACATTTCATATAGATTCAAAAAAGTTAACAATGCTTTCCAAAGCTCTACACCACTGGGATTGTCTCTCATTCATGGTTTGTTGTCGACTAATTGATCAACATTAGCTCCTCAGGTCAGCTCATCCATGATCATTTAACAAGATGGTAAAATCTGAATGAAAAACTTGATTGCTTGTTGCTTCAGTTACATGTTTCTATATTCTAATGTATTAATGTAAAGCCACTCACCTACTGTGAGTGTGGTGTTGTCTCCAGCATTTAACACCACTAAAAAAGTAGACTATACAATATCTAACACAAATGGAAGAGGTTTGTGTATGTGTGTGTAAGGCATGTTTTTTTCTGGGGCTTTCTGATGTGAAGTGTGTTACACCAAAACGATCGTGATGACCTCCTAACTAAAATTCAGTCACCACAATCCTCCGAATAAATGGACAGCAAACACTGTTTTAGTACAGGAGTACAGAGTTTTCCTGGGGCGTTTTCCAAAGTGGGAGTGTGATGCACCAAACTGATTGCTGTGAGTTCCTATATCATTTAACTGCCAGCATCTGCAAATTGAAAAGAATTTTCTTTGTAACAATATCTTAGCACTGCATCAGCTGTTACTGTCCCCCACTTGGAATAGTGCCAAGTGCAGGAATGCTCTAGGGGAGCAAAGCTTGAACAATTTCCAAAGTATTGAATCACAGGAAGCTGGGAAAGGAGTGCATCATTTGTCAATCTGCACTGCAACTTTGGTCCACTGCACTGACTAGTTGTACAAATGAATGAAGCTTTTCCCCATTCATATCGACATGCGTAATTTCGAGTTCTTTGTTTCCATGTAGATTGTGGAATTTCTTCCAGCTGGCCAAAGCCATTAAGAAAACATCCCTAGCTTGATATAAAGCTGTTTTGTGGTTGCTTATACTGGGCATTCCAGCTAACATACCAATGCTTTTTACCGCTAAACATGTGTTTCACAGCAACAGCTATTCCTATTATGGATCAACCTCAGCAAGCACGGTTGAATTTTCAGAGTTCCTGTTACTGAATGAGAGTTTATCAACAAAAAACACGTACCAAAAGCTAAGCATCAGGTCAGTTCTTTGTCACATTTCAATGTATCACGCAACTTTTGATGTTTGTCCATTATCTGTTAACACACTACTCAGAAATATATTTTTCATTTACAGCCAAAATTGCTCTTCTGGATTGCTGGTCACATTACACTGCATAGGTAGGCATTATTTCATTATTTTGTTTCACATTATAAGTTCTCAACCAATTAATATTTTCTATCTCATTCCACTTCACATTTGCACCAATGTGTCCATCACAATCCCAACCAAAAGACTAAGTTGGTTGCACAAAGGTTAACTGAGCTCCATCTGACGTGATATTATTGCATTTCAATTGGTACTTTTAATCTACTAAAACATCCGACGGTGCTTGCGATTAAAACCAGGAAACTGTAGACAGGTTAGCTCAGCATGTATTTTAAGGCTCGCTGAGACTTTTCAGAATTTTTTTTCATAGTATATTTGTGTCTCTGGCATGGGCAGGATTTATTGCCTATCCCTAATTGCTTTTGAAGTGAGTGATTTGGAAAAAACATTTCACAGTGCAGCTCAGACTCAATCAAATTGTTGTGGATCTGGAGTCTCGTATAGACTAGACCAAGTAAGGAAGGCAGACTTGTTTCCTTAAACAACATTAGTAAACCAGTTTTATACAAGTAATGAGCCTTTGAAGCATACTTGGATTCAAACCATTAACTCTGTCTCTTTTCTACTGTTGTTTCCAGACTTGCTGAGTTTCTCCAGCACTTTGATTTTATTTCAGATTTGGAGCATTCTACTATTTTGTAGTTTTATGAAAATTAATAGTTCTTTCACTGCACCATTTCTGATACTAGCTTTAAAATCCCTATGCATGAATTATATTTGAAGTCCGTTACCTTGCAGGTTTTAAATTCATATCCCCAGAACACTCTGTCACCATGTCTCCATTAAAGATTGGATGGCAGATGTATTGAAAATTTTCAATTGATCAGATTTGCAGAATACATCAACACTGATTAATCTAATTGTATTTTTTTTAGAAAAAAATGATTAAAGAGGGGGACAGGGGAATGTGTATGGGCGTTGTCCATATAGACTTTGAGAAGTTATTTTTAAGCTGGAGAGGGTCAGCAGAGACTTACCAGGACGTTGCTGGGAATGGAGGGTTTGCATTATAAGAAAAGGCTGGGTAGGCTGGTACTTCCTTCACTCGAGTGTAGGAAGTTGAGAGGTGACCTTACAGAGGTTTATAAATAATGAGGGGTATGGATCAGGTTGATGGCAGGTAGGTGTCTTTTCCCTACAGTGGGGTATTTCAAGATGAGGGGGCATCTTAAGGTGAGAGGAGAAAGATTTAAAAAACACATGAGAGGAAATGTTTTTACAAAGACAATGGTTCATGTGTGGAATGAACTTCCAGAGGAATTGATGGGTATGGGTACAATTACCATATTTAAATGACATTTCAATGAGTACACGAATAGGAAATGTTTGAAGGGATATGGGATAAGTGCAGGCAGGTGGGATTAGTTTAGTTTGTGATTATGGTCGATGTGGAGTGGTTGGACCAAAGGATCTGTTTCTATGTTGTATGACTCTATGTATTTGATACAGTCCCTCATAAAAGACCATTAGCTAACATTGAATCTCACAGCGTTGGAAGCAGATCATTGACTTGAACAGGAAATTGGCTCAACAGCCAAAAACAGTAGAAGAATAATACATCGGTGCTCTATTAAACAAAGTCTTATGGTGCCCTCCTTCATGTTGTCTAGTACTGCCACTATGGAATCAATTTTACTCAAACATAGGAACCAATGAGTCACTGGGGACCATCAGCAGTTGCAGAACTATACTCAACCATCATCTGTAACATCAAAGCCTAACAAAACACCCCACTACAGATCTGCTCCGAGCTGGTCTAATCTGCACACTCCAAGTTCCAGATTGGATTTGAGTGGAGGCAGCCACTCAGTGAAATAGCCAGCTGCCTTGGGGAACCTTGCATGTCTCAGTCATGGACTGTCCTCTATACCTGGTCCCTGCAAAAATGGCAAAAGCCAGGTTTAAAGTGAGAGGTAGGACTTTGAAAATTTTTCAGAATATCTTTACCATGATGGGTCTCCATTGTGCTGAAAATCTGGGCTGTAGTTTCACTGACACACTGAGCAGCTCAGTAGCACTTCCTTACTTTTTTATATTCCATTCTCAGTTGCAATGCAAAATCTAGTTGAGAATCATTGAATCGTTCAATGGATGTCATTCAGCTCAACGTATCTGCTCCAGCTCTCTGAGTGACAATGCCATATTCCTACCTTTTTCTCATAATCCTGCAGATCATTTTTATTTAAGTAGTCAGCCAATACCCTATTTAATGCCTCAAATGAAACTGCCCTCCACCAGATTACCAGGCAATTCATTCCAGAGAAACGTTACTCGCTGGGTGAAAAAGTTCCTTCTCTCATAACGTTAGCTTCTTTCACAAATCTGTGCCCTCTCATTCTTAGTCCATTTATGGGTAGGAACAGTTTATCCATATTTCTCCATTTCTCTCACTTCTCTTACTTCTGTTTGTAAGAGCTTGCAATTAGCAGATTGGCTGAAGCATTCCCCTATTATTACAGCTGGGTTCAAACTATAACATACACAGGCGATGGGCTGAGGAGTGGCAGATGGAGTTTAATTTAAATAAATGTGAGGTGTTGCATTTTGGAAAAGAAAATCAGAGCAGGACTTATACACTTAATGGTAAGGTCCTGGGGAGTGTTGCTGAATAAAGAGATCCTCGAGTCCAGGTTCATACTTCCTTGAAAGTAGAGTCATAGATAGATAGGATAGTGAAGAAGGCGTTTGGTATGCTTTCCTTTATTGGTCAGAGCACTGAGTATAGGAGTTAGGAGGTCATGTTGTGGCTGTACAGGACATTGGTTAGGCCATGTTTGGAATACTGTGTGTAATTCTGATCTCTCTGAAACTTGAAAGGGTTTAGGAAAGACTTTTGGAAAATTAAGGCTGAGATAGATAGGTTCTGGATCAATAGAGGAATCAAGAGTAACAGTGAGTAGAATCTTCGGAGCAGCGAGAGGCGGGAGCTGGGAGGAGGTGACGTTGGTGTGAGGTGATTGTCGGGAAGGCCGGTAAGTATATTTAAACTTCTTACCTTCAGGCCAGCGAGAGAGGAGCGAGCAAAGGACTTCTGGCAAGGGTAAGTAGAACAGTTTATATTTGCGTGGTTGCGTTACCCGAGACACTACTCGGGTAGTGTCTCCCACCCAGCCTTCTCCTCTAACCTAAAAAAAGAGTTGTGGGAGCCAGATTGACAAGGTAAGGTAACTAGTTTATTTCCTAATTTTTTTTTAGTAGTCACTTTGGGAGTTAGAATAGTGGGAATGGAGTTTAGGGCAGTGGAATGTTCCTCCTGCCGAATGTAGGAAGTAAGGGTCACCACTCGTGTCCCTGCTGACTACATCTGTGGGAAGTGCACCCAACACCAGCTCCTCGAAAACCATGTCAGGGAATTGGAGCTGGAGTTGGATGAACTTCGGATCATTCGGAAGGCAGAGGGGGTTATTGACAGGACTTAGAGAGGTAGTCACTCCCCAGATAAAAGAAAAAGACAGATGGGTGACCGTTAGGGGACAGAAAGGGAACCGGCAGGCAGTGCAGGGATCCCCTGTGGCCGCTCCCCTCAACAATAAGTATACCATTTTGGATATTGTTGGGGGGGGATGACTTACCAGGGGAAAGCAGTGATGCACCTGCTGCTCAGAAGGGAAGGGGAAAGAGGAGCAGAGCAGTAGTCTTTGGGGACTCCATAGTTAGGGGGACAGATAGGAGGTTCTGTGGGGATGAGAGAGACTCCGAGTTGGTGTGTTGCTTCCTGGGTGCCAGGGTCCGTGATGTCTTTGATCGTGTTTTTGGGATCCTTCGGGGGGAGGGAGAGCAGCCCCAGTCATGGTCCACAAACCACATAGGTCAGAAGAGAGATGGGGATTTAAGGCAGAAATTCAGGGAGCTAGGATGGAAGCTTAGAGCTAGGACAAAGAGTTGTTTTCTTTGGTTTGCTGCCCGTGCCACGTGCTAGTGAGGCGAGGAATAGGGAGAGAAAGGAGTTCAACACATGGCTACAGGGATGGTGCAGGAGGGAGGGTTTTGGGTTTTTGGATAATTGGAGCTCTTTCTGGGGTAGGTGGGATCTTTACAAACCGGATGGTCTTCATCTAAACCAGAGACGTACCAATATCCTGGGTGGGAATTTCACTAAAGCTATTAAGGTGGATTTAAACTAATACAGCAGGGGGATGGGAACCAAAATTGTAGGACAGGTACAGAAGAGGATGAGAGTAGGGAGTTCCCAAATCAAGTGTCTGACACTGGCAAATGAGAACCTGGTTTGAAGTGTGTGTACTTCAACGCGAGGAGCATCCGAAATAAAGTGGGTGAACTGGCAGCGTGGGTTGGTACCTGGGACTTCGATGTTGTGGCCATTACAGAGACATGGATAGAGCAGGGACAGGAATGACTGTTGCTGGTTCCGGGATTCAGATGTTTCAGTAAGAACAGAGAAGATGGTAAAAGAGGGGGAGGTGTGGCATTGTTGATCAAGGACAGTATTACAGTTGTAGAAAGGATGTTTGGGGACTTGTTAACTGAGGTAGTGTGGGCTGAGGTTAGAAACAGGAAAGGAGAGGTCACCCTGTTGGGAGTTTTCTATCGGCCTCCGAATAGTCCGAGATGTAGAGGAAAGGATAGCAAAGATGATTCTCGATAGGAGTGAGAGAGGCAGGGTAGTTGTCGTGGGGGACTTCAACTATCCAAATATTAACTGGGATCACTACAGTATGAGTACTATAGATGGGTTGGTTTTTGTCCAGTGTGTGCAGGAGGGCTTCCTGACACAGTATGTAGACAGACCTACAAGGGGCAAAGCCACTTTAGATTTAGTACTGGGTAACGAGCCTGGCCAGTTGTTAGATTTGGAAGTAGGTGAGCACTTTGGAGACAGCGATCACAATTCTGTCAGGTTTACTTTAGTGAAGGAAAGGGATAGGTGTACTCCACCGAGCAAGAGTTACAGCTGGGGGAAGGGAAATTACGATGCAATTAGGAAAGATTTAGGAAGCGTAGAATGGGGAAGGAAACTGCAGGGGATGAGCACATTAAAAATGTGGAGCTTATTTAAGGAAAAGCTCCTGTGTGTCCTAGATAAGTATGTACCTGTCAGGCAGGGAGGAAGATATAGAATGCTTGAGCCGTGGTTTACGAAGGAAGTGGAATCCCTGGTCAAGAATAAGAAGAAGGCTTATGTTAGGACAAAATGTGAAAACTCAGTTAGGGCGCCTGAGGGTTACAAGGAAGCCAGGAAAGACCTAAAAAGAGAGTTCAGAAGAGCCAGGAGGAGACATGAGAAGTTGTTGGCGGATAGGATCAGGGTTCACCCTAAGGCTTTCCATGGGTATGTCAGGAATAAAAGAATAATGAGAGTGAAATTAGGACCAATCAAGGATAATAGTGGGAAGTTGTGTGTGGAGTCAGAGGAGATAGGGGAAGCACTAAATAAATATTTTTCGACAGTGTTCGCTATAGAAAATGAAAATGTTGGCGAGGAAGATACAGAGATACTTGACGAGAAGAGATTGAGGTTCACAAGGAAGAGGTATTAGAAATACTTCAGAGTGTGAAAATAGACAAGTCCCCTGGGCCGGTTGGGATCTATCCTAGGATCCTCTGGGAAGCAAGGGAATAGATTGCCGAGCCTTTGGCATTGATCTTCAAATCATCATTGTCTACAGGAATAGCGCCTGAGGACTGGAGGATAGCAAATGTGGTTCCCTTGTTCAAAAAGGGTAGTAGAGACAACCCAGGTAATTACAGACCAGTGAGTCTCACTTCAGTTGTTGGTAAAGTGTTGGAAAAGGTTATAAGAGATAGAATTTATAACCATCTACAAAAGAATAATCTGATCAGGGACAGTCAGCACGGTTTTGTGAAGGGTAGGTCGTGCCTAACGAATCTTATTGACTTTTTTGACAAAGTGACCAAACAGGTAGATGAGAGTAAACCGGTTGATGTGGTTTATATGGATTTCAGCAAGGCGTTCGATAAGGTTCCCCATAGTAGGCTATGAAACAAAATGTGGAGGAATAGGAATGTGGGAGACATAGCAGTTTGGATCAGTAATTGGCTTGCTGAAAGAAGACAGAGGATTGTAGTTGATGGAATATGTTCATCTTGGTGTCCAGCTACTAGTGGCGTACCGCAAGGGTCGGTGTTGGGTCCACTGCTGTTCATCATTTTTATAAATGATCTGGATGAGGGCTTAAAAGGGTGGGTTAGTAAATTTGCGGACGACACTAAGGTCGGTGGAGTTGTGGATAGTGATGAAGGATGTAGTAGGTTGCAGAGAGACATAGATAGGATGCAGAGCTGAGGTGAGAGGTGGCAAATGGAGTTTAATGTGGACAAGTGTGAGGTGATAACCTCACACTTTGGACGGAGTAACCGGAATGCAAAGTACTGGGCTAATGGTAAGATCTTGGGGGTGCAGATAAGCAGAGAGATCTCGATGTCCATGTACACAGATCCCTGAAAGTTGCCACCCAGATTGACAGGGTTGTTAAGAAGGCATACAGTGTTTTGGCCTTTATTAATAGAGGGATTGAGTTCCGGAACCAGGAGGTTATGCTGCAGCTGTACAAAGCTCTGGTATGGCTACACTTGGAGTATTGTGTACAGTTCTGGTCAACACATTATAAGAAGGATGTGGAAGCTTTGGAAAGGGTGCAGAGGAGATTTACTAGGATGTTGCGTGGTATGGAAGGAATGTCTTACGAGGAAAGGCTGAGGGCCTTGAGGCTGTTCTCGTTAGAAAGAAGAAAGTTGAGAGATGACTTAATAGAGACATACAAGATAATCAGAGGGTTAGATAGGGGGGGACAGGGAGAGCCTTTTTCCAAGTATGGGGACGGCAAACATGAGGGGACACAACTTTAAAGTGAGGGGCGATAGGTATAAGACAGATATCAGAAGTAGTTTCTTTACTCAGACAGTAGTAAGGGTATGGAATCTTTGCCTGCAATGGTAGTAGATTCGCCAAGTTTAAGTGCATTTAAGTCGTCATTGGACAGGCATATGGATATACATGGAATAGTGTAGGTGGGATGGGCTTCAGATTAGTATGAAAGGGCGGTGCAACATCGAGGGCCGAAGGGCCTGTACTGCACTGTTATGTTCTATGTTCTAATAGTGTTAGGGAGAGGGCAGGAAAGTGGAGGTAAGGAATGTCAAATCAGCCATGATCCTATTGATTGATGGAGCAGACTTGAGCAGCCAAACAGCTTCCTGCATCTATTTCTTATGGTCCTATTGTCTCACACCAAAGTTAGGAGTTGGGTTTCCTGCTCATTTTGGGGCAGTGGGGTGGACTGTCAAAGTTAGAGGGGTAATTAGAGATTGTTAAGCTTCAGAGAAGCACCCATCTGAAGTAGAAGGTAAAAGAAAACTGAGCAAACCTCTCAGAAAGGATATGATGGCTCAGCTGTTAATTAAACAGCAGTAAAAAATAATCACAGAGGTGGGGGGGAAGAAGGAATATACCCTATTTTAGCATGGCTTCCAGCTACAACCTGCTCAGATGGTTAGGAAGAGCCTGCAGACCTCCTTAGAATGCCAGACACTGACTGCCAATATCCATATCGTCGTTCTTCTCCCTGACATGCAGGCATTTGGAGGTCAACAAAAAGGGCAATAGTTTGGTCTTTTGAATGTACCCTTTAAGATGGCTCTTGTTGAACCTAATTGCCCATCTTGTGGGCTCACGCATACCCACATCACGCGTGTCATGAATGGAGGCATTCCATCTCTTTAGCTTAATTAGTAGACACCTTGGAGCTGGGTAAAGTAAGTATATTACTGTTAGCCAGGGGCTGCAGAGAGAGAGAGAGATAGAGAGAGAGAGAGAGGGGTGCAAGCTGCTGACATGCTGCAAGGAATACTGAATACAAAACTGCTGACAAATAGGAGAAAGCAGCTTGTGGGCTAAAAATGGCTTGAGTCCAGCTATTGGTCTGAGCTGATTGAAACCGGTTTGAACTAATTAAGTTCTGCAGAAAGCAAGGAAGATGGAGTAATGGAAAAACATTATTTGGACAAGGAGTAATAAGGTAATCTTACCTTAGTCCTTGAGCAAGACCAATAAGGAAAAGACATGCGATAAATGAATGAGCCTGAGCCAACAGGAAAGAGACAGCACAGCTTGAAAGAGATAAGGAAAAGAATAAAAATGAGGACTCATGGGCGTGGAGCTAGTGAAAACTCCAGAGACTAACCATCACAAAAGCGGACCCTACATCAGAAATGTGGTGACAACATTGCAAGAGAGAGATAGAGAGAGGAAATGGAACGCCTGGCCAGCGTCAGTCCATGTCAGCATCAGCAGCTATCTTGCTCGGGTATTTGCTTTTACATTCTGTGACTACTCGGGGAGTGTCAGAGGAACCTTTTGGTTTATACCAAAAAAATGTATAATCTACATGTGTATTGCCTATCAACATTAATAAAGTGACTTGTGAGATTGATTCTTCTCCTCTCTGTGCAAGCCAATAACCATAGCTCATATTTGCCGGGCTCCAAAAATTACACTGCTTTAAACTTTGAATAAATGACATGAGTACTTATGTCAGTTTTGATGTTCCTCCTAGAAGCCTTTTATGTTTCTTCAGTGACTGTCCCAGACTAACTCTGTGTATATGTGATACCACAATGAGTGATGCTAATTGCACACTTCCAGGCATAATCTTCTCAGGGCTGTATAAAGAACAAAGAATAAAGAACAGTACAACACAGGAGCAGGCCCTTCAGTCAACAATAATGTGTCTGATGAGGACTCATGGGCGTTGAGCTAGTGAAAATTCCAGAGACTAACCATCACAGAAGTGGACCCTACATCAGAAATGTGGTAACGACTTGGTGTGTGAGAGAGAGATGGGGGGGGGGGGGGGGGGGGAAACAGAACACCTGATGCCTTTCTAAACTAAAAATCTTTCGCTTTTACATGGTCCCTGTCCCTTTGCTCTTTGTCTATTCATCTGTCAAGATGTCTGTTAAGCATTGCTATTATATCTGCTTCTACCATCTCTTCTGGCAGCACAATCCAGGCACTTATCACCCTCTGTAGAAAAATGTTGCCTTTCACATCTTCTTCAAACTTACCTGCTTTTATCTTAAACCTAAGTCCTCGACTAAATGACATTTTTGCCCTGGGAAAAAATACCTCCAACTATCCATTCTATTCATGCCTCTCATAATTTTTTAAACCTTTATCAGGTTGCCTCGAGCCTCCAAGGTTCAGGTGAAAGTAAACTAAGTTTGTTTAATCTTTCCTCAGAGCTAATTCCCGTCAAACCAGGCACCATCCTGGTAAACATTTTCTGTAGCGTCTTTGAAACCTCTACATCCTTCTGGCATTGTGATGACCAGAACTGTTTCCAATATTTCAAAGTTCTAGAAGCTGCAACATGACCTGCCAATTCTTATATTCCATGCCTTGGCTGATGAAGGCAAACATGCCATATGCCTTCTTCACCTCCTTATCCATCTCTGTTGTCACTTTGAGGGAACTGTGTAACTGTATGTCTAAGTCCCTCTGTATGTTAATGCTACTAAAGATTCTGCCATTTACCGTATACTTCCCTTGTGCATTAGATCTTCCAAAATGCATCACCTTACATTTATCCACGTGAAATCCCATCTGCCATTTCTCTGTCCAAGACTCCAGCTTATTTATATTCTGCTGTTTCCTCTGACAGTCCTCTTCACTATCTACAGCTCCCTCAGTATTTGTGTCATCCAGAAGCTTACTAATCAGCTCAATTACATTCACCTCCAAGTCAGTTAGTATATATATGGGTCCCAACACTGATCCCTGTTGAACACCACTGGTCACAGATGTCCAGTCAGAAAAATGTGGTATCAACACTAGTGTGTCTTCTATGACTAAGCAAGTTCTGGACCCATCTTACTAGTTTCTCATGGATCCCTTGTGACTTCACCTTCTGTAGCAGTCTGCCATGAGGGACTGTGTCAAAGGTCTAGTTAACGTCCAAACAGACAACATCTACTGTCCTGCCCTTATCAATCATTTTTGTTACATCCTCAAAAAACTCAATTAAGTTTATGAGACACATGAATGAAGCAATGCTGGTAACGCTGATAAGTCTTTATTTTCTCAAATATGAATAAATTCTGTTCCTAAGAATCTTCTCCAAAATTTCATGTACAACATCTCCTCACAAGTCTTTACCCAAACTATTGTATCATTATTACATACATTCATCATTTTTTATGTCTATATTTAAGGGGAATATCAGTGAACTAGATGGATTTTGCCAACAATCACGTTATGGCCACCATTAGACTTTTAATTCAAGATTTTTACTGAATTCAAATATAGGTCATTCTGCTATACTGTGCTTTCCGTTAATGCAAATTTGCTATTCTAAGTATTTTATTAAAAATCTTGAGTTGTTTCTTTCTCTATGGCTTCTCTTTGTCTTTAGGTTGCATTCTTGGCAATAATTACTTAGGGAGAATAGGAAGTTTATTTTGAAATATTTTTCCCATCAATAATTCCAGAGATTCCAGTCCACTTTGTCAGGGAATGGACCTGTAGTTTAAAAGTACTGTTGGAAATACGTCATTTCTTTTCAAAAGTGCCTTATTCAGCTTTACCTTTGGGCTGAGGATATGTTGGCAAACTTTGTAATATGTTCAGTACAGATAGTACTGGGATAATGTGCATTTCGGCAGCGCAATTTGGCTATAACTTTGCTGAAGAATTAGGGAATACAATTTTGAGAATGCTTCCTCCTTTCACAATAGTGCTGTTCCAGCATACATTGGTTCACGCGCTTTGTTCTGCACATGTGCAATGGCAGTGCCAGTGTTCATGCTACCGTGTGCATGTGCTGATGTCCACGCTGAAATCTCCACACCATTCTGCACATGCACTGATGTCCACGCTGAAATCTCCACACCATTCTGCACATGCACTGATGTCCACGCTGAAATCTCCACACCATTCTGCACATGCGCTGATGTCCGTACTGAAATCTCCACGTCATTCTGCACATGCACTGATGTCCACACTGAAATTTTAGATAAAGGGTTGTCTACCAGTAGTGTGTTAAATCTTCAGGGTGATGCTGGCCTAGCCTGTGACATCACATCCCATGAACCAACTAAAAAAATTAAAACTTGTCAGTCGCAGGTTTAACAAAGCTGAAAGGAAAATTGTGAATACTTGAACTATGGACTTTGGAACCTGAAATCAATGTCAGAAGTGATTGGGAATTATGTCAAATAATAGAAAGACTGGCTTTTATTGGGATTTTGATCAGAAAGTATTGTCTAAGGAATTAAGCTGTAGTTAACATTATTTTGCGGCTAAATGTCTGAATCATGATTCGCTACAATTCAAAAACCAATCCTGTCCCAACAGTTGTTACTTTGCTCCATGTAGATTCAGCTACTAATTGGTCTCAATGCCCTGACCATTCTATTGCCCGACTCATTACCAACACTTCTTTTGAACAATCCACTTTTACAAGCAAATGCCAATCTCTCTTAAAAAAAACTCACAGACTCAACTTCAAGATTCATTCACGTTATGAAGATCCATCTCCTAATAATAACAGCTAAATGTAAATCTAAAATCGTCTTTTGTTATGGCTCACTGGGGTAACACACTGGAAATCAAGTTACACTATACCTGGAGTTATGGCAAATATTAAAGATTTTATGCAGGATTCCCCAGTTTACCTGCTCATGTTGACAAAAAGCATGGACTAAGTTTCTGTATTTAACAAGAATCACTATTTAATGCTATTGATAGATGAGCTCTATGTTTTTGATGCAGGAGTGTAGGGCTTTACTGGGACTTTCCAAAGGGGAGTGTGATATACCAAACTGATCGCCATGAGTACCCATATTGAATATACCAATGAAAATTTGGCTGCCCTAAACTACCATAATCCCCCTGAAAAAAAATGAATTTACTTTGCGTCACTTTCTTAGCACTGCATTAACCGTCACTTACTGAACTTGGAACATTGTCGAGTGCAAGAATGGGTCAGGGCTCAAAAAGGTCAAACAGTTTCAAAACTATTGAAGTGCAGATAGCCTGCAAAGGAGAGCATCATTTGCTTCTCCTCAATGAGGGCACTTTTTAATCAAAATTTGAAGTAAGTAGAGCAGACTTGAAGTTTTCTCTTGGATAGTGTGGGAAAAAGATCTGCCACCCTGCTCACCCACAGCATGGCAACATAAAAAAAACACAGAAGGTGACCTGTAAAACACTGAAATCAAGCCTGCCAAAATATATAGAAGCTACCCAGAGTGCTCCAGTCTTGACCAAACAGGCTAACACAAAAAAAAACAGACATGGCCAAGCCCCTTCCTAGACCAGAGAATACATTCCCTAAAATAGTTTTTCACAATCAGCTCCCCGGCCGATTAGCCCTGCAGTCTCAACACTCCAAGGGGAGGCTAATTTCCCATTGAAACCAATACCGCATAAACAAACAGGCAGACCGAGAGGCTCCAGGAGACTTCGCCTGCAGGAGGATCACAATGGACACACCTGGATGCCAGGAGAAGGGATTTGCAAATATGGGGCATACAAAGAAGAATCATGCAGAAGACATTCTCACCCACTCACGGAGATGGCTGGAATCTCCTGTGTCAATTGCAAATGATTTGCTATTGCCAGACTCTTGATAAATTTCTTTTCTGGGAACAGCATTTGACCATCCGTGCAGAGAATCAGTTCTGAGTCAGCCTAGTTAGTTTCTCTTCCGCAATATCACTTTGTGTACTAAACCGCGTGTCTATTTCACTATGATCCTCGTTTGTGGCCTCTGTTCAATTGGGCTCAATTCTCCGACAGATGGTTTTGGGGAAAGGTTAAGAAGGTGGATTTGTAACAACAACCTGTGACTGTACAGTACAACTGTTGTGGCTTTAACAACCTGATCTTCCTGTGAACAGTGTCAATAACGTGACATTTTTTAAACTAGTTTTTACTTCACTGTAGCCATCATGAGAGCAGTGTCTAGTGGATCATCACTGAATATTGATCCCAGTGAATGATTATCCCACTAAATGATCCCTGACATCCATCTGATCAACAATGTCAATAGCTCTCATTCAATATTAAAATCATCACCATGACTTTGGTCCAATGGGCCAACTAGTTACAGGTAAATCGATTCTACATACAGATAAACAGCATATAACACTGCCATTTATAACTCTAAACCTCTTATAAACTCCCTTTTTCACACATACACACAAACCAACACACAGGAAAAAAAAAGTGGGTGCTATGGACAGAGGGGAAAACTGAGACGGCATTCTTCTGCTTTGTTTAGGGAATTGCTGAGCTGATTTTCATGATTGTTGTACTGATCAGAATGCTGCTTTTCAATTTTCCTTCTCTGGTTGCTTTCACTGGTTTATAGGAGGTGCAAAGGATTGGTTCACTCTTACAGCAATTGCTGAAGGACATTTTAACAGGTTTTCTTCAGACTTTAAGTAGTTTTTACTGCAGAGAATGGACACAGTCTGGAGTTTGTGGAGATCTTTTGTGACTTCTCTGAACCATGTTCACAGCCCAAGTTGTCCAGCCATCTGAGAAACAATGACTTGGTTGTTAGTAGGTCAGATGTCTTTGTCATTAATAACTGGTCACTATTCTATTTACTAAGTTGTTACAAACCAAAGCTCTCTTTGTACAAAACCCTTCGGTTCCAGCTCATCTCAAACTACATTCCGACTACTGCTGGAATCAGCAGCTGTGTAAATAATGTTTAGTCTGAGTGTCAGGTTACTTTCTTTCAAACCAAACAACACCAGGTTAGAGTCCAACAGGTTTAATTGGAAGGACTAGCTTTTGGAGGGCCATTCCTTCATCAGGTGGTTGTGGATTTTTAACTTTGTACACTCCAGTCCAACACTGGCAACTCCAAATCTTTCAAAACCATGCAGCAATACTTCAACAAAACTAGGTCTTAAAATAGTTGTCCACTCATTTCAATCCACAACTAAAAAAAATACAGAAATAAAGTTGTCATACTTTCCAGAGGCTTTTATCTTTTCAGCTGTGATTTAAATTCTGTCTCCTCTGTATCTCCCCATGCAGACTGTGGAGTCCGCAAGCACAACAGAAATATTTCTGGACGAATAATTGGTGGACAAATGGCAGTACCAAACGAAGTCCCATGGCAGGTCAGCCTCCACTTGGACAACCGTCATATCTGTGGGGGAACCATTCTCACACCCTACTGGGTGATTACAGCTGCACATTGTGGAGAAAGGCTAGTCAATTTTTATTTTTAATTCAGACATTATGACATATATCCATAGTAAGTTGGAATGTTCGAATGGGTTAGCCATTCTGTATACCTTTAAAATTTTGCAGATTCTTCCTTTTGAGGTACGTAATTGATTAAAGCCTTGATAAAGATAAGATTCTTGATAAGATAAATATACAATGAGTGAAAAATAAATTAATACTAGATAATTAACATTGTTTTGCCAAGGGCAGGTCATGTCTGTCAAATTTAATTGAGTTATTTGAGAAAGTGACACAGGCAGTGGATGAGAGTAGTGCTGTAGATGTTGTGTATTTGGACTTTAAGAAAGCATGTGATATGGTGCCACATGACAGATTGGTTACCAAATTAAAAATGTTTGGGATTGATGGGTCCTTGGCAGCATGGATTAGATGTTGGCTAAAAGATAGGAAACAGAGGATAGATAAGAGTTCAAAATAGTGTTCACTAGGGATCAGATTTTATTCCTAAAGTATGGAAATAGGCCCTTTGGTCCAGCAGATCCACACCGACCCTCTGTAGAGTAACGCACCCAGACCCATCCCCTACTCTATATTTACCCCGACTAATGCACCTAACACTAACGGCAATTTAGAACGGCCAACTCACCTAACCTGCACATTTTTGGATTGTGGGAGGATAGCGGAGCACATGGAGGCAACCCATGCAGACACAGGGAGAATGTGCAAACTCCACACAGTCACCCGAGGCGGGAATCAAATCTGGGTCCCTGGTGCTGTGAGGCAGCAGTGCTAACCACTGAGTCACCGTGCCACCCATACCAATCAATGTTGGGATTCTTGTTTATTTAAGATTTATATAAAGAGATAGTGTTAAGGGCAAACATTCTAAATTTGCAGATGATACTAAGTTAGGGAGAACAGTGAGTTGTGAAAATTATGCTGAATGCCTTCAGAGGGCTATTGACAAGTTTGCTAAATGGGCAGGCACTGAGCAGATGAAATTCAATGCAGCGAAATGTGAGGTAATATATTTTGGTAGAAAAAACATGGAGAGAGAGTCCAGGCTCAATGGTAGAAATTTGAGAGGTGTACAGGAACGGAAAGACCTAAGAGTTCAAGTAAATAATTCTCTGAAGAGTAGGTTGTAACAGTTATTAAGAAGGCTTACAGGATCCTTGGGTTCATAAATTGAGTCATAGCGTACCAAAGCAAGGAAGTGTTGCTGCACCTCTATAGATCATTGGTCAGGCCACATTTGTGGTATTGTATTTAGTTCTGGGCACCTTATTTAAGGTGGGGGTGGGGGGTGGGGGAGGTGGGGTGGGGATGGGGAAAGCAATGCTAAAACTTTGGAAACAGTGCGAAGGAGATTTACCCAGAATTATACCAAGAATAGATACAAGGAAAAATTAGAGAAATTAGGCTTAATCTCCTTGGAACAGAGAAGATCAAGAGGTGACCTTAGAGAGGCTTTCAAAATTGTGGATAATTTTGACAGGGTAAAGAAGGATATTCTGTTTCCACTAGTTGGTACATCAATAAGCAGGGGTGACATTTTCAAGATTGCCAGCAAGAGAGCGAAGAGTAAGATTAAGAGAAGCTTCTTTATTCAGAGAGTTGTTAGAATTTGGAATGTGCTGCCTGGGACAGTGTGGAGACAGATTCCAGAGGAGGGTTCAAAACAGCGCTGGATACATATTTGAAAGTAATAAATTTAGAGGGCTATGGAGATAGGGTTGGAGAATGGGGCTGGCTGGGTAACTCTTTCAGGAGCTGGTACAGGCATGAGGGGCCCAAAGGCTACCTTCTGCACTGTAAATTCTATAACTGTAAGTAGCCTGTTGTGGATGGCACCCTCCTGTCAGTGTGCTTCAGCTATAGGTCATGGATAGTGAGCCTGAAAGTTATAAGGGATCTGAGAATGAGCACTTTAGTTTGAAAGCTCTCCATTTGGCCAGCCCAGCCAGCTTGAATGGGTTAACCCAAGGATTTAAGGCTTTCACGTCTATCAGGTTATAACTGTCTTTCTTTCAGTCAAGGGAAGTATATTCAGATATAGCAAAGCCTACTTGCTTGGCATCCATTCAGTAACATCCAGATACATTCTGATTTCCTCACAGTTTTCACTGAGAGCATTGAGAGTCTCCTGAACCAGAGTGAAAGCACCCTATGGCCTTTAACTCAGAAGGAGCAAATTACTGCATTTGTTGTTTTCAGGCCTTACCTCTGTGACTGTCACAATTTCAGTGTTTGAGACCAGAAGAGAGAGCAAGCTTGATGAGGATTAGGGAAATAACTAACTCTAATTGAGTGTCCTGCAGGGCAGCAGCTGTTGGTTGAACACGCAATATCTGACACACTGAGTGATGTCAGCAAGGAAATCAGAAAATTGTTGGACAAGACTCTGTTAATCACTCAGTCCTGTCAGTCCCCACTGTCCTCTCAATGTGTTTTGCCTGGCAATTCTGGGAAGCCCAGGAATCTTACATGTGAAGAATTAAAGTCAGAATTGCGAACTAAAACTGCCTGGATGAGATTCCGTCTTCCATTTCTCTGCCCAAGTCTCCAGCCTATCTATATTGCTGAAAATGTGTTGCTGGAAAAGCGCAGCAGGTCAGGCAGCATCCAGGGAACAGGGAACAGGAGAATCGACGTTTCGGGCATAGGCCCTTCTTCAGCCCTGAAGAAGGGCTTATGCCTGAAACGTCGATTCTCCTGTTCCCTGGATGCTGCCTGACCTGCTGCGCTTTTCCAGCAACACATTTTCAGCTCTGATCTCCAGCATCTGCAGACCTCACTTTCTCCTCAAAGATTTCAGCCTATCTATATTGCGCTGTATGCTTTTGCAATCCTCCTCACTATCAGCAGCCTCCTCAATCTTTGTGTCATCGGCAAACTTATTAATGAGACCATCTACATTCTCCTCCAAATCATTGATGTACGCTTACAAGCAATCATATATATTAGAAGCAAGTAGTCCTCAGTCCAATTATGTGGGGGCTGATGTTGGTCAGAGGGCCCTGGTACTGTTTGTCACGGCAGACCCCAAGGATTTGGCCACTGTCACTCGTTTGCTCTGGGGCGGTTAGTGGGTCTGTCCAACTGCAGTCCAGGGAGTGGCAATAGTGTGTTCTATAGGGCCTATAGGAGTCAGGGGAATCACGGATCCTCAGTTAATGGAACTGCAAACAGCATTCAGTCAGGTCTAGGGGTTGCTTATCAAAGTAGATTAGAGATATGTGATGAATACAGACTTTGAGGACTGTTTGTTGAGTGCCAGTGTCCAATCTAGATATTTTTCAAAGCAACCCACTCAGATATTATTACAATCTCTAGAGAAGGTGGGACTTGAACCCGGACCTCCTGGTTTAGAGGCAATGATTCTACCATTACACCATTAGAGCCCTCAATGACCAATGTAATCTGTTTAATCTCACCTTTGAATGCTTTATCAAGTTAAAATAACGGAATTAGGTTGGAACCAGGTTCAAGTTCTACCTGTACCACACGTATGTAATAATGTCTCTCATCAGGCTGTTTCGAAAATATCTGAAATTGGATTTAATCGGAGGTGGAGGCTTGTATGCGGAACATAAAGACCGAGGCAGACCTGACTAATAATGAAGAGCAGGAGTATGTCCCTCAACTCTTTTAAAACAGGAAAGTAAAAGTTACCCCAACTCTTGAACTGAAAGAAAGTTCCAGTCATTCTCTGGGAAAGAAAGAAAACAAATGAGCGAACTAAAAATAGCTTTCCTCGAATCTGTCCCCACCAACCACACTTGGGGTTGGGACAATGAGTTGGAATGTGTAATAAACATTCCTTGACTCAGTCAAATGAAAATGAAACTAAAAGTCAGACCCCATCAGCTCCGTTGTCATCAAATGCTCCTGGAACAGTGACAACAATGGTCTAAAGGCTATGGGGAATGGCACCTCTACCCGTTGCAAATGAAAATAAAGGTCCTCTTTACACTGTCCCCATCAAGGACTTCTGGGACAGAGACAACATAGGGTTAAAATAAAAGCCCCCTTGGCTCTTTCAAGAGGCCCAAAGCTGATACTAAGGGAAAATAAAACAGGTCTGTTCCTGGACACCAAACCAAAAACAAATTCAAACTCAAAGTCGATGAGTAGGCTCTCTCAGCCCCTTGATCCTGCTTCACTATTCTATAAGATCATAGCTGATCTGATTCCTCTCCCCCAGATGAACTATCATCTCCTTGATTGACAACTTTCCATCCAACTCTGCCTTAAAAATACCCAAAGGTTTTGCTTCCACCACTTTTTTGAGGAAGGGAGTATTAAAGATTCCAAAGGATTTACGTTGCGGGTCCAGTTGCCTTGGTGAGTATGGTGGTTTAGTGGTTAGCACTGCTGCCTCACAGTGCCAGGGGCTTGGGTACGACTCTAGCCTTGAACAACTGTATGAGTTTCTTCTGGGTGCTCTGGTTTCCTCCTACAGTCCAGAGATGCGCAGGTTAGGTGAATTGGCCATGCTAAATTGCCCACAGTGTCCAGGAATGTGTAGGTTTGGTGCATTCGTCAAGGGAAATGTGGCATAACAGGGTAGGGGAATAGGTCTGGGTAACTCTTCAGAGGGTTGGTGTGGACTTGTTTTGTCAAATGGCCTGTTTTCACACTGTAGGGATTCTAAGAAGAGGGCAGTGCATGCTGACATGACATCGGCTGGTGTGGGTGCCATTCTGCATCAGAAACCAGCTGAGGTAACTGACTCCAACCCCTTTAATTTTAATCAGGGTCCCTTTATTCTAAATGCTCTCACAAGAGGAAATATCCTCTTCACATGCTCCCCTAGGAAGGGGTGGCATGGTACCTCAGCGGTTAGCACTGCTGCCTCACAGTGGCAGGGACCTGAGTTCGATTCCACCCTCAGGTGACTGTGTAGTGTTTGCACGTTCTCCCTGTGTCTGTGTGGGTTTCTGTTGGGTGCTTTGGTTTCCTCCAAACTTTAGATGGATTGGCCATCTTAAATTTCCTGTTGTATTCAGGGATGTGCAGACTAGGTAGATTGAACATTGAACATGCAGGGTTACAGGGATGATGGGATGCTTGTCGGAGGGTCGGTGTAGATTCAATGGGTCAAATGGCCTGCTTCCGCACTATAGGGATTCTACGATATTATATTTTCAATCAAGTCACATCTTACCGAAAGGGTACAGTGTCTTGCTTCAGGAGCCTATGTTATATGTTGTTGCTTTGAAAGTTCTAACTAGATTTTGTAAGATTTGGAGGAGGTTATTTTTATAAATCTTTTGTCCCTTTTTTTTGCAGGCATTCTTTCTCTTCCCGCTGGAAAGTGTATGGTGGCATTCTACATCAATCTGAAACACGTATCGTAGCTCCACGCTCTGTACAGAAATTTATCACCCATGAAAAGTTTAACAAGGCAAACAAAGATTATGACATTGCATTACTGAGGCTAAAAACGCCTTTCATGTTTTCAGGTAATTTTCAATGTATTTTGTGAAAATGCTTGGCTCATCTCCCCTCTGCACTCGTTGGATTACTAACCCTGGGGATTGAATTCAATTAGGAATTTGATCAGATGACCTTCCACCTGAATTTTCCCACCTGGTTAATCATACATTCTTCCAAATAGTTTAATGACCAAGTAATAATCAACAGAAGTGACTTGTATTTATATAGTGCCTTTAATGTGTTTGGAGATAGTGAAAGGTTTCCAAGATACACATTATTACATTGCCAAAAATCCTTCAACAGTATTTTCTAAACCAGCAACCTTGACCACCTGGAAGATTAAAGGGATCAGATATTGGAAACATCACCTGTCCCTCCAAGACACTTATCATTTTGACTTAGAAATATATCACCATTCACACTGGCTCAAAATCCTGGAACTAATCTCTTAGCACTGTGAATGTACTGACACCACATGAACTGCAGCAGCTCAAGAAATCAGCTCATCAATAAGGGTTGAGAAGCAAATGCTGACTTCATCAGATCCATATCCACCAACCCCCCAACCCCCAACACCAGCCTACACCCCAAACCCAGTACCTTCCTCAGGAAATGCAAAACCTGCGCCCATACTTGTCCCCCTCACCTCCGTCCCAAAGGAGCCTTCCACAATCGACAGAAATTTACCTATACCTCAACCAAACTCTTCTACTGTGTCCATTGCACTCCTCTACATCAGGGAGACAGGATGCCAACTTGTGGATCGTTTCAGAGATCATCTCTGGGACACCCGCACCAACTAACCCCACTGCCCCGTGGCTGAACACTTCAACACCCCCTCCCACTCCACCAAGGACATGCAGGTCCAGGGCCTCCTCCATCGCCAAACTCTTACCACCCAATGCCTGGAGGAAGAAAGCCTTATTTTCCACCTGCAACCACACAGGATCAACGTGGATTTCACAAGTTTCCTCATTTCCCCTCCCCCCACATTATCTCATTCTTGGCACCACCCTCTTGACTTGTCGATCACCTTCCCACCTCCTCTCTGACCTATCACCTTCTCCCCAACCCCATCCCCTTCCCAGCTATCTCTCAGCACCCCCCCCCCCCCCCCCCCTAGCTGACAAGCCTCATTCCTAATGAAGGGCTTATGCCTGAAATGCTGGCTCTTTTGCTCCTTGGATGCTGCCTGACCTACTGTGCTTTTTCCAGCACCACACTCTCGACACTTGACAATGATGCTCACATCTCAGAGCTAGATAATAGAAAGCCTGGCAGATCAGAATGCATCTGTGGAGAATTAGAAAAAAAAATTGAAGACAAGACATGCTAGTGTAGAGTCAGGGAAGTGAAGGGAGAGTACAGAAGAAAAGAGGAATTATAAGGTGGAAGACACAGCTATTTGGAGAGCATGTGTTTTCAGTATTGCTGCAGAAATGTTGTCAGGGCCCAGTGCCTCCGGCCCTTCCTTAATATCACATGGAATGAATTGAAGTGGCTGGGAAAAATGGCATCTGGTACTGGGGACTTCTTGAGGAGGCCAATATCCATCCATCCACTCATTACTTTTGGCTGAAGAAGGATGAGAATGCACAGCCTTGTCACTTGCATTGATGTGCTTGGCTCCACCATCATCGAGGATGTGATAATATAGAACACCATCCTTCTGTAACTTGTCACATTGTCCACCACCATTCATAAATGGATGAGGCAGGACTGCAAAGCTGAGATCTGATTTATTAATAGATGGATCTGTGATGATGCTGTCTCTTTAAAAACATTATACTGTCCTGGGTTGTTATTGAAGAAAGGCAAAGGTACTGAAATGTCTACTAGAGCGACCTAAGTCAATAATTTAAGAGGCATTCTGTTTTTTTTTCAAAACTGAAGGGGATTGACTAGTTCTCCCATATCAGGATTTCTAGTTTTTTTAGCCGTAGCTCTCAGAAGCTGTTTGGGTCCCAGAAACGTTGGAGCTACATTAAAATGACTCTCAGCTCTGACTTTCTCTGAAATCTGTCTTGATGTTGAACAGCATGTAAGAATCTGTGTCTAAATTTACCTTTTCGTCAAAGGATGTGTTCATGGGATGTTACCACACTGGAACAGGAATTAGTAATAGGTGTTATATCTATTATTTGGTTAAGTTTTCCAGTGGTAAGTTATTATAAATTCCTCTTCCTTTTGTTTGTATTTTACCTATAGTGTTTAAATAAATTATATTTTGCTTAACGTTGAGTGGTTTAGCCAGTTTTATCACACCTAGAACACTGCTCTTCACATCTCGCTTTGAAATACGAAAAAGCTAGGGTCGAGGCTACCTTTTCAAACTATTGTGAGGGAGTCTGATCTGGTCCATACCAAATCACTTCTCCACAGATGCATTTTATTTCCATTGTTTGAGATGTTAAGTAGTCCTGTTTGGCAGCTTCACCAGGTTGACACCTTATTTTCAGGTATGCCTGGTGGTGCTTCTGGCATTCCTGATGAAGGGCTAATGCCCGAAACATCGACTCGCCTGATACTCCGATGCTGCTTGACCTGCTGTGCTTTTTCTGGCACCACGCTGTTTGACCCTGTTGCTCTTGCAATGCCCTCCTGCACTCTCCATTGAACCAGGTTGATCCCCTGGCTTGATGGTAACGGTTGAGTGGGGGATGTGCTGGACCATGAAGGTGTAGATTGCGCTGGAGTACCATTCTGCTGATGTTGGTAGCTCAAAGTGACTGCCCTGTTTCTTGTGTTGCTACATCTGTTCAAAATTTACCCACTTAGCATGGTGATGGTGTCACACAACATGATGGAGGGTATCCTCAATGTTAAGAGATGACTTTGACTCCATAAGGACTATGCGATGGTCACTCTTACGTATACAGTTGGTTCTGATGTAACCCATGTTTCTTCAATGCGAATTGGCTTTAACATAACTGAAGAAATTAGATCATTATTTGTCGAACCCGAACTTTCCTTACTGGTATTGGCTATAACATGACTCCAGCCCCATTAGTTTAAATAGCATGGCTATTGCGCAATATTCTTATAATGTGAGATTGCATGAGAATAGATCTATTGCGTTATATCAGAACTGACTGTACCACCATGGACAGGTGTATCTGCGGCAGTTGGGTTGGTGAGGATGATGTTAAGTACAATCCACAATGCCTCTGATCCTGCTGAAGAGCCCCCTGCCTCTGCTGCAGGAACCTTGGACCGGACCCTCCAACGGAGCTGAAGCCATCATATTGCTTCCAGGAGAGCAGAAAGAATCCACCAAATTGCTAACTCCGAGGCCATCCATCAAGGCCACTCCAGCCAATGCCAATGCCAGGAGACTATCTCAACTTTTGAGGATTGAGGGACCATCCAAATTCCTGGGGATCAAGGGACCGCCCAAGCTCCCAAGGCCTGAGGGACTGTCCAAATTCCTGAGGATCAAGGGACTGTCCAAATACCCGAGGATTGAGATTGCAGCAGAATCTGGACCAGATGGGCCAATGGGCTGAGAAGTGGCAGACGGAGTTTAATTCAGATAAATGCAAGGCGCTGCATTTTGGGATAGCAAATCTAAGCAGGACTTATACACTTAATGGTAAGGTCCTAGGGAGTGTTGCTGAACAGAAAGACCTTGGAGTGCAGGTTCATAGCTCCTTGAAAGTGGAGTCGCAAATAGATAGGATAGTGAAGAAAGTGTTTGGTATGCTTTCCTTTATTGGTTAGAGTATTGAGTACAGGAGTTAGGAGGTCATGTTGCGAATGTACAAGACATTGGTTAGACCACTGTTGGAATAATGCGTGCAATTCTGGTCTCCTTCCTATCGGAAAGATGTTGTGAAACTTGAAAGGGTTCAGAAAAGATTTACAAGGATGTTGCCAGGGTTGGAGGATTTGAGCTACAGGGAGAGGCTGAACAGGCTGGGGCTGTTTTCCCTGGAGTGTTGGAGGCTGAGGGGTGACCTTATAGAGGTTTACAAAATCATGAGGGGCATGGATAGGATAAACAGACAAAGTCTTTTCCCTGGGGTCGGGGAGTCCAGAATAGAGGGCATAGGTTTAGGATGAGAGGGGAAAGATATAAAAGTGATCTAAGGGGCAACGTTTTCACACAAAGGATGGTACGTGAATGGAATGAGCTGCCAAAGGATATGGTGGAAGCTGGTACAATTGCAACAATTAAAAGGCATTTGGATGGTATATGAATAGGAAGAGTTTGGAGGGATATGGGCCGGGTGCTGGCAGGTGGGACTAGATTGGGTTGGGATATCTGGTCGGCATGGACGGGTTGGACCGAAAGGTCTGTTTCCATCTCTATAACTGAGGGACCATCCAAATGCTTGAGGATCGAGGGACCGTCCAAATTCCCGAGGACTGAGAGACCGTCCAAATTCCCGAGGACTGAGAGACCGTCCAAATTCCCAAGGACTGAGGGACCGTCTAAATTCCCGAGGAAATGCAATCACCTGCTACGTTGTTCCAGCCACAACCTCCGTGGCCATGAGGAAACAGCTGGGATCTGTTGCCACAGCAGCTCCCTTCTTTCACCACAGCCACAGAAAAGAAGAAACAATGAATTTGATACGACAGGTAAGTGGAAAAATAAAAACGAAAGAAGGATGCAGTTGGCCGGGTGAGCTGGAGCAGATGGGTCCTGGAACCTGAACACTCCTTACCTTACTGCCACTGCAATCTTTGGCACAGGAGATCAGGCCCTTCCTCCTTCCAGCTCTAGCGGCATCAGGAGTTGGAAAAGAAACAAAAAATTAACTTTATATGAACTTGTCTCAAGTATTTCTTTTTATAATTACCGTAGTTAATATGGCACATGCATTATGGTGACTTATAAACTTTTCTTGCATTTTCATTGATATAAGTGACAATACTTTATAAACACCTGAGGGTGAGGGTACTACTTGCCATGGACCCAAACTAGCAGCAATGTCCTTTAGGTAAAACCTGAGAGACGGACAGTATTTGTCTTGATGGAAGTGGTCTGTTGCTTGCTCCACGCAATGGCTTCAGACTTCCAAATGTTTAGTTGGTGGGAGTTCCTGAGCATTGGCCTGACAATTTCGGAATGACTGATGGTTTGTGAGAGATGCTGATGAGCTCAATCTCGGTGTCATCAGCAAACATGCGGAAAGCCAGCACTATATTTGAAACCAATCCAGCTTGGAGTAGCACATAAAGGGGAAATCGGAGTGGGCCAAGGAAGAGCATCTTACAAGTGATTCAATGGCTGCGTCTGGGTGAATTAGAATGGAACCAGGTGAGTTTAGTCCAGCCCATCTGCAAAATGATGGTGAGAAATTGAAAAGGATAGCTAGGAGACAGGTACATGAAAAACTGCTGACAGTGGTTTGTGTTGCCACAAAGCTTCTGTCTCCTGGTTCAGTTCTGCACATCGGAGAGATGACTATTCTTCTGTCTTGTGGCAGCTTGTGGCCTGTAATTGTTTCCTTTACCTATGAATGACCACGATCTGTTTCAGTTGCTGCAGACTCTTTTGTTTACACATTGTTCATAATACGTGAGTACATCTCTCACAAGGACAGTCTATTCTTCATATGACTACTGTTATCATTGTTACCTCAATGAGTACAACACCATCTCATTACCCCATACATTCTCTTTGTGCTATGGACAGGTCCCAAAATGCATCAACAGGGATATCAGGAATCATTCCACTTCAAATTAGTTCACAGCTTGAGATGTTTTGAAGAGATATGATGAGGTGCTATATAAATGCAAGCCTTTTTTGTTGTTTAGTAGGATACTGCCAAACCTGAGAAACCATGCAGTTGGAAGAGATGTAACTATCCCATTTATGAATTGGTTTTGAAACGCTTCCACTTGCAGATAACAGCTCCAATATTTTGTTCTGACACTAGATTCGATAAGACCAGTGTGCTTGCCAAATTATGGGCAAACATTTCCTAGCGGGTCCAATTGCGTGATTTCTGGATGGGGAGACCTGTTGGAAGGAGGTAAGAGAGTACAGATTGCTATTCAGTCACACACCCGCACAATGTACTCACAGCTCACCTAGAGCTAATGGGCTGAGATTCAAGGAATGGCAGACTAGTATCTCAGACTTGCCCTCCCTCTGATGTCTGCAACATCCTGACTAGGCGCTTATTCCTGTCCCCCACCCCACCACCCCCTCACGCCCCAATCTCCTGACATTGCCCACACACACTCTCAGCCACAAAATCCCCTTGGGGAGGCAGAGAAATTAAAAGGCAGCAGCAAGGGACAGTAACTGTAAGAAAGTCTCCTTCCCATCTCGAGTGATCAAAAACAGTTCAGTAACACTATTCTCACCTTCTAGCTGATAGAATTGACCAATCCAATCTGGCCAATTAACTGCCAGACAATCTACCCTCAATTAAATCATAGAGTCCCTACAGTGTGGAAGCAGGCCATTCGGCCCATCGAGTCTACACCGACCACTCTAAGGAGGATCCCACAGCAGACCCAAACACCTACCCTACCCTCGTAACTCAGCATTTTCCACAACTGTCCCACGTAGCCTCCATGTCCCTGGACTCTCATGGGCAATTTAGCATGGCTAATTCACCTCACTTTCACAGCCTTGGACAGTGGGAGGAAACCGTAACACCAGGAGGAAATTCATACAGACGTGAAGGGAATGTACAAACTCCACACAGACAGCCGACTGAGGGTGGAATCAAATCTGGGTCTCCCATGCTGTGAGACAGCAGTGCTAACCACTGAGCTGCAGAATTGTCAACAAAGTGATGGAAAGTGGGCACATTTTCAATAATACCTTCAGTTCAAACAGTCCAGTTTCAGCAGCAGATCTCAGCTCCAGAATTCATTGTTGCCTTGATCTAAACATGGCCAAAAGAGAGGTTAGAATATAATAGGGTACGCTTACATAAGGTGAGAGATGAGAGTGACTGGCCTTGACAGAAAGACCATCCTTAATCAAATGTGACACCAAGGAACCCTAGTAAAGCTGAAGTCAAGGGAGGGGGGAGCCTGGGTGGAATTATCCTTTGCATGATGGGAGTGGTATCAGCCTCCAAAAATATCAATCCTGAGATCATTGCCGGATTTTCCCGGGGCTACTCCATCAGTAAAATGCTTTCAGGTCAGGTGTGGGTATGTTGATGGATGATCCGTTTGTGACTCCTCAGATCTAACCTGTGCCCAGATGCAGTCAGACCTGAACAGCATTCAGGTTTAGGTTTTGATAAGCCATAAACAATCTTGATGCCATGTAACTGAGAGGCAATGACCATCTCGAACAATAGAATATTGAACCATCTCCCTTCGGTGTTCAGTGACCTTGTTATCTCTGAATCCACCATCATCAACAGCTTGTGGGCTACTATTGACCAGAAACTCAACTGGACTCACCACATAAACACGGTGGTGACAACAGCAGGTTGGAATCTTAGAATACTGCAACAAGTAACTCATCCCCAGACTCCCCAAAGCCTATCCACCATCTACAAGGCACAAGCCAGGAGTGTGAGGGAATGCTCCCCACTTGCCTGGATGGGTGCAGGTCTTACAACACTCAAGAAGCTCCACACTCTCCAGGACAAAGCAGCCCGCTTGATTGGCACCACGTCCACAAACATCCATTCCCGCCACAACTGACGCACAGTGACAGTAGCGTGTACCATCTACAAGATGCACTGCAGCAGCTCACCAAGACTCGACCAACACCTCCTTCCAAATTCACGATCACTTAGAAGGGCCATATCAGCAGATGCCACCAACCTGCAAGTTCCCTTCCATGCCCCACACACATCATCCTGACTCGGAAATATACCGCTGTTCTAACGCTGCCACTGAGTCAAATTCCTGGAGCTCCCTCTCCAAAAGCAATTTGGATAAATGAAAACAATGCGAGTAGTAAAGCTTCAATAACAAAACTCACCACCACCTCCTAAAGGGCAATTAAGAATAGACAATAAACGTTGGCTTTGCTGGTGAGGCTCAAATCTTATATTATAAAATCTCAGTGATCTCTTCCCTAATCAAGGCCCTTTCTAGCTTCCTGTTCCTCAACATTAACCAGTACAGTAGCTGTGGTCCTTCATTGACCACTGCATCAGCTCAGGGTAATGAATCTTGACTCTTCTCTGCTCCTGCTGCAGGTTGTATGTAGGGTTAGTATTGGATCAAGCAGGATTAATGTCGCTTAGTCAGTTATTACATTCTCTGTTCATTTCATCAGGAACTCCAGCAGCCACTCTACATTGGACTGTTGTGCCATTACTTACTTACTATGATTGTAAAAAACTATATTACGATACCATCACATCTCGCATGTTTTGCGCTGGTTTGGAAGAGGGTGGACGTGATGCTTGTCAGGTATTGTTAACATTCATCATGTGTAGTATGAACCCTTCCCTCTCACCCCTTCCTGGTTAAATCTCCACTCTGCACAAACATCAGCTATACCACCAAACAGAAGCAGAAGGAATGTTCCCGTTAGTTTTGGTGACAGCGTGTAATCAGGCAGCTTGCTCACTCTGCTGATTGAAATGGTAAGAAATTTGGAAAAGATGACCTTTGGATGTTCACAGATTGTGAACTGCGTGTGCTGATGTAGGGAGCAGAGTGTAAGGAGAGTGAATTCATTAAAACATGGAAACATAGAAAATAGCTGCAGGAGTAGGCCATTCAGCCCTTCAAGCCTGCACCACCATTCAATATGATCATGGCTGATCATGCAATCTCAGTATCCCATTCCTACCCTCTCCCCATTCGCCTTGATTCCTTTAGCTGCAAGGGCCAGCTCCCTCTTGAATATGTGTAAAGAACTGGCCCTAACAGCTTCCTATGGGAGAGAATTCCACAGGTTCACAACTCTCTGAATGAAGAAATTCTTCGTCATCTTAGTCCTGAATGGCTTACCCCTTCGTCTTAGACTGTAGCCCCTCCTTCTGGACTTCCCCAACACCAGGAACATTCTTCTTCATCTAATCCATCCATGCATGAAATCCAGTGAGTACAAGCCCAGTCGATACAGTCTTTCTTCATATGTCAGTCCTGCCCTCCCGGGAGTCAGTCTGGTGAACATTTGTTGGACTCCCTCAATGACAAAAATGTCCTTTCTCAGACTCGGAGACCAAAACTGCACACAACACTCAAGCTCACCAAGGCCCTGTATAACTGCAGCAAGACATCCTTACTCCGATATTCACATACTCTGACTATGAAGGCCAGCATGCCATTAACTTTCCTCACCACCTGCTGCAACTACATGCCAACCCTCAGCGACTGTTCCACCATGACACCCAGGTCTCGTAGCACCTCACCTTTTCCTAAATTGCCACCATTCACATAATGATCTTCCCTTCTGTTTTTGCGATCAAAGAACCTACCCCCTCAATTGAATGAGGCCTTGGTTTCTCTCCAAGCTAGAGGTATGAGTGGCTTGATGGGTGGAGGAGAAATCCGCAATTTCCAAGCTAAAATAAGGTTGCTTCCCCTCCTTTAAAGTGAATGCTCCCATTTGGATTCTTTAAAGAATATATTCCCTTAGTAAAAGTGTGTGCACAACGGCTCCTTTACAGAAGGAAGGGCTATGGCCTGAGTGAAGGAAGTGCCGTATCCATAAATGAGTGTAGCTGCATGAAGCTTCACAAAGACATAGCATGAATTACAATGAAAAGAATGAAGGAAGATGACTTAATAGGACATTTTGTATAACCTTAGACTTCACAAAATGTTGCACAACTAGATCGGTACTTAAGGAGTGCAGGTACATGTGTAGTGTAGGATAGTCTGCCATTAATTTGTTTCAGATAAATGCAAGGTGCTGCATTTTGGGAAAGCAAATCTTAGCAGGACTTATACACTTAATGGTAAGGTCCTAGGGAGTGTTGCTGAACAAAGAGACCTTGGAGTACAGGTTCATAGCTTCTTCAAAGTGGAGTCGCAGGTGGATAGGATAGTGAAGAAGGCGTTTGGTATGCTTTCTTTTATCGGTCAGAGTATTGAGTACAGGAGTTGAGAGGTCATATTGCGGCTGTACAAGACATTGGTTAGGCCACTGTTGGAATATTGTGTGCAATTCTGGTCTCCTTCCTATTGGAAAGATGTTGTGAAACTTGAAAGGGTTCAGAAAAGATTTACAAGGATGTTGCCAGGGTTGGAGGATTTGAGCTATGGGGAAAGGCTGAACAGGCTGGGGCTGTTTTCCCTGGAGTGTTGGAGGCTGAGGGGTGATCTTATAGAGGTTTATAAAATCATGAGGGGCATGAATAGGATAAATAGACAAAACCTCTTCCTTGGGGTGAGGAAGTCCAGAACTAGAGGCAATAGGTTTAGGGTGAGAGGGGAAAGATATAAAAGAGACCGAAGGGGCAACTTTTTCATTCAGAGAGTGGTACGTGTATGGAATGAGCTGCCAGAGGAAGTGGTGGAGGCTGGTACAATTGCAACATTTAAGAGGCATTTAGATGGGTATATGAATAGGAAGGGTTTGGAGGGATATGGGCCGGGTGCTGGCAGGTGGGTTTGGATTGGGTTGGGAATCTGATCGGCATGGACGGGTTGGACCAAAGGGTCTGTTTCCATGCTGTACATCCCTATGACTGTATGACTCTACAATATGATTGCTCAAAAAATATATGGACGGCACAGTGGCACATTGTTGCCTCACAACGCCAGAGACCCGGGTTCATTTCCTGCCACAGGCAACTGTCTGTGTAATTTGCACATTCTCCCCGTGTCTACGTGGGTTTCCTCCGGGTGCTACGGTTTCCTCCCACAGTCCAAACATGTGCAGGTTAGGTGAGTTGGCCACGCTAAATTACCTGTAGTGTTAAGTGAAGGGGTAAATGTCGGGCAATTTGTCTGGGTGGCTTGCTTTTTAGAGGGTCGGTGTGGACTAGTTGGGCCGATGGGCCTTTGTCCACACTGTAAGTAATCTAATCTAATCTTAACGTGGAAGTTGAGGGATAAATGTTGTCTGGGAGAATTGTTCTTCTTTGAATAATCTTGTAGGTTCATTGAAGTTCACTTGAGAAGGAAAACTTGAACTTGTTTTAACTCTCATCTGAAAGAGAAACCTCCAACAAAGTAGCACTCCCTCAGAACAAAAGTGCTGGGTTGAACTATGCACTACCATCACTGGAGTGAGGCTTAAACACTTGGCCTTCTAATATTGGTCATTGACTTCATGTTTCTCTGGCCATAGTGAATGAGGGTCCTTTCTTTATTTCTGATCTATGAGGGCCTTATGTTATGCCTGCACTTTGTGAAATTTCTGTGACCTGTCCAGCAGACTCTTGGTCCAACATTGAAAATAATAAATCCCTATGCCTATCATCTGTGAGGTCAATCTATTGACTGTCTGTGTCCCATATTTGATTAGATTTATTGTAGTCACATGCATCTAATTAGAGTGAAAAATTTTGTTTTGTGTGCAGTGCAGGCAGATCATAAGAAAGACTACAGATTATAGGGTGATTGAACAGGGTGAGGCTTACAAAGTTACAGCTGTACGAAAAGCAAGATCAATACTAAATTTGAAATTTGAGCGGTTCATTTGGCAATCTAATAATAGGGGGGAAGAAGCTGTTCTTGAACCTGTTGAATTATGTGTTTAAGTTTCTGTACCTACTGCCTGACTGGAGAGGTTGAAAGAGATTATAACTGGGGTGGGAGGGGTCTTTGATGATGGTAGCTGCTCTTCTGCAGCAACAAGAAGTGTAGATGGAATCAATGGATGGGAGGTGTGGCTTGTGTGATGGACTGGGCTGTGTTCACAACTTTCTCTAGTTTCTCCTGGTCTTGCGAAGAGCAGTTGCCGCACCATGCTGCGATGTATCCAGATAGAATGCTTCCAATGGTACATCTGTCAAAGTTGGTCAGGGTCCATATAATGCCTTTGATAGTTCGAACAGCATAAACATTTAGTCCTGTGGAAATTTTCGTAGGAATAGGAAGAGTTTTCCTTTGAAGTTGTCTGTAGGTCAACAAAAATCTCTGCCATTAAGAACTTGTTTGCCACAAGTTGCTTTCCAGTAGGAAACAGTACTGCAGGAAAGAGGGCTAAACAACATTCGAATGGGCAAATGGTGCCCTCCCCAGGATGAGCAAAGAAAGCAAGGAAGCAAGATGTCTCCCAGAAAAGATCTCTCTGAATATAACAACTTAATTGGGGAATGACAGTCTAATTTTAAACGTTGAGGCTAATGCATTATTTCAAAGGCATAACTTTGGAGTGAAGGGGTACATTTAGTGTTAGACGTAAATACGTGCTGCTGAAGGGCTTATGCTTGAAAAGTCAACTCTCCTGTTCCTCGGATGCTGCCTGACCAGCTGTGTTTTTCCAGCGCCACACTTTTTGACTCTAATCTCCAGCATTTGCAGTCCTCACTTTCTCCTTGTAAATTCATTCTTTCAAGGTTTTTGTATTTGATATTTTAAATTGAGTCCTTTCACATGGAAAATCTTTTGAGACCTTTCATTAGGTTTTCAAGTGAACTCAGAGCGTACCATCTTTGAAGTGAGCTATCAGAGTTTGTACTCTAGTGTATAATTGGTAAGGGTCCTGCAGCATCTAAGGATCTCCCTGAGGCATTGATGAGAGAGTGAATTGGATCAAGGACAGACCCATTTTGCTTGCTTCTTGTACAGGACATGAACCTAAATCCACTGGGTTCTGCTACAAATTATGCACGCTCCACCTAAGCCCCTCCTCTGCTACATCCCACCCACTCCCACAGTTGATGCATCCTTGCACGCATAATTGTCAAATTTTACAGCAAGGATGGAGGCCATTCAGCCAAGTGTAATTTTCTATTGGAACTTATCCATCCTAATGCACTTTCCATCTGTTAATCTAGGATGCAATCCGCCAAGTGTAATTTGGTTAAATGAGATAATAGTTTCTGCCTCTTCCATTCTTTCAGGCACTGAGTTCTAGACTCTCCACTAAACACGCACGGGTCTGAGGGGACTTGGCAGGGGTAGTTGTGGAAAGATTGTTTCCCTGTGTTGGAGAGTCTAGGGCCAAAGAGCATAATCTGCAAACAAGGAGTCACACATTTAAGATACAGATGAGGAAGAATTCCTTTTCTCAGAGGATTGTGACAGTGTGGGACTCTTTACCACAGAGGGCTGTTGAGGCTGGTTTGTTAAGTATGTTCAACGCTGAGATAGACAGAATTTTAGTGAGTAAGGGAATCATGGGGAAAAGGGAGGAAAGTTGAGCATTATCAGATCAGCCATGATCCCATTGAAAGGTGGAGCAGACTTGTTGGGCTGAATGGACTACCTCATGGTCAGTATCCTTTAGATAAAAAAAACTCTCAAAGCTCCTCAAGGTTTCACAGTTACTCAGAGAAAACTCTGGACATCAATACGTTGAAGTCATTCTGCCTCTAATAATAATGTACTGCTCTTTCTAAAGAACTAAGGAGAGGCATTGAGGGTTATGAGACAGTGTGGTCTGCAGATGCTGGAGATTAGAATTGAGAGTGTGTTGGTGAAAACGCGCAGCAGGTCAGGCAGCATCCGAGGAGCAGGAGAATCGACGTTTCGGGCTGGAGCCCTTCATCAGAAATGGCTTTTTATCACTTTGTACCCTCAGCAGTCACGGGTCCAGTGTCAGGGACAGCCCAGTAGATCTAGAGTAAGGATCATTCATACTCCATTATGAAATACTGCCTCAGAAAATGCAGTACAAACATAAATACAATATATGGAATACACCTACAAAATGGCACTTTATCACAAAATTATTACAGGTGCAGAAGGAGGCCATTTGGCCCATCATATCTCCATCAGCTCTATTATCTAGTCCAGCTCTCTTATGAGTGCCAATCTCCTGCCTTTTCCCTATATACCTGCACACCATTTCTATCCAAATAAATATCCAATGTCCACTTGAATACCACAACTGAACGTGTCTCCATCACACTTCCAGGGACTGCATTCCATTCCCTAACTACTACTGTGTGAAAAAAGCTTTTCTCTCACACACAATTGCTTTATTTCCACATCACTTTAAATCTACGCTTTCTCGTTCTTGTTTCACTTATGAGAAGCTTCACCCTAGCTACTCTGTCCAACCCTCCTCATGGCAACACTGCACTTCCATGGCAACTATCTTATACGGTCCATGACTGAGGTCAAGAAATAAAGCAAGACTGAGCACATTGGTCCCATCCTCATTTGGAATTGAATCCATGGTGCCTGCCATAACCAGCTGATCAACGGGGCCATTGTTTCTTCAGTAGGTAGTTACTGAATTATAAATATCTAAGTTAAACTGTTCTGCATTGCAAAAATATTTTCTTTTTGTGACACAGGGTGACAGTGGTGGCCCTCTGATTGCAAAGCAGAAGTCATTGTTGTGGTTAGTTGGCATCACAAGCTGGGGATACGGATGCGCCAGAGTAGGAAAACCAGGAGTGTACGTGAGGGTCACAACATTTTTGGACTGGATTTATCTGCAACTGAAGGCAAGTGAAATGTATTGATGTGGACCAGATTATCTGAGAATTGGACTCTTGGCAGTGTGGAGGAACAGAGGGATCTTGGGGTCCATGTCCATAGATCCCTCAAAGACAGGGTTGTTAAGAAGGCGTATGTTGTGTTTGCTTTCAAAGAACATAGAAAAGTACAGCACAGAACAGGCTCTTCGGCCCACAATGTCATGCCAAGGATTATTCCTAAATTTGCACAGTGATTGAGTTTAAGAGCCACGTAGTTATGCTGCAGTTCTGGTTAGACCATACTTGGAATATTATGTTCAGTTCTGGTTGCCTTATCAGGAGATTTGCCAGGATGTTGTCTGGACTGGAAGGGATATCTTATGAAGAAAGGTTGAGCGAGCTAGGGCCTTTCTTATTGGAGTGAAGAAGAATGAGAGGTGACTTGATAGAGGTGTACACAATGTTGAGAGGCATAGATAGAGTGGGTAGACAGAGACATTTTTTCCATGGCAGAAATGTCTATCATGAGGGGGCATAATTATAAAATAACTGAGGAACATTTAGGGGAGAGGTCAGAGAGGTTCTTTACGCTGAGAGTGGTGGGTGCGTGGAATGCATTGCCAGCAATGGTAGTAGAATCAGATACGTTAGGGACATGTAAGCACTCTTAGATAGACACATGCAAGTTAGTACAATGAGGGTATGTAAATTAGTCTGATCTTAGAGTAGGACAAAAGGCCGGCATAACATCGAGGACCGAAGGACCTGTACTGAGCTGTACTGTTCTCTGTTCTATGTCATAGAGTCATAGAGATGTACAACATGGAAACAGACCCTTCAGTCCAACCCGTCCATGCCAACAAGAGATCCTAACCCAATCTAGTCCCACCTGCCAGCACCTGGCCCATATCCCTCCAAACCCTTCCTATTCAGATACCCATCCAGATGCCTTTTAAATGCTGTAATTGTACCAATGTTAACCACTTCCTCTGGCAGCTCATTTCATACACGCACTACCCTTTGTGTGAAAACGTTGACCCTTAGGTCCCTTTTATACCTTTCCCCTCTCACCATAAAACTATGCCCTCTAGCTGTGCACTTCCACTACCGCAGGGAAAAGACTTTGTCTGTTTATCCTATCCATGCCCCTCATGATTTTATAAACCTCTATGTAGTCACCCCTCAGCCTCTGACACTCCAGGGAAAACAGCCCCAGCCTGATCAGCCTCTCCCTAGCTCAAATCCTCCAACCCCGGCAACATCCTTGTAAATCTTTTCTGAACCTTTTCAAGTTTCACAACATCCTTCTGATAAATGTTCTATGAAATTTTTCCTTTCTTCTTCTGTTGTCTGATGCCCTCTCCGATCGATGCAAACAATGATTACAACCCGTACCGTTGCTGCAATCATCTTCTTTGTTTATCTCTCAGTTTAACACTGCAACTTAAATTGACATCAGGTTACAAACAAAGCTGCCTCAGACTCATTAAGGGACTGAGGTAATACCTGCAGTGATGGGGAATACCTGGGAAGGCTCCAGTCACTCAGATGGATCTGTGCTTCTTTTCTGAACTCTGAACTCCTGCTTATGCGATGGTTGTTTCGAGGATATGCTGCCAATAGCTTGAAACCATATTTTTAAGTATTTTCTCTTGAAATTTTCAGGAAACCCGACTCATGTCAAGGTCGCTTGTGACTCTAAAATCATCCATCCAAGAGACGTCTATTTCATTGTCCTCCCTTCTATCTTTAATGTAATAGCCTTGATAACCATAAGGATCAAGCAGGCTTTTAGCAGCCTTGATCACCAGATTCCTGCTGAACAAGAGGGGCCTGGTTTTGCCTTGTGCTATTGTTCCTGTGAAATTCATAGCATTCCCACATATGGAAGCTGACCATCAGATCCATACCACCTCTCTGAAGAGCATCCTGCCCAGACCCACCCCATCCCTGCATTTCCCACAGCTACGTCATCTAGCCAGCACATCCCTGAACACTACGGGCAATTCAGCACAGTCAATTCACCTGACCTGCACATCTTTGGATTGTGGGAGGAAACTGGAGCATCCGGAGGAAACCTACGTAGACATGGGGAGAATGTGCAATCTCCACATAGACAATTGCCCGAAGGTGTAATTGAACGTGGGTCCCTGCTGCTGTGAGGCAGCAGTGTTAATATTGTGCTGCCCCCAACTTAGCAAACTTTTTTCCCATTATCCTTGTTAACCATTCTGGTACAGTTCAGGAAGATATAGTCACACTTCTACAGAGAAATGACAAAAGCTGAGCCATTGCCTCATGGGTTCCGTGTACTTTCCAATGTAAAGTGTGGCTATTTAGACATGTGTGAACCTGGGTATGAATGTAGACAGGTTATGTGATAATACTGGGGCAATAGGGTTATGGAGGGGAAAACAGATCACAATTGAGTTCAGGGACAAATTACTGCAAATGCTGGGGACCAGAGTGGGTCATACAACATCCATGGAGAGAGAGCAAGCTAACTTCATCAGAGCTGATGAAGGGTCATCTAGACTCAAAACGTTAGCTTTCTCTGTCTCCATGGATATTGTCTGACCCCTAGTGATCGCCAACATTTGTTGTCGTGAGTTCACAATTGAGTTTAATCTTGTTTTAGTTCCAAAGCCTACATTGTTACTGTGATTTGGTTTGTTGGACTCTTATAGATTTAAGACTGAGTGTTTAAGAAAAGGCAAAACCTGCATTTTCAGATGGCCTTTCCTAACCACTGGATATGCTAAATGCCTCTTCACTTACTTTGCTGTTACTACTATAGCCACATTTGAAAAGTGAGGAATTTTAGGTTTTGCAGGTTGTTGGTGAGACCTCAGCTGGAGTTCTGTGTGCACTTCTAGCTGCTCTGTTATAGGAAGGATATTTTTAAACTGGAGAGGGTTCAGAAAAGATTTACCAGGATGTTTCTGGGAATGGAGGGTTTGAGATATAAAAATAGACTGAAGGGATTGGGACTTTTTTTTAACTGAAGCATAGGAGGTTGAGGGGGGACCTTAATGAGGTCTATAAAATCATGAGGTGCATAGGGGAGGTGATTGACAATAATCTTTTCCCTATGGTGAGGCTGTTGAAAGTTTGGGGGGCATATTTTTAAAGTGACAGGAGAAAGATTTGAAAAATGCATGAGGGGCAACTTTTTTATATAAAGAGTGGTTTGTGTGTGGAATGAACTGCCAGAGGAAGAGGTGGAGGAGGTACAGTTACAATGTTTAAAATACATTTCGGTACATTCATGAATAGGAAAGGTTTGGAGGGATATGGGTCAAGCGCAGGCAGATGAAATGAGTTTAGTTTGGGAACATGGTCAGTGTGGATGGTTGGACCGAAGGGTCTGTTTCCGCGCTGTATGACTCTATGGTCCTATCTTTCAGTCAATATGTGCAAGGCAAGAGCTTTAGAAGAAGGGTCACTGGACCTTAAACATTAACTTTGCTTTCTCACTACAGATGCTGCTCGACCTGCTGAGTTTCTCCAGCAATTTCTATTTTTGCTTCTGATTCCTAGCATCCCTAGTTCTTTGTTTTGTTTTAGTTGCTCTGAATGACTGAGCTGTGTTTCCAGCTGTTTTAAAAGTTATGAGATATCTTGTCACCTTTTTGTTCTCCCTAACCCACACTCACCTAAATTATATTTTGCTAAATCAAAATTAATTATGTGAATTGATCAAAATCTACACAATAGGCTGCATTGGTAAACTGACCTGAGCATAGTTCACAGTCAGCCTGGCCTTGTACCTCTCAACATTAACCTCGTCCGACCTATAGAGATCTCTAATTTCCACCCATTTTGGTGCTTTCCACTTCCATGATATATATTGGTTGACGTGCCATCAGGATTCTAGACCCAAAGCTTTGGAATGCCTCCTTTGCTGCTCGATTCTCTCCTACTTTTGGATGTCCCTTGAAACTTATCTCTTCGACTAAATGTCTACCTCTTAAAGGCAATTAAATTTTAAATGTTTTTTCATCATCCTCCCATTAAGCAACTTCAATCAATATTCAAGCAACGTTAACTCCTATGTCTTATGATCTTATGGTAATATTACAGGTGCTATGTAAACCAATTTAAGGCAAGGTATGGTCATATCTGAATGTCCAGACTTACATGACTTACTTATATCTCTCTGAAATGGGAGAGGTCCCTTACTGAAGTATTCAGAGTAGAACACAGGTCAACTGAAATTTAAATCTGATTAATTTTAAGCAAAGTATTGCAGCTGCTGCAATAAACATAAGAAGGTGCTGGGGGAACTCAGCAAGTCTGGCAGCATCTGTGGAAAGACAAATATTGCTGATCACCTGATATCTTTACATTGATGATCCTCATTTCGCTTATTATGTAATTGTCTAATTTCAGAAATACCGCTGACGATGGACAAGATTAGAAATGACTGTTTTTTTTGAGAAGATAAAGAAAGGACAAGTGTGAAGCTCCTTGATGCTTCTTTCTTACTGCTGTGATGTACAATTCCCTGCGACAATTTGAGAAGCTCCCTTATTATACCAGCAACCCTCTCCATACTCTCCCAATTTGCTTAATGGATTTCTCTGATAGTATACAAAAACCTCACTTTTAAGAGAGAGGATAAGATTGATGACTTGCTGAGAAGATTTGGAGAAGAAATATAGCTTCCTGATCCAAATAGTGATGGCGTACATATTGCGCTGGTTAGATACAGCTCTGTAAGGAAACCATTCAGTGTACAGATTGTCATATTGTTGAATGACTCTGAAGCAAAGTTCAGCAATGTCAGCTGATTCATTGATTGAGTGAATACTAAAGGAAATGACCTATTGAAATGACTGCAGCTGCTGAAGACCTTTTATAAAAAGTAGCCAATTGAATCTGTGGTTCAGATTATCAACAGGGATACCCGAAAAGTATGATTCATTTACCTTCTTGTACAGAATATTGGTGGCACCACTGCTTACAACAAATTTAAATGAATCCATAGGAATTAAGAACTCCTGAGTTGAATGCAGAGTTGGGAAAATTCCTGTCTCCGCAAACTCAACACGGAGGGGGAGATGCTTTGGATTTTAGTTTCGGTTGTGCGGGTGGGACCATAACTCAAGTCGGGCCCAATGCCCCTGGAAAGAGTTCTAGGGGGTTCCGGGTGTAATAGCAGGCATTCTTAAAAGGCCTTCCTTGTTAAAAAAGAACAATACAGAACAGTCTCTCAACTCTTCAACACCCACACCCCCCACACACGCCTCATGCCCAATCCATGTCAACTTGTGCCCTTGCATCATTTGTCCCATGGCCCTTTACAGTGATTATGCCAACTCATGCCAATTGAGGCCCCTAAACCTTCACCCTTTGCCCTGCACCTTCCACGCTAACTCACCCATTATCTACCATGAACAGATATCAAGACCTAGCCTAAGGTGAAATTATAAGTGTCCACTGATGAAATGACTTTTAGAAAAAAACTTTTATTTATAAAAAAGCTACTCACTACATTTAGATTTCTTCAACCACTTAATCTCTGATAACGACACATATTTGTATTTCTAGCCCTACTTCAAAGATATTTTAAGGTCTTGGAGCTATCAATCAGACAGTGAATGCTGAACAGGCTATTTTTCCCTGGAGTGTCAGAGGCTAAGGGGTGACCTTATGGAGGTTTATAAAACCATGAGGGCCATGGATATGGTGAATAACCAACTCTATTCCTAGGGTTGGAGAGTCCCAAAATAGAAGGCATAAGTTTAAAACGAGAGGTGAATGATTTAAAAGGGATGTAAGGGGCATCTTTTTCATGCAGAGGGTGGTGTGCGTATGATGGAGACTGGTACAATTACAACATTTAAATGGTACCCATCTAGATGGGTATGTGAACAGGAGGGGTTTAGAGGGATATGGGCCAAATACTGTAAAATGGGACTGGATTTTTTTTTTTAATTGTTAAATAGATATTTTTATTAGAAATTTAACATTTTTACAAGTTTACAAAAATAAACAAAACTCTCAGATATAAACATTGATATACAATTAGCTCAAATATACAATAGCCAAAATTTGACAAAAAAAACAACAAAACAACAAAAAAAAACCGAAAAGAAAAAAAAACAAACAAACAAAACTCAACTATCTACTAATCTAACCTACAACTAACCAGGGTGTATATTTAAGTCTCTTACATGCTCGGGATGTGTTAGCATCAGATATGATAAAACCCGTATTCGTGCGGGATTCCTCCCCCGAGGGGCCGCGGACCAGCCAGGTTTGTAATCTCAATTAAATAAAAGCCCTTGTTAGGATAGCCGAAATGTCTGTATTTATGTAATTCAAAAAGGGCTGCCATATTTTATAAAATAATTCGGTCTTTCGGTGCACCATATTTGTAAGGAAGTCAAGGGGAATACATTCCATAATTAGTCTGTGCCAATTTGAAAGTCCAGGGGGGCCCTCCGCCACCCAGTTCATCAAAATATTTTTCCTTGCACAGAAAGAAAGAATAGAAAATAGTCTCTTCCCGTACGTGTCCAGGGAGGGAAAGTTCGAAAAGCCCAAGAGGAGAGATACGGGGTCCACTTTTATTTCCGTTCCTAAAATTTCTGTCAGGGTACTTGCTACTTTAGTCCAATATCTACGGATCTTATGACAGGTCCATAAGCAATGTACAAGAGTGCCCACCTCTATTTTGCATTTAGGACACATTGGAGATGCTCCTGCCTTAAATTTTGCCAATCGAACCGGTGCTATATGGGCCCTATGAAGTATCTTCAGCTGGATAGCCTGGGTTCTGTTACAAATAGTAATTCTTCTAGCATTTTCCCAGATATCATTCCACGTTTCTGTGGAGATTTCTAGTCCCAGATCCTGATCCCATGTTTTAAGCAGATTATCCATATCTCCCGATACTTCATCATGTAGTAAATGATAAATATTACTGACGGAAGATACCCCCACTGGTCGTAGGACACTACATTCTCTATCGGATTTATAAAGACTATCTAATAACGTAGTCTTCTTCTGTATATAATCTCGAATTTGGAAGTATCGAAAGAGGTCTCTATTGGGTAATCCGAATTTCTGACGCAGCTGTCCGAAAGACATCAGGACCCCAACTTTAAATAAATCCCCGAGACATGAGATACCCCTGGATCTCCAGAGTTTAAAAGTGGCATCTGTTAACCCCGGTTGGAATCCCCATGCTCCCACTATCGGTGCATAGGGGGATGTTTTATGTGAATTACCCTCATTTTGCCGCATTATATTCCAGGCCTTGATTGTATTCAGTATTATAGGGTTTTTACAGTGATCTGTAATGATTTTCCTCTTGTCTGAGAATAAAAGGTTAATAAGTGGGTATTTTACTTGAGAAGCCTCGATGTCCAACCAGATTGATTGTGGATCAGACAAGACCCAATCAGCTATGTAACTTAATAGGGAACTTAATTGATATTTCCTAAAATCTGGGAAGTCCAATCCACCCCTTGCCTGTGGAAGCTGTAGCTTCTTCAGCTTAATGAGGGGCCGCCTATGATTCCAGATAAAGGAACTCAGCCAGCCGTATAATTTACATAAAGCCGTCCTCGGCAGCATCACTGGAAGCATTCTCATAGGATATAGGAGACGGGGCAGGATATTCATTTTGATTAATGCTATTCTACCCAACCAGGAAATTGGCAGGTCTCCCCATCGCTGGAGGTCCTGCCTTATCCTTTCCAATAAATACACAAAATTAGCCTTATACAACTGACCAAATACTGGAGTAATAAAAATGCCTAAATAAAAGAAACCCTCCAGGGACCAGCGAAAGGGAAAAAGGGAACCGTCCGCTAAGCGGGGTATCACAGCAAGGCCACCCATTGGCATAGCCTCCGATTTTGAAAAATTAATTTTATAGCCTGAGAATGCACTAAATGTATTAATAACTTGGATTAAGCGAGGTATGGACATCAAAGGGTTACTGAGGAATAGAAGAACATCATCTGCATAAAGGGTAATTTTATGTTTACCTGTACCAATCCTTGGGGCCACTATATTAGGATCAGCTCGTATAGCTTCTGCTAGTGGTTCAATTATTAGCGTGAATAACAATGGCGAGAGGGGACATCCCTGACGGCAGCCCCTACCCACACTGAAGCTATCCGAGCCTAATCCATTGGTAACCACAACTGCTTTGGGATCACTATACAATGTTGAGATCCATTTGGTAAACACCTGTCCAACACCAAACCTCTCCAATGTGTGAAACAAATATGACCATTCGACCCTATCAAATGCCTTTTCCGCGTCTAATGAAACCACTACTCCTGGTATCTTTCCCTGATGACAAGCTTGAATCATATTCAGAGCCCTTCTAACATTATTGGATGATCTACGGCCCTTAATAAACCCCGTCTGATCCTCCTTTATAATATGTGGCAGTATCCTTTCTAATCTCAGTGCTAACGTTTTAGAGAGGATTTTAAAATCTACATTTAGCAAGGATAATGGTCTGTATGATGTACAATCTTCTGGGTCCTTTCCTTTTTTAAGGATAAGAGAGATATTTGCCTCTTTCAGCGAAGGCGGGAGACAGCCCTGACTATATGCATAGTTATACATGTCCATAAGTGGACCAACCAGTATTTCTATAAATTCTTTATAGAATTCAGCTTGAAAGCCATCTGGGCCCGGCGCCTTACCATTTTGAAGGTGCCTAATTGCATCAACTATTTCTTGGGGTGTAAGAGGTGCATTTAGGACCGATACTTGTTCCGGAGTTAGGTCTGGAAAAGTCAAATTTTTAAAAAATGACTGCATCCTCTTCGTCCTATCTTCACAATCCTGTGATTTATATAACTCAGAATAGAATTCTCTAAAGGTCGCATTAATCTTTTTATGATCATGAGTCAAAATACCCGTACTTTCCTTGATAGACATAATAGTCTGAGGGGCCTTTTTTTTCTTTGCAAGAAATGCTAAGTATCTACCCGGTTTGTCGCCATATTCATATAATCTTTGCTTTGCAAATAATATTTCCCTCTTAGCCGTTTGAGTAAGTGTAGTATTTAGAGCTGTCCTAAGAGCTGTAATCCTTTGCAATTTAATAATAGAAGGTCTATCAGTGTATGCTGTTTCAGCCGCTTTTAAGCGGGCTTCAAGCAGACGCTGTTGTTCTCCCTTTAATTTCTTCTGGGTCGCTGAGTAGGAGATGATCAAGCCTCGCGTGTAAGCTTTGATGGTCTCCCACATCATTGACGGGTTGCTAGCTGTACCTGAATTAATTTCTAAAAAAGCTTTAAATTCTTGAGAGAAGTACTTTACAAATTTACTATCTTTCATTAAGAAGGGGTCCATACGCCAATGCCGAGGGGATGTCCCACTGTTCCTCGCCTTAGTTTCCATATATACAGCAGCGTGGTCAGAAATTGCTATATTACCTATTTTACAGGATGATATGGAATTTAAAAAAATTGAGGGGGCAAAAGACATATCAATTCTGGTATGACATTTATGTGGATTAGAGTAGAAAGAAAAATCTCTACCCTGTGGATGAAGACATCTCCATACATCTACTAATCCTAATTCTTTGTTCAGATCCATCAATTGTCTAGATCTGGGAGATACTCCTGCAGTACTCTTGGGAATCCTGTCTATTTCCGGATCCATAATACAATTAAAGTCTCCCCCTATAATTATATGACGGGCATCAAAAGCCATCAATTTTGAAAAGGCTTCCGTTATAAATTTAAAGGGGTGTGCCGGGGGGCAATACAAATTTAAAATCCCATATTCCTCTCCATTTATGAGGTGTTTAATCAAGATATATCGTCCAGATTCGTCTTTTATCTGCTTTAGGATTTTGAAAGGGAAATTCTTCCGAACAAGAATAACAACTCCCCTGCTTTTTGAGCTAAAAGAAGAAAAAAAGGCCTGATCAAATCCGCCCTGTCGTAATTTCAAGTGTTCTTTATCTGACAGGTATGTCTCCTGTAGGAGAGCTATATCAACTCTTTCCTTCTTAAGATTTGATAATATTTTCTTCCTTTTAAGTGGCGAATTACTCCCCTTGACATTCCAGGTGCACTACTTAACCGACTGATCAACCATAATCCTCTGGGCCAATCCGAGACCCCTCGGGAGGGGGAACCCTATCCAGAACATCCCGAGCGTGGAACATGTAAAATTTACAAAAATAAAGCCTCTTTAATACACCCACAACAATACAGTAAAAAACTATTTCTAAATAAAAAAAATATAAAACGTATCTAAGTGGAGACTTTCCCCCTTGTTCCCAGGGGGCGTCACTTCCTCTCCAAAAATCCCTCATATCCTCTCCCAACCAATGCCCCACCCTTGACCCAGGCACTCCTCAATAAAATGAGGAGAATTCAAATATAATACAAAGCTAGAGTTAACAGTGAGCACACCACCCCTACCCATACCAACACCTGGGTATATTTGGTAATGTTAATACCATATATAAACATATAACTATAAAATTACCACTTCAACAAATAATAATTAAATATGATAATACAAAATAACGAAGGGAAAAACAACCCCGCTCCTAAAGACAGAGGTAAAATCGAATAAGGTAACCACCTCCCCCCACCAACATTAACCAAATCCCCCAGCTTATATATATATATATATATATATATATATACACACATATATACATACACATACACACATATATATACATATATACACATATACACACACACACATATACATACATCCCTCATATATACATAAAATAATAACAGAAAACAACTCCAAGGAGGGGGGGGGAGAAAATCAAATCCCTCTCCCCACCCCCCATGATAATATTAAGCAGTAAGGTAAGAAAAATAAAGGGAGGGGATATAAACCAAAGCGGGGGGGGGGGGGGGAAGGCAGACCAACATCCATTATGTCCTACAGTTTATCTAAGAGAGTCCAAGAATTCCTTAGCCTTTTCTGGTGATCCAAAGTTATATACGGATCCTTCATGGTTAAAGCGTAACATCGCTGGGTAGCGTAAGGAGTACTGAACATTTAAGTCCCTTAAACGCTTCTTCGCCTCGTCGAATGCCTTCTCTTTCGAACCAGAGCCGGGGAAAAGTCCTGAAATAGCATGATCTTGGATCCTTTGTAGATCATAGCTTGGGGGTCTTTTCCGAGATTTCTGGAGGCTTCTAGGAGTATCTGCCTCTCCCTGTAGCTCTGCAGCCGGAACAGGACCGGGCGTGGGCGCTGGTTCGAGCCGGGCCTGCGTATTGCTACCCGGTAGGCCCATTCCACCCTTACCTGGCCTGATCCAGCTTGCAGATTTAAAAGTTGTGGCAGCCACTGCTCCAGGAATGCTGTAAGCTGGCCTTCCTCTTCCTGTTCGGGAAGGCCCAGCAAACAAATATTTTTTCGGCAACCTCGATTATCGAGGTCGTCAATATGATTTTCCAAGGTCCGGACTCGCTGCTCGAGAGTCCGGACCTGATCCACGGCCAATTGAGCGGTTGTCTCGGAGGTCGCGGCCTTTAGCTCCGCCCCTCCGACTCGGCGTTGAATTTCTTCAATCTCACGGTCGTGCTTCTGCAGCGCGGCCGAGAGCGACTCCCAACGATTTCTGGATTCGACGATAAAAGCATCGATCTTCGAGTCAAGCTTGGAAAGCATTTCTGCAAGACTTGCTACTGTTGGTAAGTCCCCCGGGGCCGCTGTGGACGCCTCTGCTGCAGCTGGAGAGGGTGGGGGAGGGGTTCCTGCTTGCTGAGAGCTGCGGGCTCCCTTCCCTTTAGTCATTTTAACTTAGGATTAAGTTGTTTAAATGTAATATTGCACAACTAATTGAGTTACTAAACTATTATAAATGATTTATAAATGATTTGGTGAGCTTGGTAGGGGGTAGGTGACCCACTGTGCCCAAGTCTTGGGAGGAGCACTATAGACTAAGTCTTACTGGGTCGCCGCCATCTTGGATCCCCCAAAATGGGACTAGATTTATTTAGGATATCAGTTTGGCATGGATGAGCTGGACCAAAGGGTCTGTTTCATGCTGTACAGCTCTATGACTCAATGACTTATGACAGGTAATCCACTGTGAGATAGATCATACAATTAGTCATGCAGCACAAATCCTTTAATGATAACCAACCCTCATGTTATGTCAACGCACAGAAACTCAGGAGCAGGAGGGGGCCATTGGACTGATCGAACCGTCTCTACAATTCTATTAATCATGGCTGATCATCTATCTCTGTTGTAGGTAAAAGAAAATACAACTTTAGCAGGGAACCAGACGTAGTTTATTGAGTAAAAAGCTTTCAGGAGAAGCATGTGACCTCAACATGTGTCGAAACCAGCTTCTCAATAGTTACACGGTGCAGCTATCTTTTATGTTTTCCTAGTCACGTACACACAGTTACACATTCCTGTGAGCCAAACAAATGCTGCCTTCTGATACTGTAACAATAGTCAAAAATTCCGTGTGTCTTGATTTGGCGTTTTTCTTGGTAACAGGCAAAAACTTATCTTGCTTGTTCCTGCAAAGTCATGCTGGTCAGCATTTTTAGCAGCCATTAATCAATCATCCCAGCATTCTCTACAAATTTAGTCAACAATCCCAGCATGCTCTGCTTCAGTCCCCCATAATGGTCAGAGGCCATGGTCAACTATGGACTCAATACCACTTACAGCCATACTTCAAGTGCCTCTTTGTCCCCTATCGAGGGATGTTCCATATGAATGCTGGCACCCGGCGTAACCCTTGCCGTCAAAACTTTACTGCATTAGTTAAAGAGCCATAATAAGACAATGTGCAATTACATTCACAATGAGGACAGTAAATGCCTGCAAAAGATACGAGTCCCATGAGTTACCTAGTAGCCAACCTAGCCATCCCGATGGGTTATAATTTTGGAATTGTTTCCCTTCCTGCTGTATCTTATCAGCCTCTAGGCGTATGTGATCTGCTAGGTTAGTTATATTGTCCGAAGTGTCTGGAACATAGGTGCAGCACCCGGGGTCAATAACAACGCAGGTACCACCCTGTGCCTCTTGCAGTTAGTCAAGGGTCAGCCAGTTCTGCAAAGGAACAGGAGTGTCATTTTTGTTTTCTCGCTACCAATATAGCTCACTATCATTGATTTTTTTATAAATATTTTTATTGAAAAGAAAAATGTTTTTAAGTTTCTTATAAAATTACAACACTAATACAAAATAGTGTAATCATTTTACAGCATAATGACTATCAATATAAAAAAACTAACTACTAATCTACTCTACAAACTACCATAATACAAAATAAAATATAAGAAAAAAAACTATATATTAAAAAAACACCACAGTATAATAATAACTAACAATAATAGAAATAAAAGGAAAAAGTAAATAAATAAGCACTCAAAGTAAAATTATATCAAGTCATAACAAAACCTGTATTTATACAGGATTCTTCATCCCGGGGCCCTCGAACCGACTGACATAGTCCTCATGGCTAAACAAGGCCCTAGACAGTATGCATCGGTGTAGCTCAGGAAGGACCGCCATCTTCTATAAAACAATTCCCTTTTTTGGTGCACCATATTCGTAAGGATGTCTAGAGGGATATGTTCCATAACTATCCTATGCCAATTTGAAAGTCCAGGGAGACGTTCGGACACCTAGCCTGCTAATATAAAGGAGAGGATAGAAAATAATTTCTTCCCATATCCATCTAGAGAGGGAAGATTTGAAGAGCCCAAAAGGAGAGACATTGGGTCTGACCCAATCTCTGTTCTCAAAATCTTTGCCAAGGCATTCGCTTCTCTGTCCACAAACAATGAGTGAGAGTACCGACTTCAATTTTACATTTAGGACACATTGGAGACACTCCTGCCTTAAACTTTCCAAGCTGCTCTGGTGATATATGGGCTCTATGAAGTAACTTCAATTGAATAGCTTGACTCCTATTATAGATAGAGATCTTCCTGGCATTTTCCCAGATGTCCTCCCACATCTCTAAGGAGATTCTTGAGTCCAGGTTTTATATAGCCGTTCCATGTCCTTCAACCCATTGCTACATAGAGCGTGATAGAGAGTACTGAACAAGGGTGCACCCATTGGCCGAAGCACTCTCCTTTCCATGTCTGCTTTATAAGGATTGGTCATCAGTGTGTTTTTTTTGTACAAAGTCTCGTACTTGAAAATATCGAAAGAGATCCTTACTAGGCAACCCAAACTTCTGGCGTAACTGTTCAAAGGGCATCATGACCTCCCCATCAAATAAATCTCCCAAACAGGAGATTCCTCTGGACTCCCAAATTTTAAATCCAGCGTCTGTCAAGCCTGGCTGAAATCCCAAAGGTTTCCACTAAAGGGGTAAAGGGGGAGGTTTTTTTGTAGATTACCCTCACCCCGTAGTATCATCCTCCAAGCTTTGATTATGTTTAGGACAATCGGGCTTTTACAATGGTCCATGACGTTTCTTATCTTATCCAGAAATAATAGATTGATGAGGGGGCATTTTGATTAGGAAGCCTCAATATCCAGCCAAATTAATTGTGGATCACAAGAGACCCAGTCAGCCACATATGATAGTAGAGAGCTCAGTTGATACTTTCTAAAATCCAGAAAATCTAGACCTCCCCTTTCTAGTGGGAGCTATAGTTTATGTAATTTAATAAGGGGTCATCTATGATTCCAAACAAAGGAACCAAACCAACCATAAAGTTTATGCAGCGCCTGTTTCTGCAACATCAAGGGAAGCATTCTCTTGGGGTATAATAAGCGTGGGAGGATATTCATTTTAACCAAAGCTATTCTTCCTAACCAGGATATTGGGAGATCTTCCCAATGCTGGAGGTCCTGCCTTATTTTCTCTAATGGATGAATATAATTAGCTTTATAGAGCTGACCAAATGCCGGGGTAATAAAAATACCTGAATAGAGAAAACCTCCCAGTGATCACCGAAAGGGGAAGCGGGATCCATCCGCAAAGTTGGATATGCTGCTAAGACCTCCGAGCAGCATGGCATCTGATTTCATAAAATTAATTTTGTAACCTGAAAACACACCAAATAAATTAACCACTTGAATTAAGCAGGGCACAGATGTCAATGGATCATTTAAGAAAAGAAGAACGTCATCTGCATAAAGAGTAATTTTATGCTTGCCTGATCCTTCCTCCGGGGCTGTTATACTGGGGTCAGTTTGGATGGCTTCCGCCAGCAGTTCAATCACTAGTGTAAATAATAGTGGGAAGAGAGGGCATCCTTGACGACAACCTCTGCCAACACTAAAACTATCCGATCTTATGCCATTGGTAATCACCGCTTCTTTCGGGTCATTATATAAAACTGTAACCCATTTAGTAAAAACTTCTCCAATACCAAACCGCTCCATAGTATAAAAAAAGAATGGCCATTCTACCCGATCGAATGTTTTCTCTACGTCTAGGGAGATAACTAATCCCTGTATCGCTCTTTGCTGGCAGACTTGTACCATGTTTAACATTCTTCTGATATTATTAGTAGATCTGCGACCCTAAATAAACGCTGTCTGATCCTATTTTAGATAGGATAGTGAAGAAGGCATTTGGTATGCTTTCCTTTATTGGTCAGAGTATTGGGTACAGGAGTTGGGAGGTCATGTTGCAGCTGTACAAGACATTAGTTAGGCCACTGTTGGAATATTGTGTGCAATTCTGGTCTCCTTCCTATCGGAAAGATGTTGTGAAACTTGAAAGGGTTCAGAAAAGATTTACAAGGATGTTGCCAGGGTTGGAAGATTTGAGTTATTGGGAGAGGCTGAACAGGCTGGGGCTGTTTTTCCCTGGAGCGTTGGAGGCTGAGGGGTGACCTTATAGAAGTTTACAAAATTATGAGGGGCATGGATAGGGTAAATAGGCAAAGTCTTTTCCCTGGGGTGGGGGAGTCCAGAACTAGAGGGCATAGGTTTAGGGTGAGAGGGGAAAGATATAAAAGAGACCTACGCGGCAACTTTTTCACACAGAGGGTGGTACATGTATGGAATGAGCTGCCAAAGGCAGTAGTGGAGGCTGGTACAATTGCAATATTTAAGAGGCATTTGGATGGGTAAATGAATAGGAAGGGTTTGGAGGGATAAGGGCTGGGTGCTGGCAGGTGGGACTAGATTGGGTTGGGATATCTGGTTGGCATGGGCGTGTTGGACCAAAGGGTCTATTTCCATGCTGTACATCTCTATGACTCTATGACTCTAAATGGCAAAACCCTCTTAATGCCAGCACTTTCAAGAGGATTTTAAAGTCCACATTTAATAAGGATATAGGCCTGTACAAAGTACAGTCATCTGGGGCTTTCCCTTTCTTGAGGATGAGAGAGATATTTGCTTCTCTCAAGGAGGGAGGGAGGGAGACAACCCTGACTAAATGAGTAGTTGTATATGTCTATAAGTGGTCTGGCCACTTTGTCTATAAACTCTTTATAAAACGCAACCTGGGATCCATCTGGCCTGGGCACTTTGCCACTCTGGAGCTGCCTTACCACCTCCTGCACCTCCTGAGTTGTCAGGGGTACATTCAAAAAAGACACCTGCTCCGAGGCTATGCCTGAAAGATCCAGATTCTTAAAAAAAGACTCCATCCTCCTTGTTCTATCCTCACAGCCCTCCGACTGGTACAGCTCAAAATAAAACTTTCTAAAAGCTGCGTTGATCTTTTTAGGACCACAAGTCAAAGTACCAGCACCATCTCTAATAGATGTAATGGATTGGAGAGCCTTCTTTCTGGCAAGGTATGCTAGATACCTGCCCATCTTATCGCTTCTGCTTTGCAAATAGTATCTCCCTCTTTGCTGTTTGAGTAAGTATATCATTCAAGGTAGTCTTGAGGACTGTAAACCGCTGCAATTTAATTATGGGCGGCCTATCAGCATACGCTGACTCAGCTGCCTTCAGGTGAGCCTCGAGTAGACACTGTTGTTCTCCCTTTTGTCATTTCCGGGTCGCAGAATATGAAATAATTAAGCCGTGCGCATATGCCTTAGCAGTCTCCCACATCACCGATGGGTTACTGGCCGTACCTGAGTTAATGTCCCAGAGAGCTTTAAATTCCTGCAAGAAATATTCTATGAGCTTACTATCCTTCAGTAGGAAAGGGTCCATACGCCAATGTCAGGAGTCTATCTTATCAACACAAGCCTTCACCTCCATATAGACTGCTGCATGGTAAGAAATAGCTGTAGTCCCTATATTACAGGATAGTATCGAGGGGACAAAAAACATATCAATTCTGGTATGGAACTTGTGCGGGTTGGAATAAAAAGTGGAATCTCTACCCTCAGGTTGAACACACCTCCACACATCTACCAGTCCCAACTCCCTATTCAGATCAACCAACTGCCTAGATCACAGAGATACGCCCGCAGAGCTCCTAGGTATCACTAATACACCTTGGGATCAATAATACAATTAAAATCTCCCCCTATAATCACGTGTCAAGTAGGCGTACGTGTCTAAGTCCCGTTCTTCCGTGCAGATGTTTTTTTACAGCATTTACGCAAGTCCATTAGTTCTGAGGTAACAATCACATTTCCACACCTACATAGGTATCCCAAGACTGTCACACATTCTTGACTCCCATATGATCTTATCAAAAGATCTATGAGATTTTACTCTTCTCCCCACGTATAGTCCCGATGCCTCAGGTGGTGGCTTGATCACCAAGGACACAAGCATCACCAACAGAAAACTATCAGTTCACTACTCTCACCTAAACTTCCTTTTCACTAAAACACACGATAACTTCAACCGCCATTTCAATCCATCCCCAGCTGTTGTTTGTTCTTTCCGTAATTTTACCCATATATCTTAAAATTACTTTATCGATCATTCTAGGCATTTAATATATTTCTATGTAAATTTGTCCAAATTCAAAATTCTGTTTTGAAACCTCCTATACTAATACTTCTTTTCATCATTTGAACATTTTGGGCCCACTCTGTGTGTGTGATGGAGACAAAAGACAGAATCGCAATCACAAAGGTGCTTACAATGAACAGTGCCTGGGTGGGCACAATTCCATTGATACTCCAACCCACCCCCCCACCCCCTCTAACCATTGGCTACTAGGCAAAGGGGAGTTATACAATGGTCCGAAGGCTGTGCCACCTGCACGCAACAACCTGTGCTCCTGGTCCACGCCCAACAGCCGTGCATGCACAAATGATGTCAGCAAGCTCCAAGACAATCCCTGTCACATAAATCATTTTGTTAACTGTGGGCAAGGGTAGATCGGTAATGGATATGGGAAGTCACTTGTCCACTAGCATCTCACATAAATCCTACTCTCCTTAATTCCCATACCCGTGGGGGCTGCTGGATGTCAGTTTGACGTATTCCGGGTGGCTGTGGGTTTGTCATGTTTCCCAATTTTTGTTTTGGAATCAGGCCTGTAATAAACATACATGTAATAATCAGGCTCGTAATAAACATACATGTATGCTAAAGGTGTTCCCTTCTGAGGGTGCACCTCATGAGAAACCTTGTTCCACATTCTTTTGACAACTGGCTCACACACACACACACACACACAGACAGACACACACAAGCACACACAGATAGACAGACAGACACACACACACAAGCACACACATACACACAGACGCAAACAGACAGACAGACACACAAGCACACACAGACAGACACACACAGACAGAAACACACACACAACACACACAAGCACACACACAAACACACAGACAGACACACATACACAGGCACACACAGACAGGCACACACACAGACAGACACACGCACACAAGTACACACAGACAGGCAGAGACACAAAGACACACACACACATATGCACACAAACACACACAGACAGACAGACAGACAGACAGACACCTTTAAACACCAAACAGTATCTCTAACTCGTAGTTGTGAGATTTTTTTTCTCCTCTATGGTTAGGCCTATAAGGCCGGCCAGCTGATGCACCATAAAGACCCCAGTTTTCTTGGTCCTATCTTTCTTTTTGCTCTAAGAACGAATTTCACTGTTGATTGAATAGAATTGAATTGAATTTATAGCCACATGTACCGAGGCCCAGTGTAAAGCTTTGACTTGTGAGCAAGTAAATGATCTAGGGGCTGGGATGGATGCCATTACCCCCTTTTTCATCTGTTTCATGAGTGAATGTCTGTCTGTCATAAATTGGTTAATGAGAGACCCTGGGGGTCCCCATTGATCTTCCTGTCTTGCCATAATAAATGATAGGTTTAAACTCATGATTAGTCTGATCTCTCGACTGCATTTAACCCACCGGCCACATTGTATTTGTGTTTTCCCACTGGCCACGTCACACTCGGGGTTATCCCTATCAGAGCCTGGCGTTAGCCAAATGGAGAGTGATCAATTCCTCATATCCTGCATTTCTTTATCTTAGCTGAAAATGTGTTGCTGGAAAAGCGCAGCAGGTCAGGCAGCATCCAGGAAACAGGAGAATCGACGTTTCGTTCCTGAAGAAGGGCTTATGCCCAAAACGTCGATTCTCCTGTTCCCTAGATGCTGCCTGACCTGCTGCGCTTTTCCAGCAACACATTTTCAGCTCTGATCTCCAGCATCTGCAGACCTCACTTTTTCCTTTATCTTAGGCAGGTTCACAATAATCAACATGCTACTGTCTGAATTGCAACTCCAACCCCTCCAACCCCCACTTTCCTAGCAGGAGAGAAAGTAGATGGTTTCCTAATCGGGTTGTCTTAGGTGGGGGTGGAGAGTCCTCTATTTGCCACTATCTGGGGCAATTGTGGCGAGGGATAGCAGGAGTGGAGGTAACAGCATGGTTGCTGAAAACTATTCCCTTGTACTTGCCTTCGATCTGCTGACCCCCTGTGACCTCCCACTCCAGCAAACATCACGCCCCCAACATCAAAAAAGGATACTCACCGGCTCACTGTTTCAGCCCCCTCATGACTTCACAACCCGAGCCAGGACTCAGATTCCACTGGACTCCAGTTGGTTAGCAGCTTCAGGAAGAGTGGCACTTCAGTGGTGAGGTCTCTGACTGGATGAGTGGCTCACTAGTCCCCACATTAAGTATCTAACTGATTCTCATTTTGACGAGCTTACTCACTATTCACTTCTAAAGTTGTCCACTTAGTGCACAGAGCACTAAATCTCCGTTGGCGAATAGAAAGGCTTCTTTCTACATCGCATACCTGTGCTTTGATTGTAAAATTTTGTAAATATCTGTGAATGGCTCATAAACCTGGCATTGCTTATTCACCTTCATTGAGAAGCATGGAAAAACAAACTTGATTATGTCCAGTGAAATAAGTTTTAATAAAATGATATTTTAATAAAAATGTATAAAATTGTATTCTTCACACCATCCAAAATATTTGCAGAATGCAATAATGTAAAACAATAAGAGAGAGAAGGATGTTGTACTTCTGAAATAGATATGGCCGAGTAGGTGATGTGTTGCAGCTGTAGTTTTGTGAGAGATGGCGTGATCCTTTTATGTCCACATCTGCAAACATCAGCTGATCAAGGAGCTTTGGTTCAGACATGATGAGCTAGTGTCTGAGATATGGACACATTGCCACAACAAAGAGGGTAGAAACAATGACTGCAGATGCTGGAAACCAGATTCTGGAGTAGAGTGGTGCTGGAAAAGCACAGCAGTTCAGGCAGCATCCGAGGAGCAGTAAAATCGATGTTTTGGGCAAAAGCCCTTCATCAGGAGGGTAGAGGTTTTTGGGAAACAATGATAAAATGAAGGAGGCATTTAAGAAGGCATTGACATGATTGATTTTAATATGCGGATTCACAGGAAAAATCAGACAGGAAAGAGTAATATGGAAGATGAATTTGTTATGTTCATCAGAGCAGTAGCTTGCAGAATTTACCTGGAAGAGGTTATTTTAGATTGAGAAATGAGCAATGAGGTAAAGTTAATAAGACATCTCGTGTTTCGGAATTCTCTAGGAGGTAACGATTATAACATGGGAGAGCAACAGGGGAAGAGAGTAATGATCATAACAGTGAAAGAAACTCTGATCTCAAAATAATGCCCTCAACTTAAAATAAAAAAAATTATGCAGATATGAAGAAACAGTTGTCTAATGCATGTTGGGAAAAAAACCTAAGACCACAGTCAGTGGATGAGCAGTGTCAAACATTTAAGCAGATATTTAATAATCCTTTGCAAAAATGTATTCAGGTTAAAAAATGATTCAAGCAGATTCTGGGTAATCCAAGATGGAGGACGGGAAAAATTTCTGACTGTAACAGGCTGCTCCTTTCTGAGGTATTTTAGGTGTTGGAGGTGATTTCCTCGAATTCTAGGAGCAGCAATTATGCTTTATATGCTGTTGCATTGTTTTGGGACTTTGGAGAAAAAAAGTCAAAACAACAGCACTTTTAAAAGGGAGAGGAACAACACATGGTGAAGCAGGACAGAAAGAAAGAAACCCAAATGCTAACTGACAGAGCAGTGAACCTGCACAGTTACTGCTTTTGCTGTTGATTTCATGTATTGCAGGACATCGGAGTACATCTGGGAAAATTAACAAACAGTGAAATTCACAACTGATCTTGGAGGAACGTCTTTGGGAAAAGTCAGAGCACAGAGACAGATAAGTGAATAGTTTTATGTGTGGGCCTTGGGGCCAAGCTGTGAGTCTGTAGTAGTGAACAGAGTGGGTTCTTTCTTGGTTATATGTTTTAGAGAGATAATACTGTGTGCAATTCTGGTCTCCTTCCTATCGGAAGGATGTTGTGAAACTTGAAAGGGTTCAGAAATGATTTACAAGGATGTTGTCAGGGTTGGAGGATATGAGCTACAGGGAGAGGCTGAATAGGCTAGGGCTGCTCTATTCCTGATGAAGGGCTTTTGCCCGAAACATCAATTTTCCTACTCCTCGGATTGCCTGACCTGCTGTGCTTTTCCAGCACCACTATAATCTCGACTAGGTCTGTTTTCCCTTGATCGTTGGAGGTTGAGGGGTGATCTTATAGAGGTTTATAAAATCATGAGGGGCATGGATAGGCTAAATAGACAAGGTCTTTTCTCTGGGGTGGGACAGTCCAGAACTAGAGGGCATAGGTTTAAGATGAGAGGGGAAAGATATAAAACAGATCTAAGGGGCAACTTTTTCATGCAAAGGGTGGTACGTGTATGGAATGAGTTGCCAGAGGAAGTGGTGGAGGCTGTACAATTGCAACATTTAAAAGGCATCTGGATGGGTATATGAATAGGAAGCATTTGGAGGGATATGGGCTGGGCGCTGGCAGGTGGGACAAGGTTGGATTGGGATATCTGGTCAGCATGGATGAGTTGAACCACAGAGTCTGTTTTCATGCTGTACATCTCTATGATTCTATGCCTCCATGAAAGACTTAACAGCAATCTCAGTTTGTACAATGTGTGGCGTCAGTTGTGTGACACCATGACCTTTAGCTATACATTCTGTGTCCTATGATCCTACCCCACTAGCTACCTGATGATGGACGATAACCTGGTGTAATTGACTTCTAGAGTTTTCCACCTCAGTCTAACACCAGCACCTCCACATCATAAATTCCAGTAAGACGTCAGTGGAGTAGGGCATCTGAGTCCGTGGCTTGTCCACTCCATCCGCTTTTCTTTTTGTTTCTTTTGTTTTCCCTTGTTTTTTTTTGTTTTCTTTTCCTCTTGTATTTTACTAACCTTTTGTTGGAGAACTTGGGTCTGGCGACAGCATTGGCAGCCAGTGGGCTCCGTGTGGATTTGTGTCAGTGGCATCCGAGTTGAGTTTGGGTTCCCAGTGCTACTGCCCCAAAGTTAGTCCTAGTGCCAATGCATGGCTGCTGCTGGGGAGGTGAGTTTGGCTTCCTGGTGGCATCTGTTTCCATGGCACATTAATGGAGGTGGCGGCGGAGGCAAATTTGGGACTGGTGAGAGTTCTTGTGGCATTGGCAGTGGCTGCATTGGTGAGGTACAGTGAGGACTCATGGTGGCAATAAGGTTTGTCCAAATCAATATCCATCACTTCCTCACTGTTGATTCCAGTCTATCAAGTCCAAATCCAAAACTGCATTTGGATAAAATGAAGACTCTCGGCCTAAGTTAATATATTTCTTTTTAAATCAGGTTAAATAGTGAGATGCCATCTCTCGGTGTTTTAAAGAGGAAGGAACAGTAAGAAGCTTTGATATCCTGTGCAGGATCATGTTCAAATAGCGACTGAAATCAGTGAGTGACAGAAATAACCACTTTATTAAACATCTACAGTCGCACAGTTCAAGGTGACGATGGAATCTGATGTAAGTTCTTGCAGTAGTCTCTTTATACACAGTGCTTACACACATGAAAATTCAACCAGTATGGTGTCACATAATGGCATGTATTGTACACAAAATTCTGCGTAACCTCTATTTGGGGGAAGCCGGAAATGGAAAATGAGACTAGATTAGTTTAGGATATCTGGTCAGCTTGGATAAGTTGGACCAAAGAGTTTCTTTCTGTGCTGTACATTTCCATGACGCTATGACTCTATTTGCTAAATGCCGGCTGTCACTCCTGATGGGATTAGAGTGTCTATCTGGTCTCCTTGCATAATTAAGAGGTGTTAGTACTTGTATCATATAAGTTAACGAATGGTAGTAAAAATACGAGACCTACATGATCTAAATAATTCAGAAATTATACATGTACTAAATAAAAGTAAAGAGGTTATGAAACTGATTACCACAGTTGGGTTGTGAGATTTTATTTACTATTATCAGTTTGACAGTACTCATTCATTCATACAGTTTCAAGGAAGCGTTGTTTTGGTCGTAAGTTTCTTCAAGTGGCCCAATTTAATATGTATTTAAAAGGTACATACTAGTTGAGGAAATTGTTTGATTGTACTATAATCTATTCATGTCCCGAGAGACAGTTGCTAAGGGCTGATTAATATTATAATCTTCCCATAGGTTTGGGTGAGTCATGGACACATGATGGCGGGGTGGCATTGAGCAGGAGGGACTTGAACTCAGACTCCTGAATCTGGGACACTATCAATGCACCAGAAGAAACTACCTAGTCTAGAGGTTTGTGATAGCAACTCTGAAGAAGTTAACTTTTCTTTGGAAGACGTTATGCAACATCTCAAAGACAAGACCTTGAAAGTTCAATCCTCAGTGAGTAACTGAGTCATGCTACCAAAGAGATTTCAAAGCTCAGCCCATAGCCTATACCATGTTAGCCAACTTCAGTCGGCGACATTCAGAGTTATTGTATGACTGGGAAGAGTGGATAAGTGAAGATTGATCAGCCTGCTGACTTCCTAGTGATTCTTGGTGAAAGTATGGATCTCAAGTGAGGAAGATAACGATGATCCTCCACCTTGTTGTAATAATTTGCCTATGATAACTGTCAGTAACATTCAGACACATACAATGACTCTTTGGGTTACTAGCAACTGAAACTATAGAAAATTAACACTTGCATGTGAGGTGATAATTAGACAAGTAGAAAGAACTACACATCAAGTTGTTAATCTGCTTTCAATAAGCTTTTAAGCAAATTCAAGCAAAGCCTTGTGTGCTTTTATCAGTCGACTCATTTGGCTTTGAAGGGTCTCTCTCTTCCTCTTTGTGTCTTGATCCTCAAACAGGTATTCATCGATGCGGTCTCGATCTTGGAGGAGTGTGAGCATCTCTCCTTGTAGTTTATCAGCAAATTCACGTAAAATATGGTAGCATATTACCAGGGGAATCTGGTCAGCCAGTCGACAAGAAGCAATCTAAGACAGGGGAACAAAAATAAAGGAGGATTGAGTGCTATGCATTAGTTCTACTCCAATTGAACTGACACAATTAAATTAAGAGAATCACTGATTCAAGTACAATCATACAAGTGGGTGTGTTATTGGAGTACAATTATGATGCCTGATCTAATGATGGGGAAACATGGAGTTCAAATATCACTATAGGGGATGACAGACTTTGACTTCAATTAATACATGTCAGGCATATACTGTGTAGAGGTAGTGTCTCTGGGTTAGTCATCCAGTGGCCCAGGATAATGCTCTTGTGACCAGACATAATCCTAGAATAAGAAGATGGTGCACATTTCAGGTGGAAATGAGGAGGAATTTCTACTCTGAGGGCTGTGAATCTGTGGAAATCTTTACCACAGATGGCTGCAGAGACCGGGATGGGACCATTTGCCACAGCAGATTGTCCGCCGATGATTATCACTGCCCTTTGACCACCGAGGACGCTTATCCACCGCCCATTGGCCACTGAAGACGATTTGCCACCGCAAATAAGTCGTATATTTTGAATATTGGTGGTAGTGTTTACTTGTTTTAATAACCATTTATTTTTGTTAATAGAAATTTATTTTTATTTAATAACATTTAAAATGTTAGAGAACAAGCATATCTAAACTATATAAATTGTCGTTATATTGGTTAAGGTAATATTTGCAGTAACAACTTATTTTCGTTACAGGAGAGTTTTTTTTAAGCTTGTATTTTTTTTTCGATTTACCCTCAAGTCTTCAAAATGGAAACAGAAATTATTAGTAAACATGGAATTAAGAAGTTTTACCACAATGGCTTTATATATGTTTTTGATAAACTATCCAAGAGTGATTCAAATATTAAGTTTTGGCGATGTGAACAAAGGGGCCGATGTAATGGACGGATCCACACCAAGAGTGGCACTGTGATAAAAACAATAGAAGAACACACACATTCCCATTCCGCAGCAAGTGTCCAAGTTGCAGAAGTGAAAACAAGTTGAATACATTGTGCAGAAGAATCGCAGGAAGTACCGAGTGTTCTTATTAACGAATGTGTAGCTGATGTCCCTCAGTCAGTCCTAGCATCTTTAATAATTGTTTAATATTAATGTGAGATTTTACTGCCATTATAAAGATTTTAAAAATATATTTCCTTTTTCTGGTTAAAGTTTGTAACTCATTTTTATATATAAACCAATAAAATGATATTTATTTTACCTCTTTTTTGATCAATATGTAGTATGTAGTTGTATAAATAAAGGGGTCTGAGAAGTACGAAAGAACAGGCGGGAGGGAAAACAATCAGTACATATATATTTTTTTCCGGTGGTGAATAGTCGTCTCCAGAGATCAAACCACCCCAGAGGAGAAACGCTGGTGGAGAACTGGCAGTGGCTAATCAACGGTGGCGAATCTACCGTGGCAAATCGTCACCAACCCGCAGATGCTGGGTCATAAAGTATAATTAGGCCAAAATTAAACAGATCATTAATCTGTAAGAGAACCATGCGTTATGGGGAGAAAGACTGGAAAGCAGAGTTGAGCTGAATTAATAGCTAGGCTAATTTTGACCATGAAATCATCATTGTCTGTCACAAAAACCCAACTCATTCATTAATGTCCTTTAAACAAGAAAATCTGTCTTTATTACCTGGAGAAACATGTGGACCAGACCATCAGTACTGTTGATTATTAAATGCTCTCTGAAATGGCCTGGCAAGCCACTCAGTTATATTCTTCAAGATATTAACAAAAAAAGATAAAGATAAACTATTTCCACTGTTTGGGGACTTCAGAACAAGGGGGCAGAGTCTGGGAATTAAAGCCAGACCTTTCAGGAGAGATTGTTGCAAGCATTTCTAAATACAAAAGGTGGTAGAGGTTTGGAAACTCTTCTACAAATAGCAGTCAATGCAAGATCTGTTGCTAATTTTAAATCGGAGATTTTTTATTAAACAATTATCTAATGTATTAAGGAATATGGGTCAAAGGCAGGTTATAAAGAGTTAGACTCGGATCAGCTATGATCTCACTGAATGGTGGAACTGAGGGGCTGAATGGTCTATTCCTGCTCCTGTGTTCTTATATCAAACTGTTGTGAAGCCTAAACGAAATAAAAATCAGACAGACCACTTGGCACTGACCCAGGCAGCAGACACGACAACAGCAATGCCTGTCCCATCAACAGTACAAACTCTTCCTTACTAACATCTGGAGGATTGTACCTAAATGAAGACCGCTGCCGCACAGACTAGTCAAGCATCAGCCTGTGACAGCTGTTCAGATGGAATCATACTTTACAATGTCCCAGGCACCGCATTCACCAGAATGGTGGCAGCACAGCAGGGAGCAAAGCATCCTACAAGTCTGTGGCATTGACTCCGTACCTCATCAAGCCTCGTGGGAACAGGTAAACATGGGCAAGGAAGACTCCTGCTGATCACCTACGCTAACCTATTCATTACCTGATAAATCGAACTCCCTTCTCTCTGCTCTATCATTCCTGTCAAGCTGAAGGCTGCAACAGTGCATGGAAGGCAAATGTAAATATGATGCAGCTTAACAGCAGAAGCAGCATGTAACAGATAGGGCTAAGGTGATTCTGCAAATAGCAGATCAAATTTAAGGTCTTTGGTCCTGCCACATCCAGTCATGAATGGTGATAGACAATTAAGCAACACACTAATAGCGGAAGCTTCTTAATTTTAAAAATATATCAGTAATGGTGCCCATAAAACAACTTGGCTCATAAAGTAAAAGTTGTAACATTCCAAATATCACCTTATTACACCCATATTTAGATTAAATTAGATTCCCTACAGTATGAAAACAGGCCATTTGGCCCAAGTACGTTTTGGGAATCTAATGGGATTTTACAGAGATTAAGGGTGGCTCGGTGGCTCAGTGGTTAGCACTGCTACCTCACAGCACCAGGGAGCTGGGTTCAATTCCCGCTTCGGGCAACTGTCTGCGTGGAGTTTGTACGTTCTCCCTGTGTTTACGTGGATTTCATCCGGGTGCTCTGGTTTCCTCCTATTATCCAAAGATGTGCGGGTTTGGTGAATTGGCCTTGCTAAACTGCCCGTAGTGTTAGGCGCAGGGGAATGGGTCTGGGTGAGTTGCTCTTCGGAGGGTCGGTGTAGACTTGTTGGGCCGGAGGGCCTGTTTCCACACTGTAGGGAATCTAATCAAATCTAAAGTCCACACCAACCCTCTGAAGAATGACCCATTCCCCTACCCTACACTATATTTACCCCTGACTAATGCACCTAACACTATGGGCAATTTATCATGACCAATTCACCATGTCCATTTGGCACAATAGTGTCCTTGCAGGAAGGAAATGTTTTGCACTTTGACTTTCTGTCATGTATATTACTTTAGATCTACAGAAATAGGCATGTTTCTGAACTGCTTTTTGAAATGGTCTTGTATTTCGCTCAGTTTTATTTATGGAGGATGCTTCATTACCACTTACTCAAAGATAATTGAGGGTAAACAATAAATGATGATGTCTGCACTTAATAAACTGCACCAATGGAGACCACTTAGAGACCATACTGGGGCTTTGACAGAGATTTCTATTTTAACCCAGTCCCCTATTCTTTCCTCAGTTTTGTTCCATAATATTTTCCCTTCCAGTATTAATCCAATAATCGTGAACTATCGAACCTGCTCCCATTTTCCTTTCAGGCAATGCCTTTCAGATCATTACTGTGTTAAAAATTTTTAATCATGCCATTACTAATTCACTTGCCAATTATCTTAATGACATGAAATAGAGAAATAATCAAATGTCACTCATCAACAGTGCACAAGGTTTAGTGTTAACTGGCTTTCCTTTGGTTATCTTGATGACGTATTTATAGTACCTTGTAGTATGTTTGTACATGGTGTGACATTTCCTGGACAGTGGCATTTGCACCAAATATTGATGCCGTGTTTTTTGTTGTACTTAAATTACTGCTGTAGATTTTGTCTTGGGAGTACACCATGTTCTCAATCTTGAACTGTGCCTTCAGCATCTTCTCTGCTTCACTCTCTTGTTGATGGCTAATGGATTCGATTTTGATCTACATACAAAGACAAAGAGGTACAGTCAGTTGCAAGGAAGTGAGGAGTGAGAGAAAGCATTTGCTTTGTGAAGCTCGTATTAAAAACTGCCAAAACCTTTAAGAACAGGAATGAGTCGCTTGATCTCATGCTTTAATTTCAACAAATTCCTCAAAATAAATTGCGAGTGGATGTAACCTTTCGATAGGGGTCAGTAATTGAGTTGGCAGCAAGTGACAGAGAAAGGGAATGCACTGTGCTTGGTGAGATGGGACAAATGGCTTGTATTGGGGTCTCAGGTTATCACCATGTACCAGGGTCTCAGGTTATCACCATGTACTGTGGTCTTAGGTGTTCACCATGTACTACCAACGTGAAGCCAATGAAGAAATGGACGGTTTTTTTTCCAAAGGGCGAAAGTGAGGACTGCAGATGCTGGAGATCAGAGTCAATATTAGTATGGTGCTGGAAAAGCATAGCAGGTCAGGCAGCATCCGAGGAGCAGGAAAATCAATGTTTTGGGCAAAAGCCCTTCATCAGGAAGGGTTTTTTTTCAATCCCGGCTTGCAGATGATACAAAGTGATAAGACATAGCACATTGTGCAGATAGAAACAGACATTTTAAAAGGGGGACACTTAGATTAATTGAGTGGACAAAACTGTGACAACCTTAAACATTTCCTCAACCAACACATCATGGTTGCAGTGTGCACCATCTGTAAGATGTACAGCAACAATTTGTCAAGGCTCCGCCAACCACAACTTCCAAACCTGCGAGTTTTACCTCCTGGAAGGACAAGGGGAGGGGACACATGGGAATACCAATACCTCCTAATTCACTCCAGGTCACATGAACTTGGAAGCATATCATTGTTTCTTCACTGTGGCTGGGTCAAAATCTTGGATCTCCCTCCCTGAAGGGTGTGTCTACTGTAACAGTCCAAGAAGGTGGCCTATTGCCATCTTCTCAAAGGCAAGCAATGCAACCTGATAACACCCACACCCCAATACAAATAAAGAGGTGAATGGAAGGTAATTAACAAGATGGATAACTGATTGGAAATCAATCACATTGGAATTGAAGAATGGACCATGCCTGAGGAACTAAGAGATCTCCTGCTGTTCCATTGTTCACATATGTTATACAAAATTCAAACATTTGAAATAGATGGTTTGCCATTGATAACAAATCTCAGCCACTGCCTACCAATAGACACACCTCATTCAAATGATTTGTCATCGAGATGTATTTATATCTTACCTTGGCAAATTTAAAAAGGTTGGAAAAGGCTTTGAAATGCTCTTCAGCAATTTCAATTGAAGCTGTTCTTGTCAGTTCTGGAACAGAAAACGTGGATAAAATCACATTTTCCACTCATGAACCTGCAACCATTTTTAATGTTTCTTAATGGTTTTGTACTTTTTGGTTTCGACCTTATTTTCGGTCTTGATGAACACACATTGGGAAAATGTCCTTTCTGGGAGTTAACAGTTCAGAGAAGTGATTGGATTGTACAACAATAAAGACAATAAATTCTAGAAATACTTCACAGGACTAGCAGCATCCATGGAGAGAGTCAACATGTCAACACTCGCATTTTGTGAGAGCTGGTAAAGGTCAGAAATGTAACAGAATTGAAGTAAATAGAGAAGAGGGGTGTAGGGGCAAGGGCAGAGATGGAAGAGGAAGAGAAGTTTTGTGATGGGTGTAGTTTAAAGATAAGAGTAAGATAAAACCAAAAGGGATGATACCACCATATAGATAATAGAAGGGACCGACAAAATGTATTACAGCTGTGGAAAGGACGATGGATGAAGACTCGCCATCTGAGGTAGTTTGGGCTGAGGTTAGGAATAGGAAAGGTGAGCTCACCCTGTTAGGAGTTTTTTACAGGCCTCCTAATAGTCCTAGAAACGTAGAAGAAAGGATTGCGAGGATGATTCAAGAGAAGAGTGAAAGTAATAGGGTGGTTGTTATGGGGGACTTTAACTTTCCTGATATTAATTGGGAAAGCTATAGCTCAAGTTCGTTAGATGGGTCAGTGTTTGTCCAATGTGTGCAGGAGGGTTTCCTGTCACAATATGTGGATAGGCCAACAAGAGGTGAGGCCATACTGGATTTGGTTCTGGGTAATGAACCAGGCCAGGTGTTAGAATTAGAGGTAGGTGAGCACTTTGGGGACAGTGACCACAATTCGGTGACCTTTACTCTCGTGATGGAGAGGGATAAGTGTGCACTACAGGGCAAGAGTTATAGATGGGGGCAGGGAAATTATGATGCTGTGAGGCATGACTTAGGATGTGTGGCCTGGAAAAGTAAGCTTCAAGGCAAGGGTGTAATTGATATGTGGAGCTTGTTCAAGGAGCAACTATTGAGTGTCCTTGATAAGTATGTGCCCATCAGGCAGGGAGGAAAGGGTCGTGTGAGGGAGCCGTGGTTTAATAAGGAATTGGAATCCCTTGTTAAATGGAAGAGGGCGGCCTATGTAAAGATGAGGCGTGAAGGTTCAATTGGGGCGATTGAGAGTTATAAGGTAGCCAGGAAGGACCTGAAGAGAGAGCTAAGAGCAGCAAGGAGGGGACATGAAAGGTCCTTAGTTGGTAGGATTAGGGAAAATCCTAAGGCTTTCTATAGGTATGTCAGGAATAAAAGAATGACTAGGGTAGGAATAGGCCCATTCAAGGATAGTAGTGGGAAGTTGCGTGTGGAGGCTGAAGAGATTGGGGAGACACTGAATGAATACTTTTCGTCAGTATTCAATCAGGAACAGGACATTGTTGTCAATGTGAGTACTGAGTCACAATTAAGTAGAATGGATGGCTTTGAGGTATGTAGAGAAGAGGTGTTGGAAATTCTGGAAAGGGTGAAAATAGATACGTCCCCTGGGCCTGATGGCATTTATCCTAGGATTCTCTGGGAAGCAAGGGAAGAGATTACAGAGCCATTGGCCTTGATTTTTATGTCCTCGTTGTCTACAGGAGTAGTGCCAGAAGATTGGAGGCTTGTTCAAGAAGGGGAGGATGGATAACCCTAGTAACTATAGGCCGGTGAGTCTCACTTCTGTTGTGGGCAAAGTCTTAGAGAGAATTGTAAGGGATAGGATTTATGAACATCTGGATAGGAATAATGTGATCAAGGATAGTCAGCATGGTTTTGTGAAGGGCAGGTCGTGCCTCACAAACCTTATTGAATTCTTTGAGAAGGTGACTAAGGAGGTGGATGAGGGGAAAGCAGTAGATGTGGTGTATATGGATTTTAGTAAGGCGTTTGATAAGGTTCCCCATGGTAGACTACTGCAAAAAATACGGAGGTATGGCATTGAGGGTGAGTTGGAGGTTTGGATTAGGAGTTGGCTGGCTGGAAGAAGACAGAGGGTAGTAGTTGATGGCAAATGTTCATCTTGGAGTGCCGTCACTAGCGGTGTTCCGCAAGGATCTGTTTTGGGACCATTGCTGTTTGTCATTTTTATAAATGACCTGGAGGAGGGGTTAGAAGGTTGGGTGAGCAAGTTTGCGGATGATACGAAAGTCGGAGGAGCTGTAGACAGTGAGGAAGGATGTGGCAGGTTACAGCGGGATATAGATAAGCTGCAGAACTGGGCAGAAAGGTGGCAAATGGAGTTCAATGTAGCTAAGTGTGAGGTGATTCACTTTGGTAAGTGTAATAAAAAGATGGGGTACTGGGCTAACGGTCGGATACTTGGTAGTGTGGATGAGCAGAGGGATCTTGGTGTCCATGTACACAGATCTTTGAAAGTTGCCACCCAGGTAAATAGTGCGGTGAAGAAGGCATATGGCGTACTGGCTTTTATTGGTAGAGGAATTGAGTTCCGGAGTACTGAGGTCATGTTGCAGTTGTATAAGACTCTGTTGCGGCCACATCTGGAGTATTGTGTGCAGTTTTGGTCGCCATACTATAGGAAGGATGTGGAGGCACTGGAACGGGTGCAGAGGAGGTTTACCAGGATGTTGCCTGGTATGGTAGAAAGATCGTATGAGGAAAGGCTGAGGCACTTGGGATTGTTTTCATTGGAGAAAAGAAGGTTTAGGGGTGACTTGATAGAGGTGTATAAGATGATTAGGGGTTTAGATAGGGTCGACAGTGAGAATCTTTTTCCACGTATGGAGTCAGCTATTACAAGGGGGCATAGCTTTAAATTAAGGGGGTTAGGTATAGGACAGATGTTAGGGGTAGGTTCTTTACTCAGCGAGTCGTGAGTTCATGGAATGCCCTGCCAGTAGCAGTGGTGGACTCTCCCTCATTATGGGCATTTAAGCGGGCATTGGATAGGCATATGGAGGATAGTGGGCTAGTGTAGGTTAGGTGGGCTTGGATCGGCGCAACATCGAGGGCCGAAGGGCCTGTACTGCGCTGTATTCTTCTATGTTCTATGTTCTATGTTCTAAAAGTAATTATTACGGATTCCTTGATGATTCCTTGATGAGGAGTTAAATGAAAATCCTTTCATGCCCTGAAGAAATAAATATTCTTGTCATTCTTGCAATACAAAGTTAACATTTATTATAACAATCACATACCTGTGACAACCTTCAGTTTATTAATGGCTGGCTCTTCCAATTCTACAATGTTATCCTTTACCAGTGATTCAAACGTCTTGTAGTTGACAAACCCTGGTAGTTCCCTTCCACGGTAATTATTTTCAAAATCTCGAATTTCATTACGCAGGTCATCCCGGACTAATAAAGAGAAGAAACCAGGAGAGAGGAAAGTAACTCTAAGCTAAAAGTGCTTTTTTGTTTCACTGGTTTGATCTCAATCTCAATTTATCACTTACCTCAATTAGTTAGAAGTGATGGGAAATAAATTAAAAGTTTGCATTTTTGATTTAGGAGATACCAAGATACTTTACAGATACATTAGAAGTGTAGCCATATTTCCTACATCATTGTGCATGCCAATGAGATAAATAATTAATTAATTTGTTTCAATGTGGTTGAATAAGGGATACGTTTTGAGCACTACATTGTGAACATGAGTTTGCTTTTAGTCAATTAATAGCATCAGACCTTTTATAACCAAGTAAACAAGAGCTGGGAGTGGCATGGTGGCTCAGTGGTCAGTACTGCTGCCTCACAGTGCCAGGGACATGGGTCCAATTCCAGCCTCAGGTGATTGTCTGTGTGGAGTTTGTACATTCTCCCTGTGTCTCAGTGGGTGTGACCTGGTTTCCTCCCACAGTCCAAATATGTGCAGGTTAGGTGAATTGGCCAGACTAACTGCTGTCCATATTTTCCAGTAATGTGCAGGCTAGGTGGAGCAGCCATGGGAAATGCAGAGTTGCAGGGATTGGGTGGGATGGTCTTCAGAGGGTTGGTGTGGACCTAATGGGCTGAATGGGCTGCTTCCAAACTGAAGGCATTCTATTCTATTCTAAACAAGAGATGGTAGGGCTTTCATTTGACATCTCATCAAAGGATCGGTGCTGGGCCCTCTACTTTTTGTCATTTACATAAAAGATTTGGATGCAATCATAAGAGGTACAGTTAGTAAGCTTGCAGATGACACCAAAGTTGGAGGTGTAGTGGACAGCAAAGAGGGTTACCTCAGATTACAACAGGATCTCGACCAGATGGGCCAATGGGCCGAGAAGTGGCAGATGGAATTTAATTCAGATAAATGCGAGGGGCTGCATTTTGGGAAAGCAAATCTTAGCAGGACTTATACACTTAATGGTAAGGTCCTAGGGAGTGTTGCTGAACAAAGAGACCTTGGAGTGCAGGTTCATAGCTCCTTGAAAGTGGAGTTGCAGGTAAATAGGATAGTGAAGAAGGCATTTGGTATGCTTTCTTTTATCTGTCAGAGTATTGCGTACAGGAGTTGGGAGGTCATGTTGCGACTGTACAAGACATTGGTTCGGCCACTGTTGGAATATTGCGTGCAATTCTGGTCTCCTTCCTATCGGAAAGATGTTGTGAAACTTGAAAGGATTCTGAAAAGTTTACAAGAATGTTGCCAGGGTTGGAGGATTTGAGCTATAGGGAGAGGCTGAACAGGTTGGGGCTGTTTTCTCTGGAGCATCGGAGGCTGAGGGGTGACCTTATAGAGGTTTACAAAATCATGAGGGGCATGGATAGGGTAAATAGGCAAAATCTTTTCCCTGGGGTCGGGGAGTCCAGAACTAGATGGTATAGGTTTAGGGTGAGAGGGGAAAGATATAAAAGAGACCTAAGGGGCAACTTTTTCACGCAGAGGGTGGTACGTGTATGGAATGAGCTGCCAGAGGATGTGGTGGAGGCTGGTACAATTGCAACATTTAAGAGGCATTTTGATGGGTACATGAATAGGAAGGGTTTGGAGGGATATGGGCCGGGTGCTGGCAGGTGGGACTAGATTGGGTTGGGATATCTGGTCGGCATGGACGGGTTGGACCGAACGGTCTGTTTCTATGCTGTACATCTCTATGTCTCTATGACTCTATAATACCTTTGCTGGTGCAGCAGTCATTCAGTATTAATGTGGGTTATGTGCTCAATCTTTGATGTAGGACTTGCTCAGAGTGCTGGCGCAGAAATGAGAGGCGAATGGCCATCTTCTACACCACAGCAGTTCTGAGATTCTGTGACTTGACCCAGATATGGGGAAGGTTTTATCACTGACCCTTACTGATGTGACAACTAACAATAAATCAAAATCTTAGTACAGTACTTGGTTCATTGCGATCTTACTGCATGTGGGAAAATAGTTGTCAAAGTTAGAGGCTAGTGGGTGACTATGGCAATATTTTTCATTAGTAGAATAGAAATGATTGCTTGATCAACTCACAAAATGAATCTTCTGTCTGCAAGACTACACAGAATTGAAACAAGTGACAAAATATTGCATTTCTTTCTTGAATGTGTTGCCTTTTCCATTGGCCTGTCATAGTTTAGGCCAATGGAAAAGGCAACACATTCAAGAAAGAAATGCAATATTTTGTCACTTGTTTCAATTCTGTGTAGTCTTGCAGACAGAAGATTCATTTTGTGAGTTGATCAAGCAATCATTTCTATTCTACTAATGAAAAATATTGCCATTCCTGAAAAAGGGCCTGTGCCCGAAACGTCGTATCTCCTGTTCCCTGGATGCTGCCTGACCTGCTGTGCTGCTCCAGCAATAAAGTTTCAACTTTGATCTCCAGCATCTGCAGACCTCACTTTCTCCCTGTCATAGTTTAGCATCAAAGTTTTAAAACAGGTCTGCTCCCATTTTCTATTGCAATTCTTTTTAATGTTCCCTCTCTCCTCAATATTCGTCTTGGATTATTCACAGCAATATTAATCTCGAAGACTAATCTTTAAAGTCTGAAGACTTAAGGATAGTATTTTAAGTTTGGTAGCATTAGTTGTCCGTGGCTTTCAAATTTGATTGGAGAATACCAGTCTTTTTGATGTTGAAACAGTAGTGGTGGGAGTGTTACAATGTGAAGAATGTTTGTCATTATCTCCAATGTATACCTGCTTGAGATGTATCCTCAATTTAGAGGGAGGTTGATGTCACTGACCAGTGCTCAAGAGGGCTAGGCATGCTCATGATGGTTGGCAGTTGATGGAATTCATATTCAATTAATAAATCGGGAATATAAAGATCATCTAGTTCTGAAGGCCATTAAACCATTGTTGTTTGCTATAAAAACCTATCTGGCTCAGTAAGGCATTTTAGGAAAGAAAATCTACCAATCCTCCTTGGTCTGCTCTACATGTGACTCCAGACTCATAGCAATGTGGTTGACTCTTAAATATCCACTGAAATGGTGGGGAAAGCCACTCAGGCCAAGTTTAGTTAGTGATGGGCAACAAATGGTGACGTTGCAAGCAATGCCTACATCCCAGGAAAGAGTAGTAGAACCCACCATCGTCCCAGAGGGTTGCTCCTTCATCAGAGAGAGATAACCAGTGGTGAGTTTGACTTGGAGGGTCACCACAACTTAGAACTGAACCCACGCAACTGGTTCCACTCTGCATTGCAAATTAGCCATCTTAACTGATCACCCCTCCTGCCCCCTTGAAAGAATAAAAGAATCAAAAAACTAGATTACTAAATGTAGCCCAGCCAGGATCCCAAATTTAAAGCTCACTCATATGATTCCTACTCACAATTTAACGTCTGCTTCTCCAGAAATGAATTCCATTCTTCAAACACCTTTCGTACTTTGGTGATGTATCTCATCCCATTTATGAGGATCTGAGTCTCTTCCCCGGATGTTAAATTTTTTATTTGATGACAGAATTTGTTGATTTTCTGCAATCAAATCAAAGGTATTGAAAAGTGGCCACTGTGAGAACAAAGAAAGCATTAAAGAAGAAACAGTCGCTCAATCATAAAGCGTTGCTCCATCTATAATAGACTCCATCCATGTATTAAATCTTCTGAGGAAAACTTAAAAACATTTCCTCTCTGAAAGAAAAATAAATTCACCATAAAAAGGTCATGCTGCAGCTGCACAAAACTCTGGTGAAGTCGCACTTGGGGAATTGTGCACAGTTCTGGTCACCGAATTATAGGAAGGATTTGGAAGCATTGGAAAGGGTTCAGAGGAAATTTACTGGGATATCACCTGGTATGGAGGGAAGGTCTTACAAGGAAAAGCTGAGAGACTTGAGGCTGTTTTCGTTGGAGAGAAGAAGGTTGAGAGGTGACTTAATTGAGACATATAAAATAATCAGAGGGTTAGATAGGATGGACAGTGAGAGCCTTTTTCCTCAGATGGTGATGGCTAACACGAAGGAACATAACCTTAAATTGAGGGGTGATAGATACAGGACAGATGTCAGAGGTAGTTTTTTTTTTACTCAGAGAGTAGTAGGGGCATGGAACACACTGCCTGCAACTCACCAACTTTAAGGACATTTAAATGGGCATTGGATTGTGATCTGGACGAAAATAGAATAGTGTAGATTAGATGGGCACCAGATTGGTTCCACAGGTCAGCGCAACATCGAGGGCTGAAGGGCCTGTATTGCGCTGTAATGTTCTACAAAAAGAGCAACCCTCAAGTCCAACAATTAATTCTCAGGCTGAGGTTTCCTCTGTGCGATGCTCCAACAGTGATTTCCATGTCCATTGAAGTTGGTTTTGAAGTTGTGGTGTGACTGGGGATGAGTGTGAGAAGGAATCATAGGCTGGCCAGTCAAACCCCAATCTTTCTGTCAGGAACTTGGTTTTTGATTAATTCAATGATCTGTTTCAAATCAGGGCTGGAAGTGAAAAGGATTGGAGATTGTAACATTGACTTTCGATGGTAATATGAACTTTAAGAATAGACTTTACATGTGATGTAATCAGATTTTCCATCGAGCACTGCTCCAGCTATCCACTGAATGTTAAAAAAAACTGAGTAAAAAGGAAGTTGTTCAACAGAAACAATTTTACCTCGATCATGAACATTAATTTCTCTTCAGGTGCATCAGGAACACCATTGCTGTAGTCTTTCAGACTTTGCTTTGTTTTGTTCAGTTTCATTTCAACGTCCTTTCTCAACTGTGGCAAAGATTTCTAACAAAGGCAAATGAGATGAAGATCACTTATCAAAATGGGATTCAACATGCAGTGCCAGTCAGCACTCTCTGAACACCAGATGTATCAACTTTAGATGTTATGTTCAAGATCTTTAGACTGGGGTTCGGTCAACAGTGCTATACTAACCCTCGTTTGACCATTTGCATCAATTCATGCTTTCTTAGTCAATGGGCCTCCCTCTTAGCTCATGCTTCAACTCAGATTTGAGTGAATAAGAACATCAGAAATTGGACCAGGGTGGGCCATTTGGACCCTCAAATCTGCCCTGCCAGGCACCAAGAGCATAGGTGATACACCTGAGACTGTAATTCCTCTCTGATGCCAGCTCCTCATAGCCGTTAGCTCCTCAATATTTCAATAATCTGCCTATCTCCTCTTTAAAAACTTCCAATAGTCTAACCTCCACAATTCTCTGGTGGCTTATAATGCCCCTTCCAATGATTAAACGTTCTAATTTTTAAATTGCGCCCCTCCATTTAACTAATGATATTAACTCAGGAGATAGGTTTTTAAAATTAATGCTCTTGAGCAGAAAATTTTAAAATTAATGCCCTTGAGCAGAAAATTTTTCCCAATGGGGTTGCATTCTGAGATCTCAGGTTACTGGTCAGAAACCCGAGTGTGATTTTAATCTCTGTAAATCCCATTGGATTCCCAAAATGTACTTGGATGAAATGAAATTCTCACTGGGTAGATATTGTTAATCGACCTGCTCAGGTATGTTATGACAAGTGTCTGGAGCAAATGGGACTTGAAACCAGACCTGCATGTCTTGAGGTAGGGACACTGCCGCTGTAGCACAAGAACCCTAAGCCATATTGAGTATGCTCACTTGTAACAGCCTACCCGAGATATTAACGAGTATTCATTGTGACAATACAGGTGTGAAAGAAAACACAGATTGTTTCAGAAAATATAACTTACATTGATGTGGCTAACAAGTTCGTTTGTCAGTCTACCAGCTAAGCATGGAATAGTGGCTTTCCCATTGTCCAGAAGTTGCCTAAATATTAAATGTAAAGAAAAATCCCAGAATTAGGTTAATATATGAGTGAGAAATATAGCAAAATGCTAAATTGGTTAAAGGGATTTTTAAAATATATTGTCACATGTATCATTGTTTGCAAATCTCTCCTTGGTTCACCCCTCCCTACTTCTGTAGCCACGTCCAGCCTCTGATCTCTGCAGTCCTCCCATTCCGGCCTCTTGTGCTTCTCAGGTTTTCATTCTCCACCCACCAATAGTCATGGCCTCAGCACAGTTACTGAGCCCTCAAAGCAGTGGACTGCCTTTTGTAAAGCTCTCACCTCTGTAATTCTTTCCCTAAGGTATTAGTTCTGGATGTTAGAATTTTCCTGGACCCCTGTCCAATTTTGAATGTTGGGGGGTGGGGGAAGGGGGGAAGGGGGGCCTGGGTCCCAGCACAAGAGATTTGTTCAGTGCTAGCTGTTGATTTTCTCCTGCAAAATAAACACTACCAAAGGGCCAATAGCAGGAGTTGTGTGCCTACCATTGCAGCAGTGACAACATTAGTAGAAATGTCAGTCTTTGAGCAGCACCTGAAATGACATACCTACTGCTAGGTGAGACCTGGTCTTCTGTCCTCAGACGTCTTGAGGGGAAGCCAATCTACAGCATTTTTGGGCTCCTGAGACAGCCAGGATGGAGAGGGGAGAGGAAAAGATAGGCTGTCATCTGGGAAATTTCAATCCATTGCCAAAATAGGAGGAGATTGCCTTGTATGTTCCCTGATTGACTACCCATTGCAGCCAGGAAGATGGCTGTCACCCATGGGTCCCTCCTTAGGGAAAAGTGTATGAATTCAGGAGCTAATTCAAGAGAATTTCATTAAAACTACCGGGACCCCACTCATGGCGATCAAACTTTGTTTTATGTTACTTTTGTGGAGTGCTTCAGTGAGAGGCACTATATAACCGGAAGCTAATTCCATTGTTGGAATTAACAATAAGGCTAGGAGTTGAGGGAAAGGTTGAGTCAGTTTTAGGCCGAGTGTGGACTACTTGAAGGTGACAAAGCTGAGGTAGGACATTAAGGAGGCTGTAAGAGGACAGTGTGGGTGCAGTAAAATAGAGGGTGCGCTGGGTGGGCTCCAAACTAGACTAGTGCACCTGCCTGCTCCTGGTCCATATCCCTCCAAACATTTCCTAGTCATGTACTTATCTAAGTGTCTTTTAAATGTTGTAACCGTGCCCACATCCACCACTTCCACAGGAAGTTCATTCCATACGTGAACCATACTCTGTGTAAAAAAATTGCCCCCCCCCATGTCTTTTTCTAATCTCTCTCATCTCACATTAAAAACATGCCCCCTTGTCTTGAAATCCCCCACCCACAGAAAAAAACACCTACCATTAATGTTATATACCCCTCATTATTTTTGCTTGTTTATCTTTACTGCTCATGAAAGAACCAACATCCACATGCCACTAGTTTGAATCAAACTCCTAAAATGATACCAATAAACACATAAATTCAGACATCCTTCAACATTCTTTAAATCACTTTAGATTACTGTGAAGAAGCTCTCTCAAATGCTTTGTGTTTGCTTCAAATACTAAATCCTGTCAAGCTAATATACTTTCACACCCAGTCTATTCCACAATATTGACCTCAAGATCTTTGAATATTCCTATATATCCAGATTAATTAAGGCACTGGAATCAACCTTAAGTTCTGATGTTGAGATCAATAATATGAAAAGTACTCACACCTGAAAATTTACAAAATTAAAGCAACGAAGTGTAAAATGAGCTGACAACAAATCGACAGACAGAAGTGCTGTAGTCAGAAACAAAGATAAGAGGATATTAATTGTAAATAGGTCTTCACACATTACCTAAAGTGTTCGTGATCTTCAAAAAACATTCTTTCCTTTGTGATTGCATCATCAAGGGTCAATTTGTCATCAATGTCCTTTTGTCCACGGCACTTGACAATCATGTAACCTTTCTTTAATTCCACTATTATGTTCCGCATAATGTCAACAACACTTGCCTCTGTTCCTTTGTCAACCAGGTCAGGCTTTGTTAAAATGCCTTTATATTTAAAATAAAGTCAAAATAAATTTCCTTGGTTATGCCATTTCATTTTGAAAAATTCAAAGAGGAATTGAATTTGAAAAGAATGTGGCTATGACGTGGCCATGGATTTGGTGAGTACAGGTCGATGGTAAGAGTGAGAATTTGGAGTGTGTGGGAATTTGGTGCAGTGAATGAAGTAGTATTGCTTTTAGTCTCTGATATATGCAGCAGTTTGTGTTAGTTTGAGGCGGTAAGTGTTTAATTTGTTTTGTTCCATATTAGTGTTTAATGCAAGTTAGTCTTTAGAAAATGACAAAGTTACAACAAAGTTGAGATATTGGTGATCACCTTCCAATATTCCATTGATTCTGGAATAATTCTTGCAAATTGGAGCGAGCAAATGTCACTCCTCTATTTAAGAGAGAGATAACAGGGAACTGTTTAGGAACTGCAAACCTGTTAACTTTACATTAGTCGTTGGCAAAACACTAGAAACTATTATAAAGGATGTGATCAATGGACACTTGGATGATAATGATTCAACTGGGCATAGTCAGTATGGATTTGTGAATTTGAAATCGTTTGATAATCTTTTTGTAGTTTTTTTGAGGATATTAGTAACAAAATTGTAATGTGTTAATGGATATAGTACACTTGGACTTTCAGAATTTTGATAAAGTCCCCAACAGGTTAGCAAAATTTAAGCATGTGTGATAGATGGTAATATACTGGCAAGGATTAAGGATTGATAATAGGCAGAAACCATTGAGTAGGAATAAATAGTTCATTCTTTCATTGGCAGGCTATGCCTGGTGGAATCCTACAAGGATCAGTACTGAGATCTCAGTTGTTCACAATATAAATGAATAATTTGGTTGTGGGGCCCAAATTTGTGGATGATACAAATGTATGTTATGAGGGAGCTGTAAAATATTTTCAGGAGGATTTAGACAGTTTTAATGAGTGGGCAAGAATGGGGAAAAATGTGTAAAAGTGTGAGGTTTCACTTTGGTAGAGGTTGGAAAGTGTGCACATACAGATGGGCCTCAATGTTCTTCTCATAAGTCATTGAAAGCTAACATGCAGATACCGCCAAGGATGTTAGCCTTTATTGCAAGAGGAATTGACTACGGAAGTAGTGAGTCTTGTTTTAATTGCATAGAAGTTTGGTTAGACTGCACCTGGAGTCCTGTGTGCAGTTTTGGTCTCCTTATTCTGGAGGGATGCTTTAGTCATAGAGGGAGAGTAACAAGATTCACCAGACTTGTTCCTCGAATACTAGTACAGACCTATTTAGAGAGATTGGACAATGCGGACCTGAAGTTTCAAAGAATGGAGGGATGAACGCATTGAAACTTACAAAATACTAAAAGGGATTAGACAGGGTAGATGCAGATAAGATGTTTTCCCTATTTGGGGATTCTAGAATTGGGGTCACAATTAAAAAGTAAGGGAGATACCATTTTGGAATGGGTTAAGAATTTTTTTTTAAAACTCAAAGCGTTGTAAATCTTTGGAATTCTCTACTGCAAAGTGTTGCCAAAGCTCAGTCTTTGAGTATGATAGATATCTGATTACCAGAGTTGTACAGTTGTAAGGATAATGTGGGTAAAGAGCTTTGAATTATTTGACTAGCCATGGTCATATTATATTCCAGAGCAGACTTGATGGTTTGATTAGTCTATTCTTATTCCGAGGTGCTTGAACTAAAATGTTGATCTAAATAATATGAATAATTTAGACTAAGGTATGCCAGAGCATGTTTCCTCTGCTGGCGTTTATCAGCAGAGTCACTGCCCTTCAAGGTGACAGTGTTTAGCCTGTAAGAACCACTCTCATGTTCCCCACTTTCAGTCAGCTTTTGAGGGATCTGACTTCAGATAATTTCATCTCCCTCAGCACACCCCAATTGTACAGCAAACGAAACTTCACAGTTTGGAACCATAGACACAAACTAATTTATTACTCATTCATGGAATGTAGGGGTCACTGGTCAAGCCAGCATTTAATTGCCCATCCTTAATTGCCCAGAGGTTAGTCAAAAGTCAACCGCATTGCTGTGGGTCTGGAGTCATGTGTATGCCAGAATTCTCTTTCTAAAAGACATGACTGAATTAGGTGCCAGCATTACCTGCTCTGGTCCATGTGACTCCAGACCCACAGCATTGTGGTTCACTCTTAACTGAGCTGTGATAGGACAATGAAGGATGGGCAATAAATGCTGGCCTTGTCTGCAATATCCACATCCCATGAATGAATTAAAAAGCAGTAATATCTAACTGTCTTCAAGAGCAAACATAAATTAGTGATTGTTAGTGAGGCTGTGCCAAAAGATTATGGGCCATTTGGCCCATCTGTCTGTTCATATTAACCAAACCTACAATCTCCAGCATGGCATTTATTATTCAACTTCTTTGAAATGGATCTGGATAAAGACCATGTGTGGAATAGGACTAGAGCTGCTCAGACACTTCATGACACATGATGGCTTTGACAATGGACCGTTCTTTCAAAACCTTTTCGACTATTCTCTGAGCAACACTGTAAAACTAATATTTTCTCAGCAGTGGGGCCTAAGGGCATCTTAATTCCCTCTCTTTATGTAATTACCTAGAGTCCTTTCTCCAGAAGGGTCCACTTCCTGGGCCATTTTCAGAGCTTCTGTGGTTGCTATATCAACGTTGCATGGCACAACCACCAGGTTAATTGTTTCTTGTTTCTGGATGAACAACTTGATGAGTTTCTTAATCTGAAAGGAAACACAGATCACATGACTGCAGAATCAAAGGCAGACAGTGAATAACTGTGTGTACAAACACAAAACACAACAACAAAGTAAGTTATTTTTCTTTCATAGACTTGCAAAAGTAGATCCAGAAACACCTTTAATGCATTTGAAGAGATACAATAATGTTGGCACAAATACATAAATCAAGAAAATTAGTGCAATATTTGGTAATGAGTCTTAAAGAGAAGACAGATTTGTAATTATGTCCCACAATGCTTTAAAACAAATTGAAGCAAAGTCACATTTGTAATATAAGGATCATGGCAGTGAGCCTGTGCACACCAAGGCCTCATAAACAGCAAAAAGTTAATTGTCCTTATGGTTAGCAAATTGGTAACTGATAACCCATGAACTGAGTTCTCTGTACCTGGTCTCCAATATTTACTGGTTGGTCACCAACTGCCACTCTGGCAATTCCTGGCAAGTCTATAAGGGTCAGATCAGGGACGTTGGTGGATTCGATTTCAAGACTGATTAGTTCTGGGCTGATTCCAACTCCTTGTCCTGCAATTGTGTTCTGGGCTGGGGAAGAAGTCACATATTGATAAGTAACTAGATTAGACATCTTAATCAGGCATATTAGAGGTCGGTAATTGGCATGGCTTAAAAATAAATCGTGCTTAAATTTATTGGTGATGATGCTCATTACAACATCTTCCCCAGCTACGCCTAGCTGAAAACTATGAACTTATTTTATGCCAATTACCCAACTGGTTGCATCCAACAATGTCAATAAGCATTCAATGCATTGTCACAAATATGGGATTCTGTATCACTGCACTTCGATTCATCAGCTGGTGTTGGATATGTTACATTCACCAAAAGCCCAAATGTTTGTTATGGATCTGGTCACATCTCAGTCATAAGTCAACTTGATGTGGCAACGTCTTGGTTTGGTCTCAGTTAGAATACTTTTCCAGTTTCAAACTACTCACATGGTAGGTGATATGGAAGCTCTTGGAAGTGTAGAAAGGAGGGTGACAAGCTTAATTTTAAGTCTGAAGCATTTTAGTTGTCTAGTTTAGCTCACAGACTTCGGGTGAAATACTGCATTCAATCTGGTCTACTTGCTATAGGAAAGATGATATTAAAGTTGAAAGGATTCAGAAAAGATTGACAAGGATGTTACCAAGGCTGGAGGATTTGAGCTACAGGGAAAAGCTGAACAGGCTGGGGCTGTTTTCCCTGGGGCGTCAGAGGCTGAGAAGTGACCTTACAGAGATTTCTAAAATCATGAGGGACATGGATAGGATAAATAGTTACGGTTTTTTACCAAAGGTAAGAGAGTCCAAATTAGAGGGCATTGGTTTAAGGTGAGGGGGTAAGATTTAAAATGGAACTAAGGGGCAAATTTTTTCATGCAGAGGGTGGTGCGTAAATGGAATGAGCTGCCAGAGAAACTGGTGGAGGCTGGTACAATTACAACATTTAAAAGACATCTGGATGGGTGTATGAATAGGAAGCGTTTAGAGGGATATAGGCCAAATGCTGGCAATGGGACAAGGTTAATTAGGATATCTGGTTGGCAAAGACAGGTTGGACCGAACAGTCTGTTTCCATGCTTTACATTTCTATGACTCTAAGTTTAGATTAGAGTAGATTCCCTACAGTGTGGAAACAGGCCCTTTGGCACAACAAGTCTGAAGAGTAAGCCACCCAGACCCATTTCCCTCTGACTAATGCACCTAACACTATGGGCAACTTAGTATGGACAATTCACCTGACCTGGACATCTTTGGACTGCGAGGAAACCCACGCAGACACAGGGAGAATGTGCAAATCCACACAGTCAGTCGCCCAAGGCTGGAATTGAACTCAGGTCCCTGGTGCTGTGAGGCAGCAGTGCTAACCACTGAGCCACCGTGTTGCCCCTAAGTATTCATTAAGAGAATAGCAGATTGAGACATGTCCTTACTGATTAAAGTTCATAAGATGATTAAACACATTGTGTTTGATATTGTTCCAAATAAACAGAAACATGAGGGTTAGAGAGAAGGTTGAGAGGGGCTGTGTGGTGCTACGTGCTTAATACTTAAAGCAAGAACTAGACTGCACATTTATCAAATGTGGATGAAGCTGGTCACTGATGTAATTGATGTCCATTTGCTGAATTCTTTCAAGTAATCAGTTGGTATGGCTAAGGATTAGCAATTGGAAGGCTTTATTTTGTTGCCTCTACATTGACTGGGCTTTCTGCTCCTTCCAGAGGCTTTTCATTGTGCTGAGTATGTCTACTGTCTAAATAAACTGTGCAAGGCTGGATGATCTAATGGATCCTTTTCTGTTTGCCATTGTGTGCTGATCCGAAAAGAGGGTTTGGATCAGGGAAATTGTTAAGTCCATATTGTTCAGTTCATATTTTGAGAAGGTAGCTTAGACCCTAACTTTTTCTTATTTTAAAGTTATATGCGAAAATGCCATGTTCCAAATGCAATACGACTGGTCAACGTACTCAATGTTAAGCACAACACAAGTTATTTAAACACTATATTTCAAATGCAAACAAACGAAAGAGGAATTTAGAATAATTTAACTATTGGCATACTTAACCAAATAATAGATACAGTACCTAATACTTACACCGAAAACATCAAATCTCCTGCTCCCCAGATGCTGCCTGACCTGCTGTGCTTTTCCAGCACCACACTTTCTGCTCTGATCTCCAGCATCTGCAGTCCTCACTTTCTCATTATTTATTATTTGTTCCAATGTAGTAGCATCCCATAAACACACCCCTTGGCAACAATGCAAATTCAGACACAGATTTTTACATGCAGTTTTCTAATCCAGGAGCAAGAAACATCCAAAGAAAATTAAGAGATCATAGCAGCCAAGAGACATTCACTGAAGCTTCCAACTCTTTTGAGATGCCAAACAGCTGCTGATGTTCCTGTAAAAACTAAAACCCAGAAATTCGGGTCTATCAGCCATTCAGGTTGCTTCCATTGTTCCAACTTAAAAAAAAACTGAAGTCCTCACGAGTTATTTATTCTAGTGGTTCTGGTAGACTATGCCTCTGCCTTACAACGTCTCTTCAAACAAAAAAAAGGACAAAATAACCTTTGAAGGTGACAGTATCTTCACAATATGCTCTAACTCATTCAGAATGTTTGCCAGCTTCTCACCATAACATCTAAATCACAAGACATCTGTGCTTTTTGTTGTCTTTCTGAATTCTTTCTTAAACTGCAGTAAGTTTTACACTACGGTTAATTAACTGCAACCACAGAAAAGCAATTTACCTGAGGGAAGATTACCATTGGAGGCAGTCAAGAGTTGGGTCATTAGGTTGACCCTGGGTCTTGAGGGGTGATCTAATGAGTAGGGGCTGAGTAGGTTGAACATGTACTCATTGCAGTTTCGAAGAACAAGGTGACCTTATTGAAACTTGTAAGACTCTTAGCGGACGTGAAAGATTAGATGTGAAAAGGTTGTTTCCCCTTGTGAGAGAGTCGAGCACTGGAGAGTATAATCTCAGAATAAGGATTCATCCAAATAAGACAGAGATGAGGAGAAATTTCTTCCTTCAGAGGGTGATGAGAAAGATGGTAGTGTGGAATGTTTGTAACAGCAGAGGACTGCAGAGGCTGGGTCGTTCAGCGCATTCAAGACTTTTTTTTTAAATCAAAGGAGTCAAGGGCTAGGGGAAATGGCAGAAAAGTGAAACTGGGGGTTATCGAATGAATAGACTCATTGGGCTGAATGGCTTACTTCTGCTCCCGTGTTTTATGGTCTTATTTGATTAGAGAGTTAATTGTAGGATGCATTTGGTTAAAGTGCTCAGGTCTCAAAAGAGCAATTATATTAAGACACGATGTAATATTTATTCACATGAACTATTAAACCGAGGGAAAAAACATCCTTCTCATATGGGTAGAAAAAAGCTTTCTAAAGGCTTTGTTGTTCATTCAACACACTTTCTAATACTTGGGAATATTTGATAAAGTGCTACTTTGGAGCATAATCACCGGGTTTGTATCTGAGAGTATAAATTCCATCTATGATATAGAATTGTCAATGTGCTCCCTCAGAGTAATTCTTACTGTGTCTCAAAGTAATCAAGTTCCAGCGCTAACCTACCCCCACATACATGGCAATGATTATTGGAAAGAAAAAGAATCAGAACAAACCTTTGTGGATTTCTTGTTCCACTTCAGTGGTGCTTTTGAGTATTTGCACGTAGTCCTTGTACTTTATTTTCCCTTTCCAAACATTCTCCTTTCTGACTTTTTTGAGCTTCAGTTCCAATGGGCATCTTGTCACAATCCCTGTCACACATTAAAACAACATGAGGACTAAAAATACCATGCCAATTCAGGTCAATCTTTGCATTGTGATGGGATTACATTTGAGAGTTTTCATCAGGACAAACCAACATGTTAAACAACTGTCTGCCGTACTGAATCTTTTAAAAAAATCATTCATGGAACGTGGTGTGATGGGATGAGCTATTATTTGTTGTCCATCCCTAATAGTCACTTGAAATAAGTGGCTTGTTTGGCCAAGTCAGAGGGCAGTTATGAGTCAAGAACAGTGCTGTGGCTTTTGAGTCACATGTATGGCAGACCAAGTAAGGATATCGAAAGAAATCCAGTTCTTTGAAGCTGTTGCTTTTGAGGACTTCTTGTGAAGGAGTGAAAAATCTGAAAGATTTGTGCCATTGACCCATTTCCTCAGTTTTTCCTTCCCTCCATTCATAACATTTCAAATAAACAGCAATTCTTGTTACATATTGAAACTTGGTCCATGGGTTCTGTTAACCTAGATCTAAAAAGACAGGTGAATTGGGAAATTATACACAATTTGATAAAAGTCTTTAACTTTTGTGATGGTACCAGGGCTTGATTTCCAGCATCCTACCCAAGTGAGGTATGACATAGACAATTCTGCCCATTTTAGGGACCTCATCTCACTGCCACTGCTGTTAACTTAACTGTATGCAAGGGAGTTACCATAAAGGAAGATTAACAAACACACTTTGCAGGGATTTCATTCTGAGGGGGATATATGTCTGATCTTCGTTGTCAGGGACTAACGGAGTGAGGGATGTGAGCTGAGGAAGAGGAATCTTTGAGAGAGCCACTCCACCTTATTACTGGAGAAGTCTCCCCACCAAGCCACAACCCCCTTGATGCCAACACTTACCTATGGCCTGGATCTCTCAGCAAACATTGACTACCTGCAGCTATCAGTGACACTGCATGCAATGCCTCGGTACCTGTTGATTGTCCATTAGATAGGGGATACGGAAAGGGTGGGGTGGGCAACATGCATTCAGGATTCTCGATTCAGCAGATCCCCCTGACAGTAGGTGACAGCGGTCTCTTAGGTGTCGCTGGGGTGGGGGGAGGTTACAGTTTTTGGGTTCAGGTCAGAGGGATGGTGTTGCGTTTCTAGCAGGAGGAGAGGATATCTGTCCAGGGTGGAAGGGATTATGTGGCTGGCAGGGAGTGTACATAGAAGATTCTGGGTAATCCCAGATGGAGGATGGGAAAAATTTCTGGCTGTAACAGCTGCTCCTTTTTTTGAGGCATTTTAGGTGCTGGAAGTGATTTCCTCAAATTCAAGGGGCAGCAATTACTGTTTTATATGCTGTTGCATTGTTTTGGAACTTTGGAAAAAAAAAAGTCAAAACAACAGCAGTTTTAAAAGGGAGAAGAACAGACAAAGGAAGCACGTGGTGAGGACAGTGCAGGAGAGAGAGAGACAGACAGACAGACAGAGAGAACACCTGCACATTTACTGCCTTTGCTGAATTTGAATTCATGTGTCGCTGGACATTGGAGTGCATCTGGGAAAATTAACAAACAGTGAATTTCACTACTAATCTTGGAGCATAGGTGAGGTGCCGGAAGACTGGAGGTTGGCAAACATCGTATCACTGTTTAAGAATGGTGGTAAAGACAAGCCAGGGAACTATAGACCTGTGAGCCTGACTTCAGTGATGGGTAAGTTATTGGAGGGAACCCTGAGGGACAGGATGTACATGTATTTGGAAAGGCAAGGACTGATTCGGGATAGTCAACATGGCTTTGTGCGTGGGAAATCATATCTTACAAACTCAATTGAGTTTTTCGAAGAAGTAACAAAGAAGATTGATGAGGGGAGAGCAGTAGATGTGATCTATATGGACTTCAGTAAGGTGTTCGACAAGGATCCCCATGGGAGACTGGTTAGCAAGGTTAGATCTCATGGAATACAAGGCTCAAAGGTAGAAGACAGAGGGTGGTGGCGGAAGGTTGTTTTTCAGATTGGAGGACTGTGACCAGTGGAGAGCCACAAGGATTGGTGCTGGGTCCTCTCCTTTTTGTCATTTACATAAATGATTTGGATGCGAGCATAAGAGGTACAGTTAGTAAGTTTGTAGATGAAACCCAAAATTGGAGGTGTCGTGGACTGCGAGGAGGGTTACCTCAGATTACAACAGATGGGCCAATGGGCTGAGAAGTGGCAGATGGAGTTTAATTCAGATAAATGCGAGGTGCTGCATTTTGGGAGAGCAAATCTTAGAAGGACTTATACACCTTAATGGTAAGGTCCTAGGGAGTGCTGCTGAACAAAGAGATCTTGGAGTGCAGGTTGATAGCTCCTTGAAAGTGGAGTCACAGGTAGATAGGATAGTGAAGAAGGCATTTGGTATGCTTTCCTTTATTGGTCAGAGTATTGCGTACAGGAGTTGGGAGGTTATGTTGCGGCTGTACAGGACATTGGTTAGGCCACTGTTGGAATATTGCATGCAATTCTGATCTCTTTCCTATTGGAAAGATATTGCGAAACTTGAAAGGGTTCAGGAAATATTTACAAGGATGTTGCCAGGGTTGGAGGATTTGAGCTATAGGGAGAGGCTGAACAGGTTGGGGCTGCTTTCCCTGGAGCGTCGGAGGCTGAGGGGTGACCTTATAGAGGTTTACACAATTATGAGGGGCATGGATAGGGTAAATAGACAAAGTCTTTTCCTTGGGGTCGGGGAGTCCAGAACTAGAGGGCATAGGTTTAGGGTGAGAGGGGAAAGATATAAAAGAGATCTAAGGGGTACATGTATGGAATGAGCTGCCAAAGGATGTGGTGGAGGCTGGTACAATTGCGACATTTAAGAGGCATTTGGATGGGTATATGAATAGGAAAGGTTTGGAGGGATATGGGCCAGGTGCTAGCAGATGGGACTAGATTGGGTTGGGATGTCTGGTCAGCATGGACAGGTTGGACCGAAGGGTCTGTTTCCATGCTGTACATCTCTATGACTATGTTGCTGGGATGTTGTCAGTTTTATTGCTTGCGAAAAGGTACAGCAGCTTTTAGTTCCTCTAACTTGTCTTAGGTAACTATTCAAGTCAGTGAGTTGGGACACTCTGATTCTAACTCAAAGTTGATGAAGGCTGGGTGATCTAGACCAGTGTTTCTCAACCTTTCCGTATTCAATGCCCCCTTCTTATCCTTGAAATCATGCAATGCCCCTAAATCACTAAAATCTGTTTTTGCACTTATAACTGCAATACACTGCAGTGCTGAAAATGGAAAACTTTTTGTGAAATATGTTTTATATGCAACAAAAAATAAATGTTATCATTTATTACTGTTCTTACTGTCCACCTACTTTTGGCTCACTCTGTATAAAATTTAGTCTGTGATAGCAAAATAGTCAATGCAATCCTTGTGGTTCATGTTGTCTTGCTAAATCATATACATCTGGTTCAATTTTTGTCAAAAGCAATCTCAGGTCACCACGCTGAACAACACCCATGCGATTACGGGTCTTATCTTGTATTCTAGCACTGAATCCTTTCTCTACCAAAAAAGAGGTAGGAAATGGTCATGCAAACCGCTTTGCCTCTTCGCTTAATAGCAGGAAATGACATCGGGTGGTGTCTTGAATCCAAACAAGGGATTTGCGAAAACCGAATTTTCATTGCAGTGTCGCTTTGGAGCCCTATCATTTCTACCTGAAGGCGAATGTCCATTTCTTCTGCGCGTGAGATAAAGGGGTCAGTCAGCCATGTAGGGATCTCCATCTCGATAAGATCAGCAAATCATATTTTCATATCATGCTGCAGTACACGAACGTGAGCTGAATAGATAAGTAATTGATCATCAGTAACATCCTCTGCGATATTGTTTAAACTCGGGAACTGGTAAAACTCACGACGACTGATATTCCGATGAAAGAGATCAAGTTTTGCAATAAAAGATGTAACAGCATTCCTTGCTTTTATGAAACTCACATTATCTCCTTGTAACTGAATGATCAGCAAATTGCACTTATCGAATATATCTGCAAGAAATGCATAGTCGTGTTTTACGATTTCGGCTTTCATACAAAGGTTTTCATTATTTCTGTGTAGGAATTCAATGATAGAATTGAACAGTTCATGGAAACGATTGAGGCATTTTCCTTTCGAGAGCCATCTCATTTCTGTGTGTAGCAGCAATTGCAGAAATTCATCTTCATTATCTTTACAGAGTTGGCAGAGAAGTCATTCATTCAGAGCATGTCTCTTTATATAATTTACCACATCTATCACTTGTAGAGAATGGTTGAGGGCTTCACTAAGTTTCTTTGCAGCCAGATGCTGCTGATGGATAATGCAGTGTACTGTGAAAACATGTGGCACTTCTCTCTTTAATAATGTGACAAATCCCTAATGTTGGCCAGTCATAGCATGCGCGCCATCCGTAGCACAAGCAGCAATGTTTTTGAGGGGAACAGGCTTTTTATCAAAATAATCCTTGACGCAGTCGAAGATAGTCTTACGTTTGGTATCTGTTGGTAGATCCAGAGCAAAAAGTAGTTCTTCTCGTATTTCATTTTTGTCGATGAAACGTACAGCTTGATTTTTCATATAGTACTTTCATCAATTTGTAAGGCGATTTCTTTCGATATCAAAAGGGAACATAATTTATCCTCAACATTTGAGACCATTTCATCGATACGCCTTCTCATGGAATCGTTGCTAAGAGGAATACGTTTGATAGTCATTGATGGTTCCTGATGTAGCACGGTTGATAATACTTCGGCAATAGCTGGCAGCACCAACGATTCACCCACGGAATGAGGTTTACCACATTTTGTAATTAGCTTTGCTATGTTGCATGATGCCACAAGGCCATCCATATTTGTGACTCCCATCTTTGAAAAAGCAGTGGAAATCGTTGGTCGCTGATTGAATTTATTTGTTAATGTTTGAAAATATGCCAAACCTTTGTCCCTTTTGTCACAGTGTTTCTTTTCTAAATGTTTAATAAGACGGGAAGGCTTCATGGCCTCATTGGAAAAGCTTTGTTCACAGAGCAAGCACAGTGGTAACTGTTTATTAGTTGGAGATTGAATAAAGCCATATCGCAAATAGTCCATGCTATACTGCCTGCACTTTTTCTTACTTGATGAGGCCATTTTTACACTGTCGCTCGAATACCCTGATGGGCATTACCTTATCATAATAATTTTAAGACGCTCAGACAAGTGGCAAAATTTGATTGGCTAATTAGCTGTAATGAGCATTCATTCTGCCACCCAATAGAATAGTTGAAAAGCTGCGTTTCGTCTTCCTAGAAGCGACACGAATTAGGTAATATTGATCTCAGCAGTAGAATCAGTGTCAACTGCGAATGAGTTCAAATGGCTTGCCATTCACAGAGAAGACTCTCAATAATTGCGCAGCAACCAATCAGAGCGCACGCCTCCATGGATGCAGGGAGACTCGTGTTATGCAACTATCCATCTGCACACAGCAATGTCCTTCAAGGACACAGCCATCTTCCAAGTGATTGGTAAGCTTTCTACAAAGTCATTCAATGCCTCCTTGCTGTCCCCTTTGACTTTAATGCCCACCGAAGGAAGGCATATGCCCCTCAGGGGGTGCTTCCGCCCCCGTTGAGAAACACTGATCGAGACAACAAGTAATTGACCATTGGAAGTTTAAATTTCCCAGACAATTACTGCTCAGTGAGTGCGTTAGAATTTCTGAGAGACTCTGACATGCAGTTATCAGGATACATCTGGGTTGCAAATATCTGGAGACCAGGAGATCTGTGCCTATGTTTTTAACTCAGTGAGGAAGGAGTCCCTGCTGTATCAGGTTATGGGGAGCAAGGTGGGCCATGCCCATAAATGTAAGTAGAGGATTATTTTGAGATGTAGGATTATAATATCACGTGGTTTGAGTTAGCTACTGAAGCAAAAGTAGTTTCTGGGGGAGACTCAGTGTTGATGGGGTGACACCAGTCCTGGCCCAGGTAAATGGTAATTCTGTTCAATGGTTAAATAGAAAAAGATATTGAAGTTACTTGTTTGACCATGACTACTGTAAATTGTAATTAAGTGTTGGCTGGCAAAAGTCTAATGGACAAGGCCTGATTTAAAAGAGGAATAGTTAAGGCATATTTTCATGAAGGGGAAAGATAGAATTAACAAAACCAGAGTTCTCTGTATGATGAAAGAAATAGAGGACAAGATGAAGTAGAAGAATCGCACGTAGGATAGATGTCAATTGGATAATAAAAAAGTGACCTTACCTGCTAGCTGTTCGATTTGAGAATAAACTTATTGAATGTTTTTATTTTAATGTGCTGAGTCTTTCAACCAATGAACAGTGTGAACTATTTGAAATACTCAGCATTTTAAATGAAAACAGTGTGAACTGTTCATTTTCCTAATCTTGTAAACTGTACCATAGATGAACATGTAGCATTTGGTAAAATAGTTTGATAGTATCTTAGGACAGTGAGCTCATTGTTCATCTATTGATATATTTCCTCTTCACCCAGAGTGAGAGTGTTGAACAGGTAATGACTGATTCCGAAATTTTCGAACCTTTTCCTCTGGGAAGTGACACCCCGGACAGTGCCTCCAGTACTGAGCTCTTCCCAGAGCTCTGGTCTCCAATCACAGCGATGGCTGGAAGTCCCAGATCTTTGTCCACACCAAAAGCTCTCAGTTGGTCAATGAGATCAATACAAGGTCGTACTTTACTTTCATACTCATTGAAAAACACAGTGTCCATTGCCTGAGGGGAAACAGCAGTCATTGTCAAACAAGTCATATCAACATCTTTTACAACTTAACCTTTGAACAAAATTCCCATGGTAGGAATAAAAAATATATTTCATTAACATGATAACTGGATTTGCAAGACTGCAGATCTCTGCAACGTGTGTAGGGACATTCTGAGACCACTTCAATGGTTTTGACTGCTCCTGAGGACGAACTAACATAGAAACATGGAAGATAGGAGCAGGGGGAGTCCATTCGGCCTTTTGAGCCATTCATGAAGATCGTGGCTGATCGTCCAATTCAATAGCCTAATCCTGCTTTCTCCCCATAATCTTTGATCTCATTCACCCCAAGAGTTATACCGAGCCGCCTCTTGAATATGTTCGATGTTTTGGCATCAACTAGTAGTAGTGAATTCCACAGACTCACCACTCTTTGGGTGAAGAACTGTCTCCTCATTTCCATCATAAGTGGTCTACCCTGAATCCTCAGACTGTGACCCTTACTTCTGGTCATTATGACCATCCTCCCTGCATATACCCTGTCTAGTCCCTATAAATCTCTATGATATCTCGCCCCATTCATCTGAACTCCAGCGAAAACAATCCTAACCTAGTCAATCTCTCCTCATATGTCAGTCCTGCCATCCCTAACCTGCTCCCCCCATACTTGATTACTTCCAGTAAGAACAATCTATTGTTGTATTATACAAGTGACGATAGTGCTGAAATTGAGACTCGATCTTTGCCCATGTTAAGAATTAGGAGAAAGTGAGGACTGCAGATGCTGAAGATCAGAGTTGAGAGTGTGGTGCTGGAAAAGCACAGCTGGTGAGGCAGCATCTGAGGAGCAGGCCTGACCGAATGTGCTTTTCTAGCACCACACTCCCAACCCACATTAAGAATTGTCTTCCAAGTTCTTCTGAAGAAGAGTCATACTGGACACAAATTGTTAACTATGTTTCTCTCTCCACAGATGCTGCCAGACCTGCCGAGTTTCCCTAGCATTTTGTCTTCTCATTGTTGGCTGTAGAGCTTGCTGTGAGCAAATTGGTTGCTGCACTTCCTACATAACAATAATGACCACACTTCAAAAAGCTGTATGATGAGATACATATTCTTTCCATTTATTTCTTATGGATACTTGGACAGAGTACCAAAAGGCCACTAGTTCCTGTGGAACCTTCCCTCCTGCAAGTTTATACCCTCAAGAGATTGTCTGGAAAAAGTGGAGGTCAAAGGTCAGGGGACAGATTGGAGAAAGTTGGCTGAAGTTAATGCATTACTTTCACAATGCAAAGACTTGCCTTAATTGATTTTTTTCTCCTTTCTTCCTTCTGTTCTTGTGTCTCCAACACACCAAATGCATTCTTCCAGATGTCCTTCTGACAGGTAGACCCCTTGGAGTTAGAAAAGCCTTGGCTACAGATCGGCACAGCACTCACAGCTGTGGGTACCTCAGCTAGTATGTGTTGTGCTTGCATAATGCCGTTTGTCTGTCCCGAATGTGTTTGCCTGTTTGGTTCCTAAAGGAATGGAAATAGCGTTATAGCTCTACATCAATGGTCACAATTTCAATAGCTCATTAAGCAAACTCCAGTCTAAATATCCAATGCAAATCTCTACAATATTAATCTAACCACCCTCAAACTCACATTCCATTCACTCCCTGCACAGAATCAACATTTCATGTTCCTGAACCTATTTGTACTGAGTCACCTTGACACAGTCAAAAAAGGGAAGTGCAAAAGACTTAATGTAAGTCAGCCTGATTCCCTTATGACCATTGCTGCAGGAAGATGAAGATCCTGCAAGGTACCTAAAGGTCTTTGTCTCATTCTATCCTGTAACCTTCAATCCCAATTAAATATTATACTTTTTTTTGAAGGAATGACTAAATTCGTTAGCTAGGAGTCTGTTGTATGTGCCCGTAACTGTGTGGGGTAAAAAACACGTTAGAGATTCCTTGGGTTTTCTAACTTTAAATCTGTTTTCTTTTCTTGCTCTGAGTCCCTAGTCTGGAAATCCTTTAATGTGTTATGTGGTTCCCTGGTTAAAGTGAATAGATGACTTTCACAAATGGAATAATGTTATCTGTTGTAGGAATATCTGACTTGTATGATGAATCCTCACTATTGCACATCCCACTGTAACAGCTATCTGGATAAATAGTTGTAGGTGTAAAATCCCAGAACTCCATCCCTATCAGTATAGTCATGGACTGCTGCTGTTCAAAATGGCAGCTCAACACCACATTTTTGATGACAATTAGTGTCAGGCAAGCTGGGAAAGCAATGGCCTAGTGACATTATTGCTGGACTGTTAATCAAGAGATCCAGAGAATGTTTCTGGGGACCTGGGTTCAATGGTAGATGGTGAAATCTGAGTTAACCTTTTTAAAAAAGCTGGAATTAAGAGTCTAATGATGACCAGGAATCCATTGTTGGAAAAACTCATCTGGTGCACTAATGTCCTTTATCTGTCATCGTTACTTGGTCAGGACTACATGTGACTGCAGTCCCACAGCCATATGATGGGCAATGAATACTGATCTTGCCAGTGATGCCCTCAGCCCATAAATGAATAAAATAAATGCCTTTCCAGCGAGTGATGCCCATGTCCCATGAGTGAATAAAATATAAACTGCTTACAGTAATGAATGCTTGCTGTTATCATCCTTACCTTTCTTCATGCAGGTCTCACCCAGCTAGCTACAAACACAGCCTTATTTACAACTCGTCCTGAGGATAAGTTATAATGGACTCGGAACGTTAAGTCTGTTTTCTCTTCATGGACATTGCTGGACCTGCTGAGATTCCTGAGCATTTTCTATGCTTGTTTCAGATTTCCAGCATCCGCAGCACTTTTGCTGTTATTTTAATAGGTACATGTGCCTTTTCCCCAATAACTCAAAAGAGTAGAAACAGGAACAGGTCATATTTTCCAAAGAAGTTGCATCATCATTCAATGGATAGTCAAGAAGGCATTTGGTATGCTTTCCTTTATTGGTCAGAGTATTGAGAACAGGAGTTGGGAGGTCATGTTGTGGCTGTACAGGACATTGGTTAGGCCACTGTTGGAATATTGCCTGTAATTCTGTTCTCTTCCTATCGGAAAGATGTTGTGAAACTTGAAGGGGTTCACAAAAGATTTACAAGGATGTTGCCAGGGTTGGAGGATTGGAGCTACAGAGAGAGGTTGAACAGGCTGGGGCTGTTTTCCCTGGAGTGTCGGAGGCTGAGGGGTGACCTTATAGAGGTGTACAAAATTATGAGGGGCGTGGGTAGGGTAAATAGGCAAAGTCTTTTCCCTGGAGTTGGTGAGTCCAGAACTAGAGGGCATAGGTTTAGGGTGAGAGGGGAAAGATATAAAAGAGACCTAAGGGGCAACTTTTTCACGCAGAGGGTGGTACATGTATGGAATGAGCTGCCAGAGGATGTGGTGGAGGCTGGTACAATTGCAACATTTAAGAGGCATTTGGTTGGATATATGAATAGGAAGGGTTTGGAGGGATATGGGCTGGGTGCTGGCAGGTAGGACTAGATTGGGTTGGGATATCTGGTTGGCATGGACGGGTTGGACCAAACCAGGAATGTGAGAGGTGACATGAACAGCTACAGTATTATAGATACTTAATCAACTTGTTCAGTTAAGCTATGACACACCACTGGAGCAGTAGACCTTCTAGTTCAGAAATAGGGACACTAAAACTGCACCACAAGAGCTCTCAAATTTCAAGAGCTACTATGGTGGGACATGAGAAAGGAGTAAACTAGCACCAGGATGCCTGGTCAACATACTCATCCCACACGGACTCCGGAACACCTTTAAACCAGCAGAGTTCGGACCCAAACAGGACAAACAGTACAGACTACAGATTCAAAAACACCAGCAACAGTTCTCCTTCAAGATCCTCCGCTCCACACTTGCAGCAATGCGCCGGCACCTAACCTCTCTACAGTCAGCCCTGCCTCAGCTGAGGGCCACTATCTCTCAGAATTGCAAAGGATCCACTCTGCACTACATCCTCAGGAGAATTCATACTCTCAACAAGCAGTATTTCAACTCCATCTCAAACATCAAAAACTGCAAGTACAACAAACGTTTATCTACCCACCTCCATAACCAGCGCTCCTCAAATATTCCAGAAGATTTCCCCGGCCTCTGGAACTATTTGGACGCCATTAGCCATGCGGCTGATGCAGCTGCCACCCCCACGCTGATTGATGATGTAACATCCGCCCCCATCACCACCACTCCCACAACCACTTCCGCCCCTCACAATTCCTCATGCACCACACGTGACATCACTTCCGCCCCTCACATCATCGCTGATGTCACACGCTCAGTGGCTTCCACCACCCCTACTGCCGTGTCTGCCACCATTTCCGCCCCCACCAACGCCACTCACCTGCATTCTGCTGACACGCCCCCCACATATCCCACTGTCACCATTCATGGCCCCCAGAACCCTGAGGGGAATACCCCCCTGCTCATGACTCCACCCCCATTCCCCCCACCATCACACCCACTCCAGTTACCGGCTCCGCCCCCACTCCCAGCTCCACACCCACACCAGATCCCAGCTCCCAGTCCTGCCAAGTTTTCACCATCCCTCCAGACCTTCCCCTCACTGAGGACGAACGATCAGTCCTCAGCAAAGGACTCACCTTCATCCTCCTCCGTCCACGCATCAATGAATTTAATACATGCCATGACGTCGAACACTTCTTCCACCGCCTCCGCCTCCGAGCTTACTTTCACAATCAGGACTCCTGCCCACCTTCCGAGGAGCCCTTCGCACACCTCTAACACACTGCATCCACTTGGACAACCTGCACTGGCCTATTACCTGCCCTCGACCTCTTCATTTCCAACTGCCGCTGGGACATTAACCGCCTTAACCTGTCTACCCACCTCCCCCACTCCAACCTCTCATCCTCACAACGCGCAGCCCTCCAATCCCTCTGCTCCAATCCCAACCTCACCATTAAGCCAGCAGATAAAGGGGGCGCAGTGGTAGTCTGGCGCACTGACTCTACACCGCTGAAGCCAAATGCCAGCTCGAGGACACCTCTTCCTACTGCCCCCTCGACCATGACCCCACCCCCCATCACCAAACTATCATCTCCCAGACCATACAGAACCTCATCACCTCAGGACATCTCCCACCCACAGCTTCCAACCTTATAGTCCGGGAACCCCGCACTGCCCGGTTCTACCTCCTTCCCAAGATCCACAAGCCTGACCACCCTGGCCGACCCATTGTCTCAGCATGCTCCTGCCCCACTGAACTCATCTCTACCTACCTCAATGCTGTCCTATCCCCCTAGTCCAGGAACTCCCCACATACGTTCGCGACACCACCCACGCCCTCCACCTCCTCCAATACTTCCTTTTCCCCAGCCCCCAATGCCTCATCTTCACCATGGATATCCAATCCCTCTACACCTCCATCCACCATGACCAGGGCCTCCAAGCCCTCCGTTTTTTTCCTTTCCCGACGTCCCCAACAGTACCCTTCTACCGACACTCTCATTCGTTTGGCCGAACTGGTCCTCACCCTTAACAATTTCTCCTTCGAATCCTCCCACTTCCTCCAGACCAAAGGGGTAGCTATGGGCACACGTACGGGTCCCAGCTATGCCTGTCTCTTTGTTGGCTACGTAGAGCAGTTGATCTTCCGTAATTACACCGGCACCACTCCCCACCTCTTCCTCCGCTACATTGATGACTGCATTGGCGCCACCTCGTGCTCCCGCAAGGAGGTTGAGCAATTCATCAACTTCACCAACACATTCCACCCTGACCTTGAATTTACCTGGACCATCTCTGACACCTCCCTCCCCTTCCTGGACCTCTCCATCTCCATTAATGACGACCGACTTGACACTGATATTTTTTACAAACCCACCGACTCCCACAGCTACCTGGATTACACCTCTTCCCACCCTACCTCTTGCAAAAATGCCATCCCGTATTCCCAATTCCTCCACCTCCACCGTATCTGCTCCCAGGAGGACCAGTTCCACCACAGAACACACCAGATGGCCTCCTTCTTGAGAGAACACAATTTCCCTTCCCACGTGGTTAAAGATGTCCTCCAACGCATCTCGTCCACATCCCACACCTCGACCCTCAGACCCCAACCCTCCAACCGTAACAAGGACAGAACGCCCCTGGTGCTCACCTTCCACCCTACCAATCTTCGCATAAATTAAATCATCCGCCGACATTTCCGCCACCTCCAAAAAGACCCCACCACCAGGGATATATTTCCCTCCCCACTCCTTTCCACCTTCCACAAAGACCGTTCCCTCCGTGACTACCTGGTCAGGTCCACGTCCCCCCTACAACCCACCCTCCCATCCTGGCACTTTCCCCTGCCACCGCAGGAATTGTAAAACCTGCGCCCACACCTCCTCCCTCACCTCCATCCAAGGCCCTAAATGAGCCTTCCACATCCATCAAAATTTTACCTGCACATCCACTAATATCATTTATTGTATCCGCTGCTCCCGATGCGGTCTCCTCTACATTGGGGAGACTGGACGCGTCCTAGCAGAGCGCTTTAGGGAACATCTCCGGGACACACGCACCAATCAACCACACCGCCCTGTGGCCCAACATTTCAACTCCCCCCTCTCACTCTGCCGAGGACATGGAGGTCCTGGGCCTCCTTCACCATCGCTCCCTCACCACCAGACGCCTGGAGGAAGAGCGCCTCATCTTCCGCCTCGGAACATTTCAACCCCAGGGCATCAATGTGGACTTCAACAGTTTCCTCATTTCCCATTCCCCCACCTCACCCTTGTTCCAAACTTCCAGCTCAGCACTGTCCCCATGACTTGTCCGGACTTGTCCTACCTGCCTATCTTCTTTTCCACCTATCCACTCCACTCTCCTCCCTGACCTATCACCTTCATCCCCTCCCCCACTCACCTATTGTACTCTATGCTACTCTCTCCCCACCCCCACCCTCCTCTAGCTTATCTCTCCACGCTTCAGGCTGTCTGCCTTTATTCCTGATGAAGGGCTTTTGTCCGAAACGTCGATTTTACTGCTCCTCGGATGCTGCCTGAACTGCTGTGCTCTTCCAGCACCACTAATCCAGAATACAATGGGAATTGACCAGGCAAGAAATTCCGGGCTTGATTTAAAACAAAGCATAAAAAAGGGAATTGCTGGAGAAACTCAGCAGGTCTGGCAGCATCTGGGGGGAGAGAACAGAGTTAACGTTTTGGGGCCAGTGATCCTTCTTCAGAACAGGTGAGAACTTGAAGAAGAGTCTCTGAAGAAGCATCACTGGATCCGAAACATTAACTCTGTTTTCTCTCCACAGATGCGGCCAGACCTGCTAAGTTTCTCTCATGCTTTCTTGTTTTGTCGGTTGTTTCAGATCTCTAGCATCCACAATTCTTTGTTTTATTTCAATATTTGACTTGTTGTGTATAAACTCAGAAGATGTGTGAAGCCTTCCAGTGTTGATGAGGCTGACTCTCATGTATATGAATGTAGAAAACAATTATTCACCTGAATTGGAGTTTCCTATCAGTTTGTTGAGTTTATTGATATATTGCCTGAGTCCTCGAGTTATTAAAAATCTATTGATCAATATGTTGGATACTCTCATTGAGTGAATTTCAATGATTCACAGTCATTGATTCAAGAAGACAATTTTTTTATCTCTGTTCTAAATGGCCAATCCATTGTGCATGTTTGTACAGTGATCATCCCACTGTAGTGTGAATCTGGAGGCCTGAGTTAATACTCTAGTGAGTGACCTTTGTGTTTTAAAAAAAACCTGCCATGGCTTAAAATTCAACTGATTCATGAATCTGGAATAAACATTGGACTCATTAATAATGAATATGTCTGAGCCAGATTTTTGTTAAAAAAAAAGCAGCATCACAAATTTCCTTCCAGGGAGGAAATGTACCATCTAAACCTGATCTGGCTTCCTAGTGGTTTAATCTAATGTGGTTGACTCTTAACTGACCCTCAAAATGACCTAGCAGTTGTAGGTGGTCCATGTCTACCTATTCAATTAGGGATGGGCAATCAATGCTGGTAATGTTTACATGCCTGGAATCAATAAACATTCAAGACAATTTGGGCGGCATGGTAGCTCAGTGGTTAGCACTGCTGCCTCACAGCACCAGGGTCCCGGGCTCGATTCCAGCCTCGGACGACTGTCTGTGTGGAGTTTGCACATTCTCCTCGTGTCTGCGTGGGTTTCCTCCAGTGCTACGGTTTCCCTCCCACAGTCCAAAGACGTACAGGTCAGGTGAATTGACCATGCTAAATTGCCCATAGCGTTAGGTGCATTAGTCAGAGGGAAATGGGTCTTGGTGGGGTACTCGTCGGTGTGGACTTAGTGGGCCGAAGGGCCTGTTTCCACACTGTAGAGAATCTAATCTGAGACTACTATCCCAAGATTTGGACTTACCAGCCTTGGAAATACCTTCAAGCCTTCTCAGTATTTTATAAGTGAACAAGATCACCACCTGTTAATCTAAAATCAATTTTCCTCCATCACACTCTTGTCCCAGGAATCAGTCCAGTGAACATTTGCTGCATCCATTGAAGACAAGTGTATCCTTTATTAGGTAAGGGGCTAAAGCAATACAGAATACTTTCAGTATGGTCTTAACTGAAGCCGACCAGCACCTGAGTCACTATAGTCCCAGAGGCCTGCTCTCTCATTAGAGAGTGAGAAAGAGAGTAGGAGAGAAGGAATGAGAAAGAGAGAAGGAATGAGAAAGAGAGAAAGAGCGAGAGAGAACTCAGTTAACTCAGCCACATTAGAGAGATTTGAACATTCCTTGGATACGCACGTGGCTGATGATGGGATAGTGTAGGAGGATGGGCTTAGATTATTTCATGGGTCGGCACAACATTGAGAGCTGAAGGGCCTGTTCTGCGCTGTATTATTCTCTGTTTTATGAAAGAGTGAGGGAGAGAGCGAGAGGATTAGTCTGGTTTAACCTGAGGGTCACCATGCCTAAGGTGAGCAGTGAGGTTGAGAAGATGGGACCTTCATTGTATCCTCAGTCGATGTGGGAATTAAACTTGCGTGGGGGCCGGGGTGGTGGGGGGTGGGGGGTGGGGGGGGGGTTGTCAGTTAGTTCAGTTGAATGGATGGTTGGTTTACAATGCAGAGTAATGCCACGTGGTGGAAAGTGAGACTATTGTAGATTGAGATCAGTTTTTTGTCAGTGCTGGAGGGCATCTTATGCACTGTATGATTCTGGGAATTTACAATTATCAGATTTAGAACCTATCTGGGCCATTCTCAGCATGTAATATTTTCTTGGGGATAGAAGGCAGAGAGGTTCGCATAGTGTGAGTTCCCATAGATACAACTGAACCCTGAAGCAGCTTTGAAACAAGTAGAGGGGAGATCTGCCAGGAGCTATGGAACAATAATGACCACAAGAGCTTTCATAAGCCAAGCATTATTTTCTGATCTGGAGTCACTAAGCAAGAAAGCAATGAGACTAATATTTGAATTGTAGGTCCCACAATCTAGAGGGTTCTTGTAGGTTGCCTATCGTGAAAGGATGTCCAGAAATCTCTTAGTTTGCAGAATAGCAGGGGCAGTGTTTTTGAAGTGTTCAATGAAAGTGAATTCCTGAGAACTGTGGCACTGTTGCTTTGGTCCCAGGAGAAATGAAGAAACCCTCAAGATCATACAAGACGAGAGAAATTTTTGAATTAAGATAGAACGAGAACAAGAATAGTCTTCTTGGGATGTTTTTAGTTTAAAAAGTATGTGTTTACAAAATATAATGTTAAGTTAGAAGCACCTCTTATTTCTTCTCTAGTAGAACAAAGTGTTTATTTGTTTAACATGTGAAATCTCATGGCACAATTCTTCCATTTAATAACTGGGAGTTTGAATTTTTCCCATAAAATTTCTGGTCTCCCTCAAGATCATTACAGAGAGATTGTACTTTTGTGAAGAATTTTGAATTTACTTCTAACTGCTTGCTACTGCTAAAGTTTCTACTCCACTCACCTTTTGTACCTTCATAATTCACATTGTTTAAGACCTTAATTGCAGACTGAACCACACCTTCATACACAAACCGTAATGATTCAAAATTCCATTCTTAGTATTTACTCATTAACTAATCTCAACACTATTAGAAACAGGAAAAGAGCAGCTTTCCTCCTGAGTAGTCTTGTGCTGCAGTGGTAGTGTCCTTACTCCTGCGACTGGTAGACTGGGTTCAAGTCCCACCTGCTCCAGAGTTGTGTAATAATATCTCTGAACAGGTACAAGCATACATTTCCCCTTTGAACAAAGGAGAATGGTAAATAAGCCAAGGCTACACAGGTCGCTGACTGTTGGCCACTCGGAGAATGCCAATCAATATCGGTGTTAGGAAAGCAGAACATAACATCTTTAATATATTCAAATAGCGTGTGAACACTTGGAAGTGGATCTTTTTCAGCTGACAAAGGAGCAGCACTCCAAAAGCTTGTGGTTTCAAATAAATCTGTTGGACCTGGTGTCATGTGACTTCTGACTTTGTCCACCACAGTCCAACACGTATCCCACCTTAAAGAAGTGGTGAAGGAGTTGTAGTTGGATAGTTGGTCCTGACCTACCACTTCCTCATGTCCTTTGCCAATTTAGTGCCTTTCTACAATACAGACATGCAATACCTGTACGATCTCCACACTTTTTCTTGATGAATTGGATCTCTTGTTCCGCTGCTGACTGGAATTCATGCTTGCCACCAAAAGCCAATCTCTAGGAAAATCTTGAGATTAATCTGTGGAAATTATTGCAATTTTCTGTTCCAGTTTTATTTCTTTGCAACAAAAGACATTAACCCAAAGGGTAATATGTTCATGAGATTTGGGTTGTAAACAGTCAAATTTTGTTCATTGAAAAAAATGTACAATTGTATTGAAAGATGAACTAGCTATCATTTTATCATTTCACATAGCCAGGATATATTTAGGGAATTAAAAAAGAATCCTGCGTTGCTTACATGTTGAACGCTATAAAATATAATATAGAAGGTTAAAGCTGGATGTGATTGATGTATTTAGGATTCTGAAGGAACTGACAGGGTAGACAGCAAGAAATGTTTCTCACTGTTGGATGACTCTGGGATGAGGTTTCAGGTCGAGTTAAGAAAGGTTTTTGCATTCCAAGGCTGGCAAAAATGCTGAACTCTCTGCCATGAAAAGCAATAAATACCATCTCAATTGCTACTGTGTCTCAAAAATCCATCAATTTCAAGAAAAAATGTGATATGTTTGCTACACAAAAGTAAACAGTGGTCTTGAACCAAGGCACATGGATAAGGCTTTGATTTCTGGCTCAAGGTAATGGCTCAAAGGGTAAAAACAAGGACTGCAGATGCTGGAAACCAGAGTCTAGATTAGAGTGGTGCTGGAAAAGCACAGCAGGTCAGGCAGCATCCGAGGAGCAGGAAAACCAATGTTTCGGGCAAAAACCCTTCATTAGGAATAGAGCTAAAGGTCATAATCGCTATAAGCAACCATTTGTGTCACATGGAATGATATTCAGACATTACGGACAATATCGCTGTACAAGATACCAATGAGCTTAACTCTAAATAGAGCTCCGTGCCGAGTCCTCTGGGTGTGTTTTCGACAGGGGCCATGTGAAATAAATGTGATTGCCCATCACCCCCCCCTCACAATTTCTCACCCAGTCCCAAGCTCCACGAAACAGAGAAGGGGTTGGCATCTACCCACTTTATGTCAATGAATCCTGACCCTAAATTGAATCCCAACATTATGTGGCCCGCACCGCATAGATCATGCCTAGTACACCTAGATTTCTCACATCTATGAACTGGAAGAACATGACTTACTTGGAATGTGAGGCATCCACTTATTTCAGGAAGCTTTTTCTAACATTTGTTTGAATCATGACTGAACTGTCACATACCTCCATGTTCCACATCCCTCAATACACTTTCTGGACAAAAGCCTTTAAATATCATGTTTAAGCTTAACAAATGAAGCTACATGAAGCTGCTGTTCCCAGAAGATCATTCAAAACTTTTACCACTTGGGCAGTGTTTTCTAACTTAGTTCCCGAAAGACTTTTCTCGACTAGTCCCCCTTGTCTTCCACTCACTAGCCAGGAGAAGTAAATAGTACCTCTCTAACAAATGCAATGAATGCTGGAGAAACCTAGCAGGTCCTGCAGCATTTGCAGAGAGAAACACAGAACTAACATTTTGAGTCCAGTAGGACCCTTCTTCAGATCTGGAAAGTTTCTCTCTATCTGCCCTCTCTTTTCCCATATAACGTGAAAAGTTGGATCAAATCACACCTTAACATTTTAAATTCTTAGGAATACAACCTGAGATTATATCATCTCTCCTGGAAATGTAAATACTTGGTGTCCAGGAATCATTTCAACCAATCAATAATGAACTCCCCCACCCAGCCAGTGTAATTTTTTTTTGTAATCAACCTGCTTAGAGATGCTGTGACATACATCTAGAGCAGATAAAACTTGAACACGGGTCTCCTGGCTCAGAGGTAGGAACATTAAACAGCAACCCTGCGCCAAATATATCCAAGCCAGTGTATCCTTAGATGTGGAACTCAGAACAGGTCAGTACTCCAAGGATAGGCTAACCAGTGCGAAAGCACAATCCCTACTGCCACATGCTGTCTTCATCCCTTTCCCTGGGAGGCATCTGTGTCAGAATCAGACTGTTCACCACCTCAGTGTCATTTTTCAACACAGCATCCCTACAGTGTGGAAACAGGCCATTTGGCCCAACAAGTCCAAGCCAACCCTCCAAAGAGTAACCCAACCAGACCCATTCCCCTACCCTATTACTTTATATTTCCCCCAACTAATGCATCTGACCTACACATCCATGAATACTATGGGCAATTTAGCACAGTGAGAGGAAACCGGAGGACCTGGAGGAAACTCACACAGACACGGGGAGGACATACAAACTCCACACAGACAGTCGCCCGAGGCTGGAATGAAACCCGGGTCCCTGGTGCTGTGAAGCAACAGTGCTAACCACTGAGCCACCGTGCCACCTTGTCTGTATCGCTTTATTTTCACCTCTGTAATAATGCCAACACCCTTTCTCAGCACATCTGCTGCTGAAACTGTCACTGATTTACTACCTCTTGATTTGACAATTAGAAAACGATTCCCATGGTCTACCCTTCCTAAGTTTGACTTCATGCAAAACTCTGATGCTAGTCTCTTTACCCAGAATATCCGGTTCATTCATCAGCTTGTGTCCATTAATATGCATCAACTTCCTGTTAAAGAATTTGCAATTTTTTAATCTTCCCCATCAATAGGAATGAGAAAGAATATTGTCAAAAACAAACTCCAAACAAGGTACAGCCCCCGGAGGAACTGGCCTGACAGAAACACCAGTATCTCACAGTAAAGAATTCAACAGCAACAAAATGAACTAAAAAAAATCTTGTTCAAATTCAAACTGCATGTGCCAGGTATTAAAAAAATGTTGCTAAATACAAATAATATGACAAGAAAACATAAGCATTTATATTTGAAAAATGGTTCTTACAGAATTGAGGCAACAAAGTGATGCTTGAAGTTGAAGTGATTTTGAATCTACAGTAAGATAAACAATTCAGTCAAGTGTAAAGAACTACATACCTGCTGTATTGGTCTGACAGACAGAAATGGATATGTTGAACTAAACCGGCCAATGTGTAATATTATGAAGACGTCATTACTGTTGTCAATGAGAGGAGCTCAAGCGATTCAACTTTGGGCTCTGATGCCAAAGCCACATCAGAAATTTAAACAAGTATCTCAGTCTGTGGAAAGAAAGCTGCTAAGATGTCTGCTGTCAGGAGCACCACTGCGTGTGTGCTGCAACTATTGTGCTGTCGACCTGGAACGAAATACTGTACAACTGAACAAATGATCTAATCTCACGGGAAATTGAATCTGTTCTTCAATCAGCTGAGTTGTGTTTTTGGTGAAATGAAACTGAAATTTAAGTCTGACTGCAGACACTGCTGCCCTCTATGGCAAGGTGAAAAATCACACAACACGAGGTTATAGTCCAAAGAGTTTGTTTGAAAACATTAATTTTTGGAACGCTGTTCCTTTATTAGGTGCTAGTGAGAGAGGAAGACCTGAGGCACAGAATTTATAAAGAAAAGATCAAAGGATTATAAAACCCTTGCAAATGAATTGAACACACCTAAAATGGCTCTTAAGTCTTGAAAGTGATTAAACCCCAAGGAAGGGTGAACTGTTAAATATCCTCCCCCAAGTCCTTTTGGACCAATTAAATCAGGAAATGAATTGATTGAATCTAATTGCTGATGTAGAGAAACTATAGATTTGGTTTTACATGGTGATACTGGAAGGGTGGTGACATAGTGGTAATTTTAGATTAGTACACCAGAAATTCAGGCTGCTATTGTGAGGGAGTGGTTCAAATCTCAAGAAACTAAAGGAAATGTAAATTCAAATTTGCTTGCAATTAAACATTGATTATTTATGATTCGGAGATGCCGGTGTTGGACTGGGGTGTACAAAGTTAAAAATCACACAACCCCAGGTTATAGTCCAACAGGCTTAATTGGAAGCACACTAGCTTTCGGAGCGACACTCCTTCATCAGGTGATTGTGGAGGGCTCGATCGTAACACAGAATTTATAGCAAAAATTTGCAGTGTGATGTAACTGAAATTATACATTGAAAAATTGATTGTCTGTTAAGCCTTTCATCTGTTAGAATACAGTGATAGTTTCACTTCTTTCACCCGAATAGCACCAGCAAATTTCCCACCTAGGATATTAGTACCCCTCTGGTTCAAGTGAAGACCGTCCTGTTTGTACAGGTCCCACCTTCCCCAGAATGAGCCTCAATTATCCAAGTACCTGAGAACCTCCCTCCTGCACCATCCTTGCAGCCACGTATTCAGCTGATATCTCTCCCTATTCCTTGCCTCGCTATCACGTGACATGGGTAACAATCCAGAGATAACAACTCTGTTCTAGCTCTCAGCTTCCACCCTAACTCCCTGAAATCCTGCCTTACATCCCTATCCCTCTTTCTACCTATGTCGTTGGTACCTACATGGACCACGACTTGAGGCCAGTCACCCTCTCCCTTCAGGATCCCAAAGACACGGTCTGAGATATCACGGAACTTGGCATCTGGGAGGCATCACACTAACCACGAGTCTCATTCGTTCCCAACAAACCTTCTATCTGACCCTCTAACTATTGAGTCCCCAATGACTAACACTCTCCTCCTTTCCCTCCTCCCTTTCTGTGCAACAGGGACAGGCTCTGTGCCAGAGACCTTGGTATGTTGTCCCCCCCAACAGTATCCAAAGCGGTATACATGTTTTTCAGGGGAACGACCGCAGGGGATCCCTCCACTGACTGCTTTTTCACCCTTCGAACAGTCACCCAGCTTTCTTCCTGCCTAGGAGTAACTACTTCCCTGTAACTCCTATCTATCACAGCCTTTGCCTCCCGAATGGTCCGAAGTTCATCCAGCTCCCGCTCCAATTCCCTAACATGGTCTTGGAGTGTTGGGTGCACTTCCTGCAGATGTACTTGGATGGGACACTAATGGTGTCCCTCACCTCAAACATCATGCAGGAGGAACATTGCTCTCCCTGCACTGCCATCCCTGTTAGTCCCCTTATCAGAAAGTAAAAAAGAAGAGATGCTTACCTGATGTGTTCCTGGTCTTTAAGGTTAGAGGAGGTGGGAGGCCCTACAAAGGTGGGGTCTTGGGTTTAGAAAACACTGACTTATGTAGCTTGATGGAAAAAAAGGTCCCTCTTCCCCAGAAACCTCTGCTCTCTGATTTCAAATATAAAAGCTCAAATCAGTGACTCACCGCTCCCGGCAGACCCCTGGTCCAAGCTCACGCCCTTCAAGCTGCTGAGAAACAGAAATGGAGGACTCCCACACTCGAGGTAAGTTTTTAAAGGTTCAAATCAGTGACTCATATACCCATCCAGGTGCCTTTTAAATGTTGCAATTGTACTAGCCTCCACCACTTCCTCTGGTAGCTCATTCCATACACGTATCACCTTCTGCGTGAAAAAGTTGCCCCTTAGGTCTCTTTTATATCTTTCCTCTCTCACCTTAAACCTATGCCCTCTAGTTCTGGACTCCCCAACCCCAGGGAAAAGATTTTGTCTATTTATACTATCTATGCCCCTCATGATTTTATAAACCTCTATAAGGTCACCCCTCAGCCTCCAACTCGCCAGGGAAAGCATCCCTAGCCTATTCAACCTTGCCCTATAATTCAAATCCTCCAACCCTGGCAACATCCTTGTAAATATTTTCTGAACCCTTTCAAGTTTCACAACATCTTTCCATTAGAAAGGATACCTAAGGGGCAACTTTTTCATGCAGAGGGTGGTAAGTGTATGGAATGAGCTGCCAGAGGAAGTGGTGGAGGCTAGTACAATTGCGATATTTAAAAGGCATCTGGATGGGTATATGAAAAGGAAGGGTTTGGAGGGATGTGGGCCAGGTGCTGGCAGGTGGGACTAGATTGGGTTGGGATATCTGGTTGGCATAGACGGGGTTGGACCGAAGGGTCTGTTTCCGTACATCTCTATGACTCTAAGTCCAGAATTGCATGCAATATTCCAAAATTGGCCTAACCAATGTCCTGTACAGCTGCAACATGATTCTGGGTAATCCAAGATGGAGGACAGAAAAAATTTCCGGCCTAAACAGGTTGTTCCTTTTTTGTGGTATTTTAAGTGTTGGAGGTGATTTCCTTGAATTCCAGGAGCAGGCGTTGCATTGAACAAAGAACAAAGGACAAAGAAAATTTACAGCCCAGGAACAGGCCCTTTGACCCTCCAAGCCTGAGCCGATCTAAATTCACTGTCTAAATCTGTCACCCATTTCCTAAGCATCTGCATCGCTCTGCTCCCCACTTACTCATGTGTCTGTCCAGATACATCTTAAATGAGTCTACCGTGACTGCCTCTACTATCTTTGTTGGCAACGCGCTCCAGGCACCTACCACCCTCTGTGTAAAGTACTTGCTGCATGTATCCCCCTTAAACTTTCCACCTCTCACCTTGAAAATGTGACCTCTCATTATTGAATCCTTCACCCTGGGAAAAAGCTTGTTTCTATCCACCCTGTCTATATCCTTCATGATTTTGTAAACCTCAATCAGGTTCCCCCCTCAATCTCCTTTTTTCTAATGAAAATAAACCTAACCTCCTCAACCTCTCTTCATAGCTAGCACCTTCTATACCAGGCAACATCCTCAGAAACCTTCTCTTCACCCTCTCCAAAGCATCCACATCCTTTTGGTAATATGGCGACCAGAACTGTACACAGTATTCTAAATGCGGCCAAACCAATGTCTTGTACAATTTTAACCTGACCTGCCAGCTCTTATACTCAATACCTCATCCAATGAAGGCAAGCATACTATATGCCTTCTTGACCACTCCTACCATCTTCAGGGTACAATGGACCTGCACTCCCAGATCTCTCTGCCCATCAACTTTTCCCAAGGCTCTTCCGTTCATTGTATAATTCGCTCTAGAATTAGTCTTGCCTAAATGCATCACCTCACATTTATAACCCCTCTGAAAAAATCAAGGACACGACATCCTTGAGAAAAGGAGCAGCTTTTCAAAACAAGGAACCAGCTTTGAAACACCTCCCATCTTAAAAAAATGCACGATTAATACCAAAAGATGGCTTCATTTGTAAAACTCTTCAAAAACCCTGTTAGTGGTCTAAACACACATACACTCTATACTAACTATAAACATGCAAACATGTACAACCACATGCTAATTCAGTCTGCGTCACACCCGCCAACGAATGCCTCCGTATCTCATTCAAGTCTCGATAATGCATCGGCAATCACGTTTTCACGAACTGCCACATGCATAATTGTCAAATTGAATGGCTGCAACAACATGCTCCATCTAAACAGTCTGGCATTTTTGTCCTGAAATTTTTCCACAAATGTCAATGGGTTATGACCAGTGTATACAATTGTCTCAGATGCACTGCAGGCAATATATGGACTGAAATGTTGTAATGTCAACACCAAGCTTAAAGTCTCTTTCTCCGCCGTTGAGTACTTCTGTGGATGATTGTTCAACTTTCTGGAAAAATACCCGATTGATCTTTCTAGACCCTTGTCATCCTCCTGCAGGAGCATCGCACAGTCACCCACATCACTGGCATCGATGACCAACTTGAATGGCTTCATATAATCTGGTGTGACTAATGCTGGGGCAGTGGTTAACACAGTTTTTAGGCTGTCAACTACCTTTTGACAGTCCACTGTCCACTGAAACTTCTTGCCCTTTTTTTAACAATTCAGTGAGTGGAGCAGCCACACTGCTAAAATCCACTCAATCCCAGGAACCGTCATGCTGCTTTTTTCATTGACGGTGTGGGAAATTCCCCAATTACTTTCATTTTCGCATCCCATGGGGCCATTGGTCCATGTCCAATAACATTTCCCAGGAAAGTGACTTCGGTTTTGGCAAATTCACTTTTAGCTTGGTTTACCACCAATCCTGCCTTCCAAAGTCGACCAAAGAAGTCCAATAAATGCTCCTTCGAGGAGTGACTAAAAATCACCAGGTCATCAATGTACACCACACCATTGGGTACTCCAGCTGTGACCTTATTAGTCAGTCTATGAAATGTGGTTGGAGGATTTTTCATACCAAGTGGCATGACTTTGAACTGATGTAGTCTTGGATGTAGGTTTACTCGCTGGCTGCAAGATTTATTTTTAGACGTTTCATTACAATACCAGGTAACATCTTCCGTGAGCCTCCGGATGAAGCACTGCTGGGTGTTTTCTGCTTTCTATTTATGTGATTTCCTTTGGTTGGTGATGTCATTTCCTGTGGTGACATTATTTCCTATGGTGATGGCATTTCCTGTTCTTTTCTCGATGGTGGTAAATGGGATCCAAGTCAATGTGTTTGTTGATGGAGTTCTGGTTGAAATGCCATATTTCTAGGAATCCTTGTGCGTGCCTCTCTTTGACTTGTCGTAGGATGGGTGTGTTGTCCCAGTCGAAGTGGTGTCCTTCCTTATCAGTATGTAAGGAAACTAGTGAGAGAGGGTCATGTCGTTTTATGGCTAGTTGGTGTTCATGTATCCTGGTGGCTTGTTTTCTGCCTGTTTGTCCAATGTAGTGTTTGTTACAGTTCTTTCATGGAATTTTGTAAATGACATTAACTTTGCTTGCTGTCTGTATAGGGTCTTTCAAGTTCATTAGCTGCTTTATTTTTGTAAATATATTTATTAGCAATTTTTTTTAACTTTACAAACATATAAAATTATTGAAAAATACAATCAATAACAAATATCAGTATAATAAAAAGAAAAAAAACAAATTACAATACAACTATCGTCTACTAACTACTAACCTACCCTATAATACAATACAAACCCTAACACTGTGCAAAGCAACACCAATGAATAGATAAATAACTAATAGATCAAAAAAAAAGAAAGAAAAGCAAAAAAAAAACCAGAATACAAAACAGCTATGCTCGGTGCAAAGCTCCCAAAAAAAGGAAGGGGAGCATTGTAACCTGCAAAAGATGGAAAAGATCTTTGCTGGGCAACCCGTATTTGTGGCTCAGTTGCATTAAAGACATCACAGCCTCCTCCTCAAACAAGTCTCCCAAACTAGAAACTCCTCTCACTGCCCATAGTTTGAATCCTGAGTCCATAATCCCTGGTCGGAACCCTGGCATGCCAACCTTTGGCATAAGTGGCAGTCTTGCATAAGCAACCCTCACTCTGACGCATCTCTCTGCGTGCCTTGACTGTATTTTGACAATGGGGTTCCGGCAGTGGTCCATAACTGTCCTCATCTTATCCATGAACAACATTAATAAGAGGGCACTTTACTTGGGAGGCCTTAATATCCAGCCATATTGAGTTTGGATCATTACCTACCCAATTGCAGACAAAGGACAGCAGGGAACTCAATTGAAACCTCCTGATGTCTGGGAAATCAACTCCTCCCCCTCCTTGAGGCAACTGCAATTTAGTAAGTTTGATGAGGGGTCGCCCACGATGCCAGACAAAAGAACCAAACCATCCCATAAGCTTTAAAAATGTGTTGCTGGAAAAGCGCAGCAGGTCAGGCAGCATCCAAGGAGCAGGAGAATCGACGTTTCGGGCATAAGCCCTTCTTCAGGAATGAGGAAGGTGTGCCAAGCAGGGACTTGGGGGAGGGGCGTTGGGAATTCGATAGGTGGAAGGAGGTTAAGGTGAGGGTGATAGGCCGGAGAGAGGGTGGGGGCAGAGAGGTTGGGAAGAAGATTGCAGGTCAAGAAGGCAGTGCTGAGTCCGAGGGTTGGGACTGAGAAAAGGTGGGGGGGGTGGGGAAATGAGGAAGCTGGAGAAATCTGCATTCATCCCTTGTGGTTGGAGGGTTCCTAGGCGGAAGATGAGGCATTCTTCCTCCAGTCGTCATGTTGCCATGGTCTGGCGATGGAGGAGGCCAAGGACCTGCATGTCCTTGGTGGAGTGGGAGGGGGAATTAAAGTGTTGAGCCATGGGGCGGTTGGGTTGGTTGGTGCGGGTGTCCCAGAGGTGTTCTCTGAAACGTTCCGCAAGTAGGCCGCCTGTCTCCCCAATGTAGAGGAGGCCACATCGGGTGCAGCGGATACAGTAAATGATATGTGTGGAGGTGCAGGTGAATTTGTGACGGATATGGAAGGATCCCTTGGGGCCTTGGAGGGAAGTGAGGGGGGGAGGTGTGGGCGCAAGTTTTGCATTTCTTGTGGTTGCAGGGGAAGGTGCCGGGAGTGGAGGTTGGGTTGGTGGGGTGTGTGGACCTGACGGGGGAGTCACGGATGGAGTGGTCTTTCTGGAATGCTGATAGGGGAGGAGTGGGAAATATATCCTTGGTGGTGGGGTCTGTTTGGAGGTGGCGGAAATGACGAAGGATGATACGATATATCTGGAGGTTGGTGGGGTGGTTGGTGAGGACCAGTGGGGTTCTGTCCTGGTGGCAATTGGAGGGGCGGGGTTCAAGGGTGGAGGTACGGGTGGTGGAGGAGATGCGGTGGAGAGCATCGTCAACCATGTCTGAGGGGAAATTGCGGTCTTTGAAGAAGGAGGCCATCTGGGTTGTTCGGTATTGGAATTGGTCCTCCTGGGAGCAGATGCAGCGGAGGCGAAGGAATTGGGAATATGGGGTGGCGTTTTTACAGGGAGCAGGGTGGGAGGAGGTGTAGTCTAGTTAGCTGTGGGAGTCGGTCGGTTTATAGTAAATGTCCGTGTTGAGTCAGTCGCCCGAGATAGAAATGGAGAGGTCTAGAAAGGGGAGGGAGGAGTCTGAGACGGTCCCATAAGCTTCCACAGCACTGACCTGGGAAGCATTATAGGGAGCATATGCATGGGATAAAGCAAATGAGAAAGAACATTCATCTTAATGAGAGATATTCGGCCCAGGCATGAAATCGGAAGTCCCTCCCATCTCTGGCGATCTCGCCTAACATTGTCGAGCAAGTGAGCAAAGTTAGTCCGAAATAACAGATCAAACTTGGTGGAAATAAAGATGCCTAGGTATTGGAACCCTGTCCGTGATCACTTAAAAGGGAACTTAGAGCCACCTTCAACTTCTTGCACATCCTTAAGGTTCCCCAAAGGCATAGCCTCTGATTTTGCAAAATTAATCTTATATCCTGAAATGCCCCCAAATACATTGTATCAAATGGGGTATGGAGGTCATCAGGTTCGATAAAAACAGAAGGACATCATCTGCATACAGTGTAATCTTGTGTGCCCTCGATCCCACTTCGGGAGCAGTTATGCGGACATTCTGATGGCTCTATCACCAACGTAAAGAATAACGGTGAGAGAGGGCAGTCTTGCCGACTATCCCTACTAATCCTAAAATTCCCAGACTTCACCCCTTTGGTGATGATTGTGGCCAGAGGGTGGCAATATAAAACCTCCACCCACCTAGCATAGACCCCACCCAACCAAGCTGTTCTAAGACATAAAAAAGATATGGCCATTCCACCCAGTCAAATGCTTTCTTTACATCTAAGGAAATCACCAACCCCATATTCAGCAACCTTCTAATATTATTAGAGGACCTATGGCCCCTTATAAAGCCTGTCTGGTCCTCTTTAACAATATAGGTCAACACCTTTTCCCACCTCTGCGCCAGGATCTTGGATAGAATCTTGAAATCTGAATTTAATACAGAGATGTCCCTTTATGAGGCACAATCCTCAGGAACCTTCCCTTTCTTAAGAGCTAAGGAAATATTAGCTTCTCTCAAAGATGGTGGTAGGCATTCATGCATATAGGAGTGATTGTACATCTCCAACATCGGCCCTGACAGAATCCCTATGAACTTCTTATAAAACTCACCCGGGAGACCATCAGGACCAGGCACTTTCCCACTCTGAAGTTGCTTTGTTTCCTCTTGTATTTCCTAAACTGTCAAGAGAGCATTAAGGAGAGAGGCCTGTTCCAAAGTTACCCCGGGAGGTCCAGGTTCATAAAAAAGGCCTCCATTTTAGCCCTCCTGTCCTCACACCCTTCAGACCGATACAATTCAGAGTAAAAGCTCCGAAAAGCCTCATTCATCTTTTTAGCATCGTATGTAAGGACCCTGGCGCTGTCTCTTATTGCGGTAATGGATTGGGGAGCATGCTTTTTCCTCGTCAGGTATGCTAAATACTTCCCTGGCCTATCCCCATATTTAAACAGTTTTCGTCTAGCAACTGCAAGTTCTTTCTTTGCATTTTGTGTCAGTTTGAATTCAAGGCAGCCCAGAGGGCTGTGATCCGCTGTAGCTTAGTCACTGAAGGCCGCACAATATGTGCTGCCTCGGCGGCTTTCAATTGGGTCTCAAGTAGACGCTGCTGTTCCTCCTTCTGTCATTTCCGGCTCGCCGAATAGGAAATAGTTAATCCCCTAGCAAAGGCCTTAGTGGTCTCCCATAGCAGAGACAGACTACTAGCTGTGCCTGAGTTGATAGTCAAGAATTCCTGAAACTCCTTCAAAAAGTATTCCCCAAATTTGGAATCCTTAAGGAGAAAAGGGTCCAGATGCCAGTGCTGCAAACCTAGCCCCTCAGTCTTGGCCTTAACTTTCAAATATACCATTGTGTGATCAGAGATAGCTATATTCCCAATTTTACAACCCATAATCAAATCCAGAAGGGCTGAGAGAGCCAGAAAGAGATCAATCCTTGTGTGACATTTGTGTGGGTTTGAAAAAAAGGTGAAGTCCCTGCCAGTAGGGTGAAGACATCTCCAAATATCCACTAGCTCCAACTCCTCGCATAAGTCAGCCACCTGGTTGGCCTGGGAAGAAATAGTTGGGTGCCCATGAGGCATCCTGTTCACTGTTGGATCCAAAAGACAATTAAAATCCCCCTTTATAATAATGTGCCATGTTCTGAAAGCATTCAGCTTAGAGAAAGCACTAATCAAAACTTTGAGTGGATGCGCCAGAGGACAGTAGACATTTAAAATGCCATATTCCTCCCCATGTATCAGGGCTTTAAGTATCACAAACCACCCCTGCTCATCTTTCACCTGATCTAATAATGTGAATGGAAGATATTTCTGGAAAAGTACCGCCACTCCCCTACTTTTAGTAGTAAAGGATGAAAAGAATACCTAATCATAACCCCCCTGTTGTAATTTCAGGTGTTCTCCATCATCAAGATAGGTTTCCTGCAACAAAGCGATATCAACCTTTTTCCTCTTAAGGCTAGAAAGCACTTTTTTCCTTTTAACAGGTGAATGGCTTCCCTTGATGGTCCAGGTGCACCATTTAATAAGACACTTAGCCATAGTCCCTTTCAGAGACCCTTGAACCCCTGGGAGGGAGAACCCTGCTTACAAAGCGCCGAGCACAACTAAATAAAGACTTGTCGAGTCGAAGAATTATATATACAAAAACTACACTATCATAACTATAAACAACTATTACTACCAAAAAAACTACAAAGAAAACCAACTATAAAACCTTGAATGGAAGACTCTTGCCCCTGCCCATAGGGGGCACTCACCCTACCCATACCCTCCTTCACAGCTCCTTCAAACCCGGACTGTGCCCCAGCCTTAGGCCAGAAAAAAAAACAAGAAGATGATCCTTAAATGAATAGAAAAAAGACAAAGTCAGGATGAGCACTCCACCCATCCCTGGCTTCATGTCACCCCGACTTGTGACTAAAAGAGAAACAGAACAAACAAAAGAAAGGGAGACAACAAAGAACATCCACAAAGTTTCCCATCAGAAAATCCAGTTATTAAAAAAAAAGGAACAATTTATTCCAAGTTTTTTTGCCTTGTTTCCAAAACAGAAATTATTAGGGAGAAAGAAAGGAATAAAAAAAAGGAAGGGAAAACATGGGGAAAGAAGGAAAAGAGAACAAACATTAACCGTATTCTTCAGGCCAGTTTATCTATTTTAAAGTGTCTACAAAGCTTTTAGCTTTATTCGCTGAGTCAAATGTATAAACTGAGTCCTTGTGGTTGAAACGGAGCACTGCAGGGTATCTCATGGAGTACTGGATGCCCAGGTTCCTCAGCCTCTTTTTAACTTCATCAAAGGACTTCCTCTTTCGAATTAAAGCTGCCAAGAAATCCTGGAAAATCATGATTTTTGACCCCTTGTACAGCAGTGCTTGTGGATCATTTCCCAGTAATCTAGAGGCTTCTATGACTTTTCACTTGTCCTTATATGAGTGGAAGTGCACTAGGACCGAGGGGGGACACTGCACCGGCCCTGACCTGTGCACTGTAACCCGATAAGCCCTTTCAATCTGCAGCCTGCTGGACTCGATGTGAAGGCCCAAAAACTTTGGCAGCCAGCTTTCAAAGAAGCTGACTGGCTGCTCACTTTCCTCACCTTCGGGGAGCCCGACAATTTATCCTCTGACCTCGATTTTTGAGGTCGTCGATATGGTCTCGCAAGGCCCACACCTCTCGCTCCAGCACCTGGATCCGATTGGATGAGGACTCCATCGCAGCTTTCAAGGCCTTAGTTCGACCCTCCACCTCCTCCAGCTGCTCCCCGAGGCCCTGGATCTCCTACTTATGCTTCTGCGGCATGGACGTGATAAGTTGGACCTGGGCATGAATCACCGCATGGAACTCCCCAATTGCAGCCCTAACTTTCAAGGTAAGTCTCTCTATCGCCGGAGCCAATTCCTGTGAGCCTGTCAGGTCCCTGGGGGATTCTGGAGAGGCTGCTGCTGCTGGTGCAGTCTCCGGTATGCCTGGTGCTGCAGGAGAGTGTCCTCCCTGCTGCTGTTTGCTCACTCCTTTTCCCTTTGGTGCCCTTCCCACTCCCAAATATGAACAAATATGTGTTCTGTAAGGTTTTAAACTAATAATTCCACCACATAAGTTGGCCAGAGATGGCAAAAAACACCAGTATGCTGTTAGGCAGAGCTGTCCACAGCAGTTCTACAGAATTGCCGCCATCTTGCCGAGTCCATCAGCTGCTGTTTTAGTGTGTTGGTGGGTTTGTGGGTGACCATGATGCCAAGGGGCCTCAGTAGTTTGGCAGTCATTTCCGAGATGTCTTTGATGTAGGGGAGAGTGGCTAAGGTTTCTGGATGCGTTTTGTCTGCTTGTTTGGGTTTGTTGCTGAGAAATCAGTGGACTGTGTTCATTGGGTATCCATTCTTTTTGAATGCACTGTACAGGTGATTTTCTTCTGCTCTGCATAGTTCCTTTGTATTGCAGTGTGTGGTGGCTCATTGGATTAATGTTCTGATGCAGCTTAATTTGTGGATGTTGGGATGATTGCTTCTGTAGTTCAATATTTGGTCTGTATGTATTGTTTTTCTGTAGACGCTTGTTTGAAGTTCACAGTAGAGCGAACAGCCTATGGGGAACTTCAAACCAGCCTCATCAATTTTAATGGTCCTCTTATTTTATGCCCAAAAGTTAATTCAAATGGACTGAATTTGGTCAATTCATTCGGTGCATCTCTGATCGCAAAAAGTACAAACGGAATTCCCTTATCCCAATCATCTGGATAATCCTCACCATAAGCCCTCAACATGGTCTTTAGTGTTTGATACCATCTCTCTAGTGCTCCCTGCAATTCTGGATGATACACAATAGATTTAAATTGCTTTATTCCCAAGTTATACATAACCTCCTTGAATAGTTTGGATATGAAGTTTGATCCTTGATCTGACTGGATGTCTACTGGTAGTCTGTATGTCGTAAAAAATATAAGTAATTCTTCTACAACCCTTTTAAACTGTGACGTTGCATAATGGGATTGCCTCTGGAAATCTAGTCTATACATCCATTATTGTTAATAAATACTTATTTCCACATTTTTGTTTGAGGTAAGGGACCTACATAATCAATCAAGATTCTTGTGAAAGGTTCCTCAAATGCTGGAATGGGTATTAAGGATGCAGGTTTTATTACTGTTTGTTGTTTTCTGATTAGCTGACATGTATGACATGTGTGGCAAAATTCAACTACATCCTTGTGTAGTCCAGCCTAGTAAAAAAATGTCTTTGTATTTTAGCCTGTGTTTTCCTCACCCCTAAATGACCTCCAATTGGTAGTTCATGCATCACTCACAGCACCTCCTTTCTATACCCCATTGGCAAAACAATTTGATGAATCTCTGTCCATTTCTCATCTGCTTGAATGCGTGATGGTCTCCATTTTTGCATCAAGACATCATTTGTTAAGTAATAACACACAAGAATGCATTCTTGATACAAATGTTTTAAATTCTCATCTTTCTGCTGTAATTCAATCAGCTTAGCAGAACTAAAGGTACCTGCTTCGTCCCATTTATCTGATCTAAAAAGGCCTCGGATAAGGCTATTTTAGCTTCCTTATCTGTGCCTTTTGATCTCTCTTGCTTCAGCCTGTGCGTCTGTAATCATGTGATCACACAATCTGGGAAAATTCCTGGATAAACATCCTTCACTTCTTCAGTTGCCTGCGTCTCCACTGGCTTTTCAACTAGAGTAGGCAGCACGCCTACTGGTGAATCAGCGATATCATTTGCAAGGACAAATTGTATTTCTGAAACTGAGAGTTTGTCCAGTACTCTTACCACAACTTCTCCACTCCTCTCTGGACTTTTTAGCCTCACTTTACATAATTGAGCACTTTTTGTCTCACCATGAATTCCTGTTACCAGGAATTCCTGTTTCTGGCAATAGTTTCTCAGGAGTACATATCTACTCATCCTTCAGCATTACAGACTGAGAGGATCCTGTGTCCCTTAATACTGTAACCTCTTTACCTGCTACTCCTGGCCTATGTGAATAAACTTTATCCTTGCATGTATGTTTTTTTAAGCAAGCCTGGCACTTCCTCCTTAACCAACTTCTGATCATCTGTACACTCTGAGGCAGCTGTCTATCTTCCCTTGTGCTTTTTGTTACTAGTTCAACAAAACTCCCAGGCTTGTTTGGTTTTCCTACATCTGGCTTTCTCCTAGCCCACCAACACTGTGATTTTGTGTGGCCCACTTTATCACAATGAAAACACCAGAGCTTTTTAACTTCTTTGTCCCCCTCAAGGGTTTCGTTTTACCCTGTGGTAAATTATCCTTCTGATCTTCACTGAGATCTACCTTTCCCTTTCTATGTGAGGATTTCTCTTTGCCTGAATTTCTATCCCTCATGGACTGAAATTGATTCTGGAAGCCAAACCGTGTTTTATGGACCAGCTCATAATCATCAGCCACTTCAGCTGCTAACCTTGCTGTTCTGACTCTCTGCTCTTCCACATGAGTTCACATTACTTCAGGCAGTAAAGTTTTGAATTCCTCGCTAAGGTTATCTTCTGCCTTAATCTCCAGCCTTTTATGCTGACTTTCCTTTTTAAGTGTTAGTTTTTGAAGTTCAAAAGCTCTCTCTTTTTCTCTCTGTTCTACTGCTCCCTCTTTGTCTTTCTCTTCTGCTGCTCTCTCTTTTTCCCTCTCTTCTGCTTTTCATCGTTACTCAAATTGTTTTATTTCTGCTGTCCTTGCCTTATCTCTCACCTCTAACTCAAGCTGCTTCATTTGCAATTGAATTTTTACCATCTCTATAGATTCTGATGGTTTCTCCAGCAAGTTTTATCTCTCCTTTCCTCGCAGAAAGAGGCAGCTCCAACCCCAGCTTGTCTGCTAATTCCTGCAGCTTGGTCTTATTCACCTTTTGCAAAACTTCCAAAGTCACTGCATCCACCTCCAGAAAACATTTGGTGACTGAAAGAGCCATAACTAACCCAAGCTTTGTCTACCAAACCAAACCAACACCTGAAATAAAGACACTAGCACCTACCACTCACTGTTTAAAATCCAGCAGAACCCCCGATCTGTTATGGAGTAGGCCAGACCACTCAAAACATTGCAGAGCAGGCAACCCAGACCAAAGTTTTGCAATTTGTTTCAGTAAGTGCACAGTGAGAAATACCCAGAGTAAGCTAGCTAGATTGACAACCAGGTTTTAAAACAGACAAAATATTTATTCATAAAATTACACAATGCAACACAAAGAATAGAGTAAAGATCTCCTACAGAAATCAGTCTATCCAATTATGCTGTTCCGAAATACACAACAATCCCAATAAGCAAAACCTCTTGAATAACAGCGTAAATGGAACAACTGGTTACAGGTTGAAGTTAGAAAAGCAGAAAGAGAGAGAGAGTGAGACAGAGAGCGAGAGCGAGAGCGAGAGAGAGCCTGTTTTCAGACAGCTCATTGTTGAACTCCCAACTGGTTCTGGACTAAACTGAACTGCCCAGCGAGAGAGTTGACCATTCCCCTTTCATTCTACAGGTTATTTCTAAAACATAATCACTTTGATCCGAAGTCTCATCGGTTTACATATAAGTAAAAAGACCTCTTAATACCAAAAATCTCTGTACCAAACCAGTCTAATTGGCACTGGAGTTGATTTATGACCCCTCTGAAAAAAGTCAAGGACAAAGAATCATTGAGAAATGGAACAGCTTTTAGAAAAAAGAACCAGCTTTGTGACACCCCCTCATGACATTAGAGCCCGTCTCGATACCAGAAACTTGCTTGTTTGTGCTACATTCTCCTGAGAATCCATCACAGCCTATATTTTTCAAAACAGCATACTTGTTTGAAATGAGGATAGCCACAGAAGACTCCTGCACTACCTGCCTACCTCTCTTACCTTTCCTGGAGTTAACCCATCTAAGCGACCATATCTGAGACTTTTTTCCTTCTTGCAACTGCCTTCTATCGCACCCCCTTGCTCTTGTAAATTCCTCATTGCCTTTAACTGTCACTCCAACCGATCCATTTGATTTGATAGGATTCACAATGAATGGCATTTACTGCAGATATAATCCTCAGTAACATGTAACTCCCACACCCGATTTTGCTTCTTCCAATCTACACACTCAGAAAATAGCACCATTTTATTCCTCTACAAAACTCTGCTCAAGCCTAGCTTAATACTTATAGCTTATAATTTTAAGTTTAATCAAGAAACATATCTCAGTAAAACATATAATCAAGAAAGAACCTAGTCTATTCACTATTATAGATTTACAGCAAGGCTATACTTAAAACTATTATCTGTTTCTGTGCTGTGACCTCTCTCAGACAGGCTCTCTCTCTTTCTCTCTCACTCTCTCTTATCAAAACTATCTTGGATTGTTTCTTGGAGGAGCCCATTGCTGACCTTGGAATTGTCCTGTTCAAAGTTCCCATTATGTTTCACTGTGTATACAGGCTGTTTTGCTTATTTTTGTTGGCCATTTTGTGTCTTAAAGCTGGAATAGGCCACATCATTTTATTTAACCCTTGTCGGTCATTTTGTGTCTTTTAAACATGGACTGTCCTTATCCCACTCCTCTTTATTTTTAAAATTATTTTTCTTTTTTCTCCGTGTTTAAAAATTTTTTCTCTGCACACCACTGCCTAAGCGCGGTTGTGTTTATTTGTCCCCAGCACCCATGTCATGTGTGTGTGCAGGTGTAGGACACAGTGAAGAACAATGAGTGCCTAAATCATTATTTGTATTCCACCACCAGGAAGAAAGGAAACACCCGAGTGGCCAGTAACAAGCAGTGCCCTTCTCATCAAGGGGAAATGCTGTGTGATCAAACAGTGAAGGGCAGGGATTAAATCAAAATAGAGTTGGAGGGGGAAATAAAACACTCCACTCCCCCTGGTACCCACCTCTCCCTGAACAGCTCAAGGCTGTTGGTGGACACCGCACGCTCCTTCTCCAGAGACACCTGGGCTCTGACATAACCGCGGAAATGGGACAGGCAATCATCCCTAATGTCCCCCTCCACTGCCCGCTGCCCGGACCTGTTTATGGCCAGTTTGACCAGGCCCAGGAACAGATGCATGAGGAGATCCTCTGACCTACCCTCCCCACCCCTCCACACTGGATGCCTAAAGATCAGGAGCGTGGGACTGAAGTGCAACCAGAAACAGAGAAGGAGGTTTTTAAGAAAATAAGAAAGGGAGTGCAAACGCCCACACCCAATATATACATGGTCCACGGACTCCACAGCACCACAGAACAAACAGTTGGGCTGGGAGTCTGTGAACCACCGCAATCTGCGGTTGCAGGGGACCGTTGCGTGCAGCACCTAAGATCCCCGAGAGAAAGAGAGAGGACTCCCGCGTAGAGAGCCCTCCACTGGGGAACCACTCATCTTTTTTTTCACTACCGCCTAACTGTGGTAGTGCTTATTTTTTCCCCAGCACCAATGTTGTGTGTGTGCAGGTGTGAGACACGGTGAAAGACACAAGATGCAACACTCATCTTGATATCTGTCAGCCAAGACTCCCTGATTGCACCAGATTACCAGCCCCAATCAGGAACTCATATTATATGAGGTCTACCTGATTGACCTTGTTACAATCACTACATACACATTTTTCTTCCTGTCTGTCTTTTTGAAAAATTACATACCCTTAAATATTTAATTCTTAGCTTATATCTGTTTGCAACCATATTTCTGTAACGGCTATAAGATCATACCCATTAACCTGTATGTGTATGGTTAATTCATTTGTTTCATTTTGAATAGTTTGCACATTCGATTAAAGAGTGGTATTCATTTTGCATTTTTGCTATTGTTTGGTGAATATGAAGAAAATTGCTGAGAGAAGATATTTGCAACATTTTCAAGTCAGAGATTAGAGTGAAAATAGGAGTGATATTTCACTGGAGTGGAGTGTTTGCAAAAGATGTCATTTTGGAAAAAGGGCTGGAATTTTTGTTTTGATTTTCATGAGAAAATCTATAGGTATTTACACATACGCATGCTTGTTTTTCTTTCTTTTGTACAAAAATTATGCTCTATTGTTAAACTTACATTCGGAGCCTTGAGTGTGTTCAGTGACAGCCCTAGTTATCAAATTGCAAAAACAAAACATACCATGCCAGGTTTCTCTCCGGGATCTGACTTGTCCAGTAGAACCATCACTGGGATCATAACAACAGCAACATGTATTAGAATTCTTAAATATTCACCAGCATGTCACTAAGTTGAAGACAATTGCATTTTTGCAGAAGATCAGACTATTTTAGTACTTAATGGGAATGTTAAAAATGATCTGTAATTGTAATTTGTGAGGCATTGAAGATTGCCCACATTTATGGTGTAACTCTTCCGAACTGGCAGCCCTTCTCTTGGTAAGCTGTTTTAGATGCATCAAGGTGACCTTCCAACGGCTTGCTGAGGGTGTACAGGTGGTGAGTGTGCCATATTAGTCAGCTCTGTGGTCAAAAGAAGGGTTATTCTGGCAACAATTGCTGCTCCAGCAGCCCCTTTCTGATCAAAGGGGACTCTCTCGCCTGACCTGAGCAGGGCAAATATGTTTTCCTTCCCTCTCGGTCTCTTTGCTGCCTCAGAAGACTGAAGAGCCGCCCCTCTCTTTAACTGGCCTGCAGCATGGAGATTCCAGTCAGTGCCCAATTAAGCCATTGGTGACCAATCACGAGGAAGATTGCCGATTTGTTCCCATTGCTCGATCTTGGCTGCGAGAAAGAGGCTCTGCATTTCTGATGGTGTTCGTGGATATTTGGCATGATACATCTCAGTATGGCATTTGATGGGGTTTCTCACAATTTAATCAGACCTTTACTATCCCAGTGTAAGCTAAGCATGTAACCTAAACTGGGCTTTTGCCCGAAACGTCAATTTCGAAGCTCCTTGGATGCTGCCTGAACTGCTGTGCTCTTCCAGCACCACTAATCCAGAACCTAAACTCTGGTGTCTACTGCAGATCCTCTTCCTTTACTTATATAAAAGACTCGATACGTAAACATATGTTTTGATATTTTCTCCTTTCAGTGTACAATATTGACAAGCAAGTAGAACATTCTCTGCCAAGTTAGTATATTTTGATGTAAGCTCCCAAAGAAACAGGATGAAGACTTTAAGACTTTTTTTTAACCCCCTTCAAAAGCTCCACAATGGCTCACATGCACAAGAAACTAAGATATTGACTGTGATACAATGAAAAGAAGAGGGAAATGGAAATGCAAAGTAAAATGTCTAATTACAACATAAAGTTAAGAAGGGTCATCAGGAAGAATTGGAATTCAAAAAGATAGCACCAACTCAGTTTGGACAGCATAAAGAGTTAAAAGTGTAATATATAGCAGACCAAAAAGGACATTGAGACACATATAAAGAAGGTTCATCAATGTGCTGCTGCTCCTAACAAAATCTTCTAATCCAGTTTGCTAATGCAATCGATTCCATACTCTACAATGAGTAGTGTGACTGCTCTTTGCATCAATAATTTCTGGCTCTCCGTCACATCATCAAGGTTAGAAAGTTCAAATTGGAATACTTCTTGATTTCCAATTAAATTCAATAAAACTTGGACAGATGATCATGAGCTTGTGTCAGCCGCTCCAGTTTATTTCTGAGGGTCTTCCGATTCTCAGCAATGCATCTCTCTTCATGGAGATACTCGTCAATGTGATCCTTCTCCCGTAAAAGCTGAAGCATCTCAATCTGCACTTGGAGGCAAACTCTTGCAGAATATAATAGCCTATTATCAGGGGAATCTGGTTGGCCAATCGATTAGTTGCAACCTGAGGAAAAAGAACAGTAATAAAACATGAACTGGCTCGCAAATTAATTTCAGTAAACTCTCTGGTTCATATAGAATGGGAAGTCTCAGTGTATGGTCCTTGCTCTATTCTGAGTTGACTGATTTCAGCAAAGGCAGAGTTTCTGGGTTGCTAGAATAGGAAGTGACTACCAGTGGGATTGGGAGGGCAAATACAGTAAGTTTCAACTTAACTTCTATGTATTAATCTACAAGTGCAGATACTAATGACTTGGTATTGTAATGTTAAGCTGTTACATCACCCAGTGTCGTCACTCACTACTACCTTCATGGATCAATAATGGAGATAGCGGGCGGAAGTCAGTGGGACATATGGAAGTGGATTGGAGGGCAAATGGTGCCAGAGGACTAGGAGGCAGGTGGTGGGAGAGGCCTGAGGCATAGTGCCTGCCACATTCCCAAATTTATGATATTCTCTGCGGAAGATTAATGGCATGTTCCCATCCAGAATTCAATTGAAACCTTTCAATTAAGGGCCAGTTATTGTGCCTTCCCATCACCACTGCCATTCTAATAATGGGTGTGAGGTCACTACATTTAAGGAGACTATTCAATAATACCTGATGACCATCTTGTGAACTCAGGGAGGTTCCCTGTGACCCATGTATTCTATGGAATTTAGAGGCATGAGGCAGATTTAATTGAAACTTACAGAATACCGTGAGGGCCTGAATAGAGTGGTTATGGAGAAGGTACTCATCCTGGTAGGAGACACTAGGATTCAAGGGCACAGCCTCAGAGTAAAGGGTCAACATTTAGAACAGAGACAAAGAGGAATTTCTTCAGCCAGATGGTCCTACAGAGTTATTGAGTGTATTTAAGTCAGAGATAGATAGGTTCTTGAGCAGCTTGGGATTTAAGTCCGGAGAATGGGGTTGAGAAACATCAGCCATGATCAAACAGCAGAGCAGACTCGATAGGCCAAATGGCCTAGTTCTGAAATATTTTGTGGTCCTATGGAAGAAACTCGCCTTCCAACAAGGTCCTCCATTATGTAACTCTTGCCCTGCTGCCCTCTCTTACCATCACTTCCTTTCATCAAGGCCTGTCCGACTAGACCAGATGACCCTTACTCAATTTACCTAGTTCCCAGTGCGGGCATCCAGAATGCTGCTTCTGGTTAGGTGCAGTGCCAAATATAGCCAGCATTCCGAGTGGCGGTGCTGAGACTGAACAGTTGTCTCTGAGATTGCAACTCTTGGAGACAGGATCTGCAGCCTTGAGGAGATGGGAGACCCAACACAGTTCAGTAACTGCCTGATGGCCACTGAATAAGAATGGCAACCCCGATAATGGCCATGGCAGAGTGGACTGGGCATTCAGGCCCACCATAACTGTCAATAAGATTCAGCTCTATGTGAGAGTGTGAAGGTGAACGTGTGCGTGAGTGTGTGTGAGTGAGTGTGTCTATGTCTGTGTGTCAGCGTGCATATAGCATAAGGCAGGGTACTGGTGAACAATCCCTGTGGAACTCTACCCCATTAAATCAACATCTTGCAGGTTTGAGATAAGGGAACACCAATTTATATGAAAGGATAAACTGTTATTTTGTTTAAACCATCAACTTTTCCATGATAGAGTTACTGGAACTTTGAATGCCAGTCTGTTGAAATTCTAAACAAACAGCCATTGAAAGACAACTAAGCCAATTTTGAAGTGCACTTGAAACTTAATGCTCATCTTTTTCAACTTTATGCTCATCTTTTTCACCAGGAAGATTCTATGTTCTCATAAATTTTAAACCAACAGGAGCACAGCAGAAACTTCCTTGTGCTTTTTTTGGCTCTGCTACTATGACCCTTGAGCAAAGTCGGAAATCCCATCCCTAAACAACATTCACACGATCCCAGTGGTAGGGAGTATGCATCTTTTCCTTCACCCACATATTTGGAACATATTGAACTTAACATACAACCTTAGGTTTAGTGGATTCTCAACCAGACTTAGTCATTGTGTTAAGTTTTTTAAAAATTTCCTGTCATCGATTCCCAAGTCTTCTATACATCATCTAAATTACTTTCCCACTCACTGTAGCCTCACTATGACTCATTCACTCATCCATTATTTTTGCCCATCACACTACAGATCTCACAGTTGTGGGACTTGCTACTTTCTATTTCCCCTTTTTCCAGTCACTGAAAAATGTTTCATTCCATGAAATCTATTATTAGTTAGTCAGTTCTTATTGACCTGCCTCATGTTTTCTATTATTGAACCATTCTTTGAGATGTCCTGCACTCATATATCTACAGGAAATTATCTGAGTTTCTCATTAGTACTACTGTTACCAAGTGATATCGTGCTAGCATTATTTTTATTCACTCCTGGGGTGTGGGCATCATTGGCTGGACCAGCTTTTATTTCCTGTCCAAAGTTGCCCTTGAGAAGCTGGTGAAGATCTGCCTTCTTGCACCGCTGCAGTCCATGTGCTACAGGTAGACCCACAATGCCATTAGGGAGAGTTTCAGTATTTTGACCCAGCGACAGTGAAGGAACGGCAGCATATTTCCAAGTCAGAATAGTGAGTGGCTTACTACTAATAAGGGAAAATTGCATGTGGTGGTTTCCCTTGTGTCTGCTGCTTTTGTCTTTCTAGAAGAAAGTGATTGTGGGTTTGGAAAGTTCTGCCTAAGGAGCTTTGGTGAATTTCTGTAGTGCATCTTGTAAGATGTTATACACTGCTGCTATTGAGCATCAATGGTGGAGGGAGTGGATCTTTGTGAATGTAGTACCAATCACATTGTGGGACTGGTTTGTCCTGGATGGTGTCAAACATGTTGAGTGTTGTTGGAGCTGCATTCACCTAGGAAAGTGAGGACTCTTGACAGGAGCAAGTTACTTGCTGCAGGATTCCTAACCTCTGACCTGCGGTTGTAACCACTATATTTACATGACTAGTCTAGCCCAGCACCTGGTCAATAGTAACTTCCAAGATGTTGATAGTGGGGCATTCAGTGATGGTATCGCAATTGAATATCAAAGGCCGTCAAGAATTATTTTTTTAAGATGTTTTACTGTAATATCTTTCTGAATAATTGGCTACTCTTTATATTGCTGCATATAGGATTTTTAATAGCAAAAAATAGTTCTACATAATCAACATTTCCAGTTATTGCATGTCATGTCACTTACATTGGGGATGTCACTTGGAACTAAATAACCATAAAACAGCAGGTAGGCTGTTTTAACTACCTACAGTCTAGAATATCCATTCCAACTCACCTTGTAGTATGTCTTCAGATGCAATGCCATTTCTTCGATGGAGGCATCATTGTTGGGCAAAACTGAAAATCCAAATGAATAGAATCTTCAAAGTAATCTTTGGCTAATGCAGTTACCAATTCTTTGGTTTCAGACTTTTTTTTGATCAGTTTCTCACGGTAGATGCTGTCTTGCACATACATCACATTTTCAATCTTGAATTGAATTTGCAGCTGCATTTTTGCCTGGTTTTCTTGTTGTTTCTTTAGGTCTTCAGTTCTTATCTGGTAACAACAAGACGTCACTCTTGTATTATTGCATCATTTTCAGGAAGGCATTGTACCTTTAATGAAGCAAGCTGACAGATGGAGTCATGCAGCACGGAAACCTACCCTTTGGCCTAACCTGTCCATGTTGACCAGGTTTCTCAAACTAAACTAGTCCTACTTGCCTGCATCTGGACCATATCCCTCTAAACCTTTCCTATTTATGTACCTGTCCAAATGTTATTTAACTGTTGCCACTGAACTTGCATCAACCACTTCCTCTGGCAGTTAATTCCACATATACACACCACCTTCTGAGTGAAAAAGTTGCCCCTCAGGTCCCTTTTAAATATTTCCCTTCTCACCTTAATCCATGTCCCTCATGATCTCGATAAGGTCACCCATCAACTTCTATACTCCAGGGAAAAAGTCCCAGTCTACCTAGCCTCTCCTTATAACTAAAACCCTCCATTCTCAGTAACATGCTTGTAAATCTTTTGTGCACCCTTTCCAATGTAATGATACATTGGTGCTCTATTCGAGCTCTTATTAGAGCCCTTATGATGCTCTAATTTAAGAGATTTCAATCTTACTTCCTGCACGGTCCATTGGTTAGCAGATAGCCAATCTGCTTTCTGTATTCAGTGAGCTCTGTCTATAATAGTTTCTAATTAAGCATCTAACACAGACTGAGGACTCCTGTGACTCAATGGTACTGTTCCTACCTCTGAGCCAGAAGCTCTGGTTTAAAGTCCCATCTGCATCATGAAGTGGTTGATTGTAAATATTTATACCTCAGACTGTTTATGTCAGTCTGGGATGTTCTACTATTAAACACAGATAGTTGTTAATAAACTTCCAGACACCTGTCTCAACGAGAACTCAAGTTTCTGTGGCAAACATATCAAAAACCACATGACATCAAGCACCAATTTCTCAGTCCAGATTTGATATACCCAGTCATCTCCATTTTGTCTAAGTAATTAGATAAGGCAATGTATCTGATAACAGCATGGTTCTATGGATGAAAGGGTTATTATACAAGACCAGGATGCATAGACCTTGATTTTATCCTGTTAAGTGCAGAAAATGAAGCAGCAACTCTTGATGTTTACAATGACTGGACTGGGAGAAGGCAGAAGGTGAAGGCTTCAGCTTATGTCCCTCTAAAGGGATTAAAGACAATGGGGACAAAATGAGAACAGGGTACAGAGTTAGATGATCAGCTATGATAATATTGAATGGCAAGGCAGGCTCAAGGAGTCAAATTGCCTATTCCTATTTTCTTTGTTTCTCTGCTTCAAGCAGCTCAACACCATCCATAACAAAGCAGCCTACAAGACTGGCACTCCATCCATCACCTTCAACATTCCTTCCCTTCACCATCAATGCACAGAATGTATCACCCTCATGAGGCACTGCAGTAACTCACTGAGGCTCCTTCAATAGTTCGACCCAATCCCACAGCCTCTGTCACTTAACAGAATGAGGGCAGCAGATACGTGGGAGCACGACCCCTGCAGATTCTCTTTCCTCATTGTGAGACTTGGAAACAATGTCCTGATTTGGAACTAAAATCCTGGAAAATCCTCCCGAGCAGCACCGTAGGCGCACCTACACTAAATAGACTGCAGCAGTTCAAGAAGGCATCTCACCACTTTATTCTGTGGTTCACTAGAACCATAAATAAAGCACAAGGTGTCGAACTTGAACAGGGAATACTTCACTCTGTGTCCTCTCAGCACCACAGTCGATCCTAGACTGCCCCACTAGCTCCCCCTCCAGGCCACCTAATTCACTGTCTTAAAAGAGACAGCACAAACCCAGCTGCATATATAACACCTTCTGCCTTTATTTGAACACTCCCCTTAACACTATGTATAAACATTCAACAATTACAACTATTATATAAGCATTGTAGCTAATATATGTACATTATCAGGAATATTTACAAAGAAAATCAAAATTGGCCCTTCTGTAGTTTGTATTGACATGGTCAGTCTCTCAGGGGATGGTGATTCCTTGAAGACTGTCTCCCTGTCTCAGGAACCTTTTCTAGCGTAGTCACCTGGGCTTCCGGAAGCTCCTATGGTTCCACAGATACGTTCCTCTCTGATTGGCTGGTGTTGACCTGTGACGCTGGGTGGTCGTTGTCCTCCCTGGGTATAGAGAATCATGGCTTGGTCGACACCCCGGGTCCCATCTGGACTGGCTCGGTGCTCTGAGGGACTTCCTGCCTCTATTGGTGACGCGTGGTGACCAGTTGTTCGGAGTGACTCCTCCAGGTCAGATCATCACTGGTCTATACTGTATGTAACAATGATTCTGTTTGAACCACCACTGCCATTGGGATCCATTTCAGCACAGCCATATAATTCCAGCCCTACATGGTTTCTTTTGGAATACCCTCAAGATTGAGGCTCCCCTTGCTTCTTGCCATTTGACCTTCTTGTAGGGAAATGGTGTGTGGAGTCTGCGCAGATAGGGAAAGCCCTAAATGAGTTTTTTGCTTCAGTTTTCACTAAGGAAAGGGACCTTGCTGTGAATGAGAATTTTGAGGAACTGGGAAACAGGCTTGGACAGATCAAGATTGATGACGTTGATGTGCTGGAAATTTTGGCAAAAGATTGATATTAAGATTGATACGTCCCCAGGGGCAGGCCAGATTTATCGGGAAGTGGTTGATCTGGGAAGTGAGAAAGGAGGTTACTAAGCCGTTGACGAAGATTTCTGCTTCCTTACTCTCCACGGGAGTCATACCGGAGGATTGGAGGAAGGTGAATGTTGTTCCTCTTTTCAAGAAGGGGAATAGGGAAATCCCTGACAATTACTGACCAGTCAGTCTTACCTCTGCGATCAGCAAGGTTTTGGAAAGAATTCTGAGGGATAGGATTTATCACTATTGGGAAAAGCATAGCATGATTAAAGGCAGTCAGCATGGCTTAGTAAGGGAAGATCATAACTCACAAATCTTATTGAGTTCTTTGAGGATGTGACGAGACAGGTTGACAAAGGTAGAGCAATGGATGTGGTGTATATGGACTTCAGCAAGGCATTTGATAAGGTTCCCCATGGTAGGCTCATTCATAAAGTCAGGAAGTATGGGATACAGGGAGATTTAGCTATCTGGATTCAGAATTGGTTGACTGACAGAAAGCAGAGAGTGGTTGTCGATGGAAAGTATTCTGCCTGAAGGTCAGTGGTGAGTGGTGTCCCACAGGGCTTTGTTCTTGGGCCTCTTCTCTTTGTAGTTTTTATAAATGACTTGGATGAGGAGGTTGAGGGGTGGGTTAGTAAATTTGCCAATGACACAAAGATTGGAGGTGCTGTTGACAATATGAAGGGCTATTGCAGGCTGCAGTGCAACAAAGACAGGATGCAGAGCTGGGCTGAGAAATGGCAGATGGAGTTCAACCTGAATAAATGCGAAGTGATGCATTTTGGAAGGTCGAGCTTGAATGCTGAATATAGGATTAAAGACAGGATTCTTGGCAGTGTGGAGGAATAGAGGGATCTTGGTGTTCAAGTACATAGATCCCTCAAAGTTACCACCCAAGTGGTTATTAAGAAAGCATATGGTGTTTTGGCTTTCATTAATGGGAAATCGGGTTTAAGAGCCATGAGGTTTTCCTGCAGCTCTACAAGACACTGGTGAGACCACACTTGGAATATTGCGTCCAGTTCTGGTCGGCCTATTATAGGAAAGATACGGAGGCTTTGGAGAGGGTGCAAAGAAGGTTTACCAGGATGCAGCCTGGACAGGAGGGCTTGTCTTACGAAGAGAGATTGACTAAGCCTGGATTTTTCTCTCTGGAGAGAAGGAGGAAGAGAGGTGACCTGATTGATAATGAGAGGAATGGATAGAGTCAATAGCCAGAGACATTTCCCCAGAGCAGATTGACTGGCATGAGGGGTCATAGTTTTAAGATATTAGGAAGAAGGCATAGAGGAGACATCAGAGGTTGGTTCTTTACGCAGAATGGAATGCTTTGCCAGCGGTGGTGGTGGAAGCAGAGTCATTAGGGACATTTAAGCAACAGCTGAATATGCACATGGACAGCAGTAAATTGAGGGGTGCGCAGGTTAAATTATTTTATTTTGGATTAGGAATAATCTTCGGCATAATATCGTGGGCCGAAGGGCCTGTTCTGTGATGTATTTACTATGTTCTATGTTCTAGCACAGAAACATTATGGTGCCTCTTTGCTTGCCTGGTTGCATTGAGAATCCCAATGTCACTCACAGTGCTGGAAGGCTGACTGGACAGACTAAGGGGACCTCCAAATCCTAAAGGCAGACTGTCGTTTCTCAATGGAGGAGAAAGTGAGGACTGCAGATGCTGGAGATCAGAACTGAAAATGTGTTGCTGGAAAAGCGCAGCAGGTCAGGCAGCATCCAAGGAACAGGAGAATCGACGTTTCGGGCATAAGCCCGTCGTTTCTCAATGGCAAGCTGCACAGAATGGAAGGAGGTCGTCGCTAACTGCCAATGGTGCAACTGGAGATAAAGGAGCACAGAGTAGACACAGGGCGCCATTTCACCTGGACGCCTAAGTCTTAGAGGTTGGCGGGAGGAGAGTTTATTGCTGAATGTGACCTGGTGTGAATTAAGATAACAGCAGCAGAATGTTGAACGAGCTCAGGTTTCTATGGATCGGAATATGAGATGCTAGTCAGAGCTTGTATGAAATGATCTTTGCTGTATTTAAGACACACCAGACAATGAAAATCTAATTCTTAAAGAGATCTTCAATCTGCTGAGAACAAGAACATGTTGAATATTAAAATGGATGCTTCATATTTCCACAAGTCTGGCTCTGTACCTGATCACCAATATCTGCTGGTTGGTTCCCGATGGCTACTCTGGCAATTCCTGGTAGATCTATCAGCGTCAGGTCAGGAACGTTGCTAGATTCAATTTGCAGACTGATTAATTCTTGACTGATTCCCAATCCTTCACCTGCCATGATGTTCTGAGCTGGAGAGATGTGAAAACAGAGTCAGAGAATTGTAAACATTTACCACATCAGGAGGTCATCTTCCCACATAAGGTTTGGGTCCTGACAAAGGAACATAGAAATGTTTGCAAACCTCTTTTTCCTTTGGGAGGGTGAATGAATAAGAACGGTGGACTATTTTGATTGCCATCAAGTCAAGTTAATCCAGATGGTGTCATTAATCCAGATGATGTTATGACACATTTGTACATTAAACAATCCTAGTTTGCACTAAGGAGGACACCACCCTACCCCTTCCTCTCTCTCCCCGCCCCCTCAGTACATTGCCAAATAAAGACCGAAGTGCAAATTCCAACCTTGAGTGTACATTGTACATGCCCGCTGTTTGTTCAGCACCAAAGTATTTTTAGTTGTTTAATTATCCATCAGCATTAATGATTGGATATAGCTGGACTGCTCAGCTCACATCTTACCCACTGCTCGTGGATCAAAGGGCTTTGTTTATCGTTCATTCAGCTCTGTCTATTGCATGCTCCTTCCAGTGTTTAGCATGAATGTAATCTTGTGTTGTCACTTCACCAGGCTGACATCTCATGTATAGGTTTGCCTGATACTGCACAGTTCATTGAACCAGGTTTGGCTTAATAGTAATGGCAGAAAGGGGGACATGTTTGGCCATGAGGTTACAGTTTCTGGTTGATTACAATTCTGTCACCAGTGAACTCTAAATCTCTGCATTGATGTTTCCTAATCTGCTAAGCCTTTTCAGCATCTTCTGTTGTTGATCTTTTTGTCCTGATAACAAAAGACTTTGTCGCTTTAACCTCTAAAACATTATTGTTATTTTTATATAAAACATGAAGCGTGAAAGCCAGCAATGAATTTGAGTTTTACGGTACCTGCCTGGATTTCTTTCTCTACTTCTGATGGATCTGTCAGGTCCACTTGAAAATATTCATTCGTCAGTTTGCCCTTCCACACATTGTCCTCTTTGGCTTTCTTCAGCTTCAATTCAAGAGGACACCGGGTAACAATACCTGGTGTGAAATAATGGAAAGGACCACATCATTTCAAGTGAATTACAGTCACATGAAACTGCCAGGTAGATGCAAAGTACAGACCACATTTAAATGAGCCAAGAAAAATTGGTTGGCTCTCAGTACGCTGGCACCCATGAACTATTAACTGCAGGCCATCCACAACTTCAAAGGGTACAGGTGTGGAGTCACATTGACCTTGTGATCTAAGTCACAAAATTATGAAGAAACGACAAATGAAGTCTCACTGGTTCCTTAGAATTCCAGAGGAAGGATCAAAAGGACTTAGTGGAGAAACCTTTGTGGCAGCCAATGTGGCTCAGTGGTTAGCATTGCTACCTTATATGCCTTGGGGCCCAACTTTGAACCCAGCCTTGGGTGACTGACTGTGTGGAGTTTGCAAGTTCTCCCCTTGAGTGCGTGGTGTGCAGGTTAGTTGGATTAGCTTTGGTAAATCTGGGGCCTGGGTGAAATGCTCTTTGGAGGGTCAGTACAGACTGGATGGGCCAATTGGCCTCTTTCCTTACTGTAGAGATTCCCTGACTGGGGGTGATTTAACAGTTTCCTCTGGTGAATGAGTTGGAAACATATCACTAACTGGGCAGCACGGTGGCTCAGTGTTTAGCACTGCTGCCTCACAACACCAGGGACCCAAGTTTGATTCCAGTCTGAGGTGAGTGTCTGTGAGGAGTTTACACATTCTCCCCATGTCTGTGTGGGTTTCCTCTCACAGTCCAAAGATGTGCAGGTTAGGTGAACTGGCCAAGCTAAATTGCCCAGAGTGTTCAGGGATGTGTAGGTTAGGTGCATTAGTCAGAGGAAAAGTAGAGCAATAGAGATGGGTCTGGATGGGATATTTTCAGAGGGCCAGTGTAGACTTGTTGGGCCAAATGGCCTGCTCCCATACTGTAGGGAGTCCATGAACATTAAAATGAGAGCGTGGTTGTTCAGGAATGTTTTAGGAAGTACTCAGTGACTCAAAAGTTGAGTGCAAAGTTGCCAAGATTGGTCAACCTATGTTTGACAATGTCATAGAGAGAATGGAACCAAGGTGGGAAGGGACATTTGTGATGCAATTCAGTCACAACCTAACAGAACAATCAAAAGGGCTCAAGAGGCAAAATGGCCAACTGCTATTCTGAAAGAATATTTCTCAGGAATTCTGGTACAGCAGCTAAAGGCTGATAATAAAATTGAAAGAAAGAATTGAATTGTTATAGCAACTTGTCACACCTCTGATTCTACATCTAACAAGCCTGTATGTATAAGACATTGGCATGACATGTGACATTCCTATATAAAAGGTACCTGCCTCACCTTCAGTCACTCTATCTATGTATTGGGAGATTGTGTGCGATGAACAGTAACAACAATAAGCATAGACCCAGCCTAATCTGTGTAAGTCTGCAATGTCACAGTCTTAATGTTGAAAATAATGTTTTATGACTCAACAGAACATAACTACCTGCAGTATGTGATGTGGACTAACAGATATTAAACCACAGCCTACTTGGTGGCAGCAGGAAGGCATTGAAGGTTGGTCTTGACAGCTGGAAGTGTGCACAAAAGGCTGAAATGGTGAATGCACTGAGCCAGTTGTGAAAAATTATTTTTCTAACAATGATCCTTCAGTCTACCTCAGTTTAAAGCAGATGTTTCAACTACACCAATCTAAAAGCTGCAAAGCTGTCCTGGAAAAGTGACTAATACCTCTCTCTCTCATACAGAAAAACACAAGAAGCTGTTACTGATCCAATTTTTAAAAATGCTATTTATAAAGTGAAGAGCAGCCCCAAACTAAGAAAAATTCTCCTCCGACAAATAACAAGAAAAAAAAAGCGCTGAACGAAAAGTAGCTTTCCACATTGAAAACCTTTAATAATGTTCAACCCCGGTTAATTTCACTGCCTTTGGAATAAAGCGAGGAAACCAAGGAATAATGTGCTTTCCTCATGTATGGTCATTGCACACATCCTGAGTGGATTCAGCAACAGCAGATATTATGATCACTGTTGCCTCGATACAAAACTGGCATAGAGAACTTGAGGAGACTGAAAGTCACCAGCAAGCTCAGGATCAGGAGCAACCTCAGGGGGACGCCGAACAGCCTCCACATAAAGAGATCTGATCAGGATGCAGAGGAAGTTCAGGAGGCGCAGAGTGCTTCACCCTTAATGCAAGTCCCTCCAAATGAGGAAGGCACAATGCCTCCACAGAGTAAGGATGCCCTGGGACACCATCACGGAACTGTGACATCTGTGGGAGCAGAATATTCCATCTGAAGGGGTTTGGGGTGGGGGTGGGGGCATCCTAGCCTGGTGGCTGTCAAAGTGAAAGCTGCTCTGAACATTATCATAATCAACAGGGACTCTCTGCAGAATCTCTCGATCCCTGACCCAGATTCACTGATGCAACTTGTGACCACGTCAATGCTGCGGCTCGGGTAATGGACTTCACCAATGGGGGCATGATGCTATAGACTGTACATATGTCATGCTGAGAGTGTTATACTGTAACAGGGTGGAACTCATTAAGGGATAAACTTTGTTGATGTCCAAGTCAACTGTATTATCACTACCACGTCTTAGAGGTTTGTGCCAAGTCTTGTGGAAGCTGCCATGATTCTTGATACCTATCGGGATTTTAGTTTGTTTCAAGGGCTGGATGCATTGCAAGAGTGGCTGCCAGGAGACAGAGGTCACTTTCTCCAACCAAGGCTGTTGACTCTGTTACTCAAGCCCTTGACTGAGGATGAGTACAGATACAGTGCAGCTCATTCTTCCCCCAGGGTTATTCCTGAGCAGAAGCTAAACTTCCTCAAGTTGGTGTTCCAATGCTTGGATTCCAAACTGAGCTTCTAACAATACATCCAAGCCATCACCAAGAGCATCTGCATTGACCTGCCTCAATGGTTCACACTACTGCCTGACAGTGTTATGGACCCAGGTTCAATTCCACACTCAGCCGACTATTTATGAGGAGTTTGGACACTCTCCCCTTGTCTGTGTGGATTTCGACCAGGTGCTCTGGTTTTCTCCCACAATCCAAAGATGTGCAGCTTAGGGGGGATTGGCCATGGGTAATGCAGCGTTACAGGGATAGGGCAGGGGGATGGTTCTGGGTGGGATACCCTTCGGAGGGTCAGTGTGGACTCAATTCAGGGATTCTTCTGTCTGCTTCTGCACTGCAAGGATTTTATGACCTCTGTGTCAATGTTCAACTCTGTTTCTGCTGCTAACTCCCTTATCTATGTCTTTTTCACTTTGAGATTTGTCTAGTCCAAAGCACTCTGACTACCTACCTTCCACTTATTCAACTTCTCCCGGCTCACGCTGAATCCTGTTCACCCTTCACCCCTATCGTTACTGGCCCACACTAGCTTCCCATGAAAATATGTTTATCTTCATTTTCAAATCTCTCTGGAGCCTTGCCCTCTGTCTCTGCAACCTCCTTCAGCCTTATAGAATTGGGGATAACCACATTCCCCTAATTGTGGCTGTTTGAATATCCCTGATTCTAATTGTTTAATACTGGGGCTGTACCTTCAGCTGCTGAGGCCTTAAATCTAGAAACCCTTCCTTAAACCTCTCCTTCACCTCACTTTCAATCTTCCCTTCCTCAAAATCCTCCTCAAATCCTCACTCCTAAGTTCATGTATTACTGCTCTCTTATGCTGCTCAGTCTCAAATTATTTTAAATAACATTCCTTGAGATATTTAGTACAGGCACTAGATTGATGTTGTTCATCGCTGTTATCTTACCACTCCCTCTGGGTAGTGACACCCTGGACAGTGCCTCCAATACTGAGCTCTTCCCAGAGCTCTGGTTTCCAATCACAGCGATGGCTGGAAGAGCCAGATCCTTATCCACACCAATCTTCTCAGCGAGTCGATAAGATCAATGCAAGGACGTATCTTCTCCTCATAGCTGTTATAGAACATCGTATCCATCGTCTGCAAATAAGCACAAGGAATAAACCCCTTTAGTAAAGTCCAAAATGATAGAAATATTTCTAAGTGGAACTAAATATTTTGACCATTGCTATGCAAGTCCTCTATTTCTTATCTGATGTTTGGTGGGTAACAGCAGAGTGTGCTTAATAAAAACTAAAAGAACTGTGGATGCTGTGTTATGGACCAGGACAGACTCCCGTCAACCGTTTCAAGGAAGTAGCCCAGACCCAAAATTTGCTAGTTGTTTAAGCAGATATAACACGGATATTCCAGGAGCGATGCAGCTGGTCAAATCACAGTTTTAAACAAAACAGAATTTATTTACAAGGTTACCGAATGAAACACAAAAGAACAGAATATAGAATAACAACCTATCTATAAACCCAACAGATTATCCCAGCTTAAGGCTGCTGTTCCAACAATCCCCATAAACACCCCTTGGCAAAATAGGAAAAATCAAACGCAAGTTCTGACAGGAGAGATGTCAGAGAGAGGGAGGATCAGCATGGACCTGCTTCTTCCACGTTGCTGTTTCTTAGACCAAAAGCCTCAAAACTGACTGTCTGCTTTCAGTGTACAGCCAGACTGGGAAAAAACCCATATCAAACCAAATAATAGCTGAGTTGTGAGAACTGGCCACTCCCATTTCATTGTAGAAGTTGTTTTTAACTTGAAAGCCTTTTTCCTGAGGCAGTATCTGTGAGCTATCATCAAAGTGGCCTGAAAACTCTTCAAACCCAGACACCCTGGAACCAGTGTCTTTACAACTGCTCTGGAAAAAAAAAAGCTAAGGACAACATAACCTTGTTAAAGGCGCATCATCATCATCACAGCTTTAAATCAGGAACAAAAACAGAGGTTGCTAGAAAAGCTCAGCAGGTATGGCAGCATCTGTGAAGAGAAATAAAAGTTAATATTTGGGGTCAGGTGACCCTTCCTCAAGCAGAGATGCTAGTCAAGGGAGTCATGTCATGGTCAGGCAATGTGTTAACTAATGAGAGTAAAGCAATGGGGACTGTATGTAATGCTGAAAAGATTACATTGGGCACTGTATGTATTTTCTGTGTGAATAAGCTATGAGTGATTCATAGGCTTTCATTTTGTTGCATAATCTTTCAAAATTAATTCATGAATTTCTTTGGTTGCATTTGTGTCACTACAATCCATGAATACTCAATACTCTAACCTTACAAATTTCACCAGTGGTATTTTGACACTGTTACAGGGCAGAGAGCTTTGTTGCTAGTCAGTTGGTGATTTTATTTCCGTGGATAGTAAAAAAATTCTATGTTACTATTCAGAGAAGAGACAAAAAAAAGCTGCAGATGCTTGAAACCAAAGTAGACAAGCAGGAGGCTGGAAGAACACAGCAAGCCAGGCAGCATCAGTGGAGAAGTGGAGAAGTTGATATTTCGGGTGTCCTCCTTCTTCAGGGCTGGGTGTGGGAGTGGGGGGAGCTGCAGATAAAGGGGGTGGCAGGGCAGGGTGGTGAGGTGGGGATGGGTGGGGAATAGTTCATCACTATTCAGAGAAGAGCAGAAGTGACCTCCCACTATCCAGAATGGTGCTTCATCCTAAAGTAGCACTGCTGTTTGTTGGGAGTTTGCTGTGTGCAATTTGAGTGTTGCAGTTCAACAATGGCTGCATTTCAAATGTCCATTGTTCACTGTACAGAACTTTGGGACATTCTGAAGTTGGAAAATATGCAATATAAATGCAAACATTTCTTTCTTTACCTAGAGAATGATCACTAACCTATAACTAACCTTCTTCTGCAAAGTGTCCCTTTCTGGAGAGTGTTGAAGGCCCAGGTAGGGTTCTTTGAGAGTACATGTACTATGAACCTGGATACAATTTTGTACAGTGGGCAGCAGCGTTGTTATTTCCTGCTGGCTGCCTTGCCATGTGGGCTGGTGTGGGATGTAGGTAAAGTAGTGTTACTTCTGCAATCATAATTACTTATACAAAGTAAATGAACTCACACCAGTGTGTAATTGTTTCAGCCAAGAGCTGAGTCAACAAGAATGGACACTATGTGGAGGAAATACATAATTGTTTTTGTATTAGCTAAAATTGTATGCAAGAATGAAATGTGACTGCAAAACAATGGTAGATATTACAGGCGAAGAGATAAGATGCTGTGAGGGGAGGAAGTTAAGCTAAATATGCCTGTACAAACAGTAGGTATAAACATCTGTTTCCCACTTTTACAGAAACACAGGAACAAACCCCAATTAAAAGGGTCATAAGGATCAGTATGGTAGGGGAAGGTACAGATGGAGGGAGTAGATAATGGTGAAGAAAGGATATGCCTAACAATGACCCACAGCGAGATGAGGTCAAACGGCCTTGTGAGGCCAGAAATAAGCATTTTGTCACAGACAAGGCCGGAAAAGGCAAGAGATAAACAGGAGTAATGGGTGCCGGTCTTAGGGAAGTGGAAGATGTAAACAAGGGAGGAGCAATGAATAAAAAAAGAAACCAAATTAGATAAATATCGTGTATTAATTGAATTTAGTGTGTGTGTCCCTTGCCTTGTAGACAATGGACATCACACCCTCTTGCAAGAGTAAAATAAAGGACACTACTGATTCAGATTTTGTCTCGGACTGCAATTATTGAAGTGTGTGAGCTTTGTTTCTCACAGCTGGGATGAGAGATTAGATCTTCTTCTGTGCTTTCTTGTCATTGGAAATTGGTTTTGAGCAAAACCTCTGCACACGAACAAAAATGTAGATGAATGTTAGTTGGTATAGTGCAGAAACAAAGATGAGGTAAAAATGAAATCTGGAACCACGAAAACCCAGAGACTGTTTCACTCAACAAATTTGACTTTCTTTGGATGAAATAAATCATAGAGTCAAAGGAGGCCATCATCATTTTCGAATAAAGACCTAGTTGGAGTGAGTGTGATATGACTGCCTTTGATGTTGCAAATTAAACAAAGCGTAGTTCCATAATGCAATGTTGCTGGGAAGGACACATGCATGTGTGTTACTGCACCTTACCTTTCTTTACCACTCTCATGGAGAAGTAATTGTCTCAAGGATAATTAAAAAGGAGAAAGGCTACGAGACTCACCTTCATTCATCCATCCAGAAATCCCGACAAATCCTATGAAAGGAATTGGATACATACTTGAACAGACAAAGGAAAGATTTAGGGACTGGGGCTTGGACTAGTTGAAAGGTTCTTTCAAAGAAATGGGAATCGCACAATGGGCCAAATAAGCTCTTTTAGCACTTATTATGGAACAGGCTTTGAGGAATTGTAGGGGGTGAGGGGGCTTGTAGTGAACTGACTGCAGATTAACATGAAGATTCTTAATTTATAGTTTGTCAGTCAGAGCTCCAGCATACGGATGAATTATGAATTGGCTTCCTCATTTTGTACTGTGATCTTTTGAAGGGAAAATCTTTCGTGAATATCTTTAGTGTCACCATGGTCCACTGATGCTCAGCATCTCAACAGTGTAACTTTACCAAAGCTTGCTTGACATTATTGTAGGGCAGTGAGCTTCATTGCTGCCTTAACTAGGCAACTGGTTAAATGGATGGTTAAAGGATCCTATGTTACTAGTTAAAGAAGGGCATGAGGGTCCTCCTGACATGCTGAATGAGGTTTCTCCCTCAAACAGCATTGCTATTGGCTGAGGATTTGTTACATGCAAATTGCCTATTGCAATCTGGCAGGGAAGACATTTCAAAAGCCCATTGCTAGTCATAAAGCACTTTGGAACATCATGAGGTTGCAAAATGTGCCGTGAAAAATTAAAATATCTGCTGAGATGGTATAGGCTGACTTTGATTGTTCACTAACCTTCTCCTGTAGAGTGGAGGATGTTGTGGGTGGAATTCAGTCACAGACGAGAGTGCTTTGAGAACAGTGTGAGCTTCTGGAAGTGTCTGTGCAGTGGGTACACTGTGGACTCATTAGAATTGGCATTTCATTAATATCAGTGAGAACTGCAACATTTCCTCCACCACATTCCTCCCTGTACATGGATGACGTCGCCGTTTTCTGCTCGGATCCGCTGTCCGTGCGCAGACTCATGTGCATATGTTACCAGTTCGAATGGGTTTCAGGGGCCAAGGTAAACCAAGGCAAGAGCGAGGCCATGCTCTTCGGGAACTGCGCCGACCAATCCTCAATCCCCTTCACCGTCAGGACCGACCACCTGAAGGTGCTGGGTATTTGGTTCGGGAGGGCTGGGGCGTGCGCCAAGTCTTGGGAGGAGCATATCAGAAAAGTGAGGCAGAAACTGGGCAGATGGAAGCTACAGTCACTCTCCATCGTGGGAAAAAACCTGGTCATCAAGTGTGAGGCACTGTCATTGCTATTATACTTGGCACAGGTCTGGCCTATTCCCAGAGCCTGTGCCGCTGCAGTCACCGGGGGCCATCTTCCAGTTTATATGGAGGTCAAAGATGGACCGGGTCCGAAGGGACTCGCTGTACAAAGATCTGGGCAACGGGGGAAAAAATACACCCAATGCCACCCTCACCCTGATGGCCACCTTTGTGTGTGGCTGCATCAAGCTGTGCGTGGATCCCTGGTACGCAAACACCAAGTGTCACTACATACTGAGGTTCTACCTATCCCCGGTGTTGCGAAGGATAGGCCTGGCCTCGCTGCCGCGGAACGCTCCAAGTAGTTGGACTGTTCCGTATCACCTGTCCTTCGTGGAGAAGTTTATGAAGAAAAATACCTTTGACCACAAGTCCATCAGGAAGTGGTCAGCACGTAGTGTCCTTGAGACCCTTCGGGAAAAGGAGAGGGTGGATCCTATCGAGCGGTTCCCTGAGCAGACTGTCAAAGCCATTTGGCAGAATGCCTCATCGCCAGAACTTTCCAACTAGCACCAAGACATGGCTGGCTGGTGGTGAGAAGGGTTCTGCCTGTAAGATTCTTTATACACGCCCGAACTCTCAGCCGCACTGCACATTGCCCTCGAAGTGGCTGCGGGGGGGACGAGACTGTCACACACCTCCTTCTGGAATGTGCCTACCCAGAAGAAGTCTGGAGAGGAATGCAGTGGTGTTTGTCGAGGTTCGTCCCGAGCGGCGCCGTGACGCGGGACTCCGTGCTCTACGGCCTGTTCCCCAGGACGCACACGGAGAGGAACATCAACTGTGCCTGGAGGATCATCAACTCGGTGAAGGACCCTCTCTGGACGGTCCGAAACCTGTTGATCTTCCAGCTGAAGGAGTTGACCCTGACTGAGTGTTGCAGACTGGCACATTCCAAGGTCCAGAACTATGTGCTGAGGGACGTGCTGAAGCTTGGGGCAGCTGCCGCCAAGGCGCGGTGGGGAAAGACCACCGTGTAACATCTGCCTGCCTAACGAAGAACAGGGGGCCCATGCAGTCATTTGGGCTCCGCTAACACCTCAGCTAAATATATGGACGTATGATTGATAAACATACAGACCTGTATATAAAAATGATAAATTCTGATCTCTGTATGTAAATGTTTACGTATGTATGGCATGACCCCCCAACTGTACAGACCGTCAAATTATTTTATGAATAAAGTATATTTTTGAAATATAAAAAAAGTCTGTGCAGTGGGTACACTGTGGACTCATTAGAATTGGCATTTCATTAATATCAGTGAGAACGGCAACATTTCCTCCACCACATTCCTGGCAGAAACCTGACCCCTAAAAATTACAGATTGTTCAGATTTGATTTTAAAAAATGTCAGAAGCGATTTTTATATGTTTGATTCCTGGAATGTGAATTCCTGCAATATGATTGGCTGCTGACAGCCTGAATATAGTTCTTCTGTTGCATGTTGGGAAAGTCTCAGTATAAAAAAAATGACAATTAATTACAGTAGCACTACACAGAGCTGGAGCTGGTATTCTTGCTAAGGAAACCATTAGATCCCTCAGTGAGATGTTCTTCAGGTCCTTAGCAGGTACCCATGCTCCATGGTTGACCATAAACTTGAAACCAAGGCCATGATAAATGACAAGAGTTTTTTTCTGCCTATAGTCTATTTGGGGGAGAGAAACTTTGGTTTCAACTTTGAGTTGGAAGATAGAGTTCCTCTACAGTGAGGGTGTAATAATGTTCTCTAGGTATTGTACTGGATTGATGTCCAGTGAGAAACATACAGTATTGACTTAGTTGGGCAATATTATATATTTTGCTGAGTCATTTGCCCTCACCTCACACTCAGATAGCAAAAAGGCAGAGGATGGAGGGCTCAATACTGCTCTGGTAAGTTTCCAGAAGCCATTTATCATCCAATTGAGCAATGAACTGGCTCAGAGTAAGAATTTGGCGCCCTCTTGAGGGGAAGTTGTGCCTCCAAGAAACAATGGCCAACCAGATGACTGTCAGCATGCAAGTCTTGGCAAGAGCATTGGGAGGGGTGGCAGCTGCTGAAACTGGGAAACCCCGGGGTGAGCAGGAATAGATGGGGCAGTGTATTGGGGGGTAACCAATGCACAAAGTGGGGTCTGAAAAGGACGCACCCCATCCCTCCATTACTAATGGCACCAAGTGGAACCTGGCTGGTTTTATCCCTAAATCACTCCTCCTTGTGACAAACTGCCACAAATGCATCCACTTGTGGGCTTCCAATGGACTAAAGACAGGTGGACCATTCACTGTCAATTATAAAAGATGAAATTAAGACTCATTTGGATAGCAGTAACAGGATAGGTCAGAGTCAGCATGGATTTATGAAGGGGAAATTGTGCTTGACTAATCTTCTGGAATTTTTTGAGGATGTAACTATGAAGATGGACAAGGGAGAGCCAGTGGATATAGTGTACCTGGACTTTTAGAAAGCCTTTGATAAGGTCCCGCATAGGAGATTAATGAGCAAAATTAGGGCACATGGTATTGGGGGCAAGTACTGACTTGAATTGAAAATTGGCTGACTGATAGGAAGCAAAGAGTAGTGATAAACGAGTCCCTTTCAGAATGGCAGGCGGTGACCAGTGGGGTAATACAAGGTTCTGTGCTGGACCGCAGCTGTTTACAATATGTATTAATGATATAAATGAAGGTCTTAAAAGTAATATTAGCAAATTTGCTGATGACACAAAGCTGAGTGGCAGGGTGAAATGTGAAGAGGATGTTATGAGAATAAAGGATGACTTGGACAGGCTAGGTGAGTGGACGGATGCATGGCAGATGCAGTTTAATGTGGATAAATGTCTGGTTATCCACTTTGGTGGCAAGAACAGGAAGTCAGATTACTATCTAAATGGAGTCAAGTTAGGTAAAGGGCACAATAAGATCTAGGTGTTCTTGTACATCAGTCAATGGAAGCAATCATGCAGGTACAGTAGGCTGTGAAGAAAGCTAATGGCATGCTGGCCTTCATAACAAGAGAAATTGAGTATAGGAGCAAAGAGGTCCTTCTGCAGCTGAAAAGGCCCTGGTGAGACCGCACCTGGAGTATTCTGTGCAGTTTTGGTCTCCAAATCTGAGGAAGGACATTCTGACTATTGAGGGAGTACAGCGTAGGTTCATGAGGTAAATTCCCGGAATTGCAGGACTATCATATGTTGAAAGATTGGAGTGATAGTGCTCTTAACGATAGTGGAATCAAGGGTTATGGGGATAAGGCAGGAACAGGATACTGATTGTGGATGATCAGCCATAATCATAATGAATGGTGGTGCTGGCTAGAAGGGCCGAATGGCCTACACTTACATCTATTGTCTGTTGCCTCCTCCACTGCCTCACATTAAATTGTCATGTGATCATGTGCCAGGAAGGGTGCCCATGGCATCCCATCTAATTTTACACCCCCCCCTACCCCCACCTGCCCACCCCTTCTTACCACCTAGGGGCACAGGGTGACTGACATTCTGCCCCGTTATCCTGCTTCTGAGTCCAATGGATTCTGCTCAGATTCCCAAGATCCCAGCTTTAAATACTGAACTGACATCCTGCAGAGGTACTCACACTTTTCCACTCCTATCATGAGCAGCAAGTATGACTTAGATGGCATGCTGAAGATTCAAAAACTGTGCGCAAATCATCTCTTACAGAGAATTTGGCCAAAAATACAAAACAAATCATACTTGTTCAACAGGCTTTCATACATCTCTCCCGATTTTGAAGACAATGTCAATGGTAATAATGAGATATTTGAGGAGAAAATGAGGTCTGCAGATGCTGGAGATCAGAGCTGAAGATGTGTTGCTGGAAAAGCGCAGCAGGTCAGGCAGCATCCAGGGAACAGGAGAATCGACGTTTCGGGCATATGCCCGAAACGTCGATTCTCCTGTTCCCTGGATGCTGCCTGACCTGCTGCGCTTTTCCGGCAACACCATTTCAGCTAATAATGAGATATGTACACTCTCAACCAAGGTCAACTAAATTTTGCAGTATAATATATAGATTCCCAACTCAGTATGGATTTCTTTTGAAGGGATTTGAAGTCCTGGTCGAGTGGACCACACCCTTGGGTGCTTGCCGACAGTATTTTATGAGGAAACCTGCTGATGCACAGTGTGGTCAGAACTAATGCAAACACTACCAAGGTAAAAACATTCGTCCTTTCCTCAAATAAAGGGTGAAAGACGAGAACAGCAATGTTGCAATAAGTGATTATGTGCGATCTGCCTGAACATAGACCCCGACTCATTGCCCGCTGGTGCATCATGTTGTGCTTCTTCCTGTCAGTGATAGTTTCCCACTTTCAGGGACAGGGCAAGGAGGTAACGTCCCAAGTCAGCCCGAAAGGGAACTGAACCAATGCTGTTAGCATGATTTGACATCACATTCTCGACAAGTCAACCAACCAACCTTTGCAATGAAATGTAACTCAATGTATATCGGTCTCTTAATTAGGATGTTGCAAAACCTGTAAGGGTTCAGAAAATATTTTCCAGGATGTTGCCAGGGCTGGAGGATTTGTTTCCTGAAGAAGGGCTTATGCCCGAAACGTCGATTCTCCTGTTCCCTGGATGCTGCCTGACCTGCTGTGCTTTTCAAGCAACACATTTTCAGTGGAGGATTTGAGCTACAGGGAGTGGCTGAATAGGTTGGGGCTATTTTCCCTGGAGCATTGGTGTCTGAGGGGTGATCTCAGAGGTTTATAAAATCATAAGGGTATGGATAGAGTGAGTAGCCAAGGTCCTTTCCCCAGGGCTAGGGGAGTCCAAAACTAGAGGGCATAGATTTAAGGTGAGAGGGAAATATTTGAAAGCGACCTAAGGGCAACTTTTTCACGCAGAGGGTGGTGTGTGTATGGAATGAGCTGCCAGAGGAAGTGGTGGAGGCTAGGACAGTTACGACATATAAAAGGCCTCTGGATGGGTATATGAATTTTTTAATTTATTTGTTTTGAGGGAATGTGGGCTTGGCTGGCTGGCTAGAATTTATTGCATGTTCCTAGTTGCCCTTGAGAAGGTGGTGGTGAGCTGCTTTCTTGAACTGCTGTTGAAGGTTGACCCACAATGCCATTAGGGACGGAATTCCATTTGGGAAAGGTTTTGAGGGATAGGGGCCAAATGCTGGCAAATGGAACTAGATTGAATTCGGATGTCCGGTCGGCATGGACGAGTTGGACCAAAGGGTCTGTTTGCGTGATGTACAGCTGTCTGACTCTATAAACATGCCGGGCCAATATTGTCATTCATTAATGACCTTCGCTGAATTCAATTTTGTCTGTCATATATCTACCCATTCAACTGGTCTGTCAATGTCCTCCTGAATTCTGCTCCTATTCTCCTCTTTGTTTAGTAAATTTCTGAATTTTGTGCCATCTACAAACTTAAATATTGACCCTTATACTCATCTCAGCTCATCAATATCAATAGAAAGAGCAATTATCCTAATACAAACTCCTGGAGAGCACTGCTGTATATCTCCCTGTGTTCTCTCTGGTTGTCTGACTAACATCTGTCAGCTGCCACCATTTTCATTAATGTGGCTGAGGTTAACAAGATAATTTGTTTTTGTGATGTTCATTGAGGGATAGATAATGGTCATGACCTTGGGGATAACTATTCTGCTCTTCTTCCAAAGTCCATATGCTTTGAACACAGATTAGAATGCTGCCAATGAGCCAAGGGTGATCATTGGCCACTGAATCTATTCAGTGCTATTTCTCAGTTCAGCAACATGTTGTTGTTGTTGTTGTGATTGAGGTGGCCTTAAGTATGTCTCTATCAGTAAGTCACAACATTTCATATGAAATAATAAGGTTTCTTCAAATCTGTCACATCAAAATGTCAGTTAACGTAAATGGTGAGACTGGAGGTGAGATGCATTAATGTCACAATATGAAGGGAAATATCTGACCCACACTGCACCTGTCCTCTGTGATATTGTAGATTTCAGAACTTTAATGACTGTTCATGGAGAACTAGAGGGCATAGGTTTAGAGTGAGAGGGGAAAGATATAAAAGAGACCTAAAGGGCAACATTTTCACGCAGAGGGTGGTGTGTGTATGGAATGAACTGCCAGAGGAAGTGGTGATGGCTAGTTCAATTGCAACATTTAAAAGGCATCTGGATAGGCATATGAATAGGAAGGGTTTGGAGGGATATGGGCTGGGTGCTGGTAAGTGGGACTAGATTAGGTTGGGATGTCTAGTCGGCAAGGACAAGTGGGACCAAAAGGTCTGTTTCCTTGCTGTACATCTCTATGACTCTATGACTCTAAGTGGTGCTATGAGATCTTTCACATTTACTTGATCAGATACAAGGAGCTTTGTTTTCACATTTCATCTGAAAGACAAATTACAGTTATAGTCTGCTTTCTACCCCTGAATCAGTTTTGTGTCAATGCTGATGGGCTTCAGGTTTGTCTCAAAGTTATGCCTTCTTGATTTGTAACATTAAGAAGGGTGAAAATTACTTTTCAAAACTTATGGGGAGGAAATAAAGAAGTAGACATAATAGATACACTGAAACATCTGGTAGATAAATAATTGCATTGTGCGTAAACCAACAGAGCAAATAGTTGACAGAATGTAAAAAAATGAAGAACAACATACCTGTGCACCCTCGATAGAGTATCTGATCAATCTGAGCTGCAAAACAGGAAGCTGACAGACATTATGAAGTCTATCTGACATGCCTCCACCCATCGACAAACTATTTTGCATAAATTTCTATTTTATTAAAAGTACACTGCTGTTTCTTACAAATAACTAATTGCTCACTTACTGGCACACAGATTTTAAGATGAATGTGAAGGAAAATAAGCACTTGCATTAATATAGCATCATGACATCCTTTACAGCAAATGCAGAGTTTATTGAAACATGATATAGGCAATGTGGCAGCTAATTTGTGCATGGCAAGCTGCCACAAACAGCTTTGAGAGAAGGTCTAGAAGAATTGTATTAGCAGTGTGTCTTCTGCCAACCCACTTGAACAGGAAGTTGATGTCATTGCTATCATCCTTGTATGCCTGCATTACACTGGAACTGGAAACTTGTGAATTTGTTGTCGCTTCCTCCGCAACCCTCACTGCCCTGTCCTCTCTCACTCACCTCCCTGACCTCTATACTCTTCGCTCCTCCAATCTTCACTCCCTTTGCTGCCTTGTACTCCATTTCCCCCATTGCCCTGGCCCACCCTTCCACCCCTCTCTCCTCTGCTCTCCTCTGCTCTCCTCCTGCCTCCACGAACCATTCTCTGTGTAAAAAAATTGTCCCTCATGTCCTTTTTAAATCTTTCTCTGCTCACCTTAAAAATATGCTCCCTAGTCTTGAACTCTCCGACTGTAGGAGCAAGATCCTTGCTATTCACCTTATCTGTGCCTGTGATGATTTTACAAACAGTCAACTGCACAGTTTGTAAACTACAGTGGGTCAATTTTTCTCTCTCCTTTATTACAGTGATTCCCCTTCCAAATCTTTTTTCAAGAATGCAATGCTTTCTGTGCTGATATGTGCAGAACTGTGCGGCACTTATTTGGATCTACATACTCTGGAACCCAAGTTTCCTTGAACAATTCATCCCCTCCCCTTTAATGGGCAAGCACACTGAGGATCTTTTTTTTTACTTATTCATTCATGAGATAAGGGCCAGCTTTATTGCCCAGAGGCAGTTAAGAATCAGCCACAGTGTCTCACACCTGCACAAAAAAAAAGGAGTTCACTGGCCACCCGGGTGTTTTCCTGGCTTCCTGGTGGTGGAATTTGAATAAAGATTCGTGCACTTTGTGTCTTTCACTGTGTCTCACACCTGCACACACACACCATGGGTGCTGGTGATAAAATAAGCACTACCGCACTTAGGTGGTAGTGTGGGGGTTAAAATAATAAAAAAAAATTAACAGGGGATCTGGGTAGATTAAAAAAAAAATAAATAAATAGGGAAAAAAAATATAAACAGGAGATGCGGGGATCTGGGGTGGAGGGTGCTGCACGCAGCAGTCCCCTGCATAAAAAAAAGGAAAAAAAAAAAAAAAAAAAAAAGAATCAGCCACAGTGTCTCACACCTGCACAAAAAAAAAGGAGTTCACTGGCCACCCGGGTGTTTTCCTGGCTTCCTGGTGGTGGAATTTGAATAAAGATTCGTGCACTTTGTGTCTTTCACTGTGTCTCACACCTGCACACACACACCATGGGTGCTGGGGAAAAAATAAGCACTACCGCACTTAGGTGGTTGTGTAAGAAAAAAAAGAAAAAAAAAAGCAAAAAGAGGAATGTTTGATTTAGAAGAAAGAAGAAAAAAAGAATCAGCCACATTGCTGTGGGTCTGGAGTCACATAGTTCAGACCAGGTAAGGATGGCAGTTTTCTTCTCTATAGGACATTAGATTACAACAGATTACAACTGGATCTTGACCAAATTGGCCAATGGGCTGACAAGTGGCAGATGGAGTTTAATTCAGATAAATGCAAAGTGCTGCATTTTGGGAAAGCAAATCTTAGCAGGACTTATACACTTAATGGTAAGGTCCTAGAGAGTGTTGCTGAACAAAGAGACCTCAGAGTGCAGGTTCATGGCTCCTTGAAAGTGGAGTCGCAGGTAGATGGGATAGTGAAGAAGGTATTTGGTATGCTTTCCTTTATTGGTCAGAGTATTGAATACAGGAGTAGAGAGGTCATGTTGCGGCTGTACAGGACATTGATTAGGCCACTGTTGGAATATTGTGTGCAATTCTGGTCTACTTCCTATCGGAAAGATGTTGTGCTCCTTGAAAGGGTTCAGAAATGATTTACAAAGATGTTGCCAGGGTTGGAGGATTTGAGCAGAGGCTGAACAGGCTGGGGCTGTTTTCCCTGGAGCATTGGAGGCTGAGGACCCTATAGAGATTTACAAAATGATGAGGGGTATGGATAAGGTAAATAGGCAAAGTCTTTTCCCTGGGGTCGGGGAGTCCAGAACTAGAAGGCATAGGTTTAGAGTGAGAGGGGAAAGATATGAAAGAGATCTATGCAGCAACTTTTTCACACAGAGGTGGTACGTGTATGGAATGAACTGCCAGAGGATGTGGTGGAGGCTGGTACAATTGCAACATTTAAAGGCATTTGGATGGGTATATGAATAGGAAGGGTTTGGAGGGATATGGGCCGGGTGCTGGCAGGTGGGACTAGATTGGGTTGGGATATCTGGTCGGCATGGACGGGTTGGATGAAGGGTTTGTTTCCATGCTGTACATCTCTATGACTCTATGACTGTAGTGAACTAGACTGGTTTCCCCCCAAGTATCAATTCATGGTCTTCATTCCAGACTTTTAGAGAATTCAAATTCCACCATCTGTTGTAGTGGAATTCAAATTGGCATCCCCAGAACGTTACCTGGGTCTCTGGATTAACAGTCCAACAATAATACCAGTAGGCTATTGCCTTTGACTTGGCACTGATTATATAATATGAAAGATATTGAATCAATTACCTGTTACAGATCTCTATTTTACTTTGATGGAATTGAAGATTGCGGAGGGTCTATAACAAACATCTCAATGCTAATTTTGCACCATTACTTAAAGTCAAAACTAACTCCATTATTTTAAAAAATCAAATCTGTTTAACAGTAAATGGGGAAAACATTCACGCTGTCAGATGTTTAATAGCTCTTTGAAATTTCTATCCAATTAGGCTCATTTTGATCCTTCTGTTTTTTACCAATTTTAATCCTTTATTCTTCCAAGCTTGCCTGTATCTGTTGCACGTCCCCAATTTCCCTTCAGGCGGTGGTGATGAGTCATTTTCTTGAACTGTTGCAGCTCACATGGGACTTTTAGGGAGTTGCAGCCTTCTGAACCCCCAAAGTATCAGGGTTGTGTGTGACTTGGAGAGAAATCTGCAACATTCCCACAGCTCCTACCAGCTGGTGGATCTGATACATTTGGAAGGTGCTGTCAGAAGAGGTGGTGAATCTTGTACATAGTGACTACGTATATATATCTTGGGCCAGGAGTCACATTTGGAGCAGACCTGGAAAGGATGGAAGAATCCCATCCTCATCTCCTGCAGGACATTAGTGAACCAGACAAATATTAACAAATCCGATTCACGGAACTGGCTGCCATTAGCTTTATGATTGACTGTGCTGGATTTGAACTCATGTCTTTGAGAGTAATAGCCAGGATGTCTGGGCTACCATTAACATTCCCATAATAACTATCCTCGACACTCATAAAGTTGAATTTTTCCAGTATGGAAAGAGGCCCTTCAGCTCAACATGTCTGTGCCAATCATCAGACTGCCATTTTCCTGCACTGGACCCTTTGTATGCCAAGGTATTTCGAGTATTCGTCTAAATACTTATATATTTTAAAGGTTCCTGCCTCTACACTGTTTTATATATATCTTTCAACATTAGCATCCAAACCTATGTCCTCCATGACCAGAAGATACTGGGAACACCACCAACTGCAAGTTCCCCTTTGAGTCACTCATGATCCTGATGTGGAAATGTATCACCTTTCTTTCCCTGTTGCTGGGTCAAAATCCTGAAAGCGTCCTATATCCTGGTGGTCTGGTGAGTGCACCTACAATACAAGGACTGCCACAGACCACCATCACCATGGCAATTAGGGGTGGGAAATAAATGCTGGCCTCGATGATACTCAGGTGCCATGAGTATATAAAAACAAAATACTGTCCTTGTCAATATCTTATCTACCACTGTTAGTACCTTAATATCTTCACTGAGGTGGCACTTGGTTTGAAAAAGGTTAAAATTTGTAGGCACATGGATTTCCTTCATCTATCCATTGCAATATATTTCATATTTGTGTAAAAAATGATTTGTTTGCTGGGTTTCTGGATTTTTCTGTTGTTCACTCCTGACAACTTGGGTGTCACTGGCTGGGCCAGCATTTATTGCCCATCCCTAGTTGCCCTTGAGAAGGTGGTGGTGAGCTGCCCTCTCGAACAACTGCAGTCAACGTGTGGTGGATCGACCCACAAAGTCGTGAAGGATTTAGGGGGAGTCACAGGATTTTCACCCAAGTTCACTGAGAGCTCCTGGCACAGATTCTGAAGTCAGTGCTGGATGTGGGATGGGTGACGCCAGATCTGTCCAGGAAATCAAAACTCTGAGAGAAACGAAACCAAATCATGTGATTCCTGGTAAAGGGAAATGAAACAGAGAAAGAGAGAGACGGAGGGAAACAACAGCAGAGCCGGTTGAAGTGCGGTAAGTCTGCAACTTAGCTCATGCAAGGTAAACTAAACGATTTCTGCTGTGATTTTTAACTGTTGCTCTGAGATTAAATTTTTGAAAATTTCGGGGCTTTTGGGTGGAGTATCAGGGCCTGATCTTTACCTCAGGCAGGAGGCTGGAAGAACAACACAGTAAGTCAGGGAGGATCAGGAGGTGGAGAGGTCGGCATTTCGGGTGTAACCCCTTGTTCAGAAACGTCGACGTCTCCAGCCCCTGATCACGGTGTTGTTCTTCCAGCCTCTTGCCTGTCTATTCTGGATTCCAGCATCTGCAGTTTGTTTTTGTGTCTCTGAGCAGTATTTTAGCGACCGTTCGGAAAATGGAGTTCTCTTCAGATTGCTATTTTGCCTGAAACTTCTGTGTACAACTCGAGTCATGAGTAGAAGTTAGGTTTTAATGGAATTCAGTTTCCCTTTTTAGAAATCTCCCACTGTTGCCGACGCTCCGGTTAATTCACGCCTTGGTTAAACGCCACAGCGAATCTTTATTTGTTCTCTGGTCAATAGAGAATTGAAGGTGTTTGTTTTATAAAGGCAACAGCATTGCCCTGTCTGTTAGTGGATTTTAGAGGTGACGTTAAACTAGTTAAATCCAAACAAACTAGTTAAATCCAAACAGCACCAGGTTATAGTCCAACAGGTTTAATTGAAAGCACACTAGCTTTCGGAGCGTCACTCCTTCATCAGGACGAGCACCAATTAAACCTGTGCTTCCAGTTAAACCTGTTGGACTATAACCTGGTGTTGTGATTTTTAACTTTGTACACCCCAGTCCAACACCGGCACCTCCAAATCACTCCATCAATGAGGTCGTGCTTACTAGGTGAAAAGTGTTAGAAGGACATGGGCAATCTCCCCTGAGGGGGCAAGAGGATATTTTAGTATTGTTTGCCAAGGCAAGCTGGTTAGAGGAAAATAGATGGCAACAATATTTTCAGACACATCTGAAAATTAAGCCAAGTGCCGCTAAAAAGGGACAGAGGTCTTGGAAGGTGCTCGACGTTGTGGGAATATTACTCAGCTAATTACACAGAAGCTCTCATTAATGGTCTTGGGGATGCAAGAACAGACACAGGCCCTATGACCCACTAAGATTGCACCAATATGTTATGTGTTGCTAAACTAAAAGCCTTTCGCTTCTATGTGGTCCGTGTCCCTCTATTCCCTGCCTATTTATATATCTGTTTTAAATACATCTGCCTACAACACCACCAGCACCTCTGGCAAGGTATTCCGGGCACTTACCTCCTCTGTGTTTAAAAATAATCTTGCCTCTCACATCTCCTTTAAACCTTCTCCCTTTTACCTTAAACCAATGTCCCCTAGTAACTGATATTTCTATCCTATGGCTTCAAATCAAATTCCGTCAAAAAAAAACCTGGAATTAAGAGCTTCACAGAATCCCTACAGTGTGGAAACAGGACATTTGGCCCAACAAATCCACACTGAACCTACGAAGAGTAATGTACCCAGATCCATTCCCCTACATTTACCCCTGAGTAATGCACCTAACCTACACATCTCTAAACAATTTAGCATGGCCAATTCACCTAACCTGCACATCATGGGAGGAAACCCATACAGACAGTCGCCCGAGGCTGGGATTGAACCTGGGTCCCGGGCACTGTGAGGCAGCAGTGCTAACCACTGAGCTACCTTGTAAGCAATTTCTTCCGAATTCATTTTGGGATCTAGTTTAAATTATTGACTTTAAACTTAATATAGATATAATATCTAATTAGTCATATTGGTAACTGTGTGGGCCATTTCACTTTACATTTTGGCTCACAGAGTAGTGGGACTAAAGAAGATACATTTTCTGTACTCCAGTCCTTGGTCATGACTCATAGTTAGAGATGAGCAGCAAGAGCAATAGCTCCTAATTATGGACACAAAAACATGGAAAATAAGAGCAGGAGTAAGCCATTTAGTCCTTTCACTCTGCTCTGCCATTCAGCATAATCATGGCTGACCATCCAACTCAGTACCCTCTTCCTGCTTTCTCCCCATCTCCTTCAATCTTCTCAGCCCCAACTCCTGCTTCATAGAATGCCAACAGTGTGGGAGCAGATCATTCACTCCATCAAGTCCACATTGCCTCTCTTAAGAGCATCCCACCCAGACCCATTCCTGTAACCCTGGACATCATGGGCAATTTAGCATGGCCAATCCACCTCATCTGCATATTTTTGGACTGTAGGATGAAACCCATGCAGACACAGGGAGAATGTACAAACTCCACAAATAAATAGTTGTCCAAGGCTGGAATTGAACTCAGGTCCTGGCGCTGTGAGGCAGCCATTCTAACCACTGAGCCACTGTGCCTGCCTCTTGAATACAATATTTGGCCTCGACCCCTTTATGTGGCAGTGAATTCCACAGGCTCACCACTCTCCGGGTAAAGACATTTCTCCTCGTCGCTGTCTTACCCTATACACGTAGTGCAGTTTAAAACCCAATTGGACCAGCAAAAATGAATAAAGTCGCTGATTCACCAATAACTTGTGGTGCAGTCGCTCACTCCCTTTCTGCTACCTTGACAAACAGACTCCACCATATCACCTCTCGTGGTCCCTTGAATTTCAGCAGCAGACATCCTTCACTGTTGATGTGCTTCTTCAGCTACGTATGTGTTTGTCCACCACTGCTGCTCAGTCTAATCCTTATGCAATGCATTGGCTCCTGCTCACATTCTCACCTGCACATTTTATCAAGGAGAAAGTAAGGACTGCAGATGCTGGAGATCAGAGTTGAGTGTGGCACTGGAAAAACACAGCCAGTCAGGCAGCATCCGAGGAGCAGGAAAGTCCACGTTTCGGGAATAAGCCCTTCATCAGGAATGAGGCTTGTGGGTCGGGGCTAGGAAATAAATGGGAGGGGGATGCGGTTGGGGGGAAGATAGCTGGGAAAGCAATAGGTGGATAAAGGTGAGGGAGAAGGTGATAGGTCAGAGGGGGGAGATGATGGATGGGTCTGGAGGGCGGTGCCGAGTTGGAGGCTTGGAACTGGGATAATGTGGGTGGAGGGGAATTGAGGAAGCTGTTGAAATCCACATTGATCCCATGTGGTTGCAGGATCCCAAGGCTGAATATGAGAAGTGAGGCGTACCTCCTCCAGGCGTCGGGTGGTAACGATTTGGTGGTGGAGGCGGCCCAGGACCTGCATGTCCTTGACGGAGTGGGGGGGTGGGGTTTAAGTGTTCAGCCATGGGGCAGTGGGGTTTGTGGATGCGGCTGTCCCAGAGATGTTCTCTGAAATGACCTGCAAGAAGGCATCCTGTCTCCCCGATGTAGAGGGGACCACACCAGGTGCAACGGATGCAGTAGATGACATCGGTAGAGGTGCAAGTGACTTTCTGACGGATGTGGACCTTTTATCAACCCTTAGAACAGAAGGAGATGGGAACTAAACCCACAAATAGCCCAGCTAATATGTGTAGAGGTATTCCTGGAGTTAAATGGACTCCCGGAATTGCTCGTATTTGGAGATGGTGTACTAGTATTCTTGGTGGACTAGTAATCCAGAGTAGACAAGCAGGAGGCTGGAAGAACACAGCAAGCCAGGCAGCATCAGGAGGGAGAGAGACACAGCAAGCCAGGCAGCATCAGGAGGTGTTTTTCCAGCTTCCTGCTTATCTACCTTGGATGCAGTTTTTTTTGTCTCTCATAATCCAAAGACCCACATACTGCTCTGGGACTCCAGTTGGAATCCTATTCAAGATGATTGCGCAAGCTGAATTCAAAATATCTGATGAAGACTGTAATGGTGACCATTAAACCATTGCTTATTGTCATAAAAATCCATCTGATTCACTAATACCTCTTAGGGAAGGAAATTGGCTATGTTTACCGAGACCTGGGTCACACAGAATTACAGACTCATTACAACATGGTTCACTCTTAACTGCAACCTGAAATGACCAAAGAAGCCACTCACCTGTTTCAAACTGTTAATAATGTCTCAGACCAGTCAAGCAAAAACCTGACATACTCTCAGAATTGTACCTTACAGGCAATGTGCCAGACATCAGTATCACTATCGCTAGATACATTCTGTCTGACTAGCAGGATAGACCCAGCAAACCTGAACGTACAGTGGTATACAGCCACAAGGGTCTCCACTGTTGACTACAGACCTGATGGAGTCTCACAGTTTCTTGCCCATGTTTGACCTGATGCCATGTATCCTTCCTCCCCTCTGTAATGAATCAGTGGTCCTCTTGAAGGAAGCATTGAGGGTGGCATGGTGCATTCTGTACTCTGGATGGAGGACTTCAATGTCCACCACCAAGAGTGGCTTTGTAGCACCACAACTGATTATACAGATGGAGTCCTAAAGGACATAGTAACTATGACCACATCCAACAAGAGAGAATCAAAATATCACCCCTTTGACATTCAGTGGTGTTGTCATCACTGAATTCTCCCACGATCAACATCCTGGGGGTTAGATTAAGCAGAAACCAAACTGGATTAGCCCTTTAAGTACAGTGGTTACGAGAGCTGGTCAGAGGCTAGGGATACCACAGCATGACCACCATCTAAAAGGCATAAGTCAGGAGTGTGATGAAATACTCCCTACTTGCCTGGATGGGTACAGCTCAACATCACTCATGAAATTTGACACCATCCAGGACGAAGAAGCCCACATGATTGGTCCACATCCACAGTCATTCACACCCTCCCCACCATTCACATCTTCCCCACCATTCACCCCTTCCACAACAATGGTCATTAGAAACAGTGTGTGCTATTTACAAAATGCACTGTGGAAATTTGCCAAGGGTCCTTGGACAGCACCTTCCAAATCCAAGACCACTTCAAGTACAAGGACAAGGGCAGCAGATACTTGGGAACATCATTGCCTACAAGTTCCTCTGCAAGCTTCTCACCATTCTGAGTTGGGGGTATTTTTCTATTCCTTCAGTGTTGCTGGGCTGAAAATCCAGGAATTCCCTCCCTCATTAAAGAAGGCAGTTCACCATCACCTTCTCAAGGGCAAATTGGGATGAATAATAAATGTTGATCCAGCCAATGATGCCCACATCCCACAAATTAATTTAGGAAAAGATAGGGAACTTGCAGATAGCTGGTGACATAATTACAAAGATTTCTGGCACATGTGGTGATTGTATTTCACGAATAATTAAGTGAAAGGAAAACCATTTATTGTAATTGCAAAGATTTCTACTTAATAACATATAACTCCTACGTATTTTTGATTTTTCAGGTTCTCCACAAGGTGAACCAGAGCTGCTGCTGAGGACGGTTAATGAAAGGAGCTTATTCCCTCTAAAGGTGCACTGATACAAGTGTATGCCAGGATCGATACTTCTGCCTTTGGTGGGTCCACTTAGACGGTTAATTACATGTTCATCTGACTAACTCACAAGTGATCACAAACAGACACACTGGTAACAGAGACTGCTGGTGAGGGTCTTATTCAGGTTGGGGGTCAGGGAATTGCTACTCTCCCTGAGATCTGCACAGCTGCTAAAGCTGAGGGCTACCATTGAGGGGACCCTCCTGGAACGTCAAACAAACAGAAGTTAAAGTTATTTTAAAATTCTCTTATTTCCTCATAACTTTGATGTTAAATGCTGTTATTTTCCACCCAGCCATACCAGTGGTTGCATCTCTGCCACTGAGTATGTTACTCACATTCAACTTGTTAAACCTAAAGGTTGTGTGTTGGAACCAGCTTCTAGTCCAACTTTATTTCTAACACCTACTTGACCCAAATTCAGCCATTCCTGGACATTAAAACCACCCCTTACTTCCTGAAGCACGTGAAAAGACGTCTATTCTTGTATCAAAGAACAGCATCAAGTTGGAGCTTTTCTCTTTAAATGTTGTAGATTCCCCGATTCAGCCATACAAAGCTACCTCGCGTATTCCAGACCAACAATAGACAGTGATTGCAAACGCTTGTCTTAACTATTTCCTGGAGTTTATTAAATTAGATTAGATTCCCTACAGTGTGGAAACTGGCCCTTTGGCCCAACATGTCCAGACAGATCCTCCGAAGAGTGACCCACCCAGACACATTTCCCTACATTTATCCCTGACTAATGCACCTAACACAATGGGCAATTTAGCATGGGAAATTCACCTAACCTGCACATCTTTGGAATGTGGGAGGAAACCCACACAGACACAGGGAGAATGGGCAAACTCCACACAGACAGTCGCCCGAGGCAGGAATTGAACCTGGATCCCTGGAGCTGTGAGGCAGCAGTGCTAACCACTGAACCACCACGCCGCTATATTACATTACAATCTACTCCCAACAGCTCCAACAAATTAAACAGCATCCTTTTGTTCACCTTTCCACTTCTAGTTTTTTTTATAACAAACAAATAAAACACTTATATTAATGTCCTGGTGGTTGTGCACATGAATGGAGGATTATTTTCCATTCCTGGAAATTCTAGATCAATCCTGGATTTAAAAGCTCTACCACATGTCCAAGTCCCATTATACCTTCGAACTTTGTCACAGAAAATCTTTTATTACATTTTTGGATGGAATGTTGGCATCACTGGCAAGGGTGGATTTATTATTGCCCCTGAGAAGATGGTGGTGAGTTGTCTTTGTGGTCAATGAGTGGTTTGCTAGGCCATTTCAGAGGGAAAGAGTCAACCATGTTGCTGTGACACTGGAGTCATCAATAACCCAGGCTGCAATAAAACTTGGGATTGATTTCCTTTCTTAAAGGGCATTCATGAGCCAGATGGGTTTTCATGTCAAGCTGGTAACTTAATTGTTCCATTACAACCACTAAGTGCTTTTAAAATTCCACATTTATTAAATAAATTGTTCTCCTAGCTGTGGTGGTGGGGTTTGAATTACTGGGTTACAGGTCCGTAGTATAACTCTTGTGTTCAACTATTGTTCAAAACCTCTTACTGTATTGTCAATTTTGCTTTTGTTTTCTCAGGTCATGGACGCAGCACTGTACAACCACTATGAAGAGAGGGTTCGACCTTGTATTGATCTCATCGATTCACTGAGAGCATTGGGTGTGGATCAGGACCTCTCTCTTCCAGCCATTGCAGTGATTGGAGACCAGAGCTCTGGGAAAAGCTCTGTGCTGGAGGCACTGTCTGGAGTCGCTCTCCCCAGGGGCAGCGGTAAGATGGTACTGAATGTCACCTTGCTCAGCCGCTATGTGATTCATCTCTATTCCCCAATGCTGCTCCCTCTTTCTTTATAACACTAGTTTTATTAACTTCATTGCAAGCTGAGCTGAACTCAGCGGTGGGCAGATTTGTTGAACACCAACCCCCACCTCCAACACTCATATTTTGATTTTTGACATCAGGAATGAGGGATTGGAAGAAACCTGCGTTCCTTTGTAAAGGGGTTAACGTGAAATTTGTGACACAATTGAGTAATTCCTGCGGCTTTGCTTTAAATCTGAACCAGGTTGATGGTCTCAGCATGATGTTGGGTAGGTCCTACATGACTCAATCCAATTTCTCATGGCAAAGCCCACAGAGCCACCATTAATTGGCATTTGCTGAAGATGAGGAGGAATTTCTTCAGCTAGAGGATGGTGAATCTGTGGAACTCATTGCCGCAGAAAGCTGTGGAGACCATGTCATTTAATGTCTTTCACATCAAGACGGAAGGTTTCTTTGCAGCATCTGTGGAGAGAAACCAGAGTTAACATTTCAGGTCAAGTGACCATTCCTCAGAACTCCTGAGGCAGTCATGAGGAAGGGTCTCTCGACCTCGAAATGTTAACTTAAATTTCTCTCCACAGATGCTGCCAGACCTGCTGTGCTTTTCCAGCAATTCCTGTTTTTGTTTCTGATTTACAGCATCCACAGTTCTTTTAGTGTTTGTACATAGGTTCTTGACCAGTAAGGGGATGAGAGTAGGGTTGAGAAACATATGATCAAATGGCAGAGCAAACTCGATGGGCCAAATGGGCTAATTCTGTACTGAAAGTTTAAGAAAACCTAAGGGTTAATTATACCTTTGTTGCTGGATGGCTACAATAATCTGAGAGCCTTGGAAATGGGAAATGTCAGATTAAGTTTTCAAACTAAAGTTCAAGCAAAGAAATCCTTCTAACAGTCTGCTGTTGTAAAATATTATGTAAAGAGAGAAGGTTCAGCAAGTGTAATAATCGTGTACTGGTGTCATAAGATTTGATATTTGCTAAGTCTTATTCAAAGTCTTTTTTTAATAAGATCAACATGTTAATGCACCGTTCCCAGAGTATGTGCCAAATTTTCAATCTAAGTACTCTACTAATGGATTGATGTGGAGGTGCCAGTGTTGGATTGGGGTGGCTAAGGTCAGAAGTTACACAACACCAGGTTACAGTCTAACTTGATTTGAAAGCACAAGCTTTCGGAGCACTGCTCCTTTGTCAGGTGAACCTGTTGGACTATAATCTGGTGTCATGTGATTTCTGACCTTGATCACTAATGGAAGTGAGAGATGAGTCCCTTGCCTGCACCAACTTCACACGTATTGTGATGGGATTTTGCACATGAACACATGGTGCTCCACTAGTGGTAGTCTTGGCCATTAACACTGCCAGAAAACAATGGACTGTTTAGACACAAGAAATTATTAAAAAGGCTAATGGAATGAACCGTAGTCTGAAAGGCTGGAATAAGTAATGGCTGAAATTAAGTTTCGATTACTGTACGTTAAAATTTGATTGAATCCCACTTAAACTATTATTTTCATTTCAGGGGGTGGGATCGCTGCAGCACAGGAAGGATAAAAGTTAAATAAAAAATTAAAATCATCACAGTCCCAGAGGGTTGCTGTCTCATTAGAGAGACGACTGGTGATGATTTAATCTCAGGGTCACCACACCTCAGGCAAGGGGTGAAGTTGAAAAGGCAGGACTTTAATGGTAACTTCAGCTGGTACAGGAATTGACTCCACGCTGTCAGCATCATGATGTATTGCAAACCAACCATCCAGCCAACTGAGCTAACTGGGAAGGATATATTGGCATTGGAGTGGATGCAGTATAGATTCTCCAGGAAGTAAGTTCAGAAAAGCTGAATTGTAGGGACAGTTGATTTGTTTTGTATTCCATTGGATATAGACAATTAAAGAGTGAGGTAATTGAAGTGTGAAAGATGTTATGATGAATTACTGCGAGAGATAGAAATTAATTCCCTAAGTGGGGCCTGAGCTTAAAGTGAGACACTGCTGTTCAGGGATGTTGACAACAAGCCCCTCTTATTGCAATCTATTGGACACTCTAAAGCTCATCAGTGGAAAAGCTGTCTGAGGCAGGGAGTTGGTTAAAAATGCCAAAATTGAGATTAATTGTGTTTGGCAAGGTTGTTTGTAACGGTGGGCAAAAGATTGGCCATGGTCCAATTGAACTGTGGAACAGGCTTGAGGAGCTGAATGGCTATTTCCTGTTTCTGCTGGTCAATAGAAAGTTCGTCAGTTTTATCAGCAAAAGTGTGAATGTTTGCTCATATCCATCCTGTTTTAGTGGAAGATGGAGAAGTCTATCTAACTTAATTCTCTTTCACTTTCCATCTCTCATTATCAACAGGATTAAAGCATCCTCTGTGCAGAACTCTTTTTTTGCATGAAAAGATTGACTGACATTACTTCTCTCTATTTGACAGGAATTGTGACAAGATGTCCTCTTGAACTGAAGCTGAAAAATGCCAGAGAGACCAAAATATGGAAGGCACAGATAAGTTACAAGAATTACTTGAAAGAACTGTCAGACCCATCTGAGGTGGAGAAAGAAATTGTGAAAGGTGATGGTCCCAGTGATCATAGCCTGGTGTACCAGGTTTTGGTGTTGATAATGGTGAAATATTTGTGATTTGTTTAATAATACGCTGCAAATTATTTATATTTTTCCTCACAATTTTCTCTTCGCTTCTTTGAATTTGAAAGCCACATTCAAAGATTCATTTGCAGAAATGCCGTGTGCTCTCTGGTACCTCACCCTGGTGGCCATTTCTTGTGTGGTATTTCTGACCACGAGTGCTGGGCTGCATGACTGAAGGGGGAATCACTGCGGCCAAACTCTGCCTTGTCTATGTTTGAGATGCCTCTTTCCACCAACAGCACTGCACAGCAGGTAGGAGTGGGGACTGGCTGCTTTGTCCTCATTCTCTTTCTACAAGCTTGTTCACACTGAGGCTAATGCTGGGTCACAAATTGTCCCTGTGGCGATTAGCACAGGCAGGTAATGAGTGATGAGGGAGGAATTCATTTAAGGCTGCAAAACAAAAACAGACAATATTTTATCATCACTCCAACACTCAGCACCTGATGGTTTAATTCCATTGCCCTTAGTAACAGTGAATAGATGATGGATATAGTGGATAGCAGAGCGGATTCTGCCCATTTCATGCCATTTCCCCATGTTTGAAAAGTAGAATTCCGTATTGGGATCTGGTTTCAGGTGCATTGTTAAGTCTGCAGATCGGGTGGAAGTTCTATCCTGGGAGCTTCCATCTTGGCTTCAAACGCAACTCTCCATTCAGCAAGGATGGTGTTGGGGCAGGGAAGAGGGTTAACATTGGGCTGGATTCATGGAGTAGCCTGAAGGCATGTTGATCTCCTGGCTGACCACAGATTGTTTGCACTGACTCTGAATCAAGGCTGCTGACACAGACAAAGCAAGGGGCACAAGTCAGTTTCAAGGAAATATCTGAGATGCTCTTGGCCTGGAAGAGCAGAGGTTCTTCCCACTCAGGCACCAAAGCAGCCTTTGGTTCTCCTTCTCTGCACTGTAATTAACTGTCAAAGTCCTTGCCCAATGCTAACTGCTCTGAGGAACATTCCTTTAGATTCAGAGATTCCAGACCATACATTTAGCACTTTCAGTCCTAGTGATTTTTGAGATTTCTAGCTCAGGTTGATGATAAGTATGTAAGTTAGCTCGCTGAGCTGGAAGGTTTGTTTTCAGACGTTTTGTCACCAGGTAACATCATGAGTGAGTGTCTTCAGTGAAGTGCTGGTGGTATGTCCCACCTCTCTGTTTATAGGTCTTGGTTTCTTAAGGTGAGTGATGTCATTTCTGTTTTTTTTTCAAGGGAAGGTAGATCGGATCTAAGTCGATGTGTTTATTGATGGAGTTCTGGTTATGCCATGCCTCTAAGAATTCTCATGCGTATCTTTGTTTCACCTGTCCTAAGAAACCCATGACCTATAAATAGAAAGGCGGGACATACCAGCAGTGCTTCACTGGAGACTCTCACTGATGATGTTACCTAGTCATGGTGACGAAACGTCTGAAAACAAACCCTCCAACTCAGCGAGCTAACTTACATACTTACAGTCCTATTAGTTTCAGGAGAGAGAAAGAGAGACTGTCTTGGATTACTTCAATAAGGCCTGAGGTCCACTTCTTGAAGGTGAGATGCTTTTTTTCCAGTCGACCCACCCATCCAAATGTGTCCACCACCATTACTCCTACTGTACATCTCCCACAAAACTCCAATTGGGGTCAGCGCCTCTTGAAAAGGTAGAGACACAAAGCAGCAAGTCGAGACCAGGGAATATAACTGAATCACTATACTGCGGATTTCTGCTTTGACTCAGCTGCTCTCAGGAGTCTTGGGTGACATTTACTTATCCACACAGTTGAGAAGGATAAACGATAGTGACTGATCTGACAAAGAGTGGAAAAAGAAACATTTCATTTAAATCCATGGATTTGTGTCAGAAAACTGTGCAATGTGGTTGATGCAGAGTTTGGTTCGATTTACAGCTCAGAACATCATGGCTGGAAAGGACCAAGGAATCAGCTCTGAGCTGATCAGTGTGGAAGTGGAGTCTAGCAAGGTCCCTGATCTGACATTGATCGATCTGCCGGGAATTGCAAGAGTGGCAGTTGGGAGCCAGCCACAGGACATCGGAGACCAGGTAGGGTCACATAGCAGGAAAGCAACCACAACAGTCACTCAAAAGGGAATGTATTGGGTGATTCCCAATTCTCCTTCTGAGGCACAGAGTTCCAAAGTTGCACAGCCCTCAAAGGAATCTTCTCCTTATGTCTGTCCTAAAATTTTAAAACAGTGCCCCCGTGCCCTGCCCCCACCCCCCCACTTCTGGACTCACCCACGAGAGGGAAACAACTTTGTCAAGGTCTTGGACATGACAGTCAAATCACTCCTCACTCCTTTAAATTCCAGTGAAAACTGGCTCAGTCTGTCCAACTAAACCTCAAAAGACAACCCACGAATTCCAGGTGTCGACCTAGAATCACCCTCCAACACCATTAAATAAGGAGACCAAAACTTCTCACAGTATTTGTGATGTGATCTGACTAATGCCTGATATCACTGAAGTATTTCATTTAAGTTCAGTTCCTCCTGTGATAAAGAATGGCATCCCATTACCCTTCTTTATAATGTTCTGCACCGCATACTAACATTTTGACTCTTACATGAAAACACCTAGCTCCCTCTGCACCTTGGTATTGCGCAGTGATGTTTTGTTTAAGTGATACTCTGCTTCAGTATCCGTTCTGCCAAAGTAAATTACTTCAAATTTTCCCACATTATACACCATCTGCCAGATTTTTCTCACTGGTGGAACCTAGCTCTCCCTATCTGTAAACTCCATGTTTTTTTCACACTTCCCTACCTACCTCTGTCATCTACAGATTTCGTTACCATACCTTTTACTTTTATCTAAATTATTGATATAAATTGTAAAAGGCTGAGGCTGCAGCACAGACCCTTTGGCTGCTCCACTTATGAAATCCTTCCCGTCGTTCAAGGGCTCTTATGCACACACTCTGTTTTCTGTAAGCCGGTGTTTTATCATGTTAATATTTTACCTTCTACGCTGTGAGCTTTTATTTGTGCAATAAGATTTGATATGGCTTATAATCAGGCCATGTGGAAATCCAAGTATGGTATGTCTACGGGCTCCCCTTTATTTATAGCACATTACTGCTTCACCTGTTTTTCTAATCAGCCTGTTAAGAGGTGTTAAGAAACACCTTTTGGAGCAGGTGGGAGTCAAACCTCAGCCTCCTGGTCCATAGTTAGGGACAATACCGCTGCACCACAAGAATGCCTCTACTATTTCCGTTTCTTTTTCTAAAATTTATTCAAATGATGCAAAGACAGAGCCAACATCAACAGATTTTTTTACTGTGCCTGTCACAGACAACCCAATTATGTAGATGCTCCTGCTTCTTACAATGGAGCAAGGGAAGGTCATTCAGATCCTTGAACCTGTTCAACCACTCAGTGAGATTGCGGCTGATCTGTGGCCTAACTCTATTGTTCTTTTTAACTTGATCTGTTTTTTCTAATCAACCTGTTCAGAGGTGTTGTTATTACACACCTCTGGCGCAGATAGGATTTGAACCCAGACCTCCCAGACCAGGGGTAGGGACACTACCACTGCATCACAACTAACCAATTAGTTAAACATGATTCCCATTACTGGAAGCCATGCTAACAGTAATTGGCAGCTCTGATCTTTTTCATGACTAATTGACAGACATTAAGCAAATTGGTCTATAGCTTCATGTTTATTGCCTCTCATTGAATGGAGTGGTAACATCCATTGTGCCTTCTGCATCCTCTTTTCTTATCCACTGTTCTGTCTCTTTAGGTTAACCCGTCCAACTCACTCTTTATTCCACTTGCCTGATTAAATCCCACATCTCTCCTTTCTAAAATCTTTTTGAAACTCTTTTTTTTTTCCTTTTATACAAACCCACCAGTGTCACACATGGTCAAAAATTGTGGTGTTGGAAAAGCCCAGCAGGTCAGGAAGCATTCAAGGAGCAGGACAGTCGCTGTTTCGAACATAAGCTCTTCATCAGGCATTCCTGTGCTTTTTCAGCACCATACTTTTTGACTCTGATCTCCAGCATCTGCAGTCTTTGCTTTCTCCTGGTGTCATACATGGGACTGGTGAACAACAAGTCACTTTGATTTATTTACAGATTCCCAACTGATATTACATATGCACATTGCAAGATTGTTAGATATACTCTTGAATTACAGCAACAGATGCAATTCTTGTACCATCAATAGGTTGATGCTTTCCATCCTGGCTGTTCAAGACTTTACATTTTCTCTTAAAGTAATACTTCCATCTTGTTTGCACTTGCTTGAACCTAATTGTTCCTTACTCGTTTAGGTCCAGTCCTTTCTTGCTCACTGCTGATTCTGGTTTGAATTTGTGTTTAAAATCCACCTTTTCTTCACTGTGCCAGCTATGTCTCAATGATAACTCCCTCACTCTATTGAAGGAATGCTGCACTGTCAGAGATACTGTCTTTTCAAGCAACCTGGTTTCTCAGGTAGACGCAAAGGATTTCATTATTTTGAGCAAGCTTTAGAGAGAAGGTCCTTTGTTGTCCTAGTGAACGTGTTCTTAAAAAAAAAAGTAATCATGATATTCCTATTTGAAAGACACTGCTGAGGTATATGGCATTAAGAATAAACCATTTAGCACCAAATATGTGCTCCACCCTCATGTTACATTGTTAGTCCAACCAGGTCTTTGTAAAATTGGAGCATGACTTCTACTTTTTTATTACAATCCAAAAAGCTTTTGAGGAAGGATATAACTGGAGCCAATCTTCACACGCTTTCATAAATATTTAATGTCAGATTTAGAATATTAAGCAAGCACTGTAGCTTCAGTCTGGGTCTAAGTATACTTTTGGGATATTAATGAATCCCCTGTGGATGTGATATGCACCACTTAATAGCAAATAACTACAATTAATATACAATCAAAATCTTTGCACAGTATTTTATTCCATTAGATATAAATATCAACATTCTGGTAATCTTCTCAAAGATATTTTCTATGCATAAGTTACCTACTATTATAAATTACTTCATCGATTGTAAATTGCTTTGGGATATCCTGAGGTCATGAAAGGCAGAATATAAATTAATGTCAAAGTGATTCTTGTGGCATGGTGGCAGTGCCCTATCTCTGAGCCAGGAGACCTGGTTCAAGCCTGATTTCCTCCATAGGTATGTCATTACATGTTTCAACAGGTTAATTAAAAACTTCAAAAAATTCACGTCTTTTTTTAATGAATCAATTTTATTGTACATTCCTTCAGATCAAGCAGCTGATCAATTCCTACATCAGTGAAGATAAGACCATTAATCTTGTTGTCATCCCATGTAATGTTGATATAGCTACGACAGAGGCCTTGAAAATGGCCCAGGAGGCTGATCCTTCAGGGGAGAGAACTTTGGGTAAGAGACAAATTCCCTATTTCTTCTAGATGTTCATTCAGGTAAAAATGTATTGAACTGAATTAGTTCTGTTTGTAGAATTAATCATAGTGCCTTTAATGGACTTTAAAATCTTGAGGTACTTCATAGATAAATTTACAAAAAATACCTCTGACACATATGACAGTGTTAGGAAAGATGGCCAAGTGCCAGGTCAAAGATATGTTTTTGAAGGGCAAAAGAAAATGAGAGGCAGAGAGATTGAGGGAGGAAATTCCAGAGTTAGCAGCTTGGCAGTCACTGAACAACCAATGGTTGTGAAAATTGAAGCTACATAGAGCAGTGCAGGTATCTTGAAGGGTTTAGGGTTCAAAGAAATAGTGATGAGGAGGATGAAGCCCAAGAGTGTTTTATAAACGAACAGGAGAATCTTCAATAGACAGGATTTCACCAGATCAGGAGCAGATATCAATCAGGGTGGGTGCAGTGTGCTAGAAGTTAGGAAACAGGCAGCAAACTGAAATGTTTGGTGGGTGAAGGCACTGGCCTAAAGTGACTTGGAATAGTCTAGGCTGGAGTTACAAATACATAACAAAATGCATCAAGAGTCAGTCAATTCATTTTGCTTTAAATTAAAATATCCATCTTTCAAGGTACGCAGTTAGAGTTATCCAGCCCTCTGTAGGAAAGCTGGAAGCTCCATTTCAAATGGTCAATCATGATATTAACAGGAAAAGACAGAATTGACAAAGATAACTTATTGCTACTGGTTTGGGATTCTAGATCTAGGGTCATAGTCTAAATATTAGGGCCAGGCAGTTCAGGAGAAATGTTTGAAAGCATTTAGAACTTAGAACATTGCAGCACACTTGATGTTACGCCGACCTGTGAAACCAATCTGAAGCCCATCTAACCTACCCTATTCCATTTTAATTCATATTTCTATCCAATGACTGTTTAAGTGCCCTTAAAGTCGGTGAGTCTACTACTGTTGCAGGTAGTGTGTTCCATACCCCTACTACTCTGAGTAAAGAAACTACCTCTGTCTTATATCTATCACCCCTCAATTTAAAGCTATGTCCCCTCATGCTAGCCATCACCATCTGAGGAAAACGTCTCTCACTGCCCACCCTATCGAACCCTCTGATCATCTTTTATGTCTCCATTAAGTCACTTCTCAACCTTCTTCTCTCTAACGAAAACAGTGTCAAGTCCCTCAGCCTTTCTACACACAAAAGTCCAAAAGTTCAAGTCCATAGCTCCCTGAAAGTGGCTACTCAAGTAGGCAGGGTGGTAAAGAAGACGTATGGCATGCTTGCCTTTACTGGTCAGGGAATTGAGTACAAGAGTCAGGATGTCATGTTGCAACTTTATAAGACTTTGTTTAGATCACACTTGGAGTATCGCATTCAATTCTGGTCGCTGCTTAACAGGAAGGACGTGGGGACTTTTGGTAGTGAGAGTGGGGAAGGATGTGCAGAGAGGTTTAACAGGTTGCTGCCTGGATTAGAGGGTGTGAGCTAGAAGGAGAAGCTCAAAAGAACTCAGGTCGTTTTCTCTGAGCTGAAGCTGAGGGGGAGCTTGATAGAAGTCTATAAAATTATGAGCTGCATCAACAAAGTTGACGGTCAGAATCTTTCTCCCAGAGTTGAAATGTCTAATACTACGGGGCAAGCATTTAAGGTGAAGAGGGAAGTTCAAGAGAGATGTGAGGGACAAGTGTTTTTGCACAGAGAGTGGTAGGAGTCTGGAAAGCACTGCCAGCGGTGGTGATGGGGGGCAGATACCATAGGGACGTTTAAGAGACTTTTAGATACGCACATAAGCAAGGAATGGAGTAATATGGACCAAGGACAGGCAAAAGGGATTAGTCTAATTTGGTGTTGTGTTCTGCACACCATTGTGGATCGAAGGGCCCATTTGTATATTGTTCTCTGTTCTAAAAGACTGTGGACGTTTGGAACTACGCTCCTCAAATGATGGTTGATGCTCGACCAACTGTTAATTTTAAGTTTGGAGATAGGTCATTTTTTGTTAAGCAACGGTATTGAAGCATGTGGGCCAATGGCAGGTGCATGTAATTAGTCCACAGATTAGCCATGATCTCAGGCTTGAGAGGCTGTCTGGCCTACTCCTGTTCCTATGTGGTGAAATATGGACCAAATCCTAGAAGCTGTGTTTTTTTAAACAGATGTTGTTTATTTAGGTCCTCTGATCAGGAGATATTAATTGAAGTGAAAACGATTTTGAAGTGTGTTTACTTCAGCAAAAATGCACACATTGAGGCAGTCCATGAATCCACTGTTAATTACAACAATAACCCTTTTAACCCACCCCAACTCCCCGCTTCAACTGACCACCATACAGATCCAGATGTTACAAAATGGATAAAAGCCAAATACTGTGGATATTAGAAATCCAGAATAAAAGCAGGGAGTGCTAGAGAAAACCAGCAGGTCTGGCAGCATCTGTGGAGAGAGAAAGAGAATTAACATTTTTGAGTCCAATATTCAGAACTGTATCTCCAGCACTTCCTCCTCTTTACGAAATAGATGATAACTCTCCATTGTTATCCATGATTTAGAAACTGGTAGCAAGTAACATGCTTTCAAAACCTTATCCTTTAGCCCATTGATATTCATTAATATAATGATGTCTCTCTTTTTTAATATTGTTTAACGGCTCTATTTTAAGTACAGAATTTAATGATGAGGTGTCAATGTAGTGGACTGTATAATCTATCCCAGATATTATTCGAAAGATTTTCTGTTTTTTGTCAAAGTTGCATGGAGTCAGAGGAAGATTTCTGCTTTGAATGGCAGTGGAAGGTGTCTGCAGTTGCAGGCATTCTAAGATTTCAGCTTCTAAGATTTGGCCCACATTTCACATCATAGGTACAGGAGTAGGCTATGCATCCTCTCAAACCTGAGAACCTGGCGGATCTGTGGACTAATTACATTTATCTGTCTTTTGTTCACACTTCTAATATCTCTGCTTTACAAAAAACATTATCTATATCCAATCTTAAATTAACAATTAGTCAACCACTATTTGAGGAACATAGTTCCAAACTTCTATCACCTTCCGTGTATCAAAGGCTGCTGAAGAGGCTGGAAGTTTTGTCTGTGGTCTAAGCTGCCAAAGCGAGGAGAACAGATGGAGTTTAATTTAGATAAATGTGAGGTGCTGCATTTTGGGAAACAAAATCTTAGCAGGACTTATACACTTAATGGTTAGGTCCTAGGTTGCTGAACAAAGATCTTGGAGTGCAGGTTCATAGCTCCTTGAAAGTGGAGTCGCAGGTAGATAGAATATTGAAGAAGGTGCTTGGTATGCTTTCCTTTATTGGTCAGAGTATTGAGTACAGGAGTTGGGAGGTCATGTTGTGGCTGTACAGGACATTGGTTAGGCCATTGTTGGAATATTGCATTTCTGGTTTCCTTCCTATCGGAAAGATGTTGTGAAACTTGAAAGGGTTCAGAAAATATTTACAAGGATGTTGCCAGGGTTGGAGGATCTGAGCTACAGGAAGAGGCTGAACAGGCTGGGGCTGTTTTCCCTGGAGCATTGAAAGCTGAGAGGTGACCTTATATAGGTTTATAAAATCATGAGGGCATGGATAGGATAAATAGACAGTCTTTTCTCTGGGGTGGGGGAGTCCAGAACGAGAGGGCATAGGTTTAAGGTGGGGGGGGGAGGGGGAAAGATATAAAAGAGACCTAAGGGGCAACTTTTTCACACAGAGGGTTGTACGTGTATGGAATGAGCTGCCGAAGGAAGTGGTGGAGGCTGGTACAATTGCAATGTTTAAAAGGCATCTGGATGGGTATATGAATAGGAAGGGTTTGAGGGATACGGGCCGGGTGCTGGTAGGTAGGTCTAGATTGGGTTGGGATATCTGCTTGGCATGGACGGGTTGGACCAAAGGGTCTGTTTCCGTGCTGTACATCTCTATGACTCTAAATGGAATTGGAAACGGTTCACCTACCTTCCAATTGCCATTGTGTAAGAGCAACGTTTTAAATCTAATCTGAAGTCCTCTTTGAGGGTCCAAACACAATCATGGCCTAGGATCTTAAGTGGGCCCTACTTGTACAATCCTTGGGTGTGGATTATGTCCCTGTCGACTCAGAAGCAGTGGAGGAGGGGGAGGTGCACATAAAATGATATTTTACAATTACTATGACACAGAAGGAGACATTTCAGCCCATTGGTCAGAGAGTGGTGCAGATACAATTTACTGAATGCTATTTCCTCGGTTTTACCCTGTATCCCTGCACTTCGTCCCTTTTTAAATTCCCTTTCGAAAGCTTTGATTAAACTCATCTCCATTGCTCTTCTGGACAGCTTATTCCAGACCCTAAACATTTCATTGCATGCAAATGCTTTCTCCTCAATTTGCTTTGCTTCTTTTGCCAGTTCCTTTAAGTCTTATTCTCAATCCTTTCACATGTGGGAGCAAATTTCTCCTGAGCTAGTCTATTCATACTCCTCATGATTTTGAAAATTTCTATCAAGCCTCCTCATAGACTTATTTGCTCCAAGGAAAGCAGTCCATGCTTCTTGGATCAGTCTTGATCACAGTTCTACACTGAGGAAATTTCATTCGCGTGAATCTATTCAGCAGTCTCTTCAATGCCTTCACATCTATCTTAAAGTACAATGCCCACACTGCATGCAGTGTTCCTGCTGAGGCTGAAATAATTTATTATCCAAGTTTCACATAACCTCCTTGCTCTTGTACTCACTGCTGAGGGTACCGTGTGCTTTATTAACTACTCACTGAACCTCTCCAGCCACCTTTGACTAAGGGACACTTGCAGTCAGATCCCTCTCCTCCTAAGCCATTTAGAGTTGCTTATTATGTTTTCTCTCCCCGTATTCTTCCTATGAATGAATCGCTTCACATGTCTTTGCGTTGAACCTTATCAATGTGTCTGCCCATTGCACCAAATTATTATAGTCTATTTGTAATTTCCTCATTCCATTTGTATAGAATCAAAATGTTGCATCTGCACTGGCCCTTTGGAGGAGCAATTTCCTTGGTCCCACTTTTCCCGGAAATCCCTGCAGTATTTTTCTTGCTGATCTATGACTAGAGCTCATGGTATTTCCAAATATCTGTTGCCTTCTTTATATATCTGACTCATGTTGTACCTGACTTAGTAATATTTTATTGGACACCAGATTCCCATTGTAAAAAAGTATTCCATTTCCTAGCTGAAAAATAAGATGAAGTGAAGATTAAAGAGTGTGAAGGCAGTGAGATTCATTTTATTCTTGTGTGGGATTTGATCATCACTGGTGAGGATGCTATATTTCCCATCCTTACTTGCCTTTGACCTGATTGGCTATCTCAGCCACTTCAGACACTGGTTGAGAATCACCTGTTTCGCTGGGATCTGGACTCACATTTAGGTCTGACCAGGTGCTGATAGCAGATTTCTCACCCTGAAGGACATCATGAATGAGAAGAGATGTTACCACAATGAGGACATGGTTGCCATTAGATTAGTTTTTAATTCTAAATTTTATTGAATTCAACTTTCACCATAAGTCAGATTTGAATGCTCCACGCAGAGCATGGGGATTCTGGATTACTAATTCAGTGACATTATCACGATACCACTACCTCTCCAAGTAATCAGATGGTTCCTATATAGATGACACATTTGCAGAGACCTGATGGGTCAAATGGCCCGTGCTTACGTTGTGATATTCTGACTCAACTGAATGTTGCTGCAGCATTATCATTGTTGTTTGCAGGGATATTAACAAAGCCAGACCTGGTTGACAAGGGGACAGAAGAAAGCATCCTTAAAATAATCAGGAATGAGGTTGTCGCTTTGAACAAAGGTTACATGGTTGTCAAATGCCGTGGACAGCAAGATATTAATGATCAACTGACCTTGGTGGAGGCACTGGAGAGGGAGAAAGCTTTTTTCAAAGGCAATGAGCTTTTCAGGTAAGGTTGCATAAAAAAAAAAGAAACATTGAATATTTTGTTGATAGCGAGTTTTGGCAAGATTTGTAGCTCAGGTTGAGGTTCTGGATGTAGGTTTGCTCGCTGAGCTGGAAGGTTTGTTTTCAGACGTTTCGTCACCATACTAGGTAACATCATAATTAATAAACACATTGACTTGGATCCCATTTGCCACCCCCTGAGAAAAAGAACAGGAAATGACATCACCACATGAAATGACACCACAAATAAAAAACAGGTCTTACCACCAGTGCTTCAGTGGAGGTTCACTGATGATGTTACCTTGTATGGTGACAAAACCTCTGAAAACAAACCTTCCAGGTCAGTGAGCAAACTTACATCCATATTTTGTTGACTTTGTAAGATCATAAGATGTAGAAGCAGACCAATTAGCTCATCAAATTCACTACTCCATTCAATGAGATGGTTGATAATCCTCAACTTTGCATTATTGCCTTATCCCCAGACCAGTTGATTTCCTAATGACTAGACATTTCCTCCATGTAAACATATTTTAAAAAATAAATTGCAGCCATAGAATCATAGAGATATACAGCATGGAAACATACCCATCGGTCCAACCCATCACCATGCCGACCAGATATCCCAACCCAATCTGGTCCCACCTGCCAGCACCCGGCCCATATCCCTCCAAACCCTTCCTATTCATATACCCATCCAAATGCCTCTTAAATGTTGCAATTGTACCAGCCTCCACCACATTCTCTGGCAGCTCATTCCATACACATACCACCCTCTGTGTGAAAAAGCTGCCCCTTTGGTCTCTTTTATATATTTTCCCTCTCAACCTAAACCTATGCCCTCTAGTTCTGGACTCCCCCACCCCAGAGAAAAGACTTTATCTATTTATCCTATCCATGCCCCTCATAATTTTACAAACCTCTATAAGGTCACCCCTCAGCTTTCAATGCTCCAGGGAAAACAGCCCCAGCCTGTCCAGCCTCTTCCTATAGTTCAGATCCTCTAAACCTGGCAACCTCCTTGTAAATATTTTCTGAACCCTTTCAAGTTTCACAACATCTTTCCAATAGGAAGGAAACCGGAATTGCATGCAATATTCCAACAGTGGCCTAACCAATCTTCTGTACAGCCGCAACATGACCTCCCAACTCCTGTACTCAATACTCTGACCAATAAAGGAAAGCATACCAAGCACCTTCTTCACTATCCTATCTACCTGCGACTCCACTTTCAAGGAGCTATGAACCTGCACTCCAAGGTCTCTTTGTTCAGCAACACTCCCAAGGACCTTACCATTAAGTGTATACGTTCTGATAAGATTTGCTTTCCCAAATGCAGCACCTCGCATTTATCTGAATTAAACTCCATCAGCAACTTCTCAGCCCATTGGCCCATCTAGTCCAGATCCTGTTGTAATCTGAGGTAACCCTCTTCGCTGTCCACTACACCTCCAACTTTGGTGTTATCTGCAAACTTACTAACTGCACCTCTTATGCTTGCATCCAAATCATTTATGTAAATGACAAAAAGTAGAGGACCCAGCACCGATCCTTGTGGCACTCCACTGGTCACAGGCCTCCAGTCTGAAAAACAACCCTCCACCACCACCCTCTGTCTTCTACCTTTGAGCCAGTTCTGTATCCTAATGGCTAGTTCTCCCTGTATTCCGTGAGATCTAACCTTGCTAATCAGTCTCCCATGGGGAACCTTGTCGAATGCCTTACTGAAGTCCATATAGATCACATCTACCGCTCTGTCCTCATCAATCCTCTTTATTACTTCCTCAAAAAACTCAATCAAATTTGTGAGACATGATTTCCCACGCACAAAGCCATGTTGACTATCCCTAATCAGTCCTTGCCTTTCCAAATACATGTACACCCTGTCCGTCAGGATTCCCTCCAACAACTTGCCCACCACTGACATCAGGCTCACTGGTCTGTAGTTCCCTGGCTTGTCCTTATTACCCTTCTTAAACAGTGGCACCACGTTAGCCAACTTCCAGTCTTCTGGCACCTCACCTGTGACTATCGATGATACAAATATCAGAGCAAGAGGCCCAGCAATCACGTCTCCAGCTTCCCACAGAGTTCTAGGGTACACCTGATCAGGTCCTGGGGATTTATCCACCTTTAACAGTTTCAAGACATCCAGCACTTCCTTCTCTATAATTTGGACATTTTGCAACAAGGTGTCACCATCTATTTCCCTACAGTCTATATCTTTCACATCCTTTTCTACAGTAAATACTGATGCAAAGTACTCATTTAGTATCTCCCCCATTTTCTGTGGCTCCACACAAAGGCTGCCTTGCTGATCTTTGAGGGGCCCTATTCTCTCCCTAGTTACCCTTTTGCCCTTAACGTATTTGCAAAAATCCTTTGGATTCTCCTTATATCTACTTGCCAAAGCTATCTCATGTCCCCTTTTTGCCGTCCTGATTTCCCTCTTAAGTATATTCCTACTGCCTTTATACTCTAAGGATTCACTCGATCTATCCTGTCTATACCTTACATATGCTTCCTTCTTTTTCTTAACCAAACCCTCAATTTCTTTAGTCATCTAGCATTCCCTATACCTACCAGCCTTTCCTTTCACCCTGACAGGAATATACTTTCTCTGGATTCTTATCTCATTTCTGAAGGCTTCCCATTTTCCAGCCGTCCCTTTACTTGCGAACATCTGCCTCCAATCAGCTTTTGAAAGTTCTTGCCTAATACCGTCAAAATTGGCCTTTCTCCAATTTAGAACTTCAACTTTTAGATCTGATCTATCCTTTTCCATCACTATTTTAAATCTAACATAATTATGGTCACTGGCCCCAAAGTGCTCCCCCACTGACACCTCAGTCACCTGCCCTGCCTTATTTCCCAAGAGTAGGTCAAGTTTTGCACCTTGGTTACCTACCTTTCAGCCCAACAAGTACACACCGACCCTCCGAAGAGCAACCCATCCAGGCCCATTCCCCAACATTTACCCTGACTAATGCACCTAACACTACGGGCAATTTAGTATGGCCAATTCGCCTAATCTGCACATCTTTGAACTGTGGGAGGAAACCGGAGCACCAGGAGGAAACCCATGCAGACACAGGGAGAATGTGTAAGCTCCACACAGCTAGTTGCCCAAGGCGGGAATTGAACCCGGGTCCCTGGCGCTGTGAGGCAGCAGTGCTAACCACTGAGCCACTGTTCCGCTTCACGTAGGTATATCCACATACTGAATCAGAAAATTATCTTGTATACACTTAACAAATTCCTCTCCATCTAAACTCTTAACACTATGGCAGTCCTATGTTTGGAAACTTAAAATCCCCTACCATAATCACCTTATTATTCTTATAGGTAGCTGAGATCTCCTTACAAAGTTGTTTCTCAATTTCCTTCTGATTATTAGGGGCTCTATAATACAATCCCAATAGGGTGATCATCCCTTTCTTATTTCTCAGTTCCACCCAAATGACTTCCCTGGATGTATTTCCAGGAATATCCTCCCTTCGTACAGCTGTAATGCTATCCCTTATCAAAAATGCCACTCCCCCTCCTCTCTTGCCTCCCTTTCTATCCTTCTTGTAGCATTTGTATCCTGGAACATTAAGCTGCCAGTCCTGCCCATCCCTGAGCCATGTTTCTATAATTGTATTGATATCCCAGTCCCATGTTCCTAACCATGCCCTGAGTTCATCTGCCTTCCCTGTTAGGCCCCTTGATTTGAAATAAATGCAGTTTAATTTATTAGTCCAACCTTATCCCTGCCTGCCCTGACTGTTTGACTCGCTCCTTTTCCCAACTGTACCAGTCTCAGATTGATTTCTTTCCTCACATCTCCCTGGGTCCCCCCACCCCCCACCTTACTAGTTTAAATCCCCCCGAGCAGCTCTAGCAAATTCTCCTCCTGCCAGTATATTAGTCCCCTTCCAATTTAGGTGCAATCTTTACTTCTTGTACAGGTCAATTCTACCCCAAAAGAGATTCCAATGATCCAAAAATGTGAATCCTTCCCCCATACACCAGCTGCTCATCCATGCATTCATCTGCTCTATCCTCCTATTCCTGCCCTCACTAGCTCATAGCACTGGGAGTAAGCCAGATATTACTATTCTCGAGGACCTCCTTTTTGAATTCCTACCTAACTCTCTAATCTCCCTTCAGAATCTCAACCTTTTCCCTTCCTATGTCATTGGTTCCAATGTGGCCCCTCTCCCCCGTGAGAACATTCTGCACCCTCTCTGAGACATCCTTGATCCTGGCACCAGGGAAGCAACACACCATTCTGCTTTTTCTCTGCTGGCCACAGCAACATCTGTCTATAACTCAGACTAGAGAATCCCCTAACACCATTGATCTCTTGGAACCTGACATACCCCTCATTGAATAGAGCCTGTCTCAATACCAGAAACGTGGCTGTTCATGCTATGTTCCCCTGAGAATCCATTCCCCCCTACATTTTCCAAAACAGCATACTTGTTTGAAATGGGTATATCCACAAAAGACTCCTGCACTAGCTGCCTACCTCTCTTACCTTTCCTGGAGTTAACCCATCTATGTGACTGTATCAGAGACTTTCCCCCTTTCCTATAACTGCCGTCCATCACATACTGTTGCTGTTGCAAATTCCTCATTGCTTCTAACTGTCTCTCCAACCGATCCAATTGATCTGATAAGATTCGCAGCCAATAGCATTTATGGCTGATATAATCTGCTGTAACCCTTAAACTCTCTTTAAACTCCCACATCTGACAAGAAGCGCATATCACTCTACTAAAGGCCATTTTTGCTTCTTCACAATCTACAGATGCAGAAAATAACACCGTCTTATTCCTCTACAAACGCTGCGCCAGGTTAAATGTATAGTTATGGCTTATATTTTAAGTTTAATCAAGACACATATCTCCAAAAACATATAATCAAGAAAGAACCCACTCTACTCACTACTGCAGACTTTCTGTAGGTCACACTAAAAACAACAATATACTTATCTGCTTCTATGCTGTGAACTTCACCCAACATTTCCTCCAAGATCAGTTATGATTTTCACTGTTTGTTAATTTTCCCAGACGCACTCTAATGTCCAGTGATACATGAATTTAAACAGCAAAGGCAGTACTGTACAGGTACACTGCTGTGTCAGTTTCTTTCTTTCTTTCTCTCTTTCTCCTGCACTGACCTCACCATGTGCTTTCTTTGTCTGTTCTTCTCCCTTTTAAAACTGGTATTGTTTTGACTTTTTTTCCCCAAAGTTCCAAAACAATGCAACAGCATATAAAACAGTAATTGCTGCTCCTGGAATTTAAAGAAATCACCTTCAGCACCTAAAATGCCTCAAAAAAGGAGCAGCTGTTACAGCCAGAAATTTTTCCCGTCCTCCATCTTGGATTACCCAGAATCATTGTGTATTACATATCGGATTCAAACACACTGTGCTCGTTTGCTTATGTGGTCACTTGCTTATCTTGTAACCTTGCCCCTGAATTCACTGAATTCTGCTAAGGTTCTGCCCTATTTACTCCTATTGGTTAGCAATTAACAATGCCTCCGTAGTTTGGGTGGTGTGTCTTTCGTGATGCAGAGAGTCAATCACCTTAAAACATCTTATTTTATGGTTTTGTATTATAAGTTTCTTTACTTTTGTACAAAGGTCCTTTTTTACCAATCCACTCTCAAGCACTCTATATTTACTACTACCCTGCATTTCACTCATTCATTCAGAAAACTGTGGTCTCTCCACTCCCCAGTGTACTATGTCACCTGAAACTATGAAAAGATTATAATACTAATCCCCCTTCAGAACCATCTACTGGGACTTGAATAGCTTGCAGGACATAAACCAGATTTTCTCCGTCAGCATGTTAGATACATTTTGAGTAGAGCCTCTGTTCCCTTTAAGAAAGTTACTATCAAAATGATGTTTCTGTGAAACTGAATGAATGAATGAACAAACTGGGAATAGAGAGTGAAATCTCAAGACCCAGTTGCAGTAATCAGTTTACTACCCTCTCTGCTTTTATTAAGTGCACATATAATTTCTGATTTGGTTAAATCTCATAAGCCTGATATTTTTCCTAGTTTTCTTGACCCTAAAAGGACCCCTCATTCCCCTACTACAGTCCCCAATTCTACATTCTACATCCAAAACCTTCTTTCTGCTTCTACAATATCTCTCCCTTTAAGAAATCTATATGTTTCTTTGAGATTCTTCTAAATCCCAGAGAGTGCCGGTACAATATCCTCAGACTTTCCTCATAGGACGGTCTCAGCAACCCTGGAATCAGTTTGGTGAAACTACATTGCACTCTCTGAATTGCAGGTATATCCTTCCTTTGGCAAGGGGACTATAATTGCACATAAAACCCCAGGTGCAGTCTAATCAGTAGTTTACTATACAATTGAAGAAAGACTTATTTGCTCCTGTACTTAAATCCTTTTGCAATAAAGGTTAACATTCTGATTTGCTGACTGCATTGTATGCCAGTTTTCAGTGACTTGAGGGTCAAGGATACCTAGGCCCCTTTGGATATACAGCAAGCTTTGTTTTAACTAGCACCTTTGTGAACCAGCACTCTCGATAAACCAGCAAAAGATACACACCTCAAATACCAGAGGTGTCTTGCATTATCACAATCTCTGATATGTTGAGTAGTCAGCTGAGGGTGCGAGCAAGAAGATTTTCTGCAAGTAAGTTGTATTTGAGGCAAAATTGCATTATTATTTAGGTGATTCATGTGGTAAATAAAGTATAACAATGATATGTACACCCCCTGCATTATGTTTCTACTTAGTGTATGTTTCTACATTGATTATATAGGCCTCTTGATCAATCATAATATTGATCGACCGCTGATGCCATAGGTGCTGGTTAATGACAAGTTTGCTGTAATACTTTCTGATCTCTCACCATTTAAGAAATGCTCTACTCCTTTGTTCTTTCCACAAATAAGAGAACAGCCTCACACATATTAATATTACATTCCATACGCAATGATCTTGCCCACTCACTAGCTTATCTGAATCACCTTGAAGTCCGCTTTGCATCCTTCTCACAAGTTGCATGCCCGCCAACTTTTGTGTCATCGGCAAGCTTTGAAGTTTTACAATTGGTCCCCACATCCAAATCAGTGATATAGATTCTGAACAGCTGGGGTCTAAGCATTGATCCTTGTGGTAGTCCACTGATTAGACCCTGCTAACCTGTAAAAAGCAACCCTCTCATTCTTATTTCCCGCTTTCTGCCTGTTAACCACCCTTCAACCTATGCCAGTATTTTAACCCAATCCAAAGAACTTTACCTTTTTTTGGTTACCTCCTGTGTATAACTTAAGCAAACTTCTGCTGAAAATTCAAATTTGTTCCCCCATTATCGACTATGCTCGTTACATCCTCAAAAAACTCTTAGCAGGTTTATCAAACATGATTTCTCTTCCAAACACCCATGTTGGTGATGTGCAATCAGACAGTTTCTTTTTAAATTTCCAGCAATCGCACCCTTTATAATAGGTTATAGTATTTTCACTATTATTCATTTCAGAGTAACAGGTCTAGAGTTCCCTATTTACTCCCTCCTTTTTTAAACAGTTGGGTTACATTTGCAACTTTGCCAATGCATTATTGGGCAGGCATCGATGCATCAGTAATGGTCTAGCTCTCCTCTGGTGTTGTCATATTAAATGTGACTTCTGCCTCTTTGTGATTTCCAACGAGTCATATTTACAGTGACTCCGGACAAAAAACCTCTGCAACTGATCTCTGTGAGTCACAGTGAATGGTCCTGGTGGAATGCTCATTAAAAACAGAGGTGGTCCTTCTGAGAGTAGTTCAGCAGCTGAAGTACCATTGGGATGAGGCCGGTCTGGCCTAACTCCCAAAATTTGCACCTAGCTCCCAGTGCAAGAGCCTGCCTAGTAGCCAATCAAACATTCTGTGGATATTTCACAGGGCAACCAGAGGTCAGAAATTCCTCAACATGTAAAGATAAAAATTTTAACCTTTACATACTACAGGAATTTCGGGGTCTATATTTTTAGCCATGATTTTAACTCTGCGATGAATGTGGAGCTGAGATGATGTAGTGCCAAACTGACTTAAGACATGGTCCATTTTTACTCCCAGTCCTCATAACACTCAATTTTCATTTTGTTTGAATAGCAGGTTTGGATTCCTAGTGGTCTAATTTATTCTGAAACTCACTGAACACCAGTTACCTTCCTCCCTAAAAAAAAACGGTGATGTATTTGTTTATTGTTGTTTTCCTTTCTTGTCATGAAGAGCCCTTTTGGAAGAAAAGGTGGCAACGATTCAGTGTGTGGCTGCCAGACTGACCACAGAACTTGTCAGTCAGATCCGGGTTAGTAATGCCTATTTTTATTAATGACACCATAGGCACCAAGTATCATAAAGCAATCTGTGTTTTAAGCAGTAGTTGTACCTAAACATAATGGTGAGGGAAAATTACAATAGTTTTACAGTTAGCTCAAACTAATTGCCTACTCCTGCATCCGAGATACTAACGAACAATGAGGTTCAGGAATTTGGCAACATTTCTTTCCTAGAAGGAAGAGAAATACAATTGCTGGTACAAAAATCGAAGTTGCTGGAAAAGCTCAGTAGGCCTGGCAGCATCTGTAGAGAGAAATCAGTGTTAACGTTTTGGGTCCAGTGACCCTTTCTTAGTTCTGAGACTGGACCCGAAACGTTAACTCTGATTTCTCTTCACAGTTGCTGCCAGACCGGTTAAACTTTTCCAGTAGCTTCTGTTTTTGTTTCTGATTTCTAGCATCTACAGTTCTGTCATTTTTTGCAATTGCTGGAGGTTCAATATCGTAAAAAGATGTGAAGTAAGAAGCAATTGTCACAGTGGAAGGGGTGGGGTTTAGGATGGTGGTAAATATAGCTTTGTCTATCTAAGGTAACATGGTTTTGAATATTTTTCTCATTAAGAAAACCCTGCCAACCATCGAAAAAGAGGTTCGATGCAAAATTGCTGAAACGAGTAGGGAACTGGAGTTGATGGGATCAGGTGTACCAGAGGAGGATGAAGAGAGAGTCCCTTTCCTCATTGATGTAAGTGCACAAGAGCTTTCTTTTTATTGAGACCTCAATCAAAGAAGAGCTTCGGCTTTTCCACAAGAGTGACATCTTGGATTGACATACATCAGTTTGACGAGTGAGCAAATATTAATAACTGATGGCAAGATCGAGTTTGATGGTGAGCATTTTGCACTGAATTTTCAAAATTGATTCTGGATTATTGAGAACTATAGCTGACACTGTTTAGCATTAGGAAGGAGATGTCTGTAAGTCTATTGGAATTTTCCTTACTCTGGCATGAGGTTTGGCCAAAGTTGATAAGCTATAGCAGGATAATGCTCAATGTGATAGAAACACAGAGAATGCTGGAGAACCTCGGCAGGTCTGGGAGAGAGAAAAACGTAGTTCTTGTTTTGAGTCTGGATTTCAAAATTTAATGTGATAGAATGGCAGTATTCTGTTGGGTATTCAAAACCATCTTAATAGCAGCATAATGGCACTTCCTGTCATTAGCTTATTATTTCCTGATCTCAATTGAATTCTCATCTTAAATTCTCAAATGCAGGAATTTTGAACTTGTTATTGCTGGGCAACAGTTATGTCTGAGCAATGTAACATTGCATGACAGCACTAGACTACAGCTGTCCTTATAATTCCCTTGTCAGATCCACCCACCGCCCCCGCCCCCCCAGCCCACATCCCACTACCAGCACTTTCCCCTGCCACTGCAGGAAGTGCAAAACCTGCGCCAACACCTCCCTCCTCACCTCCGTCCAAGACCCCAAAGGATCCTTCCGCATCCAACAGAAATGTACCCTTACCTCCACCAATGTCATCTACTGTATCTGGTGCACCCGATGTGGTCTCCTCTACATTGGAGAGACAGGACGCCAACTTGTGGATTGTTTCGGAGAACATCCATCAACCAACCCCACCGCCCCTTGGCTGAACACTTCAACTCCCCCTCCCACTCCGCCAAAGACATGCAGGTCCTGGGCCACTTCCATCGCCAAATCTTTACCACCAACACTGGAGGGAAGGACGTCTTATATTCCGCCTTGGGACACTGCAACCACAGAGGATCAACGTGGATTTCATCAGTTTCCTCATTTCCCCTCCCCTCACATTATCTCAGTCCCTAGCCTCCAACTTGCCTCCACCCTCTTGACCTGTCCATTGCCTTTCCCAGCTATCCGTTCCACTCTCATCTCCGACCTATCACGTTCTCCCCCACCTTCATCTACCTATCGCATTCACAGCTGCCTTCTCCCAGCCCACCCCCCTCTCATTTATCTCTCAGCTCCTTCCCCCCCCGCCCCCGGCCCACAAGCCTAATTCCTGATAAAGGGCTTATGCCTGAAATGTCAACTCTCCTAACTCTCCTGACCTGCTATGCTTTTCCAGCACCTGACTCTGATTTCCAGTATCTGCAGTCTTCACTTTCTGTCCTTATAATTACCCCTGCATACAGTGAGAGAGTGTTATTTTCCCTTGAACCAGAAATCTTCATTTTACCAAGTACTAATACGGTTATAATCTCCAGGTAAAAACAATGACTGTAGATGCTGGAAACCAGATTCTGGATTAGTGATGCTGGAAGAGCAACAGCAGTTCAGGCAGCATCCGAGGAGCAGTAAAATCGACGTTTCGGGCAAAAGCCCTTCATCAGGAGGTTCTAATCTCCAGATTACTCCAGTGCATTGCGCTATTGAAGTGTTAGAATAGGACGATGACCGCGTGGCTAAAGGGATGGTATAGGAAGGATAGCTTCAGATTTTTAGATCATTGAGACAGTTCCTGGGGTAGGTGGAATCTGTACAGGCTGGATGTGTTGCCCCTGAACAGGAATGAGTCCTAATTCCTTGCTGGAAGGCTTGTTCATGTTGTTAGGGAGGTCCGGCAGGGGGATGGGGCAGAACGTCAATGTAAAGTTGGCAGCAAGATCCAATCCGATATAGAAGAAAAAATACTAGGATAGGCGGAGAATTCATGGGTGCGTTAAGGCACATGGGAGAACCGGGAAACTAAATTGTATCAAATTTAATGCAAGGAGCTTGATGGTAAGGCTGATGAATTTAAAGCATTGATCGGCACGTGGGAATATGATGTTATTGCAATCACTGAGACATGTTTATGGGAAAGACAGGACCAGCAGCTCAACATTCCAGGGTATAGAAGTTTCAAGAATGATGTGAGGGTGGGGATGTAAGAGATTTGGGGCATTACATTATTGATGAAGGACACCATCACTGCAGTATTGAGGGAGGATATTTTAGGCTCTTCAAAAGAGGCCACCTGGGAAGAAATAATAAATATAAATATATGCTCTAGAACCTCACAATTTCAATTGAAATCCCCAGCTATGTTATCTTTTTCTTTGTGAATACAGATGCAAAGTATGTATTCAAGATCACTTCAACTCCACTAGCTCCACACACATGTTGCCCCTTTGGTCTCTAATGGGCCCCATTTTCCTCCCTGGCAATCCTCTTGTTCTTAATATACTTATGAAATGTCTTTGCTGGGATTATACTGCATGCCTCCCAATAGTTAGGGGGAGATGGAGGAACAGATATACAAACAAATCATAGAAAGGTGTGAGAGGAATCAAGTCAGAGTAACAGCAAATTTCAACTGTGCTAACATTAACTGGGATCACCTTAGTGCTAAAGGATTAGACAGAATGGAAGTTTTAAAGCTCACTCAAGAAACCATTCTGTGCCAGTATTTGAACAGTCTTACTAGAGATGGGGCAGTGATAGACCTAACCCGAGGGGCTGTAGTGTCATTGGGTGAGCATTTTGGGAATAGTGACCATAACTCTTAAGTTTCAAAGTCCTTATGGAAATTGATTCAAATAGTGCAGAAGTGAAGCGTCTAAATTGGGGAAAGGCCAATTTCAATATCATTAGACAGGATCCAGCAAATGTAGACTATGAGCAGCTCCTTGCAGTAAGTCTCCATTTGGAATGTGGGATCTATGAAAAGCACTTCCTGTGAAAGAAGAGGCAAGGGCAGCAAGTCCAGAAAAACATGGAATATCGATTTTTTGATAAAGAAAAAGGAAGCATATGTCAAATTCAGTGCATTTGAATACAGAACTCTTTCGAGGAGTACAGTGAGTGTGGGGGGGGGGGGGTGGGGTGCTTTAAAAATGAAATTAGAAGGACAAGGCTGCCTTTCTAAGAGAGGCTGTGAAGTATTTTTGGCAGAAGGGAAATACAGAAAACCACAAGGCATTTTATAAGTAAGTTAAGGACAAGAGGATTACATAGAACATAGAAGAATACAGCGCAGTACAGGCCCTTCGGCCCTCGATGTTGCACTGATCCAAGCCCACCTAACCTACACTAGCCCACTATCCTCCATATGCCTATCCAATGCCCGCTTAAATGCCCATAATGAGGGAGAGTCCACCACTGCTATTGGCAGGGCATTCCATGAACTCACGACTCGCTGAGTAAAGAACCTACCCCTAACATCTGTCCTATACCTACCCCCCCCTTAATTTAAAGCTATGCCCCCTTGTAATAGCTGACTCCATACATGGAAAGAGATTCTCACTGTCGACCCTATCTAAACCCCTAATCATCTTGTACGCCTCTATCAAGTCACCCCTAAACCTTCTTTTCTCCAATGAAAACAACCCCAAGTGCCTCAGCCTTTCCTCATACGATCTTCCTACCATACCAGGCAACATCCTGGTAAACCTCCTCTGCACCCGTTCCAGTGCCTCCACATCCTTCCTATAGTATGGCGACCAAAACTGCACACAATACTCCAGATGTGGCCGCACCAGAGTCTTATACAACTGCAACATGACCTCTGGACTCCGGAACTCAATTCCTCTACCAATAAAAGCCAGTACGCCATATGCCTTCTTCACCGCACTATTTACCTGGGTGGCAACTTTCAAAGATCTGTGTACATGGACACCAAGATCCCTCTGCTCATCCACACTACCAAGTATCCGACCATTACCAGGGAGAAATATGGGGCCTATTAGACACCAAAAGGGCAACTAGGTGTGGTGCCAATGGATGTGCAGAGGTCTTAAAAAGTACTTTGCATCTGTCCTTTCCTTTATGAATATAATGTAGGGAGGAATTTCATTTGCAATGGTGAGGTTCTAGAGCATATTAAAATTACAAAGGAGGAGATAGTAGATTTGGGCATAAAGGTACATAAATCCCTTGGGCCTGATGATTTGTATCCCAGGCTGCTATGGGAAGAGATTGCTGGAGACCTGATGGAAATATTTAATACTTTACTGACCCCAGGGGCAGTATCAGATGACAGGAAGATAGACAATGTGGTTCCTTTGTTGAAAAGTAGCAGCAGGGATAGACCAGGTAGTTAGACCAGTTAGCCTGATGTCAGTGATAGGGAAATGTTTGGGAAGAATTCTGAGGGACAGGATCAAAATGTCGCAAGGCAGGGATAGTCAGCACAGATTTATTTAGAGGGAGATCATGTCTTGACTAATTTACTTGATATTTTTGGAAATATAAATATATTATGATCATGCATTATATGTGGTTTACATAGATGTTAGTAAGTCTTTGACAAGCTGCCAAATGGAAAGTTGGTCCAAAAGCTAAGAGCCCATGGGATTCAAGGCAAATTGGCAAACTGGATTCAAAATTTCCTTGCAAACAGAAAGCTAAGAGTAATGGTGGAGGGTTGTTTTTGTAATTGGAAACCTGTGACTGTCTGTACCACAGGAATCAGTGCTGTGCATCTTGCTGTTTCTTATTTTCATTAATGACTTGAATGTAAATTTGTACGTTTGTAAATGATATGAAAATTGGTGGTATTGTTGACAGTGAGGAGGATGGTCTCGGCCTATTGTCTGATATTGATCAGCTGGCAAATTGGGCAGAGCAATGGCAGTTGGAGTTTAATCCTGATAAATATGAAGTGGTGTATTTTTGGAGGTCGAATAAAGGGAGGATTTACACAATGAATGGTGGGTCTGCAGGGAGTACTGAGGAACAAAGGGACCTTGATGTACAAGTCCATAGATCCCTGAAGGTGTCAGCATAGACAGACAGGGTGAAGGTTACATGCAGGATACTTGTCTTCATTAGCCAGGGGATAGAATATAGGGGATATCCTATTGCAGCGGTGTAAAACCATTGCTTAGGCTATAGATGGAATTTTGTGTTGCTACACGAAGGAGAAGGATGTGATAGCACTAAAAAGGGTTCAGGGGATGTTGTCCAGGATGAAATGTCTCAGTTATGAGGAGAGACTGGATAGGCTGGCTTTGTTTTCCTGGGAGCGGAGGCTGAGGGGGGAATCTGATAATTTTGTATATCTCAATAAATGAGAAGCATTGATAGAGTAGATCGTGAGAATCTCTTCCTCATGGTAAACATGTCCAAGACCTGAGTGCACAAGTTTAAGATGAGCAGTAAGTGGTTTAGAGAGGATCAGAGGAAAAGGTTTCCTTTCACCCAGAGAATGAGGATGGTAGAAATATGGAACATGCTGCCTGAGAGGGTGGTGGAGGCTGGTACATTTGCAATATTTAAGAAGCATCTGGATAAGTAATTAAAATGCCTGAGCAGTAAGTGATTTAGTAGGCTATGGATCAAATGCGAGTAAATGGAGTTGGTGTAGTTTAGTGTTTTTGGTCGGCATAGACATGGTGGGCCAAAGGGCCTGTTTCTATGCTGCATTATTCTAAAGAGCTAGCACATTTTTCTTCCTAATTAATTGTGAAGATGCTGAAGAGGAAGTGAAAAATGTTTTTGTAGGTTTGATGCTCAGGTTACAGTTAAAGATGATCATAAACACTAATGTTTCAATGTACTGCAGAAAATTAGAGCTTATGGTGAAGACCTTTCCAACTTAACAATTGGAGAATATTCAAGGGAATATGAGGATAACATGAAAATATACACGGTGGTCCGAAAGAGTTTTGGGAAATGGCATGATCTCCTCGATGACGATCAGACAGAGTGTAAGTGATCAATCAACTTCCATTAACATTGTGATTGTCCAATAAATTTGATCAAGTCTATAAAAGCCTTTCTTGAAAGAATGTGATTCAGGAGTTACTAAAATGTTCACAGCCAATGTTATATCGTGAGAAAACACCAGTCAATTTGTATTCTGTGAGTTCCCATAAATACATGAAGCACCAGGTGACCCGTTGGTAATGGATCATAAATGATCAAGACATTGGAAGAATCCTTGCTGATCTTCTGATGGTGCCGTGGGATACTTTCACGGCTGGCTGAGTCAGCTCAAAGTTCCTCTGCTAAGAGTTGTATCTGACAGTGCAGCACTCCCTTAGCAGTGCACTGAAGAGTTAGCCTAGATTTTGTTCCCAATTCCCAGGATTTCAATTTGATTCCATGAACTTCTGAATCAGTGTATGATCATTAAGCCAAGTTGTTACTGTGGCATTTTATGCATTGTCCTGCCCCATCTCATCCGTCATGAATGGTATTCAGACATCTTAATCATGGCCTCTGGAATTCCCTCAATCATCATTTTTCTCTACATCTTAAAATCTTCCTGAATCTATTTGAGATACTTTGGCATTGTGGTTTTCTCTTAAAGGATTATATATATGTTCTTAGGGGAGTAGAAGCAACTAGACTGCTGATGAATGAAATTTCCCCCCCTCGCCCTGGGACACCCATTTTCTTTAGAGCAAAGGTTGGATGAAATGGCAATTAGGTAAATGTCCCAAGGCGAAAGTGAGGACTGCGGATGCTGGAGACTGGAATCAAGAGTATGGTGCTGGAAAAGCACAGCAGGTCAGGCAGCATCCAAAGAGCAGGAGAGTCAATGTTTTGGGCAAAATATTCCTCCAGGAATGAGGCTTGTGGATTAAGGGGGAGGTGAGGTAATGGGAGGGGGGGGGGTGGGGCTGGGGGGAATGTAGCTGAGAGTGCGATAGGCAGATGGAAGTAGGGGCAGTGGTGATAAGTCAGAGGGGTGGTTGGAGCGGATTGGTGAGAAGGAAGATGAACAGGTTGGGCAGGTTATGAGGGCGGTGCCGAGTTGGAAGGTTGGATCTGGGATAAGGTGGGGGAAGAGGAAATGAGGAAACTGGTGAAAGCCACATTGATGCCATGAGGTGGAAAATGAGGCGTTTTTCCTCCAGCCGTCGGATGGTTAGGGAGTGGCGATGGAGGAGGCACAGTACCTGTATGTGCTTGGCGAAGTGAGAAGGGGAGTTGAAGTGTTCAACCACAGGGCAGTGGGGTTGGTTGATGCGAGGGTCTCGGAGATGTTCTCTGAAGCACTGAGTGAGTAGGCATCCAGTCTCCTCAGCATAGAGGAGATCGCATCTGGAACAACAGGTACAGTAAATTACACGTGTGGAAGTGCAGGTGAAAATTTGATGGATGTGGAAGGCTTCTTTGGGGTCTTGGCAGAGATGCGGGGGAGTTGTGGGTGTTGGTTTTGCAATTCCTGCAGTGGCAGTGGAAGGTGCAGGGAGGGGAGGGTGGGTTGGTGGGGGGGGCATGGACCTGACAAGGGAGTCGTGGAGGGAATGGTCTTTTCGGAAAGTGGATGGGAAATATGTCTCTGATGGCGGGGTCCATTTGTAGGTGGTAGAAATGGCAGTGGATGATGTGATGTATACGGAGGTTGGTAGGGTGGAAGGTGAAGACCGGGAGATTCTGTTCTTGTTGCATTAGGAGGGGTGGGGTTTGAGGGCGAAGGTGCAGGATGTGGATAAAATGCGTTGGAGGGAGGGGAAATTGCGGTCTTTAAAGAATGAGTCAATGTCCCTGTTAAATAAAAGAAAAATGTTCAGTTGCACTGGAGAGTAATAGTCCGCGAAACACAAAAGTCTCACCGGATTTAACAAACAGGTCCAACGATAACATTGTTTTATTTTTGTTTGCAGTCAAAGAAATAATGAGTGACCAAGTGTCAGAGTACACTGAGAGGTCCCGCGGGAGAGAATTGCCCGGATTTACCAATTACAGAATCTTTGAGTCGCTAGCCAAGAATCAGATCATGAAGTTGGAGCCTCCTTCTCTCACCATGCTGAAGGTGATAGCAGGTAATGTAGAGTCCATATGGTACTCATCAAGAAAGATTCTGCATGTTATAGAGAAGGATTTGCATTGTGTAACTCTGGGTCCCCCAAAGCATTTCACAATCAGATGTACCTCGTTGAAGTGTAGTTATTGATATAATGTAGGACACAGGGCATTCAACAGCAAGATCCCACAAATAATAATAATATTGTGGCCACATATGTTGTTACAATGTTAAGAGATGAATATTGACTAAGGCATCAGGAATAACTCCTTGATTCCTCCTTAAAGAATTCTATAGCAATTTTATAAAATAAAGAACTATGGATGCTGGAAATCTGATACTAAAATGGAAGTTTCTGGAGAAAGTCAGTAGGTCTGGCAGCAGAGAGAAAAACGAGACAATGGTTTGAGTTCATTGATGCCCCAAGCTGTGATACATTTGCCACACTATTCATGCACTTGGGATTTGGAAGTTCTGATTTTAGCTGAAGCTAATATAGATCAGATCCACTGTGAAGTCTGGGTTAGTTGATCAGGAGTATTATTTTTGTACTGTTGTGGTCAGTCCCTGAAGATATTCAGACAAGACTTCCAATGTCCTTTTCAAAAACACATACACAACCTTGTTGAATTTTTTAAAAATCTGCACAAATAGGTCATTCATAAAAGATCAGAACATGGACAGCAAAGAGAACATTCAACCCTTTTCTCAGTAATATAGTTTACAGACACTCCATCCCAGTGAAGTATCTCTCCTACATTAACTCTTCAATTTCAAACATAACTGATCAGATTGCAAGCATTTCCTTTCAGTGAATCCCTATTCAGGTGTGATTCTCTCTTGTGTCTCTGTCCCTGAGATATACAGATACTGGCTGTTTCATTGGATTTCCTCACTGAGCTTTATAAAGAGCACTATCTACTTAAACTGCGAAAACAGTTGTCAGATTTCTTTCCAACACTGAAAACCTGGACTTGCACATGCTGAAAACTGCCCTACTGGTAGTATGAAACTATTTCTCTCAACTAAAACCTGATTTTGGTCCCCTCCCTGACGACTTTTGTATGTCAAAAACATTTAACATTGCAAACATTTCACCAGGTAACTCCCCCAGGTAAGTTAATGTAATCTGAACTCATATGCTTTCTTAGAAATTATGTTCAAACTCTACATGCAAAACTGACTTTCTGACCTTCTGAGATCAATTACTCATCATTGCAGTTAAATCCAAAAATATGAATGCCCAAATTATTACCGTACAGGTGCACAATTCTTTATCCGAAATGCTCGGGACCAGCTGGTTTTTGGAATTCAGAATTTTTCAAATTTCAGAATAAGTGACAGTTTGATGGGGAATTTTTAAAAAAATCTTACCGGAGGAGCAGATTCACTAAGTAAAATGGGCCTTGAGACAGAATTGAGGTCTGTCAGTGCTGGGCCACGCCCTCCACATGTCACATCTGAGTGACAAACATCGAGTGGGTGTCGACTTGGGTTAACTGTTTGCACAGGGCAGAAGTGGGTATTGCAGATGCTGGAGATTAGAGTCAAGATTAGAGTGGTGCTGGAAAAGTGCGACAGGTCAAGCAGCATCTGAGGAGCAGGAAAATCAACATTTTGGGTGAAAGCCCTTTATCAGGAAAGGCCTTTGCCTGAGACGCTGATTTTCCTGCTCCTCGGGTGCTGCATGACCTGCTGTGCTTTTCCAGAACCACTCTAATTTTAACTGTTTGCATGCTAAGCAACCTCATTACTGAGAAAAAAACTTCACAAAAAAACCTTTGGATTTTGGAGCTTTTCAGACTTCGGGTTTTCGGATAAAGGGTTATCTACCTGTGTATTTAGTCTAAAGCTTTATCGCACTGTAAGTTTGGACAAATCCTCTAGAATTTTACTTGATTGGATTTTGGGAAAAAGCAAGATTGCAGACTCATCCCTTGGTACATTGCAGGAATAGGCTATTCAGCCCATTGAACATGCTCTCCCAATCAGTTGAATCATAGTCAAGCAGTACTATCTGATTTTGGACTTGTTGATGCTTTCTCACAGCTACCTTTCCCCCTTCATCACTTGTAGAGTCATAGTCATACAGCATGGAACAGACCTTTTGGTCCAACCAGTCCATACTGACCATAATCCCAAGCTAAACTAGTCCCACTTGTCTGCACTTGGCCTATTTTCTTCCAAACATTTCTTATTCATGTACCGATTTAAATGTCTTTTAAACATTGCAACTATACCCACATTCACCACTTCCTCTAGAAGTTCATTACACACATGAACTTTCTTTGTATATATTTTTAAAATTGCCCCCATGTCTTTTATAAATCATTCTTGTTAGGATTGCATCACAGCAGAACTTTTATAAATGAAAGGCTGTTCAAAACACAACCAAAGAATTGTCTTCCTTCTCTAATTGGCCTCTTTTTTCTTTCCAGATCAGGTCCAGTCAGTATTTAACAATTTGGCTGTGCAGCATTTTGTAGGGTTGCCAAACCTAATGAGAAATATCAAGGTGTGTAGACGACTAATTTCTTGGTTTCTGTACAAAGGATGGGGGAAGGGAGGGGGGAGCGGGTGTGTGGTGATATGTTTCTCTGACTGACGTGCAGTATGTAGTAGATGGATCTGATGACACTAGTTAAGCTTAGATTCGGAGCATTACTGGAGAATCCACTGATTCCAGGTTCAATAATAGAGATCTGCAACCTCTGATTGGCTGGCAGCTCTCAGGGATTTGATCCAATGTGATCTTTGATGCTAACCAGTTAAATCCTTGAAGACTTTCATGTTGAAAGTCTATCATAAAAACTAACATTGGGCACTCACCCAGTGAGAGTGATTCCCATTAGGTCAGGCAGATCCAATGTAGCGTTAAGTTCTGGCTGGGGTGTGGGATTAAATAGGCTAGTTCTCTCTGAGTTACTGCCACAGGCACAATGAGCCAAATGGTCTGTAAGATTCTGTAACTGCTTTGACTTTAGTTTGAAGATTTCCCAATGTTATCTGTCTTGGCATAGTGTTAATGATTATTTCCCATCAGTTACTCATCGGAAAAGTCGAAAATATTAACCCAAAAGTGACACTGTTAACTACAGACTTGCTTTAATAAAGGTGTCAGTCTCTTTTAAATGGCACTAGGGATGGTTGTTTCCATCATGAAGTTCTAAAATGACTGTACAAGTGAGTTTGCTCTCCTGTCCATCATGAGGGTCCTGATGTGAATACAAGGTTCTTTTTAACATTTAATGATGCATTTGTTTTAGGTGACCATTAGGGATGGTTAATGGGCTCTCAAACCAATCAGGTGGGCTCCTGCTTATTGGGACAGGGTAATGCAAAACTGGGCTCCATAGGACCTATTTGAAACCCAAGAAAAGGCTATAACCAATGAGGAGAAAGTAAGGACTGCAGATGCTGGAGATCAGAGTCAATGAGTATAATGCTGGAAAAGCATAGTCGGTCAGGCAGCATCCGAGGAGCAGGAGAATCAACGTTTCAGGCATTCCTGATGAAGGGCTTATGCATGAAACGTCGATTCTCCTGTTCCTCGGATGCTGCCAAGAAAAGGCTCCACATTTCCATCCCCCGTGTCTGTGCAACAACTGGCTTTTGGTGGGTTAGGCTGTCTCCAAATGGAATCAAATATTGCATTTAAAAAGATGGATAGATAGCAGTGTCCAGGAAAGGAAAAGACCATTGCACACCATCCGACCAGTTCCATACTGAGCAACATGTTGGCTTATCTCCCCTGCAGAGTAAGATTGATGAAATTCGTGAGATCCAGGAAAAGGAAGCTGAGCAAATGCTGAAGACTCTATTCCAGATGGAGAAAATGGTCTACAGTCAGGACATCATTTATTCCAACAAGCTGAATCAAATCCAGACCGAGTATGAGGTACCAGAGGAGCAGAACCAGCAGATGATTTCTATCAGCACTGACGTCACTGCAATGTCCATTCATTTGGAAACCTATTACCTGGTGAGCTATGCAATTCTATCTTTAATGATAAACTGAGAGAGTCATTGTAATTGATGTCATGGTTGATTGTTGTTTTGACTTCATGTTATACATGTGAAAGGCAGTTAAATGTATGTTAGAGATGAAACGCCACCTCTACTGAGGGGAAGGTGAGGTGGATAATGGCACTGGGGAGGGAGAGCAGCTCAAATTCAATAAGAAATATTCGTGTCTGTTGGTCAAAGAGCTTGGGTGGCTAAAGCACACGTATATTTTAATAGCAGACTCTTTTCATCCTATCATGAAGTTTTAAAAGAAATAATTCTTCATCCCCATCATTAGCAGGAGCCTCCTTATTTTTAAACTGGATCATAGTTCTCGATTTCAACTACAAGGCTTCTCAACATCCGGATGTCAGATCCTCGCAAAATCTTGCGTGTTTCAAGAAGATCACTTCTCCTTCTTTGAAACTCCAATGATTATCAGCACAACCATCCTCCAGGAATTAGCCTGGTGAGCTGCCTTCTCTGAACCAGTGCAAGTGGGTCCTGTTTTAAGAAATCAAAACTATCCAAGAACTCTAAGCCATTCTCACCAATTGCCCTGTGCAGTTGTAGCATGGACCACTTTAAAACACCAACCCATTTGCACTAAAGGCCATTGCTCCATTTGCTGTTCTCATTACTTGCTGTGTCTACATGCTAATGTTGTGATTCATGTGGAAGGGTACCCAAACTACTCTGCTCTTCTGCATCCTGCAGTCTCTTTTCAATTGAAGTAATATTCTCTTCTCTATTCTTCCTGCCAATGTGGACAAGCTGATTTTCCCATATTTTGCTTCATCTGATAGTTTGAGTGAGTGGGCAAAAACTTATCAAAAATCTTTTATGTTCTCTTTCAATCCTCACAGCATGTTTCGACCAACAGAAATGTTGTCCCTTCGTCCACGAAATTATGAATTATTGAGAGCTCAACACAGATCCCTGTAGTACCCCTCTAGTTATTTTAGGTTGCCAACTTAAAAATTGTCCATTTATCCTCACTTTATTTCCTGTTAGCCATTTCTCTGTGCATCTTCTTAACTAATGTAGTCACTGTTATTGTGGCACCCCATCATATTCCTCTTGGATAACCAATTACACTCCATCTACCTGCTCCCCTTTATCCATCTCGGATGTTTCACATTCAAAGAATACTCATAATTTACTCAGCCACCATTATATTATGTTTACTGTAACAAATAATCTCAATATTGATAAAACATTACATAGTGGAAAATTAATAGTGTCCAACATTAAAGCAATGTGAAACCCCAAGAAACATTTACAGATTATATTCTTGGACACTTTCAATACGTATGAAGCCTTGTAGTTGAAATTCCAAATTTCTCCCACTGTCCAACTTGTTTCTTCTTGTGATACGCCGAGGCAATTTGTCTGGGACGTCCCTTCACTCAGACTCCAGAGTACAGTCTAATGGACTTTCAGCAGCAAGACACCTTTGTATTTCTTTGGTCTTTAAACCTCAATGAGTTCCATTTCTTCAAACAGGAAATGCATTACCATCAACATTGTACCTGACAATTAACAAACAGTCTCTCCCACTGCTTCACCCAGCAGCCATTGTTTTTAGTCTTCCCCTTCAGGCCTTTTTGTCTGATTCTGAGTGTCTATATCCAAAACCTAATGGTCAGTTGCCCTTTAGTTATTTCAAATTTTAACACTGGTTTCAACGTAAGCCTCTGAACTCATGTGTCTGTTGCTGGGTGGATTGATTTCCATTTGATTTCCCCTTGATACCCCCATACTATTCAACACCAGCACCATTGAAGAACCTCATTTACCTCAAATTAAAAGGGTCAGTTTAAAATGTAACCACTTAGAAAGTCTGCAATTCATAACCGTTTTATCCTCATGGGGCAAAGCATAACTTGAGGCCATTATTACAAGACAGTCGCCAAGAGATTCAAAAGCAATTCACGTGGAACTTGCACCAAAAGTGGTGAGAAAATTGAACTCGTGGTCACAAGGAGTGATTGAAGTGTGTAGTACAGCTATATTGAAGGGAAAGTTTAACGGGTATATTGGGAAGAAGAGAATAGAGTGTGACAATGGTATATTTATATTAGAAAGGATGGGAGGAGAGCCAAGTGGAGAATAAACACTGGCACAGACCGGTTGAGTCAAATTGCCCTTTTCTCTGTGCTACATGATCCAGTGTGAGCTTACAGAACAAGGCCACAGAGCTCCGAGGAGAAAAGTGTTGATGGTGAATCTACTTCTGTGTTTCAGATTGCTTCAAACCGACTGGCGGACCTGGTCCCCATGGTCATTCGATACTACCTCCTGCAGGAGTATGCAAACAAGCTGCAGCGTAACTTACTGCAGTTGCTGCAGGGTCAGCAGCGGATGGAGGAGCTGCTGATGGAAGAGGAAGATATCTTTGAGAAGCGCAGGTTTCTGAGCAGTCGCTTGAAAAGGTTGAGAAAAGCCCGTCAGATCTTGACCATGTGTTGAAGCAAACCATCTGCCAATAGAGTTAATGCATAGTCAATAAACTACAAAGGGTTTGAGAGTTGGTGACCTCCAAATAGAAGTCTTGGAGAAAATATGCCGATGAGAAAACAACATTTCTGCCTTTTGGCATTGTATTCCTCCATCTGTGAAATCAATGAAAATGGAAGGTTGAGGCTATTCAACCCGTCTTGTCTGTTCTTCCCATTATATCATAGCGGATCTATGTCTTAACTCCAACTATCCACCTCCATCTATATCCCTATCTATCCTTGCAAGATAAACTTCTCATGTTATTGGGTTTAGAATTATCATAGAATCACAAAATTGTTACAGTGCAGAAGGAAGCTATTTGGCTCAGACAGTTGTACCGTGGACAGAAACAGAAAGTGCTGAAGAAACTCAACAGGTCTGGCAGCATCTGTGGAGTGAAAGCCAGAGTTAACTTTTTGACTCCAGTGACCCTTTATCTGAACTCTCAGCCTCCTATTTATTTTTGATTGATTGAGGAAGAAAGTTCTTGATTTCCTCTAATGTTTGAATGAAGAAGTGTATTTCTCCATGGCTCTAACAGAGTTACACCCCCCACTTGTTCTGGATTTGCCCAACAGAAGAAATTATTTCTTTCTTTCCATCTTGTCAATTTTATTTGATCATCTTAAACACCTCAATTAGATCACACGTAATTATTTACAGTGTAAGTGGCCGATGGGTAAGAACCGCAACCAAGCGTAGTTCTTGAAGGGACAGGAAACCATAATTAACATGATCCCAAATTTCCCGTAGACGTGAGCAGCACAGACAACTAGAATTATCTCCCTGGTGTGAGATATTGATCCTGTTTAGTCAGTTTAATCCATTTCCCTTCCACAACACTTACCCCATTCCAAGAGTTTGAGTTTTCAAGAAAACTCTTGTGGATATTTTTTGCTTCCTTCACTGTTACCAGTTCTGGTTCTGACCTTTGTTTTTGGTGATTTTTATTTTATTCTTGGTAAAGGTTTTCCAAGAAGTTGCTTGGTAAAAATAGATGGTCTAACGTGAGTGTTTTATGTTACTTGTTTTCATGCACTGGAGCACAGTTTCTCAATCACTATGTGAGATGTGCTGTTCTTGTACTGTGTATTAGAATGATGTTTTTTCTCAAAGCGTAATGGTTTATTGAGAGATCCAGCTGGCATCTGAGGTGAGACTCTGATTCCATCATAAACTGACTGGACGGGACCACTAATGGGACTTCACACTGGTGACAATCAAGACTTTCTGCCACTGGTTGGTGGTTTAGTGCTGTAATGAACCTCTGACTTGTTCAATAAAGAGACAATTTAAGTAGTGTCTACTTTTTTTTTATTTCTTATTTGTCAAATCATTAGGACTTTCATTCCTTTCCTATGTGCCTGATCTCAAACTGGAAACAAATCTTTATTCACCAACAGTATTCCCTCTGGACCATCACTGCATTTGTCAACCTGAGAAAATAAAGACTTGTATTTTTGTCACTTCATGACCTCCGGACACTCTGAATTGTTTTACAGCCAAAACAGTACTTTTTATAGTAGCAGACGTAGACCATTTGGCCCATCAAGTCTGTTCTGCCTTTCAATAAGATCATGTCTGATCTGATAATCCTCAACTCCGCTTTCCTGGCTTTTTCCATAACCCTGATTCCCTGACTGATTTAAAAACTCTAGGCAAAAGTGAGGACTGTAAATGCTGGAGATCAGAGTTGAGAGTATGGTGCTGGAAAAGCACAGCAGATCAGGCAGCATCCGAGGAGCTGGAGAATCGATGTTTTGGGCATAAGCCCTTCGTCAGGAACATATCTAAAACCCTATCAGGAACCTATTTAAAAATCTATCTCAGCCTTCAGTACAGTTAATGAACCAGCCTCAATAGTCCTGTGTGGGGGAAAAAAAACTCGAAGGATTCACAACCTTCTTTTGAAATGTAGGCACATTTAATGAGCAAGTAGAAAGTGAGGACTGCAGATGCTGGAGATCAGAGTTGTGAGTGTAGTGCTGGAAAAGTACAGCAAGTCAGGCAGCATCCGAGGAGCAGGAGAATTGATGTTTCGGGCATAATCCCTTCATCAGCCCTTCCTGATGGAGGTGCTGGTGTTGGACTGGGGTGTACAAAGTTAAAAATCACACAACACCAGGTTATAGTCCAACAGGTTTATTTGGAAGCACTAACTTTCTGAGCGCTGCTCCTTCATTAGGTGGTTGTGGACATCTACTGCTAACTTAAATGGTTTGTTAAAGTTAGGTGTAGTTAATACAGGTTCATTCATTACAATCGCTTTTAGCTTTTCAAAGGCTGCTGGCATTCTGTGGACGATATTATCTTTGTCTATTTAAGTAGCAAATTAGTAAAAGATATGGCTTCTCAAATTTGGCATAAATTTTCAATAAAATTCATACATCCCCAAGAATCTCATTATCTCTCATTTTGTTTTAGGGGTGGGAAAGTCATTTTTAACTTTTGCTGTTCTGGATGACACCTTTTCCTTCAACAGGTCCAAAGTATATTACTTTGGCTTTTGCAAACTCATTTTTGTTTTTGCTTTTTAACCTTCATGCTGTTGCATCAACAGCCAAACTCCTCCTAGAAAATAGTCCCAAAATCCAGTTCAAACTCCAGACGCTCTCTTTCGGACTGACCACTTCCCCGTGTGGTCCCTGTTACCATTCAACATCTGCCATCCACTTCCACATAAGTCTCTCCTAGGCTCTGAAACTAATTGCCAGGTATTGACTCTTTACTGATCAACATCAGCCAAAAATGGAGGTCCTCAAGGGTAGTAATATCTGGATTACTCCCGGTGCTATAAACTAATGAGGATAGGAATAGAGGATAGAGTGGATGACTGTGTGGCTGAGGAGCTGGTGCACGGGAGAAGGATTCACATTTTTGGATCAATTGAATCTCTTCTGGGGTAGACGTGGCCTGTACAAGAAGAACGGATTGCAGCTGAATTGGAAGGGGACTAATATACTGGCAGGGAGCTTTGCTAGAGCTGTTTGGGAGGATTTAAATTCGTCAGGAGAGGTGTGGGTCCCAGGGAGATAGCGAGGAAAGAGATCGGTCTGAGACTGGCACAGTGGGGAACAGGAACAGGAACAAGTCAAACAGTCAGTGCAGGCAGGGACAAGGTAGGACTGATAAATTAAACTGCATTTATTTCAAGGCAAGAGGCCTAACGGGGAAAGCAGATGAAGTCGGGGCATGGTTCGGAACATGGGACTGGGATATCATAGCAATTACAGAAATGTGGCTCAGGGATGGACAGGACTGGCACCTTAATGTTCCAGGATACAAATGCTACAGGAAGGACAGAAAGGAGGTCAAGAGAGGAGGGGGAGTGATGTTTTTGATAAGGGATAACATTACGGCTGTCCTTAGGGAGGATGTTCCTGAGAATACGTCCAGGAAAATTATTTGGATGGAACTGAGAAATAAGAAAGGGTATGATCAACTTGTTGGGATTGAACTACAGAATCCCGCCCCCCCCCCCCCCCCCCCCCCACCCACAATAGTCAGCAGGAAATTGAGAAATAAATTTGTAAGGAGATCACTGTTATCTGAAAGAATAATAGGATGTTTATGGTAGGGGATTTTAACTTTCCAAATATGGACTGGGACTATCAGAGTGTTAAAGGTTTAGATGAAGAGGAATTTGTTAAGTGTGTACAAAAAACATTTTCTGATTCAGTATGTGAAAGTACCTACTGGAAAAGGCAAAACTTGACCTATTCTTGGGAAATAAGACAGGGCAAGTGACTGAGGTGTCAGTGGAGAAGCACTTTGGAGCCAGTGATGATAATTCTATTAGTTTTAAAATAGTGATGGAAAAGGATAGACCAGATCTACAAGTTAAGGTTCTAAATTGGAGGGAGGTCAATTTTGACGGTCTTCAGCGAGAACTTTCAAAAGTTGATTGGGGATAGATGTTCACAGGAAAAGGGGCAGTTGGAAAATGGGAAGCCTTCAAAAATGAGATAATGAGAGTTCAGAGCTGAAAAATGTGTTGCTGGAAAAGCGCAGCAGGTCAGGCAGCATCCAAGGAACAGGAGAATCGATGTTTTGGGCATAAGCCCTTCTTCAGTCCTCACTTTCTCCTAATGAGAGTTCAGAGACAGTATGTTCCTGTTAGGGTGAAAGGGAAGGCTGGTAGTTGCAGGGAATGATGGATGACAAAATAAATTGAGAGTTTGTTAAGAAAAGGAAGGAAGCATACGTCAGGTATATTCAGCAGAGATCAAGTGAATCCTTATAAGACTATAAAGGCAGTAGAAGTATATTTAAGAGGGAAATCAGGAGGGCAAAAGGGTGACATGGGATAGTTTTGGCAAATAGGGTTAATGAGAATTCAAAGGTATTTTATAAATTCATTAAGGACAAAAGGGTAACTAGGGAGAGAATAGGGCCCCTCAAAGATCAGCAAGACAGCCTATGTGTGGAACTGCAGGAGATGGGGAGATACTACACAATTATTTTGCATCAGTTTTCACTATGGAAAAGGACATGGAAGACATAGAATGTGGGGAAATAGATGGTGACATCTTGAAAAAGTCCATATTACAGAGGAGGAAATGCTGGATGCCTTGAAATGCATAAAGGTGGATAAATCCCCAGGACCTAATCAGGTGTACCCTAGAACTCTGTGGGAAGTGAGGGAAGAGATTGCTGGGCCCCTTGCTGAAATATTTGTATAATTGATAGCCACAGGTGAGGTGCCTGAAGACTGGAGGTTGGCTAACATGGTGTCACTATTTAAGAAAGGTGGTAAGGAAAAGCCAGGGAACTATTCACTGGTGAGCCTGAAGTCAGTGTGGGCAAGTTGTTGGACGGAATCCTGGGGGACAGGAGTTACATGTATTTGGAAAGGCAAGGACTGATTAGGGATAGTCAATATGGCTTTGTTTCATGGGAAATCATGTCTCACAAACTTGATTGAGTTTTTTGATGTAACAAAAAGGATTAATGAGGGCAGAGCGGTAGATGTGATCTATATGGACTTCAGTATGGCATTCAACAAGGTTCCCCATGTGAGACTGGTTAGCAACGTTAGATCTCATGGAATACAGGGAGAACTAGCCATTTGGATACAGAACTGGCAGAAAGGTAGAAGACAGAGGGTGGTGGTGGAGGGTTGCTTTTCAGACTAGAGGCCCGTGACCAGTAGAGTGCCACAAGGATCGGTGCTGGGCCCTCTACTTTTCATCATTTATACAAATGATTTGGATGTGAACATAGGAGGTTTGGTTGGTAATTTTGCTGATGACACCAAAATTGGAGGTGTAGTGGACAGCAAAGAAGGTTACCTCAGAGTGCAATGGGATCTTAATCAGATGGGCTAACGCCTGAGGAGTGGTAGATGAAGTTTAGTTTAGATAAATGTGAGGTGCTGCATTTTGGATATTCAAATCAGGGCAGGAGTTATACACTTAATGGTAAGGTCCTGGCAAATGTTGCTAAACAAAGAGACCATAGAGTGCAGGTGCATTGTTCCTTGAAAGTGGAGTCATTGGTAGATCAGATAATGAAGAAGGCATTTGGTATGCTTGCCTTTATTGATCAGAGCATTCAGTGAAGGAGTTGGAAGGTTCATGTTGTGGCTGTACAGGACATTGGTTAGGCCACTTTTGGAATATTGTGCACAATTCTGGTCTCCCTCCCATTGGAAGGATGTTGTGAAACTTGAAAACGTTCAGAAAAGATTTACAAGGATGTTGCCAGGGTTGGAGGATTTGAGCTAGAGGGAGAGGCTGAATAGGCTAGGGTTGTTTTCCCTGGAGCATTCAGAGACTGAGGGGTGACCTTATAGAAGTTTATAGAATCATGAGGGGCATGGATAGGGTAAACAGACAAGATCTTTTCCCTGGAGTGGGCGAGTCCAGAACTAGAGGGCACAGATTTAGGGAGAGAGGGGAAAGATTTAAAAGGGACCTAAGGAGCAACTTTTTTCACGCAGAGGGTGATGCGTGCATGGAAAGAGCTGCTCGAGGAAGTGATGGAGGCTGATACAATTACAACATTTAGAAGTCATCTAGATGGGTACGTGAATAGAAAGGGTCAACAGGGATTTGTGTGAAGTGCTGGCAGGTCGGACTAGATTAATTTAGGTTAGCTGGTCAGCATGGATGTGTTGGGCTGAAGGGTCTGTTTTCGTGCTGTATACCTGTATGACTCTATCGATTTGTTCGGGTAGCCATGTGTAAACATATTCTCTCTGCCGGAGTTAAAGCATCTGAACAAACATTTTGAATAAAGTCAGAAGTCACACACCAGGTTATAATCCAACATATTTATTTGAAATGACAAGCTTTTGGAGTTTAGCCCCTTTGCCAAGTGCTGTGAGAGAGAAGCAGACAGACACAGAACGCATAGGTAGAGAGGCCAATGGGCTGTGAGATGAAAAGATCATATAAATGATGAGTGTAGTATCGACAAGCTGAATAACAAATCTCTGCAGATGATCAAAAGTATCAGATGGTGTGAGTAAAGAGTCAGCAGCTGAAAAAACAGGCAATGGGATGACTTATAATCTGATTAATTGAGGCAGGGAGATAATTACAAAAAATTAAAAATAAGGTGGTGCTGGAGACAAACCAAATGGCTGTAATAACGTGCGAGGTATAAGAGTCAAATGTCGAGGATCTAACCAAAGTAACAAGTAATCCAAAATTGTACAAACTATTTAAGGGAGAGAGGTCATAACAATTTGGTAAAAACAATGACTGCAGATGCTAGAAACCAGATTCTAGATTAGAGTGGTGCTGGAAAAGCACAGCAGTTCAGACAGCATCTGAGGAGCAGGAAAATCGACGTTTTGGGCAAAAGCCCTTCATCAGGAATACAGATCATAGCAATATATCAAGGTGATGGTTTCAAAAAAGGACAGTAGGAAGATTTTACAGAACAGTGTGGTGGGGTCACATGTAGTACAACATGAACCTAAGATCACAGTTGAGGCCTTCTTCATGGGTATGGAACTTGGCTGTCAGTTTCTGCTCGGCCATTCTGCATTGTTGTGTGTCTTGAAAGCCATTTTGGAGAACACTGAACCAAAGATTGGAGGCTGAATGTCCTTGACCACTGAAGTGTTCTCCGACTGGGAGGGAATAAGTTTTGAGCAAGAACCAACCTGCAATTAACTTCTAGGCCTGGCCTCCCAAACAAACAACAGCTTGTTTGTTCTACTTCTTTTTCAGCATGAGCTGCTGCCCAAAGTCCAGAGATTTTATCTTATATCCCCCTCTAATGCACTCATAGAACATAGAACAGTACAGCAAAGGAGCAGGTCCTTCAGCCCATGATGTTGTGCCAAACATGACACCAAATTCAATTAATCCTTCTGCCTGCTCTTGGTCCATTTCCCTACATTCCTTGCATATTTATTTGCTTATCTAAAAGCCCCTTAAATGCCTCTATTGTATCTGTGTCTGCCATCACTCCTGGCAGTGCATTCCAGACTTCTATCACTCTCTGTGTAAAAAAACTGCCCCTCACATCCCCTTTGAACTTTCTCCCTCTCACTTTAAATGCATGCCCCTAGATATACCCCCTAGCCATTTCAACTCTGGAAAAAAATGCTAAACATCTACTCTATTACCCATTTAATAACTTCATAAATTTGTATCAAGTCTCCCCTCAATCTCTGCCGCTTAAGAGAAAACAGCCTGAGTTTTTCTAGCCTTTTTTTATACTTCATACCCTCTAATCCAGGCAGCGTCCTGGTAAACCTCTTCTAAACCATCTTTAAAGCCTCTACATTCTTCCTGTAATGTGGCGACTAGAATTGAGCACAATACTCAAAGTGTGGTGTAATCAAAGTCTCACAAAACTGCAATGTGACATCTTGACTCTTGTACTCAATGCCCTGACCAATGAAGCCAAACATGCCATACAGACCTTACCATTAAGTATATAAGTCCTGCTAAGATTTGCTTTCCCAAAATGCAGCACCTCACATTCATCTAAATTAAACTCCAAATGCCACTTCTTGGCCCATTGGCCCATCAGATTACAACAGGATCTTGATCAAATGGGCCAATGGGCCGAGAAGTGGCAGATGGAGTTTAATTTAGATAAATGCGAGGTGTTGCATTTTGGGAAAGCAAATCTTAGCAGGACTTATACACTTAATGGTAAGGTCCTAGAGAGTGTTGCTGAACAAAGAGACATAGTGCAGGTTCATAGCTCCTTGAAAGTGGAATCGCAAATAGATAGGATAGTGAAGAAGGCGTTTAGTATGCTTCCTTTTATTGGTCAGAGTACTAAATAGAGGAGTTGGGAGGTCATGTTGCGGCTGTACAGGACATTGGTTAGGCCACTGTTGGAATATTGCATGCAATTCTGGTCTCCTTCCAATTGGAAAGATGTTGTGAAACTTGAAAGGGTTCAGAAAAGGTTTACAAGGATGTTGCCAGAGTTGGAGGATTTGAGCTATAGGGAGAGGCTGAACAGGCTGGGGCTGTTTTCCCTGGAGCGTCGGAGGCTGAGAGGTGACCTGATAGAGGTTTACAAAATTATGAGGACATGGATAGGATAAATAGACAAAGTCTTTTCCCTGGGGGTGGGCAAGTCCAGAACTAGAGGGCATAGGTTTAGGGTGAGAGGGGAAAGATATAAAAGAGACCTAAGGGGCAACTTTTTCACGCAGAGGGTTGTACGTGTATGGAATGAGCTGCCTGAGGAACTGGTGGAGGCTGGTACAATTGCAACATTTTAAAGGCATCTGGATGGGTATATGAATAGGAAGGGTTGGGTGGGATATGGGCCGGGTGCTGGCAGGTGGGACTAGATTGGGTTGGGATATCTGGACAGCATGGACAGGTTGGACCGAAGGGTCTGTTTCCATGCTGTACATCTCTATGACTCTATGATTCTATGACCTTCTTTACCATCCTGACTCCTTGTGTGGCCACTTTCAGGGAACTATAGACTTGAACCCCAAGATTCTTCTCTACATCAATGCTGTTCAGGGTCCTGTCATTATATTTTTCCTTAATATTTGATCTCCCAAAGTGTACCATCTTACACTTGCATGGATTAAACACAATCTACCATTGCTCTGTCCATATCTACAACTGTTTGATATGCCACTGTGTCCTTTGACAACTTTCTACACTATCCATAACTCCACCAATCTTGATATCATCTGCAAATTTACTAATCTACTTAGCTACATTTTCACTTAAGTCATTTCTATGCATTTGAAATACACACATATCCATCTAACCTGCGTATCCCTGGACACTACGGACAATTTGGCATGGCCAATCCACCTAACCTGCACATTTTGGACAGTAGGAGGAAATCAGAGCAGCTGGAGAAAACTTATACAATCACAAGGAGAACATGCAACTTCCATCCACAGTTGCCCAAGGGTGGAATCGAACCTGGGTCCCTGGTGATTGTGAGCCAGTATGCTAACCACTGAGTCGCCATGCCATCATTCGTGCTTGATTCAATGGCTATTTTGCTTCAATTCCCTCCTCATTTTGTTTTCGTGTCCTGGAGGTTTTTCTTCATCTTCCAGAGTCGCCTGAGAAACACTGGAAGTTGGCAACCCTGGGGAGTGGGCAAACTCAAGTACTGAGTTTTTGAGGAGAAAATGAGGTCTGCAGATGCTGGAGATCAGAGCTGAAAATGTGTTGCTGGAAATGTGTTACTGAGTATTTGAATCCATTATTCAAAAACAGATTCTTAATTGCTGGAGTTCTCTCTCTAAATGATGGAAATATAAAATGTAAAAATCAAATGAAAAGGAACTCCGCCACACAGTAAGGAAAATAATTTCCTCTTTGGTTCCAATGCAGAATTAAGGGAGAAGCACTTTAAAGACTTGTGGGGGTGGGGAGGGTTACACTACACACAGACTCTATGAATCTTGGTTAAAATACCAATCAGCCGTTTGGATCAGATGTGGTAAAAAATGATTTGGAGGAACCGATGTTGGACTGGGGTGGATAAAGTTAAAAATCGCACAACATCAGGTTAAAGTCCAACAGGTTTATTTGGAAGCACTAGCTTTTGGAGCGCCGCTCCTTCATCAGGTGGTTGTGAAGCAGGACCATAAGACACAGAATTTATACCAAAAGATTATAGTGTCATGCAGCTGAAATGATACACTGTTTGTTATAATCTATGTTTGTTTAATATATCATTTCAGCTGCATGTCATTAATCTTTTGCTATAAATTCTGTATCTTATGGTCCTGCTTCACAACCACCTGATAAAGGGGTAGCACTCTGAAAGCTAGTGCTTCCAAACAAACCTGTTGGATTATAACCTAGTGTTGTGTGATTTTTAATGTGGTAAAAATAGCTATTAAATGGCCAAGCATTTGATCAAAAAATACGGCACTGAGTTAGATCTTGTTAGTTTGTGTAACCCCATGTTAATATGACACAGTCATAGCTACCAAAACAAGACTCTATTTGCTGGCATCACAGCAAGAGGGAGCGAATTCCGTTTTCCCAGCGGTTGCTCAGATACTTTTCAGGCTGTGATGGTCCACCCCCGTAAACCCTGAGATTCTCAAAAAAACAAAAGGGGCGAAGTGTTCCAGAGGAATTGTCAGAAACCACAACAGAAACTCATTCACTTTACCTTTAAGTGCATCAACTGCAAAACACATAGCTCTGTTGTTGTTGTTCTTCTCTGCCTCTCGGTTTCATTTCCCAACACCGGCATCACACCACTCCTCTGCAGTTTCGTTTCTGCCCGAGTTTTGGTTTCCTGCACAGTCATTAAGTTCACCAATCTGTGGTGCAGTTCAGAGAGCACTCCCTATGACGAACATGAAACTCAAACTAAAGCACTGCAATGAATCGGGGAGGTAAATCCAAAATTCAATCTTTTAAAAACTCTCAGCAGAGAGAAAAACATGATCAAGGTACTAATGGAATTAGAATATACATATTGCAAAGGACTGTATTTTTCTTATTGATTTCTGGGATATGGGTTTCATTGAGGTCAGCATTTATTGTCCATCCCTAATTGCCCCGTGGAGAAGTTGTTGATGAGCTGCCTTCTTTGATCATTGCAGTGCATTTGCTCAGAATTAAGGCAGTTCCAGTGAAGGAACAGCCATGTCATTGCAGGTCAGGATGGTGTGTGGTTGGGAGGGGAACTTGCAAGTGATGGTTTTCCCATGTATCTGCTGTACTTGCCCTCCTTGATGGTGGATGTTACAGGTTTAGAAGCTGCTGTAGAAGAATCTATATATAATGGGGCAGTTAATGCTGTGGGAACATTACTCAACTAGTAACCCATAACCCTTAACTAATGCTCTTGGAGACATGAGTTCAAATTCCACACAGATTAATGAAAAAAAATCAAAAAGCTAATCCCACTATTGGCAGTCAATTCTATGAATCAGATTGTTGATATTCATCTGGTTCACTAATGTTGTGCAGGGATTGGAGGGTGTGTGTGATTCTGCTATACTCTTCTGGTCTGGTCCAGACATGACTCTTGATCCAAGATAACATGCACAGTCAGTATGTACAAAGTTTGCTGCCTCTTCTGTCAGCACCTTCCAAATGTATCAGATCCATCACTTGGAAGGAGCAGTGGGAATGTTGCAGATTTCTCTCCAAGTCATACGCCACCCTGGTATGTTGCTGTTCGAGGTACAGAAGCCTGCAATGCCCTTGCGGTCCCATGTGGATTGCAACAGTTCACAGTGGTCAGCACTGCTGCCTCACAGCGCCAGGGACCTGGGTTTGATTCCTGCCTCAGGCGACTGTCTGTGTGGAGCTTGCACATCCTCCCCTTGTCTGTGTGGTTTCCTCCCACAGTCCAAAGATGTGCAGGTCAGGTGACTTGGCCATGCTGAATTGCCCATAATGTCAGGTGCATTGGTCAGGGGTAAATGTAGGGTAGGGGAATGGGTCTGGGTGTGTTACTCTTTGGAGAGTCGGTGTGGACTTGTTGGGCCAAAGGGTCTGTTTCCACAGTGCAGGGAATCTAGTCTAATAAAAAAATGGCTTGTCACTACTGCCTGAATGTCAACGAGGGACATGCAACAAATGCAGGCAAGCTCACCCTTGGAAGAGTGAAGGAATAAGGTTGGCACTTTTTGTGAAAGCATTAAAATGGAGACTTTAGGGGAAAAACAATTTGGAGCAATGACGGATTACTTATAAACCAAAGCCCTGTTTGAACATAAAAGATTCCACACTCCACAATGCTGATGAAAGGCAGAGGTGTTTTCCTAGGGTCCTGACCATTTATTCACCAACAAACATGCTTATGGTTCTGATTAAATATGGGAGCTTGCATGAATAAATTAGCTGTTTCCTACAAAACACATCAACAAACTTTTCATTGATTATAAAAGATGTCCTGTGGCTTTAAAAGGTGCTACCTAAATGCCAGTACTTGTTTTTCTTCCGTACATTTAAAATGCATGCAGAAATAAATGTTGTTCTTTAAAAAAAGAGCTGTATGGTGTATTTCAAAGAATAGAAACTTATGCAAATTAGATTGGTAAGATGTCAGTGGGTGGAGACATGTCAGGCAGAATTTAACTTGTCTGCCAGTTTTGTTTCCTCCAACACAGACTGATCAGATTCTCTGTCGACTGTGCACAGGTTTGTGACTTTTCATTCAACTACATTTTGTCATCTAATTGCAAATACAGATGTGAGAGGGAAACGGTTGCCAGATTGTGAGGGTGAAGGGGTATGTGTGAGGGTGGGGGCGGAAGAGGATGTGTGGCTGAGGGGAAAGGTGGGTGAATAAGTTTGGGGGGATATGTGAGGGTAGGGGCAGAGGGAGAAAGTGTACAGAACAAGGAATGTGAGTAAATGTGCATTGAGTGCAGCAGGAAAATTGACGTTTCGGGCAAAAGTCCTTCATCAGGAATGAGGCAGGGAGCCTCCAGGGTGGAAAGATAAATGGGGGGTGGGGGGGGTTGGTGGGAAGAGGGGTGTGGGGGGGAGGGTGACTGGGGAGAAGGTAGCAAAGTGTACAATAGGTGGATAATGGGAATGGAGGTATTGTAGAGCTTCAGAGCAGAGAAGATGACCAGGGGGTTGCAGTGAGAGAGAGACTCACTGAGATCTTTGTAGAGAGAGGAGGAGACCTTCTTCAAGATAGGCATCCTTGCAAGAGGATTCGCAGTAAGGTTCCACTGTCTATCAAAATGGAAATTGGGTTTTCTGCCATTTCAACTTGATTTTTGTCATTCACACTTTTTAACAATTTCTGGCATCAATATCCTTTTTGCTGTTGGAAGAGTAGCTTCCTGTGTGGCATGATATTTGTCTTTGTACTGGACTATTTTCCATGCTTTCAGTTGGTGGGTATCTCCATTAAAGGATTGCCTCAGCTACATCTGTGCAGCAAGGATTTTACAATTCCTTTGGAGATTTTCACTGACACCTCAGGCTTTTTCATTTTACCGGGAATAGTGTAGAGATGATGCGTACTATTGAATTTCTCAATCGTTTATGAGACAACTAAATTTTTCACGCATGAATTGAGGGTGACTGTTGCTCATCACAATAGTAGGAATGCTGTAATGCCCAAAATGTGCTTTTAGGCATTTGGTAATCTCAGCAGTCGACATTAAACTTTACTGGTCCACCACCCAGTGGTCAGAATAGTGAGCTACAGTGACAAGATAATCCACTGATACAAGTGCAAGTAGATCTACTCCCAGTTTCATCCGTGGGCTGCCTGGGAGGTCAGGTTAATTTGATACTCATTACTGTCACTACATTGCTTTTTGCTTGTATTTGACGTGCATTGGATGCAGAGACTGGTGGGGTGTAGGTGAGGACAAGGGGGACTCTGTCTTTATTGCGTTTTGGGGGGGTCTTTAGAGCGGTGGAAAGCAGAATGGAGGGGCTGCAGCAGAGGGCTGTCTAGGTGACAGAGGCAGGAAAAGTACGTTGTTCAAAACAGGTGGACGTCTGGGATGCTCGCAAGTGGAATGTCTTCTCATCTGAGCAGATGTGGCAGAGGCTAAGGAATTGGGAGAGAGAAATGCAGTTCTTGCAGGATACTGGATGAGAGGAGGTGTAGTCCAGGTAGTTATAGGAGTCTGTAGGTTTGTAGTAAATGTCTGTGTGGAGACTGTCGCTGGAGATGGAAATGGACAGGTCAAGAAAGGGGAGAGAGGTATCCGAGGTGGACCAAGTGAATTTGAGGATGGAGTGGAAGTTGTGGGCGAAGTCGATGTAGTTCAGCTCCAGTTCAGCCTGGATGTAGGGTGCTGCACTGATGCGGGGAGAAAGAAGGGTTCATGCCCGAAATGTCGATTCTCCTGCTCCTTGGATGCTGCCTGACCTGCTGCGCTTTTCCAGCAAACAATTTCAGCGCTGCACTGATGCAGTCATCGATGTAACAGCAGAGAACTTGGGGCACAGTGCCTGTGTAAGTACTGAAGAAGGACTGTTTGATATAGTTGAGAAACAGGCAGGCACAGCCGGGGCCCTTGATTTGGAGGAAATGGGAGGAGTTAAATGAAAGTTATTAAGGGTGAGGACCAGTTCGGCGAGACAGAGAAGGGTACTGGTGGAGGGGGACTGGAAGGGTCTGCAGATTAGGGGGAGGTGGGGGCACGGTAGTGAAATGGGGATAGGTAAAGACAGGTAGGGGGGACGACCTGGTTTGTCAATGGGAAGAATAAATCCAGTTGGAGGTAGGGAGCAGGGGGATAGGCTGGGAAGGGAGTCAAGGGATGGGGAGGTTCATGCCACTCTCGCTACCAAACCCCCAGGTACCTTCCCCTGCAACCAGAAAAGATGCAAAACCTGCTGGTACCCCATACCCCCCTTACTTCCATCCAGGGCCCCAAACAGTCCTTCCAGATGAGACAGAGGTTCACCTGCCTCTCCTCCAAACTAGCTTATTGCATCTGATGCTCCCAGTATGGTCTTCTCTACTTTGGGGTGACCGAACATAAGCTTAGGGAATGGTTCACCGAACATTGCAGCCGGGCCCGCAGGGGTTGACATGGCCTTCCAGTCACTGTCCATTTCAATTCCCCCAACTACTCCCTTTTCGATGTGACCATCCTCAGCTCCTCCATTGCCACATCAAACCACAGCACCTTTTGGAGGAACAACATCTCATCTTCCGCCTGGGCACCCTACAGCCCGGAGGACTCAACATTGAGTTCTCCAATTTCAAATAACCTCCCTCTCCATCCCCCAACTCCCTTCCCAGCCCCTTTCCCTCCCTTCCACTGCTCTCTGCCACCAAACAGATTCATTCCTCTCATTGACCAACCAGGTCATATCCTCCACCTGTCTTCACCTATCCCCACTTCATCAACCTGTCCCCGCCACCCACTTCATCTGCAGGTTCCTCTACACCCACCCCCAATCCTGAAGAAGGGTTACATCCAAAATGTTGATTTCTCCACCTCCTGATGCTGCCTGGCTTGCTGTGTTCTTCCAGTGTCCTGTTTGTCTACTGCAGATTTTTGCTTTAGCATTTTTGGCAAAAATACCTTCAATGGTGAGCGTGGGATCACTTCAGAGCTTTACTTAGACTTAAACTCTCATTTACTAGAGATTATATTCTTCTTAAAGACTTCTCAATGTTGTGAAAGCATCATTGTACTTCAGTAGGGTTTTTCTGGGCTCAGTTGTCTAATGCGTGACAATGCATTGTAAATTGCATTAAGGATATTGAGGGTTACTAATCTAAGCTTCAGTCCTGCTCTGGCTGAGACCAGTGGCTACTGCTTTCCAACTATGTTCTGGAACCTCAGATCCTCATTCATGTTATTGCTTTGGGTTTGGAGTGTAATCTATCCTCTCGACAAAACTGTGATGCCATCATCCAGTCTTTATCCTATTTGAAAGATTACATTTCTGGATCACGTGCTAAGTGATACCACACAACTCTGTGAAAATTATGATGTTGCATGATGCGCCATTTGCGCCATATCCAACACTATGTGTTGACTCTTCTAAAAGTCATCACTCCAACATTCATAAATCATGTATCACTGCGCACTAGACTGAACCAATCTGTTTTATGATGCAGAATGATTAATCAGTATTTTTATCTGATATCTCTCCAGTGCCCACTAGTACTTGTTTGATGTGTTTCCTTCTAGCCATGCACTTATGTGCAAAATGATTCAGCTTCTTGCATTGAGAATAAAGCTTCCCTCAGGCTGGACATACTTTTCTGTCCTTTCCAGGATATCCCCTGCAGTATTTGCTTCCTATCTGTTGCCTGTGATTCTTCTGCCCTTTGGGCTTGGCATAGCTATCTGCATAATGCAATATCTGGTTTGTCCTGTTATGGGTAACGTGATAATGCTGCTCCTTTAACAAGGTTATGTTGTCCTTGGTTTTCTTTTTCAGAACAGCTGTAAAGGCAGAGATTCCATATGTCTGGAAATATTGACTTGAGAAAGCTTTTCAAGTGTTTTTTTAAAACACTTGTACAATGAAAGGGGCGTGGCCAGTTTGCCCAGTTCAGTGTTTGGTTTAGTTTTGTTTAGTAAGCTGTTTTGTTTGCACCTGTTGGTCTAGTTTTAGCTGGGAACCAAGAGAAGCTGCTGAGGATCCAAAGAAACAGTTCCACGCTGATCCTCTCTCTCTCTCTCTCTCTCTCTCTGACGTCTCTCCTGTAAGAACCTGTGTCTGATTTTATGTTTTTTTGGCAAAGGGGTGTTTATGTGGATATTGCAAATATTTGGAATGGGCATCACTAAGTTGCAATAGAGTTGACTGGGTTTTCAGATAGGTTGTTATTCTAAATTCGGTTCTCTTTTGTTCGAATTTCATTCAGTAGTCTGTAAAGAAATTCTGTTTTGTTTGAAACTGCATGGTTGGCCAAGCTGCATCACTCCTGGACTATCCAATAACAACTGCTTAAAACAACTAGAAAATATGGGTCTGGGCTGCTTTAGATTACTTACAGTGTGGAAACAGGCCCTTCGGCCCAACAAGTCCACACCAACCGGCAACCCACCCAGACCCATTCCCCTTCATTTACCCCTTCACCTAACACTACGAGCAATTTAGCATGGCCAATTCACCTAACCTGCACATTTTTGGATTGTGGGAGGAAACCAAAGCACCCGGAGGAAACCCACGCAGACACGGGGAGAATGTGCAAACTCCACACAATCGCCTGAGATGGGAATTGAACCCGGGTCTCTGGCGCTGTGAGGCAGCAGTGCTACTCTTTTGAGGGAATCTGGCCCGCTCCATAACAGTATGCTCTAGATGTGGATTTATAACCTTACAACTTCTGACGTCATATTTTTCCCTGAAAATAGATTGCTTCTGTGTCAGTAGATATGCTCTCATTACAGGATCTCTTATGCCTCATACTTTCTTGTCTTTAATTAGATGATCTTTTAGTTGTGTAAATTAACAAAGTTCTGTGTGTTGAAATAATGGGGTACATATTTCACCTTGGGTCCTGACACTGAACACATACTATTCATAAGTTATAGTCACTTAGGGTTCAAAGCATATGTTCAATGTTTACAAACTATTTGCAATTTGCTGTTTCTTTACAGGGAAATTCAGGGTGTTATGCACTTTGAAACAGTCCCTTTTCAACAGTGTTAAAAAAGTTGTGATATGTAACCTGATCTGGCTCATTAAACACATCTGTTGCTTGTGATTTTTGAGAAGATTTGTAGCTCAGATTGATGTTAAGTATGTAAGTTAGCTCACTGAGCTGGAAGGTTTGTTTTCAGACATTTCATCACCATGACTAGGTAACATCATCAGTAAGAGTTAGTGAAGCACTGGTGGTATGTCCTGCTGCTCTATTTATAGGCCTTGGTTTCTTATGGTGGGTGATGTCATTTCCAGTTCATTTTTTCAAAGGAAGGTAGATCTGTTGCTATTTTGTTATTTTGCCCTTACCAATTAGGAGTTGCTACTTTAGGTCAGAGATGAGGAGACTGCTTTTATCTGAGGGTTGTTCTACATTGGAACTCTCTGCCTCAGAATGTGGTGGGAGAAGGATCATTCAATATTTTTAACGTGGACATAGGACGGGAATCAAAGGTTAGCGGAAATTACAGGGAATGCAGCATTTTGAACACAAGCAGATCAGCCATGATCTTACAGAATGACGATGCACACAACAAGTTCCAAATGGAATACTTCTGCTCCTAATTTTTTTGTTTGTATCTTTGAATATTGTCCAAGTAACAAGTACATTTTAATTGGTTCTATATTAAGCAAATGAAATTATTTTAGTCCACCAGCAGATCAGAAAAAAACAGCAGGCAACGACTTTGAACATGCAGAAGGAGGATTCAGCTACTTCACTCCCTTTACCTGGTCACGAATTGCAATCAATTAACAAGGTATGTCAACCTACAGCAAGACAACCACAGGTACTGTATGGAGCACATGGGATCAAGACAAAAAGGAAAGGAAAACACAACCTGTATAAGTGGTTGGTAACAAAAGAGTCATACGGTGGCTCAGTAGTTAGCACTGTTGCCTCACAGCACCAGGGACTGAGGTTCGATTCATGTCTCAGGCAATTGTCTGTGTGGAGTTTGCATGTTCTCCCTGTGCGTCCGTGGGTTTTCTATGGGTGCTCTGGTTTCCTCCCACAGTCCAAAAATGTGCAGATTAGGTGAATTGGCCATGCTAAATTGCCCGTAGTGTTAGGTGCAGGGGTAAATGTAGGGGAATGGGTCTGGGTGGGTGCGCTTCGGTGGGTCGGTGTGGACTTGTTGGGCCGAAGGGCCTGTTTCCACACTGTAAGTAATCTAATCTAATCTAAATATAAGAGTCTGGGTGGGTTACTCTTCAGTGGGTTGGTGTTGGCTTGTTGGGCCAAAGGGCCTGTTTCCATACTGTAGGGAAACTGACCTTCTGGTCCACCCAGTCAACACCAACCGTGTTCCCAAACTAAACTAGTTTGCTGCCCTTGGCCCATATCTCTCCAAACCTTTCCTACTCATCAACTTATTTTTTAAATGCTTTAACTGTATCTGCATCTACCACTTTCTCTGGTTAGATGCTGGAATTCAAAGTTGTACCTTTTACCTGTCTTCACCTATCCCCACTTCACTACCCACCCCCTGTCTTCCCCTTTATCTGCAGCTCCCCCCACACCCACCCCCAGTCCTGAAAGGGGGTTACACCTGAAACATTGACTTCTCCACCTCCTGATGCTGCCTGACCTGTTGTGTTCTTCCAGCCTTCTACCATTTCCTTTGGCAGTTCATTCTGCACATGAACCATTCTCTGGTTAAAAAACAAAATTGTGTCTCATGTCTTTTTTTTTAAATCTTTCTCCTCTTATCTTAAAAAATGTGTCCCCTAATTTTGCAACCCCTCATCCTGCCCCAGGCAAAATACCATTGCCATTCACCGAATCTCTGCCCCTCATGATGCTTTCAACCTCAATAAGGTTATCCCCCAACCTCCTGCACTCCAGTGAAAAACAGTTCCAGCCTTTCCAGTCTATCTCACACCTTCCGTTCCTGGAAACATGCTGGGAAATGTTTTCTGAACCCTCTCCAGCTTAATAATATCCTCCCTATAATAGGGCAACCAATACTCCAGAAGAGACTTCACCAATGTCCTGTACGACATCACCATGACCCCTGCCCTCCCTACCCCCCCACCCCTCTCCCCCACCCCCCACCAAGTAAGACTTTGTTTTGTCAGCTTCTCCCTGGGGAAATGGATCTGAAAAAGCTGAATCAGACAAATGAATCATTCCGGCCAGTTAATGCAATTCTGCCATTTCTAGTGGGTTGAACAAGCGGTCAATTCATGCACCAGACCACTGACATTTAACTTCCTGGAATGATATAATCCCAATTGTCCTACAACACTAGCCAAAGCAATACCCAGAGCTGTCCTCTTCATTATTTCTTGGAATAGACAGAGACATGCTTAAGAAAACCAACATTCTTCCCCACCAGCACCTGGAATGTGTCTGAGCAAAAATGTTAATGGGCTTAAGACCAGGCCAGTATCATCAATTAAAATTAACAAGTGTAATCACATTTGCATTTCTGTTTTATCTGTTCTTTCCTTCAAAGCACATATTGCTGGCAAGGCCAACATTTTTTAACAAACCCTAACTTTACTGGAGAAGTGGCTTGTGGATTTTTAAAACTTTGATGGTTTACATGAGTGTCAGGTCATCCTGAACATGTTTCTTCTGTAATCACTGTCATCCAAAACTGCAATCATACCTATTCCATTTATGGGCGAAAGTGAGGACTGCAGGTGCCTGGAGATCAGAGTCGAGAGTGTGGTGCTGGAAAAGCACAGCCGGTCAGGCAGCATCCGAGGAGCAGGAGAATCAATGTTTCAGGCATAAGCCCTTCATCAGAAACCAACCTGATGAAGGGCTTATGCCCAAAATGTTGATTCTCCTGCTCCTCGGATGCTGCCTGACCTGCTGTGCTTTTCCAGCACAACACTCTCGACCCTATTCTCTTTACATCAGAAAAAACGTATACTGTTGTCAATTTAGCTGTGGTTATCCTGAGCGCAAAGGTCTGGAGTATCCTATCCATTGCTGCCTCATGTCAGATCGTCTTTTTTGATTGCAGGAGGAGATGGTAGCAGTGAGGTAATATCATTAGGCAAGTAATCTAGAGACATGGGCTAATTGGGAATGTTGTATCAGGATTTGGTTCTGAAAGAGTTAATGATGAAAAGCTCCAACAGCAGAATGCCGAAGGAATTTAGGTGTTTTTTGGATCTCAACGAAGACCGAGCATCCTGCCTCTTCTCATATTCTTTCCAACAATACCTGTCTTACCAATGTAACTTGTACCTGATTGTTACAAGACAAAAATCTCTTCTAACTTGGCTAGTAATTCTCCTCTATAACACTGGGCTAAGCAGGCCAGAGGCTATAAGGAAAATGGTGGCACCAGTCTTATGGTGACCATCTGTATTAGGGCAGCACTAAGCAGTATGGTCATCAGCAATCAGATAGTTCAGAGCACATGGGTTCAACCGTTCCCCCACTGCTCACAACAGCCCTCCCCACCACCATGGGAACTTGTGGAACTTCAATTCACTGAAGTAATGAAAACCTGGAATCAAAAGCTGGCTTCGTTTTCAGTGATCATAAAACATTTATTGTTTGATGTAAAACCTCAGCTGATTCACTAAAGTCCTGAAGAGACAGCAGTCTGCTGACATACCTGGTCTGGCCTACCTGTGAACCGCAGCAAAGTGGTTGACTCATCACAAGGACAAAGGAGGATGGGCAATAATTTACCTTCCGCCACCCTCCTCTCTGACCGATCTCAGTAAGTCTCTCTCTCACTGCCACCCCCAGGTCAACTCCTCTGCCCTGAAGCTCTTTAACCATGTACTGAAACAAACACGCTACCACAGCCACATTTGATCTTCCTTTCCACCTATCCACTCCACCCTCCTCTCTGACCTATCACCTCCATCCCCACCCCCATTCATCCATTGTACTCCTTACTACCTTCCCCCACCCTCCTCTCTGACCTATCACCTCCATCCCCACCCCCATTCACCTAGTGTACTCTATGCTATTTTCTCCTCACCCACACCACCCTCTCATTTATCGCTCCACTCTGCAGACACTCTGCCTCTATTCCTGATGAAAGGCTTTTGCCCGAAACGTCGATTTTCCTGCTCCTCGGATGCTGCCTGACCTGCTGTGCCTTTCCAGCACCACTCTAATCTAGACTCTGGTTTCCAGCATCTGCAGTCATTGTTTTTACCTAATTTCTGGCTTGTCCAGCTATGTCCATGCCCCATGAGCTGCAGCTTCAGAAAGGAGCAGAGGGACTCAGAGATGAAAAAGTTTAGGAGAGGAATTCCAGAGTTTAGAATTGATGTAAAGTGATCAATTAAGAAATAGAAGGCTTGGTTATGATATTAAGTACTAACTCAGTCACGATATTAAGTACTAACTCAGAAATATTTATATGATCATTTTAGTTTCTTGAACCTTTCTTTGTTTATTTTCAGAAAATGGAGATGATGTTTTATAACAGCTATGAGGCAAAGATACGCCCTTGCATTGATCTTATCGACTCGCTGAGAAGATTGGGTGTGGATAAGGATCTGGCTCTTCCAGCCATCGCTGTGATTGGAGACCAGAGCTCTGGGAAGAGCTCAGTACTGGAGGCACTGTCCGGGGTGTCACTACCCAGAGGGAGTGGTAAGATAACAGCGATGAACAACATCAACTTCCCTGTAGTGTACTCAGTTATTCTGGTAATGTAATCAAATATAATTTAACACTGAGTAATAAGCGAAGATGGGCAAAATGATAGGCTTTAAGGGGTGCTTGAAAGTATGAAGAAAGGCAAAGAGACTTGGAGAAGGAATTCCAGAGCTTAGGGATTTGGCAGCTGAAGACATGATCAAAAACAATACAGAATTAAAATCAGAGATGCTCACTAGCTTGGTTTTGGGGCAATGCAGATATCTTGGGGTGATATATGGTTGAAATGGATATGGAGGGTTGAGGCCATTGAGGGATTTGAAAATGAAAAGGTGCATTGTGAAATGGAAGGTAACATAGGTCAGTGAGCACTGGACTAGTGATTGGTCTGGAGCAGAGTTTTGGATGAATGGAAAATTTGGAGTTGGCCAGAAGTGCTTTGGATCAATCAAGCCTGGAGATTAAGAAAAGGTAATCAATAAGAGTTTGAGCAGCAATGGAGCTGAGGCAGTGACAAAGTTGAACGATGTTACAGAAGTGAAAACAGGTGCTGTTGCTGATGACATGGGTGCTGCAAGATTGAGATATTAAGCACACATTGGATTCAGCTGATTGCAGTAAATTGAAAACGCTGGCTAATTAATTATTCCTGGTGCTCATGGGAATTGAATGATAATGTGCTATTTTTAAATCCCTGCAACTTGCACAAACTTAGAGATTCTTCCCCTTTCACTGTAAACACTGAGGGACACATACTCAGTCATCAGTATGTTCTTACTTCAGACTGACAACATCAGCATTTTACATCGTTACAGCGACGGCTGGGTAAAATGGTGATGATTCGGTTGGTGGAGTGTTACAATTTGTGTGATGTGAGATAACACAAATTTTATATTGCATTGTTGGATGCTCACCTTGGCATCAAATATGATAACATTGTGAATAGTCTAGTTCAGACCATTGGCCAGGAAAACGGGTGGAGCTGATGGCGACAGAATGGAGTTTGTGGTGAGGACGAAAAGCTATGGCTTCAATCTTTCCAAAAATAATTATTGGGAAGGAATTTCTGCTGATCCAGTGCTGGATACCAAACCAGCAATCTGAGAAGAAGGCAGTTTTCCTGGTGAACGTGACATCATCCTTCCTTTAGCTCCAGATTCATGTTTTCCTCTTTGACCTCTCTCTGCCTTTTCTGGAATCTTGCTGTGAATGAATTCTGTCCGAGCACTAGTTTCCCAGTGATTTTGTCATATATGAACCACAAAGAGACATTTCTGAGAGATGGAATAAGTTGCCATAGCAATGCATTTCTTTCTCTGAACATAAGAACATAAGAAAAAGGAACAGGAGCAGGCCATCTGGCCCCTCAAGTCTGTTCCACCATTCAATATAATCATGGCTGACCTTTTCATGGACTCATTCACTTGCTCACTCACCATAACCTTCAATTCCTTTGCTGTTCCAAAATCCATCTATCTTTGCCTTAAAAACATTCAACGAGGTAGCCTCAACTGCTTCACTGAGCAGAGAATTCCAGTGATTTTCAACTCTCTGGAAGAAGAAGTTCCTACTCAACTCAGTTCGGATTTTATACTCAGTCATTAGCTAGTGTACAAGAAATTCCTGTGACAGGGATGGAACACGTATTAGCTGTTTCTCTCCTTGAGTTTATATCACCATTCAGTTAGATTTTGGCTGTATTCTGTTTCAAATCCTCCTGTCCACGTTGATTGCATTCCCTTAACAATAATCCCCAACAAAGTGTGATCTATCTCAGTTTTGAAATTCTCAATTCAAACTCTCAATAACTCTTTGTGGAAGGAGGTATAGATTTTCACTAACCATTGTTTGAGTAAGTGCCTTCTGATAGCTCTGCTCAACAATTAAGCTCTAATTTTAATGTTATACTCTTTGTTCTTCTCAGCTCCCCCTCATCAGAGGAAATAGTTGATAAGGTAGATAGAGAGAAATTACTTTAATCATATAAAACTCCCCGGTTAGATCGGCCTCAGTCAATTCCACAAAGACATAGGGTGATCTTTTGATCATCTCTTCAGGGACCCTGATCAGCTGGGTTTTATTTTCTGTACAATGGCTTAGATCAGAAGCTGAATGTGGCACACCAGCATTCACACGGCTCAGTACCTAGCACTGTTGTGATTGCCGTAGAGCACACGAGTACTATTATAATTAGGTGAGCCTGGGGTCATGGGTTCAAATCCCACCAATTAATAAGTCTGGAATTTTAAAAACTGTATTCTAATGGTGACTGTGAAACTTCTCTGGCTTTTATAAATCCCCATCTGGTTCAGCGGTGCCCTTTAGGTAAGGAAATATGTTGTCCTTACTTGTTCTGACTTATAACTGCAGAGTTGACAATAAGATGACATCAGAAACCCACGAGAAAGGAATTCAGGTGTGTGAAGCCACTGCGAAGTCTAAGAAAGGGAATAAAACCAGCAGGATCACAATTCATCAATGTAGGCACTAGAAATGATCAGGGAAAATCCAGACCTGTTGACCTTGCATGGTCTTCCTTAGTAACATCTGTGTTTACCCACAGAGTCAAGCAACAGTACTTCATGGAACTATACCTAACAGACAATATTCCAGACACCATCATCATTTTTGCTGGGTACACTCTGTCTCATTAGCAGATGTGGCAGCACTAGTATACAGTCAGGAGGGAGTTGCTCAATATTAACTCCAGGCTGATGAGGACTTAGAATCATAGAATCCCTACAGTGTGAAAACAGGTCTTCCAGCCCAACAAACCCACACTGACCCTCCGAAGAGTAACCCACCCAGACCCATTCCCTTACCCTATTATTCTACATTTACCCCGACTAATGCACCTAAGCTACACATCCTTGAACACTATGGGCAATTTAGCATGGACAATTCACCTAACCTGCACATATTTGGACTGTGGGAGGAAACCGGAGTCTTATGGCATTAGATTAAAATGGGCAAGGAATCGTACAGCTGATAACTACCTGCTGCTTCCACCTCCTCCCTCTCGGCTGATGAATCAGCGATCCTTCATGGTGAACACCATTTGGATAATGAATTGAGGGCAGCGAGGGCACAGAATGTAATCTGAGTGGGGTATTTCAAGTGTGGCTAGATTACACCACTACTGACTGAACTGGCAGAATCCTGAACAATGTAACTGCAAAACCTGGTCAGTGGCAGACGGTGAGGAACCACAACCAGATCCCCACCTCTTCCTCTGCTACCTTGATGACTGCATTGGCGCCACCTCGTGCTCCCGCGAGAAGGTTGAGCAATTCATTAACTTCACCAACACATTCCACTCTGACCTTAAATTTACCTGGACCATCTCTGACACCTCCCTCCCCTTCCTGGACCTCTCCATCTCCATTAATGACGACCAACTTGACACTGACACTTTTTACAAACCCACCGACTCCCACAGCTACCTGGATTACACCTCTTCCCACCCTACCTCCTGCAAAAATGCCATCCCGTCTTCCCAATTCCTCCGGCTCTGCCATATCTGCTCCCAGGAGGACCATTTCCACCGCAGAACACACCAGATGGCCTCCTTCTTTAGAGACTGCAATTTCCCTGCCCACGTGGTTAAAGATGCCCTCCAACGCATCTCATCCACATCCCGCACCTCCGCCTTCAGACCCCACCCTTCCAACCGTAACAAGGACAGAACGCCCCTGGTGCTCACCTTCCACCCTACCAACCTTCACATATACCAAATCATCCACCAACATTTCCACCACCTCCAAATGGACCCCACCACCAGGGATATATTTCCCTCCCCAACTCTTTCTGCCTTCCGCAAAGACCGTTCCCCCCGTGACTACCTGGTCAGGTCCACGCCCCCCCTACAACCCACCCTCCCATCCTGGCACCTTCCCCTGCCACCACAGGAATTGTAAAACCCCTGTGCCCACACCTCCTCCCTCACCTCCATCCAAGGCCCTAAAGGAGCCTTCCACATCCATCAAAGTTTTACCTGCACATCCACCAATATCATTTATTGTATCCGTTGCTCCCGATGCAGTCTCCTCTACATTGGGGAGACTGGATGTCTCCTAGCAGAGCGCTTTAGGGAACATCTCTGGGACACCAGCACCAATCAACCACACCGCCCTGTGGCCCAACATTTCAACTTCCCCTCCCACCCTGCCAAGGACATGGAGGTCCTGGGCCTCCTTCACCGCTGCTCCCTCACCACCTGACACCTGGAAGAAGAACGCCTCATCTTCTGCCTCAGAACACTCCAACCCCAGGGCATCAGTGTGGACTTCAACAGTTTCCTCATTTCCCCTTCCCCCACCTCACCCCAGTTCCAAACTTCCAGCTCAGCACTGTCCCCATGACCTGTCCTACCTGCCTATCTTCTTTTCCACCTATCCACTCCATCCTCCCCCCCGACCTATCACCATCATCCCCTCCCCCACTCACCTATTGTACTCTATGCTACTTTCTCCCCACCCCCACCCTCCTCTCATTTATCTCTCCACCCCAGGCTCTCTGCCTGTATTCCTGATGAAGGGCTTTTGCCCAAAACATCGATTTTACTGCTCCTTGGATGCTGCCTGAACTGCTGTGCTTTTCCAGCACCACTCTAATCTAGACTCTGGTTTCCAGCATCTGCAGTCATTGTTTTACCCAAATAAGAATACACTTGAACTCATCCTGACCAGCCTACGTGTTGCATCTGTCCATGAAACCAAGTCTTTGCCTTCATATTTAAGATATCCTCCATACATTTTGTGTGGCACTACCATTGTGCTAATCGGGATAGATTTCAAACAGGCTTGGAACCACAAAATTGGACATCACTGAGGTGTTGTTGTACAGCAGAAGCAGTAGAATTACATTCAACAGCAATCTGTAAACTTATTGGCTGCCATATAGCCCACTCTACCATTAGTGTGAATCAGGGTTGATCTTCCAGATTCAATGAAGAGTGTAGGAGAGATCAGGAACAGACATAGGTAAAAATGAGGTACCAACCTGGTGAAGTTACAACACAGGTCTTCTTGTGTGCTGAACATTGGAAACAGCACACAATGGACACAGTGGAGCAAACCCATAATCCAAGGATTAGATCAAAGCTCTGTCGTCCTGTCACATCTAGTCATGAGCAGTGGTGGACAATTAAACATCCAACAAGGGGACATCATTCCATAATTATCCCCGTCCTAAACTGCTGGGGAGAAAGTCACATCAATGCAAGATTTGATGCTGAAGCATTTGCATCTACCTTCAACCTCAGCTGCCAAGTGAATGATTCACCTTGGCCTCCTCCTGAGGTCCCCTGCCTCACAGCTGCAAGTCTTTAGCCACTACAATTCACTCCATGTGAGATCAAGACCCAGCTAAGACCCAAGCGGCACGGTGGTTCAGTGGTTAGCACTGCTAACAGAGCCCCGGGTTCGATTCCAGCCTCGGGCAACTGTCTGTGTGGAAGTTGCGCATTCTCCCTGTATCTGCGTGGGTTACCTCCAGGTGCTCCAGTTTCCTCCCACAATCCAAAAATGTGCAGGTTAGGCGAATTGGATAGGCTAAATTGCCCATAGTGTTAGGTGCATTTGTCAGGGGTAAATATGGGGAATGGGTCTGGTTGGGTTACTCTTTGAAGGGTCGGTGTGCACTTGTTGGGCTGAAAGGCCTGTTTCCATACTGTAAGGAATCTAATCCAAAGGCAATGAATACTGCTAAGGACTGAATTAGCTGCACCTTGGCCAAGCTGTCCCAGTACATCTACAACACTGGCATTTACCTGACAATGTGGAAAATTGCACAGATTTATCTAACCTGAAAAAGGTAGGGCTAATTGAACCCAGCCAATTCCTGCTGTATCAGTTTGTAAGCAATAATCAGCAAAAGTAATGGAGCAAGTCATCAATAGTGCTATCAAGCTGCATTTACACAGCAATAGGAGAAAGTGAGGACTGAAGATACTGGAGATCAGAGCTTAAAAATGTGTTGCTGGAAAAGTGCAGCAGGTCAGGCCGCATCAAAGGAGCAGGAGAATCGACGTTTCGGGCATAAGCCCTGAAGAAGGGCTTATGCCCGAACGTCGATTCTCCTGCTCCTTTGATGCTGCCTGACCTGCTGCACTTTTCCAGCAACACATCTTTACACAGCAATACCCTGTTCACTGACCACCAATTCTAGTCTCTTTATTTAAGAAAGGATATGCTTATCATAGCATGGTGCAGAGGAGATTCATGACACTGACCCGAGGATGATATGAAGAGAGATTGGTCCAATCGCGCCTGTATTCACCGGAGTTCAAAAGGCTGAGGGATTTTCGCAACCTCTCCCCTCACCTGGGGCATGGCGCCCCTCAGGTTAAATCACCACCAGCGAGTCTCTCTATGAGAGTGGGACTATGGCAACTTCACATTTACAGTCTCAGGATAGAGGGTAGGGCCTTTAGGACTAAAATGAGGAAAACATTCTTCACTCAAAAGGTAGCGAACCTGTGGAATTCTCTACCATAGAAAGCTGGGAAGAGCAAGTTGCTGGGTATATTCAACATTTTTCTTACTTACTAAAGGCATCAAGTGGTGTGGGGAGGAGTTTGAAGATTGCGTTGAGCTCGAGGTTCAGCCATGATCATACTGAATGATAAGCAGGTTCGGAGGGCTTAGTGGCTGACTCCTGATCCTAGTTCTTATGTTTCCATTGAGGCAGCAATTTACCAAGTCTGGCATTAAGAGGGTCCAGCAAAACTGGAGTCAGTGCGCATCAGGGAAAAGTTCTGGTTGGAATCCGACCCATTTGCATAGGAAGATGGCTGTGGTTGTTGGAAGTGATATCTGTGATAGAGGACATTGCCACAAGAGTTCCTCAGGATGGTTCTTAAGCCTAGCCATTTTCAGTTGCTTCATCAATAACCTGTGCTCCATCATAAATTCAGAATTGGGAATATGCGCTGATGATTATGCAATTTTCAGCTGCTTCTCATTCAAATAGTCCACAGCAATACATGATAAGGGAGATAGTGAGGAAAGAGATCAATCTGAGACTGGTACAGTTGAGAACAGAAGTGAGTCAAACAGTCAGGGCAGGCAGGGACAAGGTAGGACTACTACATTAAACTGCATTTATTTCAAGGAGAAAGTGAGGTCTGCAGATGCTGGAGATCAAAGTTGAAACTTTATTGCTGGAACAGCACAGCAGGTCAGGCAGCATCCAGGGAACAGGAGATTCGACGTTTCGGGCACAGGCCCTTCTTCAGGAATGAGCAGAGAGTGTTCAGCAGGAGAACCTTTTATCTTCTCCTGCTGAACACTCTCTGCTCATTCCTGAAGAAGGGCCTGTGCCCGAAACGTCGAATCTCCTGTTCCCTGGATGCTGCCTGACCTGCTGTGCTGTTCCAGCAATAAAGTTTCAACTGCATTTATTTCAATGCAAGGGGCCTAACAGGGAAGGCAGATGAACTCAAGGCATGGTTAGGAACATGGGACTGGGATATCATAGCAATTACAGAAACATGGCTCAGGGATGGGCAGAAAGGGAGGCAAGGGAGGAGGGGGAGTGGCATTTTTGATAAGGGATAGAATTACAGTTGTACTTAGGGAGGATATTCCCAGAAATACATCCAGGGAAGTTACTTGGGTGGAACTGAGAAATAATAAAGGGATGATCACCTTATTGGGATTGTATTATACACCCCCCAATAATCAGAGGGGCTATCTGTAAGAACAATAGGGTGGTTATGGTAGGGAATTTTAACTTTCCAAAAATAGACTGGGGCTGCCATTGTGTTAAGGGTTTAGATGGAGAGAAATTTGTTAAGTGTGTACAAGACAATTTTCTGATTCAGTATGTGGATGTACCTCCGAGAGAAGGTGCAAACCTTGACCCACTCTTGGGAAATAAGGCAGGGCAGGTAACTGAGATGTCAGTGGGGGAAAAGGATAGGCCAGATCTAAAAGTTGAAGTTGTAAATTGGAGAAAGGGCAATTTTGACAGTATTAGGCAAGAACTTTCGAAAGCTGATTGGGAGCAAATGTTCGCAGGTAAAGAGACGGCTGGAAAATGGTAAGCCTTCAGAAATGAGATAACGAGAATCCAGAGAAAGTATATTCTTGTCAGGGTGAATGGAAAGGCTGATAGATATAGGGAATGCCGGATGACTAAAGAAATTGAGGGTTTGGTTCAGAAAAAGAAGGAAGTATATGTAAGGTATAGACAGGATAGATCAAGTGAGTCCTTAGAAGAGTATAAAGGAAATAGGAGTATACTTAAGAGGGAAATCATGAGGGCAAAACGGGGACATGAGATATCTTTGGCAAATAGAATTAAGGAGAATCCAAAGAGTTTTTACAAATACGTTAAGGACAAAAGGGTAACTAGGGAGAGAATAGGGCCCTTCAAAGATCAGCAAGGCGGCCTTTGTGTGGAGCCGCAGAAAATGGGGAAGATACTAAATGAGTATTTTGCATCAGTATTTACTGTGGAAAAGAATATGGAAGATATAGACAGTAGGGAAATAGATGGTACCATCTTGCAAAATGTCCATATTACAGAGGAGGAAGTTCTGGATGTCTTGAAACAGGTAAAGGTGGATAAATCCCCAGGATATGATCAGGTGTACCCGAGAACTCTGTGGGAAGCTAGAGAAGTGATTGCTGGGCATCTTGCTGAGATATTTGTATCATCGATAGTAACAGATGAGGTGCTGGAAGACTGGAGGTTGGCTAATGTGGTGCCACTGTTTAAGATGGGTGGTAAGGACAAGCCAGGGAACTATAGACCAGAGATCCTGACATCGGTGGTGGGTAAGTTGTTGGAGACCGTTCAGAAAAGATTTACAAGGATGTTGCCAGGGTTAGAGGATTCGAGCTATAGGGAGAGGCTGAACAGGCTGGGGCTGTTTTCCCTGGAGCGTCGGAGGCTGAGGGGTGACCTTATAGAGGTTTACAAAATTATGAGGGGCATGGATAGGCTAAATAGGCAAAATCTTTTCCCTGGCATCGTGGAGTCCAGAACTAGAGGGCATAGGTTTAGGGTGAGAGGGGAAAGATATAAAATAGACCTAAGCAGCAGCTTTTTCACACAGAGAGTGGTATGTGTATGGAATAAGCTGCCAGAGGAAGTGGTGGAGACTGGTACAATTGCAACATTTAAAAGGCATTTGGATGAGTATATCAATAGATTAGATTACTTACAGTGTGGAAACAGACATAGAGAGAATGTGTAAACTCCATGCAGACAGTTGCCTGAGGCAGGAATTGAACCCAGGTCTCTGGTGCTGTGAGGCAGCAGTGCTAACTACTGTGCCACTGTGCTGCCCCTAGGAAGGATTTGGAGGGATAATGGCCGGGTGCTGGCAGGTGGGACTAGATTGGTTTGGGATATCTGGTCGGCGTGGACGGGTTGGACTGAGAGGTCTGTTTCCATGTTGTACATCTCTATGACTCTATGAGTAGGCTTTTGTCTTAAACAAGATGTTGTCTGTACAATGTTAGCAACACATTATTGATAGACATTGTTACAGACCACGAGGAAGACCAGGATGGTTTTACTCCTAAAGGTCCTAAGTTGTTCTTCCACCAAGTCTAAACATTAAGTGCTTCCCTCTTTGTAGATAATGTACTTTATTAAGTATTAAATCTGTAAGACTTTACGCCGTTATGCACAGCTTCCCAAAGGCAGTTTGGGATGGATAATGCTGTCCTTCTTAGCTGTTTTAAAATGTGCTGTGTACATTCACAGAGGTTTTCAAAATCATGAACTGGCTGGTTAGAGTAGGTTGGGAGAAACTGCTACTTGTAGAAGGAGCACGAAATGAGAGAGTGTAGATTTTAAATGGTCTGTAAAAGGAACAAAAGTGAAGTGAGGAGAAATGTCTTCACTCAGTGAATAATTAGGGTAAGGAATGTGCTGCCTAGAAGTGTAATGGAGGCAGGTTCAATTGAGGTTTTCAAGAAGGCATTGGGTGATTAGATATCTCAAAATAACATGCAAGAGTATGTGGAGAAACCAAGAAAGTAGTATAAGGTAATTCTGGTCATTCAACGTGCTAATACAATAGGCTGAGGGGCATCCTTCTGTGCCGTAACAATTCTGTGATTCCATGTTTGATGTATCTAACTGACAGTATCATGTGACTATAATTCACTTGAAATGATGTTGTCCTTTTCAATATTTCACACCAGGTATTGTTACCCGGTGCCCTCTTGAATTGAAGCTGAAGAAAGCCAAAGAGGACAATGTGTGGAAGGGCAAACTGACGAATGAATATTTTCAAGTGGACCTAACAGATCCATCAGAAGTAGAGAAAGAAATCCAGAAAGGTACTGTAAAACTGAACTAATTTTGCTTCTACCATGTGGAAGGAAGGCTTTAGCTTCCTTTCACATTTCATGTTTTTATATTTAAAAATAACTAATGATATTTTGAGGTTAAGGAGGCAAATGCTTTATTATCAGAGGGGAAAAAAATCAAGGACAAAAGATTTTGAAAAGGTGTAGCAGATCAGGAAACATCTGTGAAGAGATCTCAGCGTTTATTTGTCAGATGGATGAATTTCATCAGAATTGAGGAAAGATAAAACTGTTTTGAGTTTCAAGCCAATGGAAAAGCCAAGGGAACTTGAAGTACAAAGGCAAATGTCTGTGACAGGGTGAAGGCTGGGCGAGGTTAAACAACAAAAGATTTCATAATGCAAAAGCCAAAGAGAGTGCTAATGGATAAAGTGAAAGGCTGTGTTGAAATGAGGTTTGAATTGCTGCATTAAAAATATCTGAAAGGAACATAACAACAGGTTAAAGAAAGAAATATTTGGTGAGCCTTTGGTGCGGATTGAAACAGTGGCTTGGTGACCAGGGACCCAGATTCAAATCCACCCTCGGGCGACTGACTGTGTGGAGTTTGCACATTCTCCCCCGTGTCTGCATGGGTTTCCTCCGGATACTCTGGTTTCCTCCCACAGTCCAAAGATGTGCAGGTTAGGTCGATTGGCCATGGGAAATACAGGGATAGGGGAGGAGTGGCTCTGGGTTGGAGGGTTGGTGTAGATTCGATGTGCTGAATGGCCTGCTTCCTCACCGTAAGGATTCTATGATTGGTTGTATACACTGGGAAATATCTGATTTTATCTTCTGGTTGTGCTCAGTTAGTATCTCCTAGTCAAGTGGCATTCAGATTTCCGAACTGACTTCAGAGTTCCTGGTTAAGGAGACTTGAAAGCATTCAGAGCTGTCAAGCCTCACTGCTGGACACTACTCATTAAGGCCCCAGACTAAAATAGAAGCAAATTACTGTGGATGCTGGAATCTGAAACCAAAAGAGAAAATGCTGGAAAATCTCAGCAGGTCTGGCAACATCTGTAAGGAGATATGCTGCCAGACCTGCTGAGATTTTCCAGCATTTTCTCTCCCACTCGGGACTGTTGTGGCCTCCCTGAATTTTGCCAGCAGCAGTGTTAACCTCACTGCATAAGGAGACCACGCACTCTCTCAATAGAAGCAGCCATCTTACAGAAAGCTCGAGACTCCATGCACCAATTGTGAGTTTGTTTGGGGGGGGAGGTTTGGAATAAGAAAGGTTGCAACCTCATTGTAAGTAATTAATGCAGCAGGAGCTTCCCATCGGTGCTGAGGGACCTATCAAGTTCCGTCCTGATCATTTTCGTAAGATCGACATCTCAGAGTGGCTCTGTTTTGAGGTGGCTGCATTGACCCTAAGCTGCCTCACCACCCCTAGATAGCTGCCGAGTCTCTGGGACTGCTGTTCCTGGCTCCATGCTCTCTCAGTGTAGAATGGATACACCAGAGGTAGCAGCACAGTGGTATGCAGTCAGGAGGGAACTGTCTTGGGAGGCGTCCAAATTGACACTGAAGCCCAAGAAACCTGATGGCATCAGGTCAACATGGGTAAGGAAACCTCCTGCTGATTACATCCAGTTCAGCTGATGAATCAGTCCTCTTCCATATTAGATTCCATTTGGAAGAAGGGCACAGTGTTTATACTGGCTGGGGGATTTTAGTGCCCATCACCAAGGCTTACTCAGTAGCACCAGAAGTAGATTTGAAATTCTAACTTTGTTTCTCTTTGCGCAGATGGTGCTCAACTTTCTCTAGCACTTTCTGATTTTATTCCCAGTGGCAGAACTGGCCAAGTCCTGAAGTGGTGGCACGGTGGCTCAATGGGTTAGCACTGCTGCCTCACGGCACTGGGGTTCGATTTGCATCCTCAGGCGACCGCCTGTCTGTGAGGAGTTTGCACATTCTCCCTGTGTCTGGGTGGGTTTTCTCCAGGTGCTCCAGTTTCCTCCCACAGTTCAAAGATGTGCAGGTCAGGTGGATTGGGAGAAAGTGAGGACTGCGGATGCTGGAGATCAGAGTCAAAACGTCTGGCGCTGGAAAAGCACAGCTGGTCAGGCAGCATCTGAGGAGCAGGAGAGTTGACGTTTCGAGCATGAGCACTACATTAGGAATGTGGATTGGCCATTTTAAATTGCCTGTAGTGTCCTGGGATGTGCAGGCTTAGTGGGTTAGCCATGAGAAATGAAAGGTTACAGAGATAGGGTGGTGGGAGGGGGAGGTAAATGGGGTCAGGGTTGGGGGTGCGGGGATGGGGTCAGGGTGGGGATGGGATGGGTCAGCATTGGGGGCATGGGGTCAGGGTGGGGGAGGATGGGTCAGTGTGGGGAAGGATGGGTCAGCATTAGGGGGATGGGGAAGGGAATGGGTCAGTGTGGGGAGGGACGGTCAGGATGGAGGGGTGCGGATGGGTCAGCGTGGGGGAGGATGGGGTCAGGATGGGGAGGGGAATGGGTCAGCATTGTGGGGGAGATGGGTCAGTTTGGGGAAGAATGGGGTCAGGGTGGGGGGACGATGGGGTCAGGGTGGGGAGGGGAATGGGTCAGCGTTGGGGGGCACGGGTCAGTGTGGGGCGAGATGGGTCAGGGTTGACGTGTGGATGGGTCAGAGTGGGGGCCAATGGGGTCATGGTGGGGAGGGATGGGTCAGGGTGGAGGAGTGCAGATGGGTCAGGGTGGGGGCGGATGGAGTCAGGGTGGGGGAGGATGGGATCAGGGTGGAGGGGTGCGGATGGGTCAGGGTGGGGGCTGATGGGGTCAGGTGGGGGAGGATGGGGTCAGGGTGAGGAGGGATGGGTCAATGTGGGGAGGGATGGGTCAGGGTGGGCAAGGGAATGGCCAATCCATGTGGTAGGGGTTCTGTTTCAAGTTTTTGTGAAGATCTATAGCATGGGAGTTAGTTGGATTCCTTGTTGGTCCATTCGCCGAGTTGGTAGGTTTTAATGACAGCCATTTTGTCCCCTTTCTAGGTGATACCATCAGTGCTATGTTACCTCTTGTGAAGCGCTGCTGTACTGTTCCACTTTGAATTGATGTGGTTCTGTTTGAGCTGTTTCCAATTGGTACCGGTTCTGGTTTTTCCATTGCAGTGGTTTGTATATTGGATCCAGGTCAATGTGTTTGTTGATGAAATCCGAGGATGAGTACCATGATTCCAGGAATTCCTTTGCTGTTCTTTATTTGGCTTGTCCTAGTATCGTTGTGTTGTCCCAGTCAGACTCATGGTTCTTGTTGCCTGTATGTACATATACCAGGAGAGCCAGTAGTCGCTAGTTGGTGTTCATGGATGGGGGTCACTAGCTGTCTGCCTGTTTGTCCTACGTAGCACTTAGTGCAGTCGCTGCATGAGAATTTGTAAATTACACTTGTCCTGCTTATAGTGTGTATTGGGTCCTTTATTCTGGTGAGCCGCTCTCTTGAGTGTGGCTGTTGGTTTGTGTGCTGTCAAGGTCTGTGGTGGTCAGAGCAGTCTAGTTGTCAGTTCTGACACATTTTTCATGTATGGGAGAGTAGCCATTAGGTTGGGGCATGTCTTGTCTTCTTGGTGTTGCTTGTCTGCCAGGAATCTCCTGACGAAGCCGTGGGGGCTATTCGTTTTTGGCAAAGACTTTGTAAAGGTGTTCTTCTTCCTCTCTTAGTTCCGGGGTGCTGCAGTGTATTGTTGCTCTTTTGAACAGGGTCCTAATGCAGCTGCTCTTGTGGGTGTTTGGGTGGTTGCTGTTCTAGTTTAGGATCTGATCGGTGTGTGTGGTCTTTCTGTGCACTTTTGTTGTGAACAAAATACGAAGAAAATTTACAGCCCAGGAACAGGCCCTTCGGCCCTCCAAGCCTGAGCTGATCCAAGTGTACTGTCTAAACCTGTCGGTCAATTCCTAAGAATTTGTATCCCTCTGTTCCCCACCTGCTCATGCATCTGTCCAGATGCATCTTAAATGAATCTACCGTGCCTGCCTCTACCACCTCTGCTGGCAATGCGTTCCAAGCGCCCACCACCCTCTGTGTGAAGTACTTGCCTCGTGTACCCCCCTTAAACTTTCCACCTCTCACCTTGAAAGCATGACCTCTCGTTACTGAATCCTTCACCCTGGGAAAAAGCTTGTCTCTATCTACCCTGTCTATATCCTTCATGATTTTGTAAACCTCAATCAGGTCCCCCCTCAATCTCCTTTTTTCTAGTGAAAATAAATCTAACCAACTCAACCTCTCTTCATAGTTAGCACCTTCCATACCAGGCAACATCCTCGTAAACCTTCTCCCGAACCCTCTCCAAAGTGTCCACATCCTTTTGGCAATGTGGTGACCAGAACTGTACACAGTATTCTAAATGCGGCCGAACCAATGTCTTGTACAATTTTAACATGACTTGCCAGCTCTTATACTCAATACCCCGTTCAATGAAGGCAAGCATACTATATGCCTTCTTGATCACTCTATTCACCTGTTCAGCAACCTTCAGGGTACAATGGACCTGCACTTCCAGATCTCTCTGCTCATCAACTTTTCCCAAGGCTCTTCCATTTACTGTATAATTTGCTCTAGAATTAGTCTTGCCTAAATGCATCACCTCACATTTGTCTGGATTGAAAGCCATCTGCCACTTTTCCATCCAAATCTCCAGTCTATCTATATCCTCCTGTATTCTCTGACAGTCCCTTATCCTTTCTGCTACTCCACCAATCTTTGTGCCATCTGCAAACTTGCTGATCATATCAACAGTGCCCTCTTCTAGATCATTTATGTATATTACAAACAACAGTGGCCCCAATACTGACCCCTGTGGAACACCACTGGTCACCATTCTCCATTTTGAGAAACTCCCTTCAACTACTACTCTCTGCCTCCTGTTGCTCAACCAGTTCTTTATCCACCTAGCTAGAACACCCTGCACACCATGTGACTTCACTTTCTCCATTAGTCTACCATGGGGAACCTTATCAAACGCCTTACTAAAGTCCATGTATATGACATCAACAGCCCTTCCTTCATCTCACAACTTGGTCACTTCCTCGAAGAACTCTATTAAGATGGTAAGGCATGATCTCCTCCATACAAAACCATGTTGCCTATCACTGAGAAGCTCATTCTTTTCTAAATATAAATAGATCCTATCTCTTAGTACCCTCTCCAGCAAATTCCCCACCACTGACATCAGGCTCACTGGTCTGTTACCCGGAATATCCCTACTACCCTTCTTGTACAGGGGGACAACATAAGCTACCCTCCAGTCCTCCGGCACCTCACCTGTATTTAAAGATGCCACAAAGATATCTGTTAGGGCCCCAGCTGTTTCCTCTCTCACCTCCTTCAGCAACCTGGGATAGATCCCATCCGGTCCTGGGGATTTCTCCACCTTAATAACCTCTAGCCTACCCAACACATCTTCCCTCCTTATGCTAACGTGATCCAGACTAATCAAACTTCTATCTCTAATCTCAACATTCATCATGTTCCTCTCCTCAGTGAACACTGATGCAAAGTAATCATTCAGAATCTCACCCATTCTCTCAGGTTCGGCACACAGCCTTCCTTCATTATCTTTTAGTGGACCAATCCTTTCTCTAGTTGTGCATTTACCATTCTGTGTCCTTGTAACCATTACATCCTGAAATGGAAGTTGGTTTTTGTTCTCCTGCTCTCCAGTAAATTTTGATCTCGGTAAAAATGCTGTTGATCTTCTGGAGTGTGTCCTCGATTTCAGCTCCTTTGATTATCACCAAAGTGTCACCCACGTACCTGATCCATAGCTTGGGTTGGATCTGTGGGAAGGCTGTCTGTTCAAGTATTTGCATTACAGCTTCAGCTATAAGCTATAAGCTATAAGCCCCGATATGGGTGGGCCCATAAGTGTCTCATTGATCTGTTCATATTCCTGGTAGCTGAGGATGAAGTGTGTTGTCAGGCATAGATCAAGTAGTTTCAATGTGCTATCATTGTTGATGGATTCGTAGTCTGTTTGTCTGTTCTGGTTGTCCAGGAGTTTTGCTATAGTTTCTTTGGCTAAAGTTATGTCAGTTGAAGTAAAACATACCATAACTTTGAATGAGACCATTACTTCATCGTTGTTGATATCCATGGCCCTGATGTTGTCCAGGTATTCCTGGGATAAGTGTATGGAGTGTGTAGCTCCGTTAGTAAAGTGTTGAAGCCTTTGATGTAGCCTCTTAGCTAGCCTGTGCGTAGACGTTCCCGGTAGGAACACGATGGGTCTGAGGGATGTACCTTTTGGAGTCCGTAGAATCGTGGGGTATTTGTACCTTCTGCTTTCATTCTTTGTAAGGGTTGATGTAGGTTCCGTAGTGTGTTAACTCTGTTGGTGAGATGTGTTATGGAGTCTGACTCCCTCTGTTGGTAGCTGTCAGTATCTGCGAGCAGTTTTTCTGCCTTTTGGATGCAGTGTTTTGTCCATTATCACTGTCATTCGGCCTTTGTCAGTCGGTACTATTACTATGTTTTTGTCCTTTCTTTGTTCTTCTAGGGCTTTTCTCTCTTTTATGTTTAAGGTATTCATTGGTCCTGTTCCTGTTAGTGCAGGTGCTTATGGTTTCATTGTTAAGTTTGTTAGTTTGCAGTGTATGTTCTGTGAAAGACGAATGTGTGAGCCTGGGTCTGCAGTAGAGGATTCTACCTGTTACAGATGCATCTGTTCATAACAATATTGGTAAGAGTGATCACCGCACAGTCTTTGTGAGTGTAAAGTTCTGTCTTCACACTGAAGGTGTTGTGAGACACTATCATCATGCTGAATGGAAAAGACTTAAAAAGATCTGGCATCAGCAGGTCATCAGCAGGAGCAGAATTGTATTCAATCACAATCTGATAATGCCTTGACATATCAGCCACTCTACCATTACTGTTAAAACAAGGGTTCACCTCCTGTTCAAAGCAGACTGCAGAACCAGGCATATCTAAAATTGAGATGCCAACCTGGTGAAGCAACAACATTAGACTCCCTTTATCTCACTGAACTAAGGAGATATCCAGATCACCATTTGCTCAAATTCTTCCACAGCTTCAGCTTTCCCAAGTTATTTAGCCTCCTCCAATCTTACAACAGCCAGTTCACCCTCTGGGATTTCTGCATTTCTCTTATACTGTACTTCCTCATGAAGGGCTTTTGCCTGAAACATTCATGCCAACACTGGAAGGAGCAGTCAATAAACAGAGCTAAGCATTTCCATAATAATGGATCAGATCAAAGCTCTGCAGTCTTTTATATCCAGGCACAAAAGGTGGTGGAAAATTAAAGAACTAAATATTCTTGGGGTGCCTGCTATCTACATGGTACCGATTGGAGGTTGAGACTAGAATTTCTACCTCTCTGTTTATTTGTGCAGTGATGGGGGTGAAGTGCCTTTTTGAACACCCGAGGACAATTTATCTCATTTCAAAGCATTTTATGACACAATTGAGATTAATTAGACTCAACTGCAATAAAAACTAGTCCATCATCCTTCTCATACTGTCCCCTTCCCAAAGAAAAATGAAGTTTGCAAGCCACATTTTCAAGATTTATGTTCCTCTGTCACTGGTTGAACCTTACCAGGGAAGGTGACCTCCTGCTGTGTTAAATGTTTACAATTCTCTGACTCTGTTTTCACATCTCTCCAGCCCAGAACATCATGGCAGGTGAAGGATTGGGAATCAGTCAAGAGTTAATCAGTCTGCAGATTGAATCTAGCAACGTTCCTGACCTGACGCTGATAGATCTACCAGGAATTGCCAGAGTAGCCATCGGGAACCAACCAGCAGATATTGGTGATCAGGTACAGAGCCAGACTTGTGGAAATATGAAGCATCCATTTTAATACTCAACACATTCATCTTCTCAGTGGGCTGGAGAATATCTATCGATGAGGAGAAAGTGAGGTCTGCAGATGCTGGAGATTAGAGCTGAAAATGTGTTGCTGGAAAAGCGCAGCAGGTCAGGCAGCATCCAGGGAACAGGAGAATCGACGTTTCGGGCATAAGCCCTTCTTCAGGAATGAGGAAAGTTTGTCCAGCAGGCTAAGATAAAAGGTAGGGAGGAGGGACCTGGGGGAGGGGCGTCGGAAATGTGATAGGTGGAAAGAGGTCAAGGTGAGGGTGATAGGTCAGACTGGGATGGGGGCGGAGAGGTCAGGAAGAAGATTGCAGGTTAGGAAGGCGGTGCTGAATTCGATGGATTTGACTGAGACAAGGTGGGGGGAGGGGGAATGAGGAAACTGGTGAAATCCGAGTTCATCCCTTGTGGTTGGAGGGTTCCTAGGCGGAAGATGAGGCGTTCTTCCTCCAGCCGTCGTTTTGTTGTGGTCTGGTGATGGAGGAGTCCAAAGACCTGCATATCCTTGGTGGAGTGGGAGGGGGAGTTAAAGTGTTGACCCACAGGGTGGTTGGGTTGGTTGGTCCGGGTGTCCCAGAGGTGTTCTCTGAAACGCTCCGCAAGTAGCCGGCCTGTCTCCCCAATATAGAGGAGGCCACATCGGGTGCAGAGGATGCAATAGATGATGTGTGTGGAGGTGCAGGTGAATCTGTGGCGGATATGGAAGTTTCCTTTGGGGCCTTGGAGGGAGGTGAGGGGGGACGTGTGGGCACAAGTCTTGCACCTCCTGCGGTTGCAGGGGAAGGTGCCGGGAGTGGAGGTTGGGTTGGTGGGAGGTGTGGATCTGACGAGGGAGTCACGGAGGGAGTGGTTTTTACGGAATGCTGATAGGGGAGGGGAGGGAAATATATCCTTGGTGGTGGGGTCCGTTTGGAGGTGGCGGAAATGACGGCGGATGATGCGCTGTACATGGAGGTTGGTGGGGTGGTAGGTGAGGACCAGTGGGGTTCTGTCCTGGTGGCGGTTGGAGGGGCAGGGCTCAAGGGCAGAGGAGCGGGAAGTGGAAGAGATGCGGTTGAGGGCATCGTCGACCACGTCGGGGGGGGAAATTGCGGTCCTTGAAGGAGGAGGCCATTTGGGTTGTACGTTTTTGGAACTGGTCCTCTTTCCACCTATCACATTTCCGACGCCCCTCCCCCAAGTCCTTCCTCCCTACCTTTTATCTTAGCCTGCTGGACAAACTTTCCTCATTCCTGAAGAAGGGCTTATGCCCAAAACGTCGATTCTCCTGTTCCCTGGATGCTGCCTGACCTGCTGCGCTTCTCCAGCAACACATTTTCAGCGAATATCTATCGATGTCTGCTGTTTCGAACAGATTGAACCTATTCCAGTGATCTGTGTCATATCTCCAAAACTCATTCAACTTGAGCTAATCCAACAGTGGGCGGCACGGTGGCACAGTGGTTAGCACTGCTGCCTCACAGCACCAGAGACCCGGGTTCAATTCCCGACTCAGGCGACTGACTGTGTGGAGTTTGCACGTTCTCCCCGTGTCTGCGTGGGTTTCCTCCAGGTGCTCCGGTTTCCTCCCACAGTCCAAAAGATGTGCAGATCAGGTGAATTGGCCATGCTAAATTGCCTGTAGTGTTAGGTAAAAAGGGGTACATGAAGGGTGGGTTGCGCTTCGGTGGGTCGGTGTGGACTTGTTGGGCCGAAGGGCCTGTTTCCACACTGTAAGTAATCTAATGTAATCTAATCTAAAAAAAATTCTGCTTTCAAGTTTCATTCACCTATTCCCTTTATCTCACTGAACTATGGTGATATCCAGATCACCGTTTGCTCAAATTCTTCCCAAGTTATTTAGCCTCCTCCAATCTTACAACAGCCAGTTCACCCTCTTGGATTTCTGCATTTCTCTAATACTGTACTTCCTCATGAAGGGCTTTTGCCTGAAATGTTGATTTTCCTGCTCCTCAGATGCTGCCTGACCTGCTGTACTTTTCCAGCACCACACTAATCTTGACTCCAGCATCTGCAGTCCTCACTTTCACCTCACTATATTCACTGATTTGCTTGGCTTACTCTTGGTGACTTAATGCCACCTCCTGGACTCCTAAATTATGATCTACATTCCTAAACTTTTCGGTGTTCCCAAATCTCCACCCTCCTTTAGAATATTCCCAAAAACCTATTTATTTTTGATCAATCTTTTGATCAATCATATCTGCAAATGTGCCTTTACCAGTCAATATATGTCTAATTATGTTTCTGTGAGAAACTTGGAATGTTTCAGATCACAGTGTGTCATTTAACACAGAGCACAGTTTTTTTCCTGTGTTCTTCATCATTCACTTGTTTGACAAATTGTTGAGGTTGTAGATAATTATAGTTGGGCAGTGACAAACAGTCCATTGTCAGTACAGAACTTGCACAGTGCTGAAAAATGTTGAGAGTGTGTGGCTGGAAAAGCACAGCAGGTCAGGCAGCATCCGAGGAACAGGAGAATCAAGGTTTTGGGTGTAAGCCCTTATTCAGTAATGAGGGAAAAACTCATTCCTGATGAAGGGCTTATACCCAAAACATCAATTCTCCTGCTCCTCGGATGCTGCCTGACCTGCTGTGCTTTTCCAGCACAACACTCTCAACTCTGACCACCAGCATCTCCGGTCCCCACTCTCTCTGATTGCTGAGAAAAGACATATTATCAAAGCTTTTCATCTCACACTCATCAAGACAATTCACAAGAAACATCAACACAAGGGCAAACAAGGATTTATGCTGCAAGAGAGATAACTGCCGATTGATTGGCGAGTAGCCTCTGATTATGTAAGTCATTGCCATGGAGAATGCACCCAGTAGATTTGATTGACAGTTAACTGCTGGGCTTTGTTTAAATTTTAAAAGAGGCAAGCTCTTTCTAACTGGTCAGGAACCTGCCCTGAGATATGAACCAGCAATTTGCTGCAGCAAAAACAGAAATGCTGGAGAACAAAGAACAAGAACAAATAAAATTTACAGCCCAGGAACATGCCCTTCAGCCCTCCAAGCCTGAGCTGATCCAAATCCACTGTCTAAACCTGTCGCCCAATTCCTAAGCATCTGTATCCCTCTGTTCCCCACCTACTCATGCACCTTAAATTAATCTACCGTGCCTGCCTCTACTTCCTCTGCTGGCAATGCGTTCCAGGCACCTACCACCCTCTGTGTGATGTAATTGCCACATGTGTCTCCCTTAAACTTTTCACCTCTCACCTTGAAAGCATGACCTCTCGTTACTGAATCCTTCACTCTGGGACAAAGCTTATCCCTACCCTGTCTATGCCCTTCATGATTTTGTAAACCTCAATCAGTCCCACCTCAATCTCCTTTTTTCTAATGAAAATAAATGTAACCTACTCAACCTGTCTTCATAGCTAGCACCTTCCATACCAAGCAACATCCTTGTAAACCTTCTCTGCACCTTCTCCAAAGCGTCCACATCCTTTTGGTAATGTGGTGACCAGAACTGTACACAGTATTCTAAATGCAGCCGTACCTATGTATTGTACAATTTTAACATGACCTGCCAGCTCTTATATTCAATACCCCGTCCTATGAAGGCAAGCATACCATATGCCTCCTTGACCACTCTATGCAGCAACCTTCAGGGTACAATGGACCTGAACTCCCAGATCTCTCTGCTCAATCTACTTTTCCCAAGGCTCTTCCATTTACTGTATAATTCACCTAGAATTAGACTTCCCAAAATGCATCACCTCAAATTTGCTTGGATTGAACTCTATCTGCCACTTCTCCACCCAACTCTCCAGTCTATCTATATTCTTTTGTATTCTTTGACGGTCCCTTATGCTTTCTGCTACTCCCATCAATCTTTGTGTCATCTGCAAACTTGGTGATCATACTAAAAGTGCTCTCTTCCAGATCATTTATGTATATTACAAACAACAGTGGCCCCAGCACTGACCCCTGTGAAACACCACTGGTCACCTTTCTCCATATTGTGAAACTCACTTCAACTACTACTCTCTGTCTCCTGTTGCTCAACCAGTTCTTTATCCACCTAGCTAGAACACCCTGCACATCATCTTCACTTACTCCATTAGTTTACCATGGGGAACCTTATCAAATGCCTTGCTAAAATCCATGTATATGACATCTACAGCCCTTCCTTCATCTATCAACTTGGTCACTTCCTCAAAGAACTCTATTATGTTGGTAAGGCATGATCTCCACCGCACAAAACCATGTTGCCTATCTCTGATAAGCCCAATCTTTTCCAAATATAAATAGATTTTTTCCCTCAGTACATTCTCCAGCAACTTTCCCACCACTGACTGGTCTGTAGTTACCCGGAATATCCCTACTACCCTTCTTATATAGGGGGACAACATGAGCAACCTTCCAGTTCTCCGGCACCTCACCTGTTTTTAAGGATGCCACAAAGATATCTGTCAGCGTCCCAGCTATTTCCTTTCTCACCTCCCTCAGCAACCTGGGATAGATCCATCCAGTCCTGGGGATTTGTCCACCTTAATAGCTTCTAGCCTACCCAACACATCTTCCCTACTTATGTCAACGTGATCCAGAGTAATCAAACTCTATCTCTAATCTCAACATTCATCATGTCCCTCTCCTCAGTGAACACTGATGCAAAGTAATCATTCAGAATCTCACCCATTCTCTCAGGTACGACACACAGCCTTCCTTCATTATCCTTTAGTGGACCGATCCTTTCCCTAGTTATCCGCTTGCTTCTTATATAAGAATAAAATGCTTTGGGATTCTCCTTAATTCTGCTCGCTAAAGCTATTTCACGACTCCTTTTAGCCCGCTTGATTCCTCATTTAAGACTTGTCCTACTCTTCTGATATTCCTCCAGGGCCCATTCTGTTCTTAGCTGCCTGGACCTTATGTACGCTTCCCTTTTCCTCTTGGCTAGTCATACAATTTCTCCTGTCATCCACGGTTCACGAATCTTGCCTTTTCTATCCTTTGTCTTCAACAGTTCATGCCTATCCTGCACTATCTTTAACCTATCTTTGAAAGCCTCCCACATATCAAATGTGGACTTGCCTTCAAATAGCTGTGTCCAATCCACATTTCCTAGCTCCTGCCTAATTTTGATATAATTGGCCTTGGCCCAGTTTAGTACTCTTCCCTTAGGACCACTCTCATCTTTGTCTACGAGTATTCTAAAACTTACAGAATTGTGGTCACTGTTCCCAAAGAAATCCCGCACCACAACTTCTACCACCTGGCCTGGCTCATTCCCCAACACCAGATCCAATGTGGCCCCTTCCCTCGTCGGACTATTGACGTTCTGCTCTAGAAAACTCTCGTGGACGCTTGTTACAAATTCTGCCCCATTCAGACCTCTGACACTAAGTGTATCCCAGTCAATGTTGGGAAAATTAAAATCTTCCATCACCACCATCATGTTGCCTCTGCACCTTTCCATAATCTGTTTACCTATTTGTTCTTCTACCTCACGCTCACTGTTGGGAGGCCTGCAATACAGCCCCAACGATGTGACTGCACCCTTCTTATTTCTCAGCTCCCCCCATAATGCCTCACTACTCAAGCCCTCCATAATGTCCTCCTTTAGCACAGCCGTGATATCATCCCTGACCAGCAATGCTACTCCTCCCCCCTTTTATTTCCCTCCCTGTCCTGTCTGAAGCATCTATATCCTGGAACATTTAGTTGCCAATCATGCCCTTCCTTCAACCAAGTCTTTGTGATTGTAATAATGTCACACTCCTAGGCACCAATCCAAGCCCTAAGTTCATCTGTCTTACCTACTATACTCCTTGCATTAAAGTATATGCACTTCAGGCTTGCCAGTTCTTTTGCATTCATCTGCTCACTGCCTACTCTTCCACTTATTAATGCTAACTTCATGATTTCCACCTCACTATCTACTTGTCTTTACTTCTGGTTCCCAGCCCCTGCCACATTAGTTTAAAACCTTCCCAACAGCAGTAGCAAAAACTCCCCTAAGGACATTAGTTCCAGTCTGGTTCAGGTATAGACCGTCCAATTTGTAATAGTCCCACCTTCCCCAGAACCAGTCCCAATGTCCTACAAATTTGAACCCTTCCCTCCTACACCATCCCTCAAGCCACATGTTCATCCTGCCTACTCTTTCATTTCTGTGCTGTCTAGAACGTGGCACTGGTAGTAATCCCAGTTTGAAACTCACCAAGTCTGGCAGCATCTGTCGGAGAAAATAGAGTTAACATTCCGAGTCATCAGAAATCAGCAAATTGCTGTCATCTACTTTGTTCAGTTGAAACAGTCGCAGTGTGTGTACATATTTTTCTTGTCTGCGGTGAATAAGGTCCTGTTTGTTGATATATGTAGCTTCCAAATCACACAAATACCCGACAACACAGTGAGCCCAGATGAGAATCTGAAATTGGTTGTCAGCACAATTCTTTGCAATGTCATGGTGGTCCAGCAAATGTTATCCAATTGCAGAATCACATATAATGTCAGACACTCTGTTACGAGTTTTGTAAACAGGAGCTTGGGAATGTATGGTCAGTGCTTTACTTGTTGCAAACAGCCTGACAAATTTGCTGTTTGGTATGATCCACTAGTTTTTGGGATATTGTACCTGGCATAACACCAGTACTGAAATTTACATGCCAGATTACTCAATTATGGGATAGTCAGAGCATCTTTCTGGTTTCATGATGGCATTCCATTTGTGGTGTACCCCACTTGTATTGGTCCTGTGATGTAATATTGTGAAACAGCTGGCTTCATGTGTTGCTCAGATTTTGGAGATACCTTACCCTTCCAGGGTAATCTGAGGTAGACTTGGCACTTTTCAGGAACTAGAATGATCAACTTAGTGCCTTTCATGAGTTTGTATGATTGATACTGAGAAATGGTCTGACCAGTATAGGCATTATCGCACAGGGTGACTTTAATATGCCTTGTTTCAGCATCAAGTTTGCAGGGTGAGCAAATGGCTTGGGACTTATTTGTGAATTTCCACATAAAGCCAAGCTTACAGTCCATGAAAATGTAACAATCCTAACATGTATACCGACTAGTGAAGTGCAGTAGAACATTGTAGAAAACCTCTTGGCAGATTTCTCAATAAGGAGGTTAAGGAAATCCAGGATAGACCCCACTTGGAGTCCTGTGAGCAGATCTGGGCACCACACCTCAGGATGGATATATTGGCCTTAGAGAGAGTACAATGTAGGTTTACAAGAGTGTTATGTGGAATTCAGGGATTTAGTTATGAGGTGAGATTATACAAATTAGGCATATATTCTTGAGAATTTCGTAGGTTAAGGGGGTGTCTGATCAAAGTCTTCAAGATACTAACAGGAAAAGATAGGGTAGATAAATTATTTCCACTGCTTGGAGATTCTAGACCCATGCTGGAAGACTGGAGGTTGGCAAATGTGGTGCCACTGTTTAAGAAGGGCGGTAAAGACAAGCCAGGGAACTATAGACTGGTGAGCCTGACCTTGGTGGTGGGCAAGTTGTTGGAGGGAATCCTAAGGGTCAGGATGTACATGTATTTGGAAAGGCAAGGACTGATTCGGGATATTCAACATTTGCTTTGTGCGTGGGAAATCATGTCTCACAAACTTGATTGAGTTTTTTGAACAAGTAACAAAGAAGATTGATGAGGGCAGAGCAGTAGATGTGATCTATATGGACTTCAGTAAGGCGTTCGACAAAGTTCCCCATGGGAGACTGACTAGCAAGGTTAGATCTCATGGAATACAGGGAGAACTAGCCATTTGGATACAGAACTGGCTCAAAGGTAGAAGACAGAGGGTGGTGGTGGAGGGTTGTTTTTCAGACTGGAGGCCTGTGACCAGTGGAGTACCATAAGGATCAAAAATGCTCTCTACTTTTTGTCATTTACATAAATGATTTGGATGCAAGCATAAGAGGTACAGTTAGTAAGTTTGCTGATGACACCAAAATTGGAGGTGTAGTGGGCAGCGAAGAGGGTTACCTCAGATTACAACAGGATCTGGACCAGATGGGCCAATGGGCTGAGAAGTGGCAGATAGAGTTTAATTCAGATAAAGGCATGGTGCTGCATTTTGGGAAAGCAAATCTTAGCAGGACTTATACACTTAATGGTAAGGTCCTAGGGAATGTTGCTGAACAAAGAGACCTTGGAGTGCAGGTTCATAGCTCCCTGAAAGTGGAGTCACAGGTAGATAGGATAGTGAAGAAGGCGTTTGGTATGCTTTCCTTTATTGGTCAGAGTATTGAGTACAGGAGTTGGGAGGTCATGTTGCAGCTGTACAAGATATTGGTTAGGCCACTGTTGGAATCTTGCGTGCAATTCTGGTCTCCTTCCTATCGGAAAGATGTTGTGAAACTTGAAAGGGTTCAGAAAAGATTTACAAGGATGTTGCCAGGATTGGAGGATCTGAGCTACAGAGAGAGGCTGAACAGGCTGGGGCTGTTTTCCCTGGAGCGTCGGAGGCTGAGGGGTGACCTTATAGAGGTTTACAAAATTATGAGGGGCATGGATAGGAGAAATAGACAAAATCTTTTCCCTGGGGTGGGGGAGTCCAGAACTAGAGAGCATAGGTTTAGGGTGAGAGGGGAAAGATATAAAAGAGACCTAAGGGGCAACATTTTCACGCAGAGGGTGGTACGTGTATGGAATGAGCTGCCAGAGTATGTGGTGGAGGCTGGTACAATTGCAACATTTAAGAGGCATTTGGAGGGGTATATGAATAGGAAGGGTTTGGAGGGATATGGGCCGTGTGCTGGCAGGTGGGACTAGATTGGATTGGGATATCTGGTCTGTTTCCATGCTGTACACCTCTATGACTCTATGACTCTATGAGCCAGAACATTCAGGAGAGTTGTTTGGAAGCTCTTCTACAAACAGAAGGAGGAAGCCATTTGGAAGTCTCTTCCACAAATGGTAGATGGTGCAGGGTCAATTTTAATTTTAAATCCGAGGTCTAAGCAAAGATATTAAGGAATATCAGCCAAAGGTAGGAATGTGGACTTAGGCCACAGTTCAGTCATAATGTTGTCATTCATCTTGAGATGACTAGAATACAAAAGCAGGGATGTACTTCTGAGGCTTTATAAGATTCTGATCAGACCACATTTAGAATATTGTGAGCAATGTTGAGCCCCATATCTCAAGAATGATGTATTGGACCTGGATCAGGTCCAGAGGAGACACATGAGAATGACCCCAGAAAGAAAGGCTTAACATATGAGGCATGTTTGAGGGTTCTGGGACTGTACCCGATACAGTTTAGAAGGATAAGGAGGGATCTGATTGAAACTTTCAGAAGATTGAACATTCTGGACAGAATGGACGTTGGCAGGAGAGATGAGAACCTGAGGGCACAGCCACAGAGTAAAGGGAAGACTTTTTGGAATGGAGATAAAGAGCAACTTCTTCAGCCAGGAAGTGGTGAATCTGTGGAATTAATTGCTACAGAAGGCTGTGGAGGCCAGGTCATTGAGTATATTTAAAACAGAGATAGATAAGTTCTTAAGTACCAAGGGAATAAAACTTATGCAGACAAAGTGGGAAAATGGGGTTGAAAAATCTATCAGCCATGATTGATTGATGGAGCAGACTTGATGGGCTGAATGGCCCATACCCTATATGTTATGGTCTTATCCCATTGAATGATGCTACAGCCTCGAGGAGCTGAATGGTCTACCAATCTTCCAATGTCCTTCTGAAAGGGAGCTTACTTAACTGCTCCATTTCACTTGAATTTTGAGAACAGTGCAATATTAAAAAGGTCAGAAAATGTGCCTTTTTTTCAGCAATAGTCAATAACAGTTAAGTAAGGAAACACATAAAAATTGTTGTGGTTGGCTTCATTAAGTGATTTTTGCTTCTGAATTATTTTACTACTTCTCATTAACTTTGTTTTGGTTACTTCCTAATTCTAATACATTAATATTTTATTGCAGATTAAGAAACTCATTAAGTCATTTATTAGACGACAAGAAACGATTAACCTGGTGGTTGTGCCATGCAACGTTGACATAGCAACCACAGAAGCTCTGAAAATGGCAAAGGAAGTGGACCCTTCTGGAGAGAGGACTCTGGGTAATTAAAATAAAAAATGTCCGTGTAGCCATGATGATACTGAGACAGTTTTAAATAAAATCCCATTAGTTGCATTATTCACAGGGAAAAGAGGTTTGGGTGGGTTATTCTTCGGAGGGTTGGTATGGACCTGTTGGAAAAAAGAAAAACAAAACAAAGAAAGAAAAAAAAATTAAATAAATCCTGAACACATTTGCTCAATCATCAGATATATTGGAAATAAAAGCTATTGAATTTTTGGGCCTTAAAAGAATGAAAGAATTTGGGGATACTGAGAAAATTGTAGGGTTTTTAAAATTTATTCATGGAATGTAGGCTTCATGGCTAGGCCTGCACCTATTGTACGGCCCCTGTTGCATTTGAAGATGGTCCTTCTTGAACCACAGCAGTCCTTGGGTTGTTGGAACACCCACAGCGGGAGTTCCAGGATTTTAATCCATTGACACTGAAGGAGCAACAAAACATTTCCAAGTCAGGATTCAGAGTGGTTTGGAATGGAGCTTGCAGGTGGTAATTTCTCTGCCACCTTTGTCCTTCTAGATGGGAGTAGTTGTGGGTTTGGAAGGCACTTCTAGGATTCTTATTGAATTAAGAGGTCAGTTATCATCTTTTTGAATGTTGAAAGTACTGAGTCCCACTCTTAGTTGTTATGTTCATGTGAAAATGGGCAGAACCGAGATCAAATTGGATCGTTTCTTGCCAACGAATAAGAATCAGGGCCATCACAGTATGTGAAGAGAAGTAGGTAGGTAGACATATAGGAAGACCAAACGCTTTGTCCTGACACAAACGATTGAAATGCAGCACTTTTATTTTGTGCCACCACATTAATTAAAGTTAAACATCACACAACACCAGGTTATAGTCCAACAGGTTTATTTGGAAGTAGAAGCTTTCGGAGTGCTGCTCCTCCATCAGATAGGATGATCCTGCTCCACAACCACCTGATGAAGGAGCAGTGCTTTGAAAGCTAGTACTTCCATATAAACCTTTTGGACTATAACCTGGTGTTGTGTGATTTTTAACTTTGTCCACCCCAGTCCAACAGCCGCACTTCCTCATCATATTAATTAAAGTTGTACGATGATCATCAATGCTATATGCAGCCCCACAGATCAGTATAGATGATGTGATTTTATGCCTTTGAAAATCACAATTCACCATGAAAATACTTCAGTTTCCTCATGGAACACACTCTGAATCATTATTTTAAGAAAGAAGTCAGTCTGTTTAAAATATGGACACAGTGGCTTCACCCATTAAACTACTTTAGCATGTTAATATCACTAGTACAATTATAATAGTGTAATATTTACAGTTGATAGTTTAATTGCAGAGATCGTGAGATCAGTTCCCATCCTAGCAGATTTTGTCATTGAATTCACTAAATTTCAAATGTTTTGTATCTATATTTTAAAAAAATAAAGTTTGAAAATTTACCCAGGATATTAGACACTCTAATGTAGAACTCTGCAGGAGGTGTAGGATTTTTGTTTGATTTGTTTGAATGGATGGACAATCCTCTTGGGCCCACTGACATCAGCACTGAAAGCTTGTGTACTTGCTCCTGGCCAAGGAACCCCAGAGACAAATGCAAACAGCACACACTCGTTGGTGTATAGCTGAACACAACTGGGTCATGTTGCAAATGGATCTGAAAGAGTTAATATTGAGGAGTGCAATAAGCACCACCCACTTTGTAGACCACCTCAAAGTCTGTGCAAACAATGTCACTCACAGAGTCAAAGAGCTGTAGAGCACAGCAACAGACCATTTGTTCCAGCTCACCCTTGCCGACCAGATATTCTAAATTAATCTAGTCCCATTTGCCAGCATTTGGCCCATAGCCTCTAAACCCTTCCTATTCATATACTCATCCAGATGCCTTGTAAATGTTGTAACTGTACCAGCCTCCACCACTTCCTCTGGCAGCTCATTTCATACATGTAATACCCTCTGTGTGAAAAAAGTTGCCCCTTAGGTTCCTTTTAAATCTTTCCCCTCTCACCTTAAACCTATGCCCTTTGGCTTTAGACTCCCCTACCCTGGGAAAAAGACTTTGGCTATTCACCATATCCATGCCCCTCATGATTTTATAAACTTTTATAAACTTTTATAAGCTTCTTTAACACCCCCCCCCCCCCAGCCTCTGATGCTACAGGGAAAATAGCCCTAAGCTATTTAGCCTCTCCCAATAGTTCACACCTTCTAACCCTGGCAGCATCCTTGTAAATCTTTTCTAAACCCTTTCAAGTTTCATAACATCTTTCCTATAGCAGGGAGAACAGAATTAGATTAGATTAACTACATTATGGAAACAGGCCCTTTGACCCAACAAGTCCATACCGACCCTCCGAAGAGTAACCCACCCAGACCCATTCCCCACATATACCCCTGACTAATGCACCTAACACTACAGGCAATTTAGCAAGGCCAATTCACCTAACCTGCACATCTTTGGAATGTGGGAGGAAACCGGAGAACTCAGAGGAAATCCACGCAGACACAGGGAGAATGTGCAAACTCTACACAGTCAGTCGCCCAAAGCTGAAATCGAACCCGGGTTCCTGGCGCTGTGAGGCAGTATTCCAAAAGTGGCCTCACCAATGTCCTGTACAGCCACAGCATGATGTCCCGACTCCTGTACATATCGAATCAACTATTAACTAGCTGCTAACATACTCTGAACTATATCTCATTAACTGCAAGAGATTCTTCATGCTAGTCCAGGAAGTGGTTTCCTCTAGTCCAGTATGACTGAGCATGGGCTGCACTTAAAGAGGAAGGCAGCATCAACTTTCATAATGAACAGCAGCTCACACAGTCCAAAAAGCTGTCATGACCCTACAACAGATGGGACAAGAGAGGAATTCACACTTGAACAATAATAACTAATGCAACAGCAAAGTGACATTGTTTTCTCATCAATTCTCAACACACAATTGTTGGGATTGCAGGTATTCTAACCAAACCTGACCTGGTTGACAAGGGAACAGAAAGCAACGTGGTGGATATTGTACAGAACCTTGTTGTGGAGCTGAAGAAGGGTTACATGATTGTCAAGTGCCGTGGACAACAAGACATTAATGACCAACTGTCATTGAGTGAAGCAATAGAGAAAGAGAGGAGGTTTTTTGAAGACCATGAGGACTACAGGTAAAACCAAAAACAATAAAGAACTTCTGTCATGTCAAGATCTTGAATTAAATCTATCTATATTCTCTCCAGCACCACGTCCCTTTAACATCTCAACCCTGTGCTCTCTGGTGAACACATACTCCCACTCTAATAACGTTTTGATTTTAAAATATTTGTCCTTCTATTCAAATGCTTCCATCGCTTGAGGATCTGAGGTCTGGAATTGTCTCTGTAAACCTCGCTCCCTGTCTCTTTTCTCTTTAATAAGATTCCTTAAAATGTAAGTTTTGACCAAGATTTTCATCACCAGCCCTAATATTTCACAATATAGTCAATGTCAAAATTGAGATACTTTCTGCGATGCTTCTTGGAATATATTACTACATTAAACATTCTCTATACATTTAAGTTGATGTTCTTCTAATTCAGAATATGTCTCTCCTGTATTTTTATTGCCTTACTTGGACTCTTTCTTTGTTCTTCCTTCATTTCCTGCCTTCTTCTCACTATTATATTCTAGCTTCCCTCCAATAAGTAGGAGCTTTATAATGTCCAGGATCGTCACCCAAAATCAATATTGTTTTGCTGTTATGGCTTCCCAATCTTCACTTTGAGAACATCATAAGGTCTTGCACCAGTAGAAGGAAGGCCCATTACCATTTCCACAGGTCAACAATAGATAACTGATGATGATGCCGCTCCTTTACCAAGATTATGCTGTCCTTGGCATTTTTTTCAGGGAGGAGAAAGTGAGGTCTGCAGATGCTGGAGATCAGAGCTGAAAATGTGTTGCTGGAAAAGCGCAGCAGGTCAGGCAGCATCCAGGGAACAGGAGAATCGATGTTTCGGGCATAAGCCCTTCTTCATTTTTTTTAGGGAGGTCATGAAAGTGGCGATTCTGAAAAATCGAGGTTTGAAGGGTTTTAGGGGCAATTTGATTATAGCTAACAGATACCGCCTCAGGTAAAAGGCTTTCAAGTTTAAAACAATCCTCGTACAATGAAAAGGGAGTGGCCAGGGCTCCCAGCTGAGCTTTTCTCTGGTTTGGTCTGGTTTGGTTTTAGTTCCCAGTTTTAATCTCCTTGTAACCATGTCCTGTATTGGTTATCTGATCATATTCATTCATCTTGATTTACATCGTCAGTTCGTGACCTTATTCCAAAACAATTTTGCTTCCATGTGTTTGTGTTCCTGGAAATGGCCCACCATATGGCTAATTTGTGCAATTTCTTGCCCGTTAGACCTCTTTTGGATGATAATAAGGCCACCATCCCATGCTTGGCTGAAAGGCTCACGACAGAGCTTGTGGCACACATCTTGGTAAGCTTTTGTCACATATTTTATGGTTCAATTTCCAGCGGTTACATCAGTTACTTCCACATGGGATTTTGTACATTGTTGATCACGTTCTTGTGTTTTTTTTAAGAAATCATTGCCCGAATTATCAAAGGACATTGAAGAGAAACTGTCTGCAACAACCAAAGACTTGGAACGATATGGAGAGGGAGTTCCAGACACTGCCCATGAGAAAACAACTTTCTTGATTCAGGTTGGTTTTGCAACTGTTAAATCCTACAAGGATTGAAAAGTATCCAAACTAACAATGAGAAATGGCTAATGTGATTCTAATGGGCATCCCCAAATTAGATCTGAACCCTGACATCAGGGATTCCATCGAACATTAACAAGGCAAAACCTACACCACTTCATATAAGTCCAGTAGCAGAAAAAAATTAAACCAAGGTCAAACACTCCTTAAAACAAGGCTTCCTCAACTTCAATCAATCACAGGAACCAGATATTGCTGCACCAATATACTATACTTCCAGACAGCTGAAGTCCAGTCCATCTGTGGGATTCCTGGTAGAATTGTAGCTTTGATCCCCAAACAGAAAGCTTATTTTAGTTTTAGTGCTTTAATCACAGCTGCTTCACAAAAGGCGTACATCCAAGTTTATTCAAAAGCAGGAATCTGGCCTCCTTGTACAGAGGCTGCTAACTTTGGATAATATCTGGAGATTTTGTCATATGACATTCCTCCAACCTCCAACCTCCAACCTCCAACCTCCCCTTCCCACCGGCCAACTCAACAACGAGACCTACTTCACTAATATTTCTATAATGAATATTCCAATGTGCAAAGAAAGTGGGGAAAACAAACATTTTTCAAAACTTGCTATGTTTCTTGACCCCAAAGCTGCCTTCAAAGTGGGACCTGATGTGAATCATTCTGGACCAATGATAGGAACAGACGCTCCTCATGCTGGTGGTGCCTGCCATTGGTTGACAAATTAACAAGCTTCCTCTGGACTTTGCATACTGAGGAGTTAGTGGTGGAGGCCCCATGCTTGTGAGTCAGAAGAGGATATCTCTCCCCTGACCTGATCCATCACCACTTTCATAAATCCTGCCCCACCAGGTCTTGTGCAATATGGGCACTGCTTAGATAGGGGAATCTGCAATGTGTGAATCTGCATTACTGCATGCAATTCTGCTTGCCCTGTCATAAGAAGGATGTTGTTGACTTGGAAAGTGTACAGAAAAGATTTGCAAGGATGTTACTGAGACTGGAAGGTTTGAGTTATAAGGACAGGTTGGATAGGCTGGGACTTTTATTCCCTAGATCGTATGAGGCTGAGGGGTCACCTTTATAGTGGCTTATAAGATCATGAAGGGCATGGATAAGGTGAATAACCAAGGTCTTTTCCCCAGGGTAGGGGAGTCCAAAAACAGAGGGCATAGATTTGAGGTGAGAGGGGAAAGATTTAAAAGGGACCTGAGGGATAACTTTTTCACACAGGATGTTGCATATATGGAACGAGCTGTCAGAGGAAGTGGTAGAGTTGGTTACAATTGCAACTTTTAAAAGACATTTGGACAGATGCGTGGATACGAGAGGTTTAAAGGGATATGGGCCAATCATTGGAAACAGGACTAGGATACCTGGTCAACATGGATGGTTGGGCTGAAGGGCCTGTTTTCATGCTGTATGACTCTATGTCACTGTTCCATCATACGTTGTCACTCTGCAAACCTGTTTTATTCATCATGCACGTTTAATAACTGTTAGCATTACAAGGTTGTAAAGAAATGTCTCCATGTCCACAGAAGTCAAAGTGGTTCACTATTTCATGTTTCATCAAATTAGATTAGAGATTAGATTATATTACAGTGTGGAAACAGGCCCTTCGGCCCAACAAGTCCACACCGACCCGCCGAAGTAAAACCCACCCATACCCCTACATTTACCCCTTATCTAACACTACGGGCAATTTAGTATGGCCAATTCACCTGACCCTGCACATCTTTGGAGTGTGGGAGGAAACCGGAGCACCCGGAGGAAACCCACGCAGACACGGGGAGAACGTGCAAACTCCACACAGTCGGTCGCCTGAGGCAGGAATTGAACCCGGGTCTCTGGCGCTGTGAGGCAGCAGTGCTAACCACTGTGCCACCGTGCCACCCACAATTAAACACATCCCCAGTGCAATCACTCTCCACAGTTGCATTAACGCAGAGATATGAGCAACTAGTGATCACCATTGCTCACTGCTTTGTATTTTGTTCACAGAAACTCAATGATTTTGGTCAAAACCTCAGGAGTTTAGCTTCAGGTGAGGAACCTGATGATTGCATCAATGAGGAGAGGTGCTACACAAAAGTGCGGAATGAGTTTGAAAACTGGAAACATCAGCTCGACAGAGTAAAACATCAGTGTGAGTGCTTGGGGTGAACAATTGTGTCGTGACTCCTTTCAGTGCCAAGCAGGGCTTTTGATTGAAAACTGGACAAAAACTGCTGTTAAAACTATCTCCTGGGTTACTGAACTGTAGATTCATGTAGCTTATACACTTTAATCCTCCTTTTAATTTGTAATGATTCATGTTAAAACAAACCAGCATTCAAGCCATGTTTGAACAGATTTAAGGTTCATTTGTTACAAGTTATTGCTGAAGGTTCTGTTCATATGAAAAGATTAAGTTATTAACAAGAAAACACAGGTACAAGATTAAAACATATTACACAAAAAGAATACTTAAAAGAAACAGTCCCAATAATTCTCGATGGTCTAACTCTGGTGTCCATTATTCTAAGTTCCGTCTGACTTGAAGTTGAGAAGTTAACATTTGAAGTAAAGTGTGCTGAGTCCCTTTGAAGTTCTACCTGATGTCTGCTATTTCATCGTAAACTGTGAATTCTTACACCTCCATTGCCTGTTTGGAAACACCTGGTATTTAAAGGGTCTTTACATGTCTCTCTGCAATTCGCTTCAATCTTATAGCTGGATCGTCAGCTGACTGGTAGCAGGCATGCTTTTAGTTTTTTTGCCTAGTTCCAGTCAGTTAATCCTTTTTTTGAACAGTGGTTTTCTTTTCCCGAAAAATACCAAACTGTAATTATACAATTGTGATACTATCATGATGATCAGGTTGGATCAGACTAGACGCAGAGTGAAGAAACTCATTGATGCAGAGGGCTGTGGAGGCCAAGTCACTGAGTGTATTTAAGACAGAGATAGATAGGTTCTTGATTGTTAAGGGGAGAAGGCAGGAAAATGGGATTGAGAAACATATCAACCATGGTTGAGTCTGCTCTACCATTCAATGAGCTGAATGGCCTAACTCTACTCCTATACCTTATGGTCATCTCCATGGTTCTTTGTTTTTTGTTACATTCCTTCACAACTGTCTTTTGTCCAAGTATCTATCAACATCAAAGATTGTTGCTTTGCTCTGCCTCACACATCTATCCCTTAGACACATGTCAAGCTTTCTTGGTTGTCCAAGGATATATTCTCCATTCTGATGATTGTTTGGCCTTTGTGTTTTACATTTCAATTGAAGGAGAACAGAGGTCTGTGTTTCTCTTTTAGAGATCAAACTATAAGCAGTAGGACAATTTGTCCTGCCGTACATCTCACAATGTGTTTTGTGTTTCTGTTTCTTTCTCTGTCTGTTTCATTACCTCATTGCATGTTGTTGGAGGCTTAAAGTCAGAGAGTCATAGAGATGTACAGCATGGAAACAGACCCTTCAGTCCAACTCGTCCACGCTGACCAGATACCCAAACTAGACCCACCTGCCAGCACCCGGCCCATATTACTCCAAATCCTTCCTATTCATATACCCATCCAAATGCCTTTTATTGGTTGCAATCATACTTGTCTCCACCACATACTCTGGCAGCTCAGTCCATACACATATTACCCTCTCCGTGAAAACGTTGCCCCTCAGGTCTGTTTTATGTCTTTCCCCACTCACCCTAAACCTATGCCCTCTAGTTCTGGACTCACCCACCCCAGGGAAGAGACTTTGGCTATTTACCCTATCCATGCCCCTCATGATTTTATAAACCTCTATAAGGTCACCCCTCAGCCTCCAACGCTCCATGGAAAACAGCCCTAGCCTAATCAACCTCTCCCTATAGCTCAAATCCTCCAACCCTGGCAACATCCTTGTAAATCTTTTCTGAACCCTTTCAAATTTCACAACATCCTTCCGATAGGAAGCAGACCAGATTTGCAGGCAGTATTCTGAAAGTGCCTTAACCAATGTCCTGTACAGCCACAACATGACCTCCCAACTCCTGTACTCAATACTCTGACCAATAAAGGAAAGCATACCAAACACCTTCTTCACTATCCTATCTACCTGCGACTCCACTTTCAAGGAGCTATGAACCAGAACTCCAAGGTCTCCTTGTTCAGCAATACACCCCAGGACCTTATGATTAAGTATATAAGTCCTGCTAAGATTTGATGTCCTATTCCTAATTCTTGTGGTCCTTTGCAATTTCTACTGGTGTGTCAGGAATGTAACATATGTGGTATGAATGTTCTTTTGGTTTATTTCAGTTTGGAAAATTCTTAAATGCCCGTGAAACACTTTGGGACCATTGGGATACCTTCTGGGGAAGGTGGGACCTGTACATGAAGGACGTGTTGCACCTGAACTGGAGGGGCTCAATTGACCTGGGTGGGAGATTTGCTCGTGTAGTTCAGAAGGGTTTAACCTAGTTTGGCAGGGGGTGTGGGAATCAGAGCCACATATCTGAGAGGGGGGCAGTGACAGGATGTAGTGAATCTGTCGGGAAGGTTTCTCACACGATGAAACAAAGGGATTAGTTAAAGTGTGTCTGCTTTAACACAAGGAGTGTCAGAAATAAGAGTGACGAACTTAGAGCAAGGACCAGTGCTTGGAACTATGATGTTGTGGCCATAACGGAGACGTGGATTTCACAGGGGCAGGAATGGTTGCTTGTTGTTCCTGGGCTTAGAACATTTAAAAAGAACAGGAGGGTGGAAAAAGAGGAGGGGGTGTAGCATTACTAATCAGGGAGTGCAGCACAGCTACAGAAATGAAGGTTGTTGAGGAAGGTTTGAACTGACTCAGTATGGGTGGAAGGTAGGAACAGCAAGGGAGCAGCCACCACATTGGGGGTTTTCTGCAGACCCCCTAATAGCAATAGAGAGATTGAAGAACTCATAGGTGGGCAGATTTTGGAAAAATGCAGATGTAGCAGGGTGGTTGTTATGAGTGATTTCAACTTTCCCAATATCGATTGGAACCTCCTAAGTGCAGATGGTTTGGATGGAGCTGTTTTTGACAGGTGTGTTCAGGAGGGTTTCCTTATTCAGTATGTAGACAGGCCAACAAGGGGAGACGCCATTTTGGATTTGGAGCTCGGCAATGATCAGGGCACATGTCAGATCTCGCGGTTGGAGAACACTTTGATGACAGTGATCACGACTGCCTCACGTTTACCATAGCCTTGGAGAGTGAAAGGAGCAGTTACCGAGGGAAGATATTTAATTAGGGAAAAGGAAATTATGACGCTATCAGACAGGAGTTGGGAATTACAGTCTGGGAGCAATTGTTCCACAGAAAGGGCACAGCAGACAGGTGGAGACTGTTTAAGGAGCAGTTGTTGTGAGTTGTTCCTCTGAGACAGGTAAGAAGGGGTAAGATTAAGGAACCTTGGATGACGAGAACAGAGGTGTTTCTCGTCAAAAGGAAGAAGGCAGCTTATGTAAGGTGGAGGAAGCAAGGATCTAGCACAGCTTTAGAGGATTACAGGCTTGCTAGAAAGGAGCTCAGAAATGGACTGAGCAGAGCCAGGAGGGTGCATGAAAAAGGCTTGGCAAGAAGGATTAGGGAGAACCCAAAGGCATTTTACTTAAACGTGAGCAATAAGAGAATGATCAGCGAGAAGGTAGGGCCAATCAGGAATAGCAGAGGGAACTTGTGCGTGGAGTCTGAGCAGAAAGGGGAAGCCCTAAATGAGTTTTTTGCTTCGGTTTTCACAAAGGAAAAGGAATTTGTTGTGAATGAGAACTTTGAGGAGCTGGGATACAGGCTTGAACAGATCAAGATTGATGAAGTTGATGTGCTGGAAATTTTGGCAAACATTAAGATTGCTAAGTCCACAGGGCCAGACCAGATGTATTCTAGGCTGCTCCGGGAAGTGAAAATGAAGGTTGCTAAGCCATTGACAAAGATCTTTGCCTCCTCACTCTCCACAGGAGTCCTACAGCAGGATTGGAAGGAGGCAAATGTTGTTCCTCTTTTCAAAAAGGGTAATAGGGAAATCCTGGCAATTGCAGACCAGTCAGTCTGGTCAGTCTGTGGTCAGCAAGATTTTGGAAAGAATTCTGAGGGATAGGATTTATGACTATTTGGCAAAGCATAGTGTGATTAAAGGCAGTCTGCATGGCTTTATGAGGGTCAGGTCGTGCCTCACAAATCATATTGAGTTTTTTGAGGAGGTGACGAGATAGGTCGACGAAAGTTGAGCAGTGGATGTGGCATATGTGAACTTCAGCAAGACATTTGATAAGGTTCCCCATGGAATGCTCATTCATAAAGTCAGGAAGTATGGGATGCAGGGAGATTTGGCTGTCTATATTCAGGATTGGTTGGCTGACAGAAGACAGAGTTGTTGTAGATGGAAAGTATTCTGTCTGGAGGTCAGTGTTGAGTGGGGTCCCGCAGGGCTCTGTTCTTAGGCCTCTGCTCTTTATAGTTATTATAAATGACTTGGATGAGGAGGTTGAGGGGTGGGTTAGTAAATTTGCCGATGACACAAAGATTGGAGATGCTGTCGATAGTATCAAGGACTATTTCAGGCTGCAGCATGACATAGACATGATGCATAGCTGGGCTGAGAAATGGCAAATGGAGTTCAACCTTGATAAATGCGAAGTGATGCATTTTGGAAGTCGAACTCTAATGCTGAATACAGGATTATAGACAGGATTCTTGGCAGTGTGGTGGAACAGAGAGATCTTGGTGTTCAAGTGCATAGATCCCTCAAAGTTGCCACTCAACTGGATAGGGTTGTTAAGAAAGCATATGGTATTTTGGCTTTGAATTAACAGGGGGATCGAGTTTAAGAGCCACGAGGTTTTGCTACACATCTAAAAGTCCCTGGTGAGACCACACTTGGAATATTGTGTCCAGTTCTGGTCACCCTACTATAGGAAAGATACAGAGGCTTTAGAGAGGTGCAAAGAAGGTTTACCAGGATGCTGCCTGGGCTGGAGGGCTTGTCTTATGAAGAGAGGTTGACTAAGCTCAGACTTTTCTCTCTAGAGAGAAGGAGGAAGAGAGGAGACCTGATCGAGGTATCAAGGTAATGAGAGGCATGGATAGAGTCAATAGCCAAAGACTTTTCCCCAGGGCAGGATTGACTGGCACAAGGGGGTCATAGATTTAAGATATTTGGAGAAAGGTATAGAGGAGACGTCAGAGGAATTGTGAATGCATGGAATGCGTTGCCAGCTGTGGTAATGGAAGCTGAGTCATTAGGGATATTTAAGCAACTGCTGGTCATGCACATGGAGGGCAGTGAGCTGAGGGGTGCATAGGTTATGTTATTTTATTTTACATTAGGATTAAACCTCGGCACAACATCATGGGCCAAAGGGCCTGTTCTGGTTCTATGTCTATTTCTATGTCTAAAGTCATAAAATCCCCTCTAGGATAAGAATGTCTTTCTTTCTGATTGATGATCTGTGATGTGACCACAATTATTAGTCTCTTGCCTATGTCCAGAGCAAAGTATATTGCTGCTAGAGTATCACACAGTGAAGTATTAAATGTCTATTAAAAATGTGGCAATTTCCAATTTATTTATTTTCAATAACAGTCTATGAGATGATGTGTGATAAGGTGATGGAATATGAGAAGGCCTACCGTGGACGGGAGTTGCCTGGGTTCATCAATTACAAAACGTTTGAGTCAATAGTGAAGCAGCAGATTGTTAAACTGCAACAACCTGCCATTCAGACATTAAAGAACGTTACCGGTGAGTCAACTGAAACATTACTCATCAAAGAATGAAATCCAAATCATTCTTCGCTTGAATCTTTCGACTTCACCAGAATGACTTATTCCCTTTTCTCTTTATTATCCTATTCTTACCTTAAATTTATCTTATGTCCTTAAGGTCCTTCTTCACTCCAGTCACTAATCAAAGGGTGTAAACTGCTCATATGCTCCCTGGCCTTGATTAATTGTTCCACTAATTTGGCCATAAGGGAAGAGAGATATCATTCTGGTGAATCTCTTTCCTTGAGTAATCTCATAATTTCCTCAGAGTTTTTTTCAGTCCTTGCGTAAAGGGACTTTCAGTTTTCTATGACATCACTATCGATGTTGCAATGTCAGCAGGAATATATGTTGAAGCAATATTGGGTCATGTATGACACAGGTTAAAGGTACTATTTGCCATTGAGAAGGCTGATACCCTGGGAAGACTAGTATCGGCGAGCACTCTGTTTGAGCCATGAGGGCTGAGAATCTGACTTAGTTTGATTCTGTTTTATGATCGCCGTAAGGGTGAGTATAAACCCTTTATTTCCTCTTAGACCAGATGACACTCAAATTTCTTTCTTTCATTATTTATTCATGTATGCTTGGGAATTGTACATCTCCAAAAATGGCGGACAACTCAAATCTCTATCACAAGAACAAAGGTTTTGATACCAGTTTTATAGATAACAACCTTCCAATTTACTATTTTGGCAAATAATTTCTAATAAAAATGTTATACTTCACTTACTCATATCTTGACCCAAATTAGTACAAATGACTCTATTATCCAATTGAGTGCAAAATAACATACATGGCTACATTATCCAATCAGTTACACCATTACACATCCACAGCTCTCACTGTTAAAACATACTTGTTGTTAGAGGAAACCTAGGCTGCTTATCAGTCCTTCCTATTGCCTGTATTGTTTATTTTCCCTTTCGACCTCAGATGAGATTGTTGCATTTATGTTGAAATGTCACTGAGGACATTTGCTTCCTTAGACAAGAAAGTTACAGTTCTCCACTGTTTTGAATAAATAAATAAAACTTACCATACAACATTAGAAAAATAAAACAACCAAGTTTACAAGTCCACACTTTTAATGACCTAGCATTCAAATTCCCTCACAAGCCATTCCATCATCGACTGGGCGTTCACTCGCTTCTCCTGAAATTTCCCTCCATTAGAATCCTGAGGCTGTACAGATAAGCTTCCATTTCTTTTGAAGACGGTTAGCTTCCCTAGGATGGCACTAACTGTTTGTAAACTCCAGTACCTCTCAGCTGCAACAAACAAATACTGCTTGATGGTCATTGAGTATAAGTAAAACAGAGACAGATACAGTCTTGATTGCTGAGGGGGTCAAAGGGTACAGGGAGAAAGCGAGAAAATGGGATTGAAAAACCTATCAGCCATGATTGAATGGTGGAGCAGACTCAATGGGTCAAATGGCCTAATTTCTGCTCCAATGTCTATGGTCTTATGTTTGTGGTCATCCTTCCTTCCACTTTCAGCCATATCTAGCAATGACTTCCAGGCACTACCCCTGCTCTAACTACTTGAACCCAGCCAATAGCAGCACCGGTGATTTCTGAAGTCACTTCTTAAGTTTCTGAAAATCCTGGAAAAGTGCAGCAGGTCTGGCATCATCTGTGGGGGAGAAATCAGAGTTAGCGTTTCCGGTCGAATGACCCTTACTCAAAACTCAACCTCCTCAGAAATTTGACTACCCTGAGGGACCTCTGCAGTGAGACTGAGATGATTGACAATCAATGACTACAACTGTCTTCTTTTGTGAGGTATGAGTGAAACTAGAGGAGATTTTCCCCCTGAGTCCCATTGACTTCAGTTATGCTAGGGCATCTGTGTTTATACCAAGAATGAATGTTGTCCAGATTTTGCAGTATTTTGACACATTCTGCTTCTGTACTTGAGGTGACAAGGATGAAAGCTGAGAGAACATCACTTTTCTTGACCTTTGGTCGAGGGTAGGTCACTGATGATGATCCTCGATGGTCAGTTGTGGACAGTCAGGTTAAGACTGATCTTTCTACCTCATTGTTAATCCTATGCATTCACGTCAATCTTAAGCATTTTTGATTACTGTTATAATTATGTTCCTGACTCTTTCTTTCCCATTTTCACTTATAGAAATTGTCCGCGAGACTTTTACAGATGTCGCTTTCTACAATTTCAAGGGACTCCCTAATCTAATGAGAGCTGCCAAGGTACAGAGTAGATATTAATTCATAGGTTAAAAGTTATTGCTTTTCACCTGCAAAGCTATTTTACAAGACTATAAGAGTACATGTTACCTCATAAAGCATCAGAGAATTTGGGTTGAGGAAGTCAATTGTAGAATTTATTATTTAAAATAAATTGTTTCATATCTTGGTATAGGAAACATACATAATAGTGGCATCTGAATCAGTCAAGTCTTCACATGTTAATATCATCACTATTTTCAGGCATCTATGTTATCGACACATTTTCATCAGTTATCACTTGCAGGAAGAGCATAAGGGAGCTTTTCATGCTGTTGTTGACAATTATGGATGCTTATGGATATGTTGACATTTAGCACCATCTAGAACAGCAAGTCTAATGTTAGCAGGAAGACCATTTGTAGGATGGAATGTTTATTGAAAGATATTTTAATTTTAATTTCCTTAGAGGAGTGGCACAGTGTCTCAGTCGGTAGCACTGCTGTCTCACAATGACCATGGACCCTGGTTTGATTCCACCCTTGGGTGAAAGTGAGGACTGCAGATGCTGGACATCAGAGTCTAGATTAGAGTGGCGCTGGAAAAGCACAGCAGGTCAGGCAGCATCTGAGGAGCAGGAAAATCGATGTTTCGAGCAAAAACCCTTCTCATTCCTGATGAAGGGCTTTTGCCCGAAACATCAATTTGCCTGCTCCTCGGATGCTGCCTGACCTGCTGGGCTTTTCCAACACCACTCTAATCTAGACTTCCATCCTTGGGTGATCATCTGTGGGGAGTTTGCGGATTGTCCCTGTGTCTGCGTAGGTTTCCTCTGGGTGCACCGGTCTCCTCCCATTGTGCAAAGATGTGGATTGGCCATGTTAAGTTGTCAATAGTGACAAGAGATGTGCAGGTTAGGTGGATTAGCCATGGGAAAATGCAGGGTTACAGGGATAGGGTAGGGGGTGGCTATGGGTGGGATGCTCTTTGGAGGATTGGCATGGACGTGATGGTTCAAATAGTCTGCTTCCACACTGTTGGGATTCTATGAGTCACATGGTGTAGTGACTTGAGTTATGCTGAAATACACTAAAGCAGCTGAGCAACTTACAAGGAGTGCATTCATTCAACGAAGTATGTGCTAACTCTTGGATTGAGCTATCCAATGAGTCCCACCTCCCTGCTGTTTCCACAAGGGACTTTTTGAAAATCTGTTTCAAATCTCCATTTGAGATTTACTGTTGAAACTGCCTCCAACACACAAATAACTGTTGCATTCAGATTATGTTACTGAGCAAAACAATTTGTCCTCATGTCAATCTTGATGAGAGATGATTCCATATACTCTCTTCTTCTTTTAATGAATGAATCTTCATGTTATTTCACTGTTAGGATTGAATTTACAGCATACCCCAAGTGAACACTTCCCTGGACTAACATTTGCTGAGGTTTTTTCCCTGTAATGAATTCAATGACATTACAAAGAGGCTTAATCATCCCAGCTCCTGACACTACAAACTACTGAATGCAACCCATGACCCTTTAACCAAGAGTTCGCAATTACAGCCACATCCTCTACACCATGACGCTTTTGAATTTAACCCAGGTCAGCTCAATTAGCAATGCCCTGTTATTAGACATTGGCTTAGTTTAAACAGTTAATGTTGAAACACTTCAACCATCGAGAATGCTGGTTTCTCTTTCAGAACTTGGACCGGAATTCAACATCCATCAAGGCTTCTTCTTCCAATCTATAAATCCATTGGTGGGGCTCCATGAAATTCTGCCAATAGCAACAGGAATAGTTAATTCAGTCCTAAGAGTCTGTACTCCCGTCCAATTAGACTGTGGCTGATTTGTATGTTAACAGCATTTACCATTAAAACGATGCCTTCTTACTTAGGATTTCCTCACTACAACTATTGGTCTCTCCCTCTAAAACAGTTAGTTATCATAATCACCCCAATTACCATTGCTCTATCATTTTCTGCACTCAAAGTTATAAAAGGTTAGTCAATTCATTCTTGCCTCATAATTTAATTACTTCATCCTCAGTACAATTCTGTTGGGCAGACACATTATCCTGACCAATTAGAGACAAAATTGAGATGAATGAACATATCTGGAATGAAGAATCACAGTGTTCATATTTTTATCACTAGATAAGGATTGAAGACCTAAAGAAGCAACAAGAGAGCTTGGCTGAAACACAGCTGCAAATTCAATTCAAAATTGAAAATGTGGTGTATTCCCAAGACAGTATCTATGGTCAGAAGCTCACGAAAGCAAAGTCTAAATCTGAAGAAGGTTCACACAGGGATGACAAACGTTCAAGTACAAAGAACTTTGATTTTATCAATCCGTCTCTGCCTAACAACGGTGCAACAATCCATGAAATGACAACTCATCTGAAAATATACTACACGGTAGGTTCAGATCCCTTCTGAATGGGTTTAAATAGATATTTGTGTAGATTGTAGAAAATTAAAACAGGAAGAATGGAGAGAGAGATTGTGTCCATTTAACTCCTAACAAAATCTCAATTGATTGATATGCGATTAGTAGAAGTAACTGATGTGTTGAAGCTGTTTCATGCAAAGCAGAACAATGTCGACAGCAATTTGCTGAGTGGCCAATGAAATAGATTTTATTAGAAACTGCCTTGGAAGAAGAATATTAGATTGCAAACTACGTAGCAGCACATCACAATCTGTGATGACAGCTTTTCTTTTGTGAAAAGATTCTTCCTTCTCTTACATGTTGAATATCTCAAGAATGTTCCAATACAGTAATTAATAAATCATTGGTAATGTTTGTACATCAAATTTCAGTGTTCTTAATCTCAGCACGATGTTTCTTGGGAATAGTGTAACAATTAAGAACTGAGTTGACATTCTGAAGACCCATGAGTACCGGATGCTTCCAAGATTGGATCAATTGTGGCAAGTCAGTAATAACTGGTTGATGGATACTAGATTTTAGAGGCAAGAGGCTAATCAGTTATTGGAGGAAAGGATGAGGGAAAGTAATGAGTTCAACATCTTTGTAGTCCTGGGTAGTAATGAGAGACAGTCAGAGGCAGTGAAACAAGTCTTGCAATCAACTTGGTGAGGATGCAGAGCGGAGAAGTAATTTAGATAATTCACTAGGACCTTAGAACACAGAGACAGGTACACAAATCTTTGAAGTTTGCATTTCTCACTGGAATGTAGGAGGTTGAGAGCAGGATGACCTTATTGAAGTTTATAAAATAATGAAGGGTATAGATAAGGTGAATGGCAGGTGTCTTTTCCCGAGGGTGGGGGATTTCAAGACTTGGTTGCATATTTTTTAAGTTGAGAGGAGCAAGGTTTATAAAAGACATGAGAGTGGTTCCTGTGTAAAATGAGCTCCCAGAGGAAGTAGTGGATGTGGGTAAAGTTACAATGTTAAAATGACATTCGGAAAAGTCCATGAATAAGAAATGCTTGGAGGGATATGGGCCACGTGCAGGCAGGTGGGACTAGTTTGGAATTATGTTCAGCCTGCACTGGTTGGACTGAAGGGTTTGTTTCAGTGCTGTATGACTCTTTGACGCTAAGGGAAGTCAGGTTAAGCAACACAATCAGCAGAAAGTCTCTCCACTGGTTGAAATCATACCTGACACAAGACCCCAAGGATCTACCCCCCACTTCCATCCAAGCCCCAAAGGATCCATCCACATCTGGCAGAGATTTTCCTGCACATCCAAACACCTCATTGACTGTATCTGTTGCTCTTGATGTGGTCTCTTCTACATTGGGGAGACAGGACGCCAACTCGCAAAACGTTTCAGGGAACATCTCTGGGATGCACACACCATACAACCTACCACCCTGTGGCTGACCACTTCAACTCCCCCTCCCACTCCGCCAAGGACGTGCAAGTTCTGGGCCACCCCCACCTCCAAATCCAAGCCACCTAATGCCTGGAGGAAGAACACCTCATCTTCCACTTTGGGACCCTCCAACCACACCGGATCAATGTCAACTTCACCAGTTTGCTCATCTTCCCTCCCCGTCACCTTATCCCAGATCCAACCCTCCAACTCAGCACCGCTCTCTTGACTTGACCTACCTGTCCATCTTCCTTCCCACCTATCTGCTCCACCCTCCCCTCTGACCTATCACCATCACCCCCATCTCCATTTACCTATCACCTTCCCAGTACCTTAACCCTACCCCCCATCCCCAGCTTCCTATTTATCTCTTCCTCCCGCTCCCACATTCCTGATGAACGGCTTATGCCCGAAACATCGATTCTCCTGCTCCTTGGACGCTGCATAACTTGCTGTGTTTTTCTACCGCCACACTTTTCGACTAACACAATTGTACAAATTGGGAGTCATTTCATCTAAGTCCTAGTACAATGTCACCAGTGCTCCATCAGGCTGGTGTCCTAAGCCCAAACAACTTTCTCTCAAGTCACTGTTGACACACAGTGACAGCAGTATATGACATCTATAAGGTACACTCAGCAACTCTGCAAGGCGGAGTACATAGCGTGCCAGTCCATGTGAAGCTGGAACATTGCCAGGCATTAACTTGGAAGGAAATTCATGTTTTCCTTCTGTTCTTCCTCAGATTGCAACTGAACGATTGGCTAACCAGATCCCTCTGATAATAAGTTATTACATCCTCCAAGAGTTTGCCGCCAAGCTGCAGATTGAGATGCTTCAACTGATACAGAAGGATCAAATTGATGAATATCTGAAGGAAGAGATAGATGTTGCTGACAAGAGGAAGACCCTCAGAAGTAGACAGCAACGGCTGGCACAAGCTCATGATCACCTGTCCAAGTTTTATTGAGTTTTATCGAAAATTGAGAAGCATTCCAAATTGCACCCTGTTCAGTTGACCGAGATCATTCTGCTTTCTTGTTCATCTTCACTATTGTTTATAGTAAAACTATAAAATGTTAAAGCCTATCTTTATACATGGAGTATCATTTATAAGTAGAGGCGGAGGGATTGTGCAGTAGAAAGCCAGAGTTTCAATGATATTGCAAGCTTGTATTACACAGAGAGAGTCAAGATCCAGCCGAAATGTGAAAAACCCACACTGTTGTGTGTGAGATATCTTGTTTTCGTCTTAATCATTTGTGCAGAGCCTCCTCCTTAGATATTAAAGTTCTGCACATGAGAAAGTGCCAAAGTTACTGGTATATAAGGAGAAAAGAAAAGTGCCTGTAGTAATACCAGCATTGACGGTATAATCAGCATGTGGACAATGGAAAGAGTCACCATACACGTAGCTCCTTGACTATCTGTAGTGTGGTTTCTCACTGACGGACAACCTGTTCTTAATGGGGGTTAACAATAGATGTCATTCATTTTTACAGGTATGGAAGTAATCATCATTCGTACTGATATTTCCAGACCTAACAATAATCAGATACATTTTTTGCTTTTGACAGACCTCACAGTGTGGTTTTGAGGCTCCTCAGGTCAATCTAGGTGGATTTACATGTCGTGTTGTCGATGCTTTTTATTGGTACGGATGGTAAGAGAGGAAGGGGAATGCTTGGAACTGAAGAATTGGCTCAATATGGGGGTATGGTAGACTTGATCGTACTAATGAATGTTTGTGTTTTATTTGGATAACAAAAGCTCTTGGATGGAAGTTTCAGAGGTACACAATCAGGTTTCAGACTAAACCTACAAATGACCTCATTGCACTATACACACACACACAGACAGACGGATGCACACACAGACACATGCACACACCTACACACACACACAGACCTTCTCTCATACACTCACACATACACTCCTACACATACCCTCTCACAGACTTAAACCCCTTTATACCCACACTCACACACATACACACACCCTTTCACAGACACTCATAACCTACACCCCCCCCCCCCCCCCCCAACACACACACACACAAACCCACATACATAAACGTTTGTGGGGTGAATTTGTACTTGCAGAATTACATTTTACTTTGCACAAAAACTGCATGAATCCAGGTAAGACTATGTAAATCTGTTTTTTAGATTAGAATCGAGATTTTAGATGAGACCATTGTGGCACAGACAGCCTCACAACGAGTTAACACCTTCAATACCTTATCTGGGCCGACATGACAACAATTGTTAAAGTGCACTTGGGAATGTAACTTTTAAAAAAAATTGTGTGATTTACATATGAAAGAACTGAAACCAACATGGTCGTTCTAAAAAATGAGAGACTTAACAAAAATCCAGGTCTTTTTCAATATATAATTTCAGTTATATCACACTGCAATATTTTACTATAAACTCTTTGTCTTACAATCTTATTCTTCACAATCACCTAATGAAGGAGCAGCGCTCCGAAAGCTAGTGCATCCAAATAAACCTGTTGGACTATAACCAGGTGTTGTGTGATTTTTAACTTTGTTTCAGACAAAGGCATGGACTTTTCATTCCTCCAAAACTCTGTTCTTATTGAATTTGGGTGGGATTGGGATTTTATTAAACATAAGGTGCGATAGCTAGGAAGAGGGGAGAGCTGGTGATAAATGGGGGAGCCATCTCAGGAGGGCTACTCAATTAAATCTAGTGGTGACCAATAAAGAGGCAGCAGCAACAAGATTGCCAATGTCCCACTGCCCCCTGGGCCTTCAGTGGCTCAGGAGCCATGTTTGAAATTGGGGTTGGGATTTACCCTTCCTGGTGAAACACCTATTTTGTCATCACAAGGGCTGGGAAGTGTTGGCAAGAACTAAGCACAACAAAAGAAAGAGTCTGTAATTTGAGGAACCCAGTTCCCAAATCCACAGAGTCTTCCATCCAAATAATGACACCCACATACAATTCTTGTTCAATCACTGAACCGACACAATGTTGTTTCAGCTGGAACATTTAACAGTACCAGATCCAAGATGGCGGCAGAGTAGGATGCTCCAGTCAGGGCTCCTCTACTCACCAGTCCCTTTCCCTATTTTTTTCTTCTCTTTGGAGCTTTTCTGTTCTCCACGCTCCTCCCCCCCACCTCACCCCCCCCCCCCCCCCCCCCACCTGGCTGCCCTCACCTGGAGAGTGGAGTCGAGAAGTGGAGTGAGTGGGCCAGGCAGTGGCGGAGTGATCTTGGATGGAGGCTGGCATGTGGAACCCCATGGCCTTGTGCTCTGGGGAATGCAGGCACAGACTGGAACTGACGTACTGGTGGTGACTTATTATCATTCTGGACTTTTTCACGGTTTCATGCTAATCTTTTTTTAAAATCTGTAACAACACTTTTTTTTACTGTAAGATTTGTGCCTAGATACTTGTACCTGAGATGGCGTCATTAAAGGCAGCCATTGTAAAAGCTTTCCACAGTACTTTTGTACTGGAGTACATGCAGCAATAAAGGATATTCTATTCTATTCTCTAACTTCCTTGATCCAGCTGCTAGAGAAACTTGACAGGAGCTGGTGATTGGCTCAAAGGGTAAAGTCATCATTGTCCTAGTCTCTCATTAGAGAGAGGTGACTGGTGGTGGTTTAACCTGCAGGTTACTACACCTCAAAAGAAGGCGACCCCTTCACGGTAACCTCAGTAAGTGTGGGAATTGAATCTATACTGTTAGCATTGACTCTACATCACAAGCCAGCCATTCAGCCAACTGAACTAACTAAACCCAGAGTCTCAGGACAATAGGACATGAGTTCTTATTCCACAATATTGGTTGGTGTTATTTGAATGCAATTAATAAATCTGAAATTGAAAGACAGTCATAGTGACTATGACAAGTATCATCATATTGTCATTCAAAAATAACCATCTAATTCACCAATATGGAAGGAAATCTGCTATTCTTACTTGGTGTGACCTACACGTGACTCCAGATCTGCGGATATGCAATTGACTCTTCACTACCCTTTGAATTATCTTAACCATGTTGTTAACCAAAAGGAACAATGCTAACGGTCAGATTGAGAAAGGATGCCTGGCTATTGACTTTGAATATTTTCATAATGCCTACTTGAAAGGCATAATATGATAGTGGGTTCAATGACAAAATGCTTCAATGCATATACCCCAGCCCCTACTGTCTGTTCTAAAGTGTCTGCAAAGAATGTGACTGCAGTTCCAGAGAACCAATCTGTGTGATATACAAGCAAGGGAAACATGCTGTCAAGGACAGTACTCCCAGTGAAGAAGATAAAGGATGCTACAACAGAGTGTAGCATCAATGTTGATAAGGCTCTGGAAGTGGTCAGCCCAGCAGACAGAGACACTGAATGTAACAGACAAACATCTCCACACAAATCAAGATTCTTCACTTAGAGAGTTGTTGGGGCTTTGGAATGTGCTGTCTGGAGACTAGTGAAGGTGGATCTATAAAAGGATTCAAAAAAGAGAGACAGTACAGTTATTCCTCTGTGCCTTCGAGGCTTCTGTTGCTGAGAATCCGTTTGAATGATGAAATTTGAGAGTTTGAAAAGCTCGTTTAAAAGTAGCTTTAAAATATTGTGGATAGTTTGCCTGTGGATGTTGATCTTTGTTGTTACTTATTTTTTAGCGCGGATAAGTGAATTTGCAATTTGTGATTTTGCAGATAGAGATAATTTACGGTATATTTGAAAGTGATGAATTTAGACGGCTGCAGAGATGGGGCTGGAGAATGGAACTAGCTAGATAACTATTTTGGAAGCCTGTACAGACACAATGGGCCAAACGGCCTCCTTCTGTACTGTAAAATCCAATGATTTAATTCTGAAGAAGGGTAATTGGATCTGAAACTCTGCTTTCTGTCCACAGATGCTGCCAGATCTGCTGAGTTTGAGACAGTAAAGGCTGCAGATGCTGGAAGTCAGAGTCTATAGTTAGACCTGCTGAGTTTCTCCAGTTACTTCCTTTAACAACGCTGTCATACTTACCTCATGATTTGGAGATGCCGGTGTTGGACTGGGGTGTACAAAGTTAAAAATCACACAACACCAGGTTGTAGTCCAACAGGTTTAATTGGAAGCACACTAGCTTTTGGAGCGACGCTCCTTCATCAGGTGATAGTGGAGGGCTCGATCGTAACACAGAATTTATAGCAAAAATTTGCAGTGTGAAGTAACTGAAATTATACATTGAAAAATTGATTGTCTGTTAAGCCTTTCATCTGTTAGAATACAGTGATAGTTTCACTCCTTTCATGTGTAAATCACAAAACCTTTATTTTAAAGTTGCATTCTCGGGTTAGCTGTTAACAATGGTGATAGCTAGACAATATGTTGAAGGTGTTAGCACCCTGTGTTCTCTGTCTATGACCTGATGTTTAGATTGATTCTAATCTAAAAAGTAAGATAACAAGAGTTTTACATAAATCATGCAGTTTTTGAGCTCAGAGTTCTACATGAATGTATGCAGTTTTTGAACAAAGTGCAATGTAACTCTGCAAGTACAAATTCACCCCACATGTGTGCATGTGGGTCTTTGTCTGTGTGTGTGTGTGTGTCTGTCTGGGGTGGGGGTTGTGACTGTGAGAAAGTGTGTGTGTGTAGTGAGTGCAGAGTGTCTTAAGTCTGTGAGGGGGTGCATGTGTGAGTGTGGGAGTGTGTGTCTATAAGGGTGTGTGTGGGTGTCTGTGTGCGTGTCTGTGTGTACCTGTGTCGGTGTGTATGTGAGAGTGTGTGTGTGTAGGAATATGTGTGTGTGTGTGTAGTGCAATACTTACCTCATCTAATTTTACCTCCTACAGGCAGAACTTGGACAGGATACACTCGTTTTCCTTTTGAATCTAATGTCCAATAGTCATCAGCCATTAATCATTTGGCCTTTGTTTCACCCAGTGGAGGTCCCACACCTAACTTGCTCCACCTCACTTGCTGATCTAGAATGTGGCTTTAAAAAGGTTAAAGCTTGGAACCGTCCTGAATGCAATAAATGCTGGAGATCACTGGGGGTCAGACAGAATCCATGAAGATGGATTCTAGCTAACGTCTGGAGTCCAGTTGACTCTTCATCAGAAACATTAGCTTGCTCTCTCGCCGTGAATACTTGTCTGACCCTCTGTGATCTCCAGCATCTGCAGTAATTTGTTCCTAAAGGTTGGAACCCACTTGGATTTATTTCCTGCATTCCTGTTCATTGCAATTTGCTGCTCTAGTATGAGTTCCATATTGATCATGGGGGACAGTCATGATGCCCTCCAGCCAATCTCACCCACCGCCAATCTCATGCTGGGAGCGGCGATCATTTGACTTTACTGACTTCCGGGAAGTCAAGGCGTTTAGCGGAACGAAACTGTACTAATGAATCTGTGATTGCTAGTAAAACGAAACTGGAGACAGAAAGAGAAAGGAAGGCTGATAAAATCGGTGTCTGTTTCGCAATTGGTGTCCGGTTCCACTTACGAAAGGTAAATTAAATAAGTTACTCTTGTGATTTCTCACCGTTCCTCTGAAAAACCTTGCTTCTGGTTATTTTTTTTTGAGAATCTGAGGTTTTCAGGTGGAGCCTCACAGTACCTGCAAAGTATCTCAGCAGCCGCTAGGAAAACGGAATTCTCTCCCTGTTGTTATGACTTCAGATTCTCCGGGAAATAAGAGCAAACCACTCCACTTTATTTTGCGTGTGAGCACAACTCGAATCGTGAGGTCACAGTGAATAGAAGCCCGGTTTTAATAGTCAGCATATTTCAGGTGGAATTGAGTTCTCTGTGCAGCAATCTCCTCTTTCTAATGCTGTAATTAGAGTCAGAGTTTGACAGCATCGAAACACATCCTTTGATCCAACTCATCCACGCCTACCAGATATCCCAACCTAATCTAGTCCCATTTGCCAGCACCCGGCCCATATTCTCCAAACCCTTCCTATTCATATATCCATCTGGGTACCTGTTAAATGTTGTAATTGTACCAGCCTCCACCACTACCTCTGGCAGCTCATTCCATACACGTGCCACTCTCTGTGTGAAAAAGTTGCCCCTTTGGTCCCATTTAAAAATTTTCCCCTCTCACCCTGAACCTATCCCTGTAGCTCAGAACTCCCCCATCCCAGGGAAAAGACCTTGTCAATTTACCCTATCCATGCCCCTCATGATTTGATAAACCTCTATAACCCCATAAACGTAATTTTATAAACCTCATAAACCTCAGCCTTTGACGCTCCAAGGAAAACAGCCCCAGGCTATTCAGCCTCTCCCTATAGCTCAAACCCTCAAATGCCGGCAACATGCTTGTAAATCTTTTCTGAACCCTTTCAAATTTCACAGCATCCTTTATAAAAAATGTTTCACAAAGTTTGTAGCAGCATTCCTGCACAACAGAACTAAACAGGAAAACTCAACTGGGAATATGTGTTGCCAACGTTTCGTCCCCTGTCTAGGTGACATCCTCAGTGCTTGGGACCCTCCAGTGAAGCGCTTCTGTGATGTTTCCTCCGGCATTTGTAGTGGTTTGAATCTGCCACTTCCGGCTGTCAGTTCCAGCTGTCCGTTGCAGTGGCCGGTATATTGGGTCCAGGACGATGTGCTTATTGATTGAATTTGTGGATGAGTGCCATACCTCTAGGAATTCCCTGGCTGTTCTCTGTTTGGCTTGTCCTATAATAGTAGTGTTGTCCTAGTCGAACACATGAATTCGACTGGGACAACACTACTATTATAGGACAAGCCAAACAGAGAACAGCCAGGGAATTCCTAGAGGCATGGCACTCATCCACAGATTCAATCAATAAGCACATTGACCTGGACCCAACATACCGGCCACTGCAACGGACAGCTGGAACTGACAACCGGAAGCGGCAGATTCAAACCACTATAAATGCCAGAGGAAACATCACAGAAGCGCTTCACAGGAGGCTCCCAAGCACGGGGGATGTCACCTAGACAGAGGACGAAACGTTGGCAACACATATTCCCAGCTCGGCGATCAGAACCACAACAACGAGCACCCGAGCTACAAATCTTCGCACAAACTAGGAAAACACAACACACCCAGGGACTGTAGCCAACCTACCATGCATCAAACACATTTCAGAAATGATGACCAGACTACTCTGGCCCCTAGGCATCATGGTAGCCCACAAACCTACCGCCACACTGAAACAGCGCCTGATGAATTTAAAGGATCCTGTGACAACAGCCAGGAGAACAAATGTCCTATACAAAATACCCTGCAAGGACTGCAACTAACATTACATTGCACAGAGGGGCAGGAAACTAGCCACCAGGATATATGAGCACCAACTAGCCATCAAGAAAACATGACCAACTATCACTGGTATCCATGCATGCATACTGGGTGAAAACAAGGACTGCAGATGCTGGAAACCAAAGTCCAGAGTGGAATGGTGCTGGAAAAGCACAGCAGGTCAGGCAGCATCCGAGGAGCAGGAAAATCGACATTTCGGGCAAAAGCCTTTCCTCAGGAATAGAGGCAGGGTGCCTGCAGAGTGGAGAGATAAATGAGAGGGGGGTGGGGGTGGGCAGAAAGTAGCATAGAGTACAATAGGTGAATGGGGGTGGGGATGGAGGTGATAGGTCAGAGAGGAGGGTGGGGGAAGGTAGCAAAGAGTACAATGGGTGAATGGGGGTGGGGATGAAGGTGATAGGTCAGAGAGGAGGGTGGAATGGATATGTGGAAAGGAAGATAGGCAGGTAGGACAGGTCATGAGGGCGGTGCTTAGCTGGAACTTTGGAGCTGGGGTGAGGTGGGGGAAGGGGAAATGAGGAAACTGGTGAAATCCACATTGATGCCCTGGGGTTGAAGTGTTCCCAGGCGGAAGATGAGGCGTTTTTCCTCCAGGCATCAGGTGGTGAGGGAGCGGCGGTGGAAAGGCGCAGGACCTGCATGTCCTCGGCAGAGTGGGAGGGGGAGTTGAAATGTTGGGCCACAGGGCAGTGGGGTTGGTTGGTGCGGGTGTCCCAGAGATGTTCCCTAAAGCACACTGCTAGGAGGCGTCCAGTCTCCCCAGTGTAGAGGAGATCGCATCGGGAGCAACGGATACAATAAATGATATTGGTGGATGTGCAGGTAAAACGTTGATGGATGTGGAAGGCTCCTTTGAGGCCCTGGATGGAGGTGAATGAGGAGGTGTGGGCGCAGGTTTTGCAATTCCTGCGGTGGCAGGGGAAGGTGCCAGGATGGGAGGGTGGGTTGTTGGGGGGCGTGGATCTGACCAGGTAGTCACAGAGGGAACAGTCTTTGCGGAAAGCGGAAATGGGGGAAGGGAAATATATTCCCTGGTGTTGGGGTCCGTTTGGAGGTAGAAGAAATGATATTGGTGGATGTGCAGGTAAAACTTTGATGGATGTGGAAGGCTCCTTTGGGGCCTTGGATGGAGGTGAGTGAGGAGGTGTGGGTGCAGATTTTGCAATTTCTGCAGTGGCAGGGGAGGGTGCCAGGAAGGGAGGGTGGGTTGTTGGGGAGCGTGGACCTGATGGAGGGAACGGTCTTTGCGGAAAGGGGTGGGGAGGAAAATATATTCCCTGGTGGTGGGGTCCATTTGGAGGTGGCGGAAATGTCGTTAGATGATGTGGTTTATGCAAAGGTTGGTAGGGTGGAAGGTGAGCACTAGGGGGGTTCTGTCCTTGTTATGGTTGGAGGGGTGGGGTTTGAGGGCGGAGGGATGGGATTTGGATGAGATGCGTTGGAGGGCATCTTTAACCACGTGTCCTTGTTACTTGTTGGAGGTGTGGGGTTTGAGGGTGGAGGGGCGGGATGTGGCCAGCAGTTCGACTGGGACAATACATCCATCCTGGGACAGGCTAACCAAAGACATGCATGGGAATTCCTAGAGGCCTGGCATTCAAACCAGAACTCCATCAACAAACACATCAAATTTACCAACCTCTCAGAAAAAGAATTGGAAAAGCTATCACCTGTCACAACAAACCAAGACACATAAATAGCAAACGGGACAGAACACTAGTGCTTCACTGGAGGCTCATTTCCAAAACCCCTCCCCCAAGTCCCTTCTCCCTACCTTTTATCTTAGCCTGCTGGACACACTTTCCTCATTCCTGAAGAAGGGCTTATGCCCGAAACGTTGATTCTCCTGTTAATTTATTTTAAACCAGACAAATGTATTTCATTCATCTCCCTATATGATATTTCAAATACATAAAGCAACGCTTAACTGCTTCATGTAGGACTGTCTGCGTATTCCATGGGGATTTTAGGTAAAAAGATACCTCGCAACAGATATTTAAGATTGAATTCTTAGGAAACAAAAAGTTCAAAAAGAGTTATTGCTGAAATTATGATGGGTTGAAGATAGCGGCAGTCATTGCTGGAGCAGTCTCTTTAGAGTACACTGTGATTTAAACCACAACATAATCCCAATCTGACTGTGCCCAGTTTCACACAACACTTACTTCACAGCTCAGGAACCTGAGAATCAATATTTGTTGCCTTAGGTTGCAATGGGATTTTACTTCTGGCTTTGGATGGGGAGTGGTCTTGTCTCTTCCACAAAAACCTCAGAACTTACCCTGACATTAATATCAGGATCATAATCCCCTCCTAGGAATTCCTGATCTGGCAAAAGGCATCCCTGGGCCAGAAATGTCCACCCGCAATGCTTTTAGACCAGGACTGGAGTCGGTAAAAACTGCTTATTAGCTCTTAATTCATTTTTTTCAGGGAACAGTGTTGCATTTGAATCCACATTTCCAATAGTGTTAATCGAGGCCTGGGTTCATCAGCTGAATAATAACTCCACAATCCCAGTGTCCCCTAAAATAAATATCTTTTCGCATCACCCTCCAAACCCACTGCCTCCATCACCTTGAGAGTTTTCCCATGTCCTTCTGACACTTTTCCCTTTTTTTGCTTCGTAAATGCTATCTCACAGAAGGAGCAGATTATTGTAATGTTATACTACAAGTACCAGAATGGGAATACCTGCTATCAAATCAAGATCTTGATAATCATGAGGGCAGGTTCTGTGTCCTTTTGTGGTCAACGTGTGCCCAAAACCCAGATCTGAAGTCTTTGGGGCCATTTCATGTCAAGGTAATATGTGTTGCTGTCCATGATATTGATCTGCTCATTTAGTGCTATCTGAAGCAAAATCAGAAATCACTCGAGAAACTCAGCAGGTCTGGCAGCATCTGTGAAGAGAGTTAACATTTCAGACTGAGTGAGCCTTTGCCAGGTCAGGTGCCTGCTGAGTTTTTCCAGCAATTTCTGATTTCCGGCATCCGCAGGTCTTGGGGTTTTCTTTTGTTTAGTGCTGTCTACTTTTTAAAAAGCAAATGCAGAAATGAAATTAGAAAACATTTAGATATACAGAGAACTGGGTTAGCATCATTCAGAGTGAATGACTGGCAGTTTTCTCGAATTCCTGGTGGGTGTATTCAGGTGCAGAAAGCCATCTCCCTCCCTTCCTCAGAAAGGGAGGAGGAAACTTGGTGCCAGGAAGGGAAGGGGTGACTGAAGGGGAGTAGCAGGAGCATGTTCCCCAATCGTGTTCACAGTTCAGGAAGCTGTTTAAAGTGCCCCCCACCCCTCCCCAGTTCAGGAATGACGAGCACCTCCACCTTATGGTGCAATTGCTTCCTCTCTATCTCAGCAAATGGACACTCGTCTCATCACTTCTAACTGCCATCCTTCACTGTTGGTGTACTTTCTCAGCTCCCTATGTGTTCAACCACTACTGCCACTTAGCACAAGAGTGATGCAATGCACTGTAGGACTGGCCATTGATCACACTCTCATCATCTTTTGCTTCTTGTAGAACAAGACATCACAAAAAGTGGGGAAAGGGGCAGAAGGTGGGACACGCAAATTGTCACCCTCTCAGACACTGAGGAGCCCTTGGAGTTTAGTGGGGACCCTCAACCCAGCATCTCGCTTCAGTCGGATACGAAGGGATGGGGAACATACCAACAACTGGTGACATAAGTACAAATACTTCTGCAAACATACGGATCAGAAGCAGAAGTAGGCTGCTTGGCCCCTCCAGCCTACTCTGCCATTCAATAAGATAATTGCTGATGTATTTCCAAGTCAGCACAGTGCCTGGCATGGTGAGAAACTCGAAGGTGGTGGAGTTCCCATGTATCTGCTGCCTTTGTCCTTCTAGATGGAAGTGTTGGTGAGTTTAGAAGGGGCTGTCTGAGGACCTTTGGTGAATTTCTGCAGTACTTGTGTTTTGAGTTGCGTGTGCTTTCATCGACTCCAGCAGATCTTAATTCCCTTGCCTAACAAGAATCTGTCCACCTACATCTGAAAAATATTCAGTGACAACACCCCCCCACCCCTGTCACCTTCTCAGGCAGAGATTTCCAAATTTGCACAAATCTAAGAGAAAGTAATTCTCCGTTTCTGACCTAAAAAGGTAACCTCTAATTTTTAAACATTGCCCCTTAGTCCTGAACACACCACAAGAAGAACCATCTTTTTCATGTCAAGATCATTCAGGATTTATATACTTCAATCAAGCTACCCCTCATTCTTCTAAACCAGTAAGGACAGCTTACTTAGTCTGTTCAAGCGTGCCTCATAGGAAAGCCCATTCATTCCAGATCTCAATCTAATAAACTTTCTGTGAACTGCCTTTAATGCCTTGCTTAAATGAGGAGACCAAAGCTGCACACAGTAATCTAGATGTGGTCTCACCAATGACCTGTAGCGCTGAAGCATAACATCCTTATTTTTAGGTTCAATTCCGTCCATATTAATGGATAGTACTTCATTATTTCTCTTAATTACTTGCTGTACTTGCATACTTACATTGTTTGCACTAGAACAGGTGTGGCTGAATTTTCCCAGCCTCTGAACAATGTAGATTTTGGCAGGAAATTTGGAAAAATGAGGCAAAAATGAAAAAAAAACATGGTTCTTGACAAAACAAATATTTTTATCCTTAACATTTGAATGGTGAGTTGAGGATCTCTCTAGTAAGTGGTGAGCAACCTACTTGCATACATTGTGGATTTCATAACAACCTAATCTCAACTCACTCAGGCTGCTGTTTTCTCTGGTACCAGAGGGAAACAAGTGACAATTCCTAAATTGGAAATCAGAGCGGTTACATTTTTTTAGTTGACCTGTGAGATGCGGGCATCGCTGGTTGGGCCAACTTTTATTGCCTAAGCCTAGTTGCCCTTGAGAAGATGGTGGTGAGCTGTGTTATTGGACTGCTGCAGTCCACCTGCTGTGGGTTGACCCACAATTCCATCTGGGAGAGAATACCAGGATTTTGACCCAGCAACTGTGAAGGAACGGCGATATATTTCCAAGTCAGCACAGTGCCTGGCATGGTGAGAAACTCGAAGGTGGTGGAGTTCCCATGTATCTGCTGCCTTTGTCCTTCTAGATGGAAGTGTTGGTGAGTTTAGAAGGGGCTGTCTGAGGACCTTTGGTGAATTTCTGCAGTACTTGTCTATAGTACACACAGCTGCTGCTGAGCTACTGTTGGTGAATGGAGTGGGTCCTTGTGGATATACTACTAATCAAGCGGGTAGCTTTTCCCTGGATGGTGTCAAGCTTCTTGAGTGTTATTGGAGCTGCACTCATCCAGGCAGGTGGGGAGTATTCCATCACACTCCTGATTTCTGCCTTGTAGGTGGTAGGTAGACATTGGGGAGCCAGGACGTGAGTTATCCACCACAGTATTCCTAGCCTCTGACCTGCTCTTGTAGCGACTATGTTTAGGAGTGTGTCCAGTTGAGTTTCTGGGCAATGATAACCCTTGGAATATTGATAGTGAGGGATTCAGTGAAGGTAACACCATTGAATGCCACAATGTGCTGGGTAGATTGTCTCTTATTGGTGATGGTTACAGCCTGGCATTTGTGTGGCATGAATTTTACATGACACTTGTCAGTCCAAGCCTGGATATTGGTGAATATTCCCATGTCTGATCTTATAATGGAGGGAAGGTCATTGATGAAGCAACTGAAGATGGTTGGGCTGAGGACACTACCCTGAGGAACTCCTGCAGACATGTCCTGGAGCTGAGACGACTGACTTCCAACAACCACAACCATCTTCCTGCATGCCAGGTATGACTCTAACCACTCGAAGGTTTGCCAACTGATATCCATTGATTCCAGTTTTGCTAGGGCTCTTTAATGCGACACTTGGTTGAATACAGCCTTGATGTTCAGAGCTGTCATTCTCACCTCACCTCTGGAATTCAGCTCTTTTGTCCATGTTTGAATGAAGGCTGTCATGAGGTCAGGAGCTGAGTGGACCTGGCAGAACACCAACGGGGAATCACAGAGCAGGTTATTGCTGAGTAGGTGCTGCTTGAAAGCACGGTTGATGACACCTTGCATCAGTTGGTGGTGCAGCTGACCAGTATTATTACCAGATGTATATTTTGACTATCACCTACCATAAAATCACTCTGTTTATGGAACTCAATGGTTGCCAACAATGTCATAAAGAGAGCCAGGCCACATGCAATCTTGACCATTACATTAATCATGACAAATCAATCATAACGTTTATGAAGCGCAAGTGATTATAGTTAAATTTGAAAGTCTCTCCTGTATTTGCCCTATATTAAATATATTCCAAGAATACATTCCAAATCTGCACAGATTAATTCAGCAGCCCAAAAGGTATCCACAAGTCCAAGAGCAACAGGCAATACCAGTGCTCACATGGAGAGGTTGGAGCTGCAGTTTCTGTCAGCATGGGGAGGAGATACAGGACACCCAGATTGACTCCTCCTTTTTGGCATCCCCCCCAACCAAGATGTCTGAAGACAGTGGATTCATCTCACCCACTCATCATTGTTCAACCTTCAGTGTCACAGACAATGCTGAAGGAGCACGTAATGATTCAATGCACTTCAATATATCATCTAAGTACAGACTCTGCATTCAGAACTTTTCCACTAGAACAAGGTTTGGATGAGTGTGGGTTCCCTTGTTTTACACTTAGCCAGAATGAACCTATACTCCCCTCTCCCCACACACACACACAAACACACACACACGACCACCCAGACAAGAGTGCAATTATGAATGTGTGGGCGGAAGGATGTTTGGAACCTGCCACTGTGCAGGATGTTTCCCTGAGATAAGCAATGCCAATCTTCTGTAACCTGCCACCTCCTTCGACTTTATGAGCCGCCTGTTTAATTCTGACACGTAATGATTCAATGCACTTTAATATATCATCTAAGTACAGACTCTGCATTCAGAACTTTTCCAGTAGAACAAGGTTTTGATGTCCATGCCATATTGGACGTCACCCCTTAAGACAGTCCGACAGATAAAATGACAGTCAATCAGGCACTTGATGACTTTAAATATAAAGATGTGCAATTTGATTTACAATACAGTGTCAGCATGCCACTGAATGGCCTCAAAGGTAATTCTTTTTCCTTGCCCTCCCACTACATCTATGTGCAGTCCCAGGATCCATAACCAGGAGTGAGGCTGCTTTCTCTCTGTTGGGCTGTAAGATTTGGGCAAACAACTCAGTGCTGACGGTATCCTATCTGGAGGTAGATTCAGCCTGCTCAGATCAGTAATTGTTGGCAGAATGGAAGTGGAGTGTACTGAGAAGAAATTTGCGGTGGGGGGTCTGTCTGTGGTTCTTCCCCTGTCTGGATGCAATCTAGCACCACCTTGTTTCTTGAGAAGAAGAGCCACCTGGAGTGAAGTTGAGGTCTATCACTCTACTATTGCCTTGGCATTAATGCTGAGCACCAATGGTTAAATTAATGTAACACTGGTCTGTGTGCAATGCTAACAGCTCCTGAGTGCCCTGCTGGCCTTGGCTTGTCCATTGTCAATGATCAACCTGTTCACCCACCGAGACAGCCAGACACACAGCAAGCTAGAGTCAGCAAGATTTGTGTACTCTTACAACTTTCAATCCACTTTACTGACATAGCTTCCAGTGACTGTGTAAGATGGTATACCACTGAGGTTTGTTGATTGAGGGTGTGAATACTTGTGGATGTGGTGCCAGTGCTGCTTTGCCCTTGATGGTGTCAAGCTTCTTGAGTGTTGTTGGAGCTGCACCCATCCAGGCAAGTGGGGAGTATTCCATCACACTCCTGACTTGTGCCTCGGAGATGGTGGACAGGCTTTGGGAAGGCAGGACGTGAGTTACTCATTCCAGTATTCCTAGCCTCTGACCTGTAGCCACTATGTTTAGGGGTGTGCCCAATTGAGTTTCCAGTCAATGATAACCCCCAGGATGTTGATAGTAAGGGATTCAGTGATGGTAACACCAGTCCATGTCAAGGGGTGGTGGGTAGATTGTCTCTTATTGGAGATGATCATTGTCTGACATTTGTGTGGCATGAATGTTACTTGCCACTTGTCAGCCCAAGTCTGGATATTGTCCAAATCTTGTTACATTTGGATATGGACTGCTTCAGTATTTGAGGAGTCATGAATGGTGCTCGACATCATGCAATCATCTACGAACAACCTCACTGCTGAGTTTATAATGGGGGAGAGGTCTTTGATGAAGCAGCTGAAGATGATTGGGCCTAGGATACTACCCTGACAGACTCCTGTAGAGATATCCTGGAGCTGAGATATCTGACCTCCCACAACCATGAATTTGTTTGAATATGGTCAGAGCCAGAGCGTTTACAGTGTCCAGTATCTTCAATTGTTTCTTGATATCATGTGGATTGAATCGGATTGGTTGAATACTGGCATCTGTAATGTTAGGGGCCATTGGAGGAGACTAAGTTGGATCATCTGCTTTGGCGCTATCTTTGGATGTTTTTTTCTAAAGTTGCGTGGTTGTGGTTTCAATATGGCCCCTATGGTGTGACCACACCACAAGGTCCTGGCTTCACCCAAAGTTGCTGAATGTGAGATTGCACCAGAATATCACTGTGAAGTCATGATGCCTACATAATATGTGATACAGCATACATGTGTGTGAGTTAATTCATGAGGGCCCATGGACAGTAGCCTTCCAAAATTAACATGAAACCTATTTTTGGTAAAATTCTGCCCTGAGATCTCTGAGTTCTGGAGCCCTTCTCCATTGAGGAAATAAGCTGCATTTTTATTCTTCCTGCCAAAGTGAATTATTTCTCATTATATCTACAAATTTTTTGTATGCTCATTCAACCAATCTTTCGATTCCATCTCATCTATAACATCGTTATGTCCTCTTCACAACATACTTTCCTATCCGTCTTGCATCAGCTTCAAATTTATTTCCCATGCCTTTGCTCCCTACATCTAAATCATTGACATAAATTGTATCAATCATTGGTATAAATTCTATCAATCATTGCTACAAAGCTGAAGTCCCAGAGCAGACCTATTTATGCAGATTCGGTTTCCCGCCAGCCATCTTCTTTCCACGTTCATATGTTAGCGCCTATATCATGAGCTTCTGTTTTGTGTAGTAACCTGTTATATGACACTTGGTCAAATGCTTTCTGAAAATTCAAGTACAATATGTCCACAGACTCCCTTTATTGACAGTGCATGTTATTTCTTCAAAAATCTCGAACAATATTGATTAGGCACGGATTTCCTTTCATATGCTGACTATTCCTAAATACCTTGAGATTATCTAACAGTGCAGCTATTACCTCTTTAATGACCACTTCTTGCACCTTCCTCATGATGAACGTCAAGCGTCTTTGGCTTATTTTATCAAGCTAACTGAACTTTTTGTTTCCTTTTCTCCTACCGACCCTCCTTTCTTGAATAGAACTTTTCTAGAATATACTGTAATATTAACACTAATGTATCTACTATCTCATTCGCATCTACTGTCTCATTTGCCACCTCTATTTGAGTTAAAGTACGCCACAACCCAGAGACTTGTCAGCCCTCAGCCCTCAGGAGCACTCCTAGGGAATGCAATCTTACCAAGTTCCCCTCTCCCTTCTATCTCTGGTATAACAGCTAGTACTGGAATTATATTTGTATCTTCTTGAAGACTATAAGACACAGGAGCAGAAGTTAGGTCATTCACCCCATTGAGTTACTCTCTTTACTCCTTTAAATATCTGTGCAACTCTTAATATCCACTTTTACGTTTCTAGCTAGCTTTCTCTATTGCTTTACTTCCTTCTTCATAATTAGCCTTAAAGTCATTCTTTACTGTCCTGACCAGTCACCTGACCTGCAATTAATTTTTGCACAACTGGCTGCTTTTCCCAGGAGGACCGGTTCCACCACAGAACACACCAGATGACCTCCTTCTTTAGAGACCGCAATTTCCCTTCCCTCGTGGTTAAAGATGCCCTTCAACACATCTCGTCCACATCCTGCCCCTTCGCCCTCAAACCCCACCCCTCCAAATGTAACAAAGACAGAACCCCCCTGGTGCTCACCTTCCACCCTACCAACCTTCGCATAAACCATATCATCCAACGACATTTCCGCCACCTCCAAACGGACCCCACAACCCGGGATATATTTCCCTCCCCACCCATTTCCACTTTCCGCAAAGACTGTTCCCTCCATGACTACCTGGTCAGTTCCACGCCCCCCAACAACCCACCCTCCCTTCCTGGAACCCTCCCCTGCCACCGCAGAAATTGCAAAATCTGCACCCACACCTCCTCACTCACCTCAATCCTAGGCCCCAAAGGAGTCTTCCACATCCATCAAAGTTTTACCTGCACATCCACCAATATCATTTATTGTATCCGTTGCTTCCGATGTGGTCTCCTCTACATTGGGGAGACTGGACGCCTCCTAGTAGAGCGCTTTAGGGAACATCTCCGGGACACCCGCACCAATCAACTCCACTGCCCTGTGGCCCAACATTTCAACTCCCCCTCCCACTCTGCCGAGGACATGCAGGTCCTGGGCCTCATCCACCGCCGCTCCCTCACCACCTGATGCCTGGAGGAAGAACGCCTCATCTTCTGCCTTGGAACACTTCAATCCCATGGCATCAATGTGGATTTCACCAGTTTCCTCATTTCCCCTTCCCCCAGCTCACCCCAGCTCCAACTTTCCAGCTCCAACCGTCCAGCTCAGTACCGCCCTCATGACCCTGTCTTACCTGCCTATCTTCCTTCCCACCTATCCACTCCACCTCCTCCTCTGACCTATCACCTTCATCCCCATCCCCATTCACCCATTGTACTCTTTGCTACCTTCCCCCATCCTCCTCTCTGACCTATCACCTCCATCCCCATCCCCATTCACCTATTGTACTCTATGCTATTTTCTCCCCACCCCCACCCCCCTCTTATTTATCTCTCCACTCTGCAGGCACCCTGCCTCTATTCCTGTTGAAGGGCTTTTGTCCGAAACGTCGATTTTCCTGCTCCTCGGATGCTGCCTGACCTGCTGTGTTTTTCCAGCACCACTCTAATCTAGACACTGGTTTCCAGCATGTGCAGTCCTTGTTTTTACCATCATGATTTAGGTGCTGACCATCCTAGGCCCAATGTTCTCACTTTCCCTCGTACTGATGCCATTGCCTCATGAGCCAGAACCCACTTCTCCCAAGCCAGCCTCTAAGCCACTTAATTATTGCACTAATCTCATGTGTTCTCTGCCAAATGGTGGCATCCATACATAATAACCCAGAAATAATTATCTTAATTTAGTGCTTGACTCTAGAACTGAATCTCTTTCCTTATCCTAATCACGCTGTTAGTATCTAAATTGATCTGGATAACAACATCTTCACTTTCCTATTCCAATTTTTTATCCAGTGCTGAGCTGATGTTTTGGGCACTAGCACTGGATGGACAACATAATCTTGTGAACTTGCTCTTGGCTACACAGAATAGTATCCATCTCCCTTGATGTCCTCTTCTCTATTACCACTGTGTTCCTTTTCACACCCCCTGTTTGACAGGCATCCTGAACCAAGATGCCTATCCAGTCTGCTCCACTTCCCCAGAGATCGTATTATTATCCACACAGGTGGCCACACATGGTTTTCAACAATGACTGACCTATGAGAATTATTGTAAAAATTGTTGCCTTATCACAAATAACTTTCATCCATTTTATTTTCCAGATCCATATATAGAGTCACTGCTGCCAAAGAAGGACAAAAACAATTATCAAAGGGACATTATTCCCTCTAACCATTCATCTTCAGATACTAACACCTCGATGAGTCTATTATACAGTTATCAGAATTTCCAACTGAATAATTCACAAATGAGACAAACAATAATTAGTCAAGATCCTCACTGCTATCCAGGGGTCAAAATAATTGCTCTATTAAGGGCTCCGCTTGAGAGGTTTTTTTGAGGGCTGCTTCCGATTGTCGGAGGCTACATTTTCATTCTCACTAAATCCTCTATTAGGAGTTGCAGCCACATCGTAATGTTGTCTTCTGCACTTGTGCTGATGGATCGTGTCTTCAAATTCACATATTGGAAGAATCATGTTCTCAGAATATAATACCCTCAGAAAATAATCGCTGCTACATTGAAAGTAAAGCTGTGACACATATGGAGAGCGCTTATTTCAAAAGGCACAGTCTTTAAATTAGCATAAATTAGCAAATGTTTTATTTAAAAGACTGTCGTTCATCTGCTCTTCCAGTTCTGCAGTCTATTTCCCTCGCTGCACTTTGCAGCACCCCTGCCCCAGCTTTACTGCTTTTTTCCTCACTTGCCTTTCTGCTAACTCAGTCTTCAGAAATTCCACCTGTTCCACTTCTGTTTACACCAGTCCAGTTTACTCCAGTCCAGATTACTCCAGTCCAGTTTAAACCAGTCCAGTTTACTCCAGTCCAGTTTACACCAGTCCAGTTTACACCAGTCCAGTTTACACCAGTCCAGTTTACTCCAGTCCAGTTTACACCAGTCCAGTTTACACCAGTCCAGATTACTCCAGTCCAGATTACTCCAGTCCAGTTTAAACCAGTCCAGTTTACTCCAGTCCAGTTTAGTCCAGTCCAGTTTACTCCAGTCCAGATTACACCAGTCCAGTTGACACCAGTCCAGTTTACTCCAGTCCAAATTACACCAGTCCAGTTTACACCAGTCCAGTTTACACCAGTCCAGTTTACACCAGTCCAGATTACACCAGTCCAGTTTACACCAGTCCAGTTTACTCCAGTCCAAATTACACCAGTCCAGTTTACTCCAGTCCAGTTTACTCCAGTCCAGTTTACTCCAGTCCAGTTTACTCCAGTCCAGATTACACCAGTCCAGTTTACACCAGTCCAGTTTACACCAGTCCACATTACACCAGTCCAGTTTACACCAGTCCAGTTTACTCCAGTCTAGATTACACCAGTCCAGATTACTCCAGTCCAGTTTACTCCAGTCCAGATTACTCCAGTCCAGTTTACACCAGTCCAGTTTACACCAGTCCAGTTTACTCCAGTCTAGATTACACCAGTCCAGATTACTCCAGTCCAGTTTACTCCAGTCCAGATTACACCAGTCCAGTTTACACCAGTCCAGTTTACACCAGTCCAGTTTACTTCAGTCCAGTTTACTCCAGTCCAGATTACACCAGTCCAGATTACACTAGTCCAGTTTACTCCAGTGCAGTTTACACCAGTCCAGTTTACTTCAGTCCAGTTTACTTCAGTCCAGTTTACTCCAGTCCAGATTACATCAGTCCAGATTACATCAGTCCAGATTACTCCAGTCCAGATTACATCAGTCCAGTTTACTCCAGTCCAGATTACATCAGTCCAGATTACTCCAGTCCAGATTACACCAGTCCAGATTACTCCAGTCCAGATTACTCCAGTCCAGTTTACTCCAGTCCAGATTACTCCAGTCCAGTTTAAACCAGTCCAGTTTACTCCAGTCCAGTTTACACCAGTCCAGTTTACACCAGTCCAGTTTACTCCAGTCCAGTTTACTCCAGTCCAGATTACACCAGTCCAGTTTACACCAGTCCAAATTACACCAGTCCAAATTACACCAGTCCAGATTACTCCAGTCCAGTTTACTCCAGTCCAGATTACTCCAGTCCAGTTTAAACCAGTCCAGTTTACTCCAGTCCAGTTTACTCCAGTCCAGATTACACCAGTCTAGTTTACACCAGTCCAAATTACACCAGTCCAGATTACTCCAGTCCAGATTACTCCAGTCCAGTTTACACCAGTCCAAATTACTCCAGTCCAGATTACTCCAGTCCAGTTTAAACCAGTCCAGTTTACTCCAGTCCAGTTTACTCCAGTCCAGATTACACCAGTCTAGTTTACACCAGTCCAAATTACACCAGTCCAGATTACTCCAGTCCAGATTACACCAGTCAGTTTACACCAGTCCAAATTACACCAGTCCAGATTACTCCAGTCCAGATTACTCCAGTCCAGTTTACTCCAGTCCAGTTTACACCAGTCCAGTTTAAACCAGTCCAGTTTACTCCAGTCCAGTTTACACCAGTCCAGTTTACACCAGTCCAGTTTACTCCAGTCCAGTTTACTCCAGTCCAGATTACACCAGTCCAGTTTACACCAGTCCAAATTACACCAGTCCAAATTACACCAGTCCAGATTACTCCAGTCCAGATTACTCCAGTCCAGATTACTCCAGTCCAGATTACTCCAGTCCAGTTTAAACCAGTCCAGTTTACTCCAGTCCAGTTTACACCAGTCCAGTTTACACCAGTCCAGTTTACACCAGTCCAAATTACACCAGTCCAAATTACACCAGTCCAGATTACTCCAGTCCAGATTACTCCAGTCCAGTTTAAACCAGTCCAGTTTACTCCAGTCCAGTTTACACCAGTCCAGTTTACACCAGTCCAGTTTACTCCAGTCCAGTTTACACCAGTCCAAATTACACCAGTCCAAATTACATCAGTCCAGATTACTCCAGTCCAGATTACTCCAGTCCAGTTTACTCCAGTCCAGTTTACTCCAGTCCAGATTACACGAGTCCAGATTACACCAGTCCAGATTACACCAGTCCAGTTTACACCAGTCCAGTTTACACCAGTCCAGTTTACTCCAGTCTAGATTACACCAGTCCAGATTACTCCAGTCCAGTTTACTCCAGTCCAGATTACACCAGTCCAGTTTACACCAGTCCAGATTACTCCAGTCCAGTTTACTCCAGTCCAGTTTACACCAGTCCAGTTTACTCCAGTCCAGTTTACTCCAGTCCAGTTTACTCCAGTCCAGATTACACCAGTCCAGATTACACCAGTCCAGTTTACACCAGTCCAGTTTACTCCAGTCCAGATTACACCAGTCCAGATTACTCCAGTCCAGTTTACACCAGTCCAGTTTACTTCAGTCCAGTTTACTCCAGTCTAGATTACACCAGTCCAGTTTACTCCAGTCCAGTTTACTCCAGTCCAGATTACACCAGTCCAGTTTACACCAGTCCAGTTTACTCCAGTGCAGTTTACACCAGTCCAGTTTACTTCAGTCCAGTTTACTTCAGTCCAGTTTACTCCAGTCCAGATTACATCAGTTCAGATTACATCAGTCCAGTTTACTCCAGTCCAGTTTACACCAGTCCAGTTTACTTCAGTCCAGTTTACTCCAGTCCAGTTTACACCAGTCCAGTTTACACCAGTCCAGTTTACTCCAGTCCAGTTTACACCAGTCCAGTTTACACCAGTCCAGTTTACTCCAGTCCAGTTTACTCCAGTCCAGTTTACACCAGTCCAGTTTACACCAGTCCAGTTTACTCCAGTCCAGTTTACACCAGTCCAGTTTACACCAGTCCAGTTTACTCCAGTCCAGTTTACACCAGTCCAGTTTACACCAGTCCAGATTACTCCAGTCCAGTTTACACCAGTCCAGTTTACACCAGTCCAGTTTACACCAGTCCAGTTTACTCCAGTCCAGATTACATCAGTCCAGATTACTCCAGTCCAGATTACATCAGTCCAGATTACATCAGTCCAGATTACTCCAGTCCAGATTACTCCAGTCCAGATTACATCAGTCCAGTTTACACCAGTCCAGTTTACTTCAGTCCAGTTTACTCCAGTCTAGATTACACCAGTCCAGATTACTCCAGTCCAGTTTACTCCAGTCCAGATTACACCAGTCCAGTTTACACCAGTCCAGATTACTCCAGTCCAGTTTACTCCAGTCCAGTTTACACCAGTCCAGTTTACTCCAGTCCAGTTTACTCCAGTCCAGTTTACTCCAGTCCAGATTACACCAGTCCAGATTACACCAGTCCAGTTTACACCAGTCCAGTTTACTCCAGTCCAGATTACACCAGTCCAGATTACTCCAGTCCAGTTTACACCAGTCCAGTTTACTTCAGTCCAGTTTACTCCAGTCTAGATTACACCAGTCCAGATTACTCCAGTCCAGTTTACTCCAGTCCAGATTACACCAGTCCAGTTTACACCAGTCCAGTTTACTCCAGTGCAGTTTACACCAGTCCAGTTTACTTCAGTCCAGTTTACTTCAGTCCAGTTTACTCCAGTCCAGATTACATCAGTCCAGATTACATCAGTCCAGTTTACTCCAGTCCAGTTTACACCAGTCCAGTTTACTTCAGTCCAGTTTACTCCAGTCCAGTTTACACCAGTCCAGTTTACACCAGTCCAGTTTACTCCAGTCCAGTTTACTCCAGTCCAGTTTACACCAGTCCAGATTACACCAGTCCAGTTTACTCCAGTCCAGTTTACTCCAGTCCAGTTTACACCAGTCCAGTTTACACCAGTCCAGTTTACTCCAGTCCAGTTTACACCAGTCCAGTTTACACCAGTCCAGTTTACTCCAGTCCAGTTTACACCAGTCCAGTTTACACCAGTCCAGATTACTCCAGTCCAGTTTACACCAGTCCAGTTTACACCAGTCCAGTTTACTCCAGTCCAGATTACATCAGTCCAGATTACTCCTGTCCAGATTACACCAGTCCAGATTACATCAGTCCAGATTACATCAGTCCAGATTACTCCAGTCCAGATTACTCCAGTCCAGATTACTCCAGTCCAGATTACATCAGTCCAGTTTACACCAGTCCAGTTTACTTCAGTCCAGTTTACTCCAGTCCAGTTTACACCAGTCCAGTTTACTTCAGTCCAGTTTACTTCAGTCCAGTTTACTCCAGTCCAGATTACATCAGTCCAGATTACACCAGTCCAGATTACACCAGTCCAGATTACACCAGTCCAGATTACATCAGTCCAGATTACTCCAGTCCAGATTACTCCAGTCCAGATTACACCAGTCCAGATTACACCAGTCCAGATTACACCAGTCCAGTTTACACCAGTCCAGATTACTCCAGTCCAGTTCACACCAGTCCAGTTCACACCAGTCCAGATTACTCCAGTCCAGATTACTCCAGTCCAGTTTACACCAGTCCAGTTTACACCAGTCCAGTTTACACCAGTCCAGTTCACACCAGTCCAGTTCACACCAGTCCAGATTACTCCAGTCCAGTTCACACCAGTCCAGATTACTCCAGTCCAGATTACTCCAGTCCAGTTTACACCAGTCCAGTTCACACCAGTCCAGTTCACACCAGTCCAGTTCACACCAGTCCAGACTACTCCAGTCCAGTTTACTCCAGTCCAAATTACTGCGGTCCAGCTTTACTCAGCTTTGCTAGCCTTGCTCGCCACTGCCATTCACCTTCTCATTGTATTTCTATTCACACACCGCTTCCCTTCTGTGTTTATTGCTGATAGGCTCCATATGAACCTATCTGCAGCAGAGGTAAGAAAGAATGAGCTTCTGATTTTATTTATCTCATTTTTTTATGGGATATAGGTGCCACTGGCTGAGCCAGTATCTAGTGCCCGTCCCTTATTGCCCAGAGAGCAGTGAAGCGTTAACCATATTGCTGTGCGTCTGGAGTCTTGTGTAGGCCAGACAGGGTGAAAATTAGGGATGAGACACATCTAGAGCACAAGTTGTCAGTACTATTGCTGGAATAGTGTCAGAACCCATAGCTTTTGCGTTATCCAGTGCCTCCAACTATTTCTTGATAGCATGTGAATTCAGTTGGCTGGACACAGACATCTATGAGACCGGTGATTTCTGGCGAAGGCCGAATTGGATCATCCACTTGGTACTTCTGGCTGAAGATGGTTGCTTCAGCCTTATCTTTTGCATTGATGCACATCACTGAGGTTGGGTGTATTTGCAGAATCTCCTCCTCCTCCTGTGAGTTGTTCAATTGGCCACCACCATTGACAACTGGATGTGGCAGGACTGCAGAGCTTAGATCTGATCTGATCTGATCTATCTGTTTAATGTGGAATTACTTAGCTGTCTATCACTTGCTGTTTATGCTGTTTATACCATTTTGTAGCTTCAGCAGGTTGGCATCCAGTTTTCAGGTATGTTCCTGGCATGCCCTTTTGTATCCTGCATTGTACCAGGGCTGATCCCCTGGTTTGATGGTATTGGTTGAGTAGAGATATGTTGGGCCATCTGTTACTGATTGTGCTAGATTACAATTCTGCTGCTGTTGATGGCCCCCAGCATCTCATGGATGCCAGGTCATGATTTGCTAGATCTGTTTGAAGTCTATCACATTTACTGCAGTGATAGAAATATGAAAACACTGTAAATAGAATCAGGAATAGGCCATGTGGCTGTTCAAGCCTGCTCCACCATTGTCCTGCTTAGTACCCTGTTCCCCGTTTCTCCCATACCCTTAAATCCAGTTAGCCCTTAGAACTAAAATATGACATTGAGTGATTATTTGAATAGAAATAACATGTAGAGATATGGGGAAAAGGCAGGAAACTAGCATTAGAAATGCTACAGGCATGATTGGTCTCCTTCTGTGCCAGAACAGTTCTGTGATTCCATGAACCATTTATGACTCTTTCTTGAAAACATTTTACGTTTTGGCTTCAGCAACTTTGTGGCAGCAAATTCCAGAAGCTCCCCTCTCTCTCAGGATGAAGAAGTGACTCTTCATCTCAGTCCTAAATAGCCGAACCATCTTCTTAAACAGTGATCCCTGATTCTGGACTCTGCAGTCACAGACATCTTCCTGCATTTTCCCTTTCTGGTCATATTAGAACTTCATAGATCTCCACAATAATCCCCATTTTTTTTAAACACCAATGGATAAACTCCTAAATGAAAACCAAAAGAAATGCAGAGGTTGGAAATCAGAAACAGAAATAGAAATTGCTGGAAATGCTCAGCAGGTCTGGCAGCATCTGTGAAGAGAAATCGGAGTTAATGTTTTGGGTCCAGTTCTGAGGAAGGGTCGCTGGACCTGAATCTTGAACTCTGATTTCTCTTTACAGATACTGCCGGACCTATTGAGCATTTCCAGCAGTTTCTGTTGTTGTTTCTGAATAAACTCCTAACTGTTCAAGTCTCTCTTCATACGTCTATCTTGCCATCTGAGTAATCAGTCTGGTAATCAGACGGAATCAGCCTTTGTTGTATTCTCTCCAGAGCAAGGTAAGGAGACCAAAACAGCACACACTATGTCACGTGTGGTATCACCAAAGTCGAGTACAGAAAGATACCCCTGTTCCAATGCACAAATCCTCTCACTATGAAGACCAACATACCATTTGTCTTTTCACTGCCTGCTACAACTGCATGCTTATGTTCTGTGACTGATATATAAGGACACCCAGGTCTCATTCACTTCCCCTTTCTCAATCTATTACCATTCTGATAATAATCTGCCTTCCTGTTTTGGCTACCAAAGTGGATAACCTCACATTTACCCACACATACCTCATGTTCCATGCATTCGTGCACTCACTCAACTTGTCCAAATCACACTGAAACCTCTCTGCATCCTTCTCGGACCTTACCATAACCCCAATGTTGTGTCACCTGTTTGATTGGAACTTTGACATTTAGTTCTTTGATCTAAATCTTGAATACATATTATAAATATTGACCTCGTGAACTCACACTGCACTCCCTCAATAGCCAGAATGTCTTTCCTCAAATTTGGAGACCAGAACTGCACACAATACTCCAGGTGTGGTCTCACCAGGGCCCTGTACAGCTGCAGAAGAACCTCTTTCTTGAGGTCCAATACCATCCTGATTCTCCCAGTCTACCTGCATGTTAAAATCCCCCATAACAACTGTAGTAACATCTTTGCGACAGGCCAATTTCAGCTCCTGATTCAACTTACATCCGACATCCAGACTACTGTTTGGGGGCCTGTAGATAACTCCCAAGAGGGTCTTTTTACCTTTAGAATTTCTCAACTCTATCTATACTGACTCTACATCCCCTGATTCTAGGTCCCCCCACACAAGGGACTGAATACCATCCCTTACCAACATGGCCACCCCACCCCCTCTGCCCGTCAGTCTGTCCTTACGATAGCATGTGTAGCCTTGAATATTCATTTCCCAGGCCCTGTCCACTTGAAGCCACATCTCAGTTATCCCCACAATATCGTATCTGCCAATTTCCAAAAGAGCCTCAAGCTCATCCATCTTATGTCTAATGCTTTGTGCATTTATATAAAGTATTTTTAATTTGTTTCTGCCCTCACCCTTCCCATCAACTCCTATTTCACTCAACCTTACAACATGATCCCTTTCTGAGATTTCTGCTTCATTGATACAGTTGTCTTTCTTGACTTCCCTTGTTCTAACTTTCCCTTCAATTTCCTCCCCGCTACATTGTACCTGCCTCAACCACTTTCTTTGGCAGCCCATTCCATATACAAACCACTTTCTGCATGAAGAAGTTGCCCCTCAGGTCCTTCCTAAATTTTTCCCCTCTCATCTTCAGCTATGCCCTCTAGTTTTCAATTGCCCATCTCTGGGAAAAAGACTATATGCATTCATTCTATCTATGCCAGTCATGATTTTACACACCTCAATAAGGTCACCCCTCATTCTCCCACAAGGGATAAAGTCCTATCCAGGCCTTCCTCTCCTCATAACTCAGGTCTACTAGTCCCGGCAACATCCTCGTAAATCGTCTTTGCACTCTTTGCAGTTTAACAACGTCTTTCCTATAACAGGGTGACCAAGTCACCTTACCAGTGACTTATACAACTGTAACATAACGTCCCAACTGCTATACTCTATGCCTTGGTCAATGAAGGTCAGCATGCTAAATGCCTTCTTCACCACCCTGTCTACTTCTGAAACGGCTTTCGATCAATTCCGTATTTGTACTCGTTATGCCCTCTGTTCCCCTCTGTTCCATACACTCTTTGGGACCTTACCATTTGCTGTATAGGTCCTACCTTGCTTTGACTTTCCAAAGTGCAACACCTCACACTTGTCTGTATTGAATTGCATTTGCCAATCCGCAGTCCACTTCCCCATCTGATCAAAACCCTTCAGTAATTTTTGATAAACTTCCTCACTATCAGCGACACCTCCTAATTTTGTATCACCCACAGATTTTCTAATCATGCCTTGTACATTCACATTCAGCTCATATATGTAAATAAAAAATAACAAAGGTCGCCGTACCGACCCCTGTGGCACACCACTAATCAATGGCCTCCAATCCGAGAAACCATCTTCAACCATCATCCTCTGCTTCTTACCATTGAGCCAATTTTGAATCCAATTAGCTAGCTCTCTCTGGATCCCATGTGACCTATCTTCACACTAGCCTTGTCAAAATCCTTACAAAGTCCACATAAGTAACATACACTACCCTACCCTCATCTATCCTCTTGGCTACATCGTTGAAAAAACTCTAAAAGATTTGTCAGACATGACTTCCTGTGCACAATTCTGAAAGGTATGAACGTTATGTTAGAGATCACATAGCTCTTTGTAACTAATATATGAGCACTCCCAAATCCGTCTGTGCTGTACCATTGAAATCATATGAAGCTCCTCTACTCATCCTGCCAAAGTGCACAAACTAACGTTTTCCTATGTCATATCTCATCTGCCAAGGTTTTGCCCGCTCATTTAACCTATATATAAATTCCTATGGTAAGTTAGCTCAGTTGGCTGGATGGCTGGTTTGAATGCAAGGTTACATCAACAGCATGGGTTCAATTCCTAGCACCATCTGAGTTTACCATGAAGAATTCTCCTTCTCAACCTCTCCCCTCACCTGAGGCATTGTACCCCTCACATTAAACCACTATCAGTTGTCTGTCCCTGAGACAGTTACGCTATGGTCTGGAAGGACCATGGTGACAAAAATAAAACATCCACCTGCAGACCCTGTGCCATCCTTATCACTTGCCGACACACTTATTTTTGTGTCATTCACACTTTTCCAATAGTGCATGGATTTCCCTTGTTCATAGAGTCAGAGAGATGTACAGCATGGAAATAAACTCTTCAGTCCAACTTGTCCATGCTGACTAAATATCCTAAATTAATCTAGTCCATTTCAGGCCGTGAACATATACTGTAAATAATTGTAGTCCCAGCACTGAGCCTATGATATTCCACCTGTTACAGGTTGTCATCCTGAAAATGTCTGCCTTATCCCAACTCTATATATAGCCAATTCTCTATCAATGCTAATATACTTAGCTTACTAATAGTCTTATGCACGTTACTTTATTGAATGCCTTTTGAAAGTCCACATATATTACATCTATTGGTTCCTCTTTATTTGTCCTGCTTGTTACTTTCTAAAAGAATTCTAATAAATTTGTCAGATAGGACTTTTCCCTTCATGCGGCCATTTTGACTCAACCTAATTAGATGATGTATTTTCAAATGCTCTGCTTTTACATTCTCTATAGCAGACGCTAGCATTTTCACAGTAACAAATACTAAGCTAATTGGCCCACAGTCGCCATTTTGACTCTTACCCTTTTTGAGTAAGGGTGTTACATTACCAATTTTTTAACTCTCTTAGACCTTTCCAGATTCTTGAACAACTGCAACTAGTGCAAAGGGAATTGAAAAGGGGATCTGGTAAATATTTCCACATTGCCACGTTACGGGAAAGATGTGGAGGCTTTGGAAAGGGTGCAGAATAGGTTTACTAGGATGCTGCTTGGATTAGAGGGTATGAGCTTTCAGGAGAGGCTAGACAAACTCAAGTTGCTTTCTCTGGGGTGTTGGAGGCCTGATAGAAGTTTATAAAATTTTGAGAGACATAACAGGGTTAGCAGTCAGAATCTTTTTCCCAGAGTTGAAATGTCTACTACTAGAGCACTTACATTTAGCCGTTGAAAGTTCATAGGAGATGTGAGGGCTAGGTTTTCCACGCAGAGAGTGGTAGGTGACTGAATACACTGCCAGAGGTAGTGGTAGAGGCAGATATGATGGGGGTGTTTAAGGGACTTTCAGATAAGTACACGAATAAGCAAGGAATGGAGGAAAATGGACCGGCAGTAGGGATTAGTTTAATTGGGCATCGTGTTTGGTGCAACATCATGGGCTAAAGGGCCTGTTCCTGGGCTGGAGTGTTCGATGTTCTATGACTCAGCCACTCTTGGGAGTCTTGGGTGACATTTACTTATCCACTCAGGTGAGAAGGATAAACGATAGCAACTGATCTGACAAAGAGAAGGAAAAGAAATAATTTTTTAAAATTTATGGGTTTGTGCCAGGAAACTGTGCAGTGTGGTTGATGCAGGGTTTGGTTCGATTTGCAGCTCAGAACATCATGGCTGGAAATGACCAAGGCATCAGCTCTGAGCTGATCCAGTGTGGAAGTGGAGTCCAGCAACGTCCCCTGATCTGACATTGATCGATCTGCCGGGAATTGCAAGAGTGGCAGTTGGGAGCCAGCCACAGGATATTGGAAACCAGGTAATGTCGCACAGCAGAAAAAGAACCAGTGCACTCACTGTCACAAGGGAATGTATTGAGTGCTCTGCTGGCTACTTGAAAACATTTAGTTATGTGTTAACCAACTACTGAAAGAGTTTGCGAACGTGTCTTTCTCTCTGTATATACCAATAAATGAATGAGGAACAGCAGTGCATGTTAAGCCTCTTGAGCCGGCTCTGTCACATAGAAAGGTCCTGGCTGATCTGATTGTGTTTCACATTCAATTTCCGAATCTACCCTGATAACATTTGATTTATTTTCATTGCCTGACAAAAATCAATCCCCACCTCTGTTTCAAAGATATAACATAATCATATTCTGGTGCTTTCTGAGGCGGAAAGCTCCAAAATTGCAGAACCCTAAGAGAAACATTTCTCCTAATCTCTGTCCTAAAGGGACAGCCCTCATTTTGAAACAGTGCTGCCTAGTTCTGGACCCACCCACAAGAGGAAACAGAGCCTTTCCATATCCATCTTGGCAAGATCATTCGGGACCTTCCACACTACAACTAAATCACCCCTCGCTCTTCAAAAGTCAAAACTTGAAAACTAAAGGACAGAATCACATTAATGTTCTTGACAATATGCTACCTTATAATTTGACTTGAGTATTAGATCCCACTGCACCTTGGTATTTTGGAGTTTAAATAGAGTCATTGAATTTTTAAAGCGCAAAGACCCTTCAGCCCATCATTTCTGTGCCAATCATTACTGTCCATCTCTTTGAATCTCATTTTCCGCACTTATCTGCTATGATGTTCCAAATTTTCATCTGAACAGTCCTTAAAAGTCTTGTAAGTTCCGACCTCTAGCACCCTTTTAGGCAGCGAGTTCCTGATACTCACAATTCTGTGGGTAATAAAACTTTTCCTCAAATCCTTCAGCCTTCTCTGCTCTCAGGAAAACAACCCCATTGTCTCTCGTCCCTGTTTATAGCTGTATCGCTCCAGCCCAGGTAACATCCTGGTGAATCTCTTCTGCACTCTTTCTCATACAAACACATCCTTCCTATAGTATGATGAACAGAACTACGGCCAACTATGGCCTAACTAACATTATATACAGTTCTATCATGACATCTTTCCTCTTGTCTTCAACATCTTGTCTAATAAAGGCAAGTATTCCATATGCCTTCTTAACCAACTAACCTACCTTGCCTGCTGCTTTCAAGGGTCTATAGATTTGCACATCCTCTGTACTTCCTCAGGTCTTACCATTTGATTTGTACTCCCTTACTTTATTAGTCCTCCGCAAATGCAACATTTCATGCTTTTCAAGATTAAATTCCATTTGTTGCTGTTCAACACATCTGACCAGCTGTCTTTTTAAAATTTATATATGGGATGTTGACATTGCTGGCTGGCCAGCATTTATTGCCCGTCCCTACTTGCCCTTGAGAAGGTGGTGGGAGTTGCCTTCATGAACTGCTACAGTCCACCTGCTGTGGATTGACCCGCTATGCCTGAAGGGAGGGAATTTCAGGATTTTGACCCAGCGACAGTGAAGGAATGTTAATGTATTTCCAAGTCAGGATTGTGAGTGGTTTGGAGGGGAACTTGGAGGTGGTGGTGTTCCCATGTATCTGTTTAATGTTCTGGATGGAAGTGGTCATGGGCTTGGAAGGTGTTCTCTGAGGATCTTTGGTGAATTTCTGCAATGCATCTTCTAGATAGTACACACTGCTACTACTGAGTGTCAGTAGTGGAGGAAGTGGAATCTTGTGGATGGGATGGCAATCAAGTGGACTGCTTTGTCCTGGATGGTGTCGAGCTTCTTGAGTATTGTTGGAGCTGCACCCACCTAGGCAAGTGGGGAATATCCATCACACTCCTTTGCCTTGTAAATGGTGGACAGGCTTTGGGGAGGCAAAAGATGAGTTACTCTCTGCTTATTCTTAGTTTCTGACCAGCTCTTGGAGCGGCTGCATTTGTGTGGTGAGTCCAGTTGAGTTTCTGGTCAATGGTAACCCCCAGGATGTTGTTTTGTGGGGGATTCCATGATGGTAACATTATTGAATGTCAACAGGCAGTGGTTAGATTGTCTGTTATTGGTAATGATCATAGCCTGACATTTGTCTGGCGTGAATGTTAGTTGCCTGTTGTCAGCCCAAGCCTGCATAATGTCCAGATCCAGTTGGATTTGAACATGGACTGCTTAAGTATCTGAGGATGGTACTGAACATGGTGTAATCATCAGCAAACATCCCCACTTCTGACCTTATGGTGGAGGGAAGGTCATTGATGAAGAAGCTGAAGATGGTTGGGCCTAGGACTCTACCCTGAGGAACTCCTACAGAGGTGTCTTGGAGCTGAGATGGCTGGCCTCCAACAATCATGACCATCTTCCCTATGTGCTAAAAATGACTTCAAACACTGAGGAGTTTGCCCCCTGATACCCATTGATTCCATTTTGCGAGGGCTCTTTGATGTCACACTCAATTGAATGCAGCATTGATGTCAAGGGCTTTCAACTCTCACCTCACCTCTGGAATTCAGCTCTTTTGTCCATGTTTGAATCAAGGCTGTAATGAGATCAGGAGCTGAGTGGCCCTGGCAGAACCCAAGCTGAGCATCACTAAGCAGGTCATTGCTGAACAGGTGTTGCTTGATAGCACTGTTGAGGATACCTTTCATCACTTTACTGATGATCGAGAGTAGACTGATGGGGTGGTAATTGGCCAGGTTAGATTTATCCTGCATTTTATGTACATGACATACCTGAGCAATGTTCCACATTGTCAGGAAGATGCCAGTATTGTAACTCTACTGGAAGACCTTGGCTAGGGGAGCGGCAAATTCTGGAGCAAAAGCCTTCAGCGCTATTGCTAGAATGCTGTGAGGGCCAGTAGCCTGTGCAGTAAACAGTGTCTCTAACCATTTCTTGAATTGAATTAGCTGAAGACTGCTATCTGTGACACTGGGGACCACTGGAGGAGGCCGAAATGGATCATCCACTTGGCACTTCTGGCTGAAGATTGCTGCAAAAGTTTCAGCCTTAGCTTTTGCACTGATGTGCTTAGCTATTCTGTCATTGAGGATGGGGTTATTTGTGGAGCTTCCTCCTCCAGTGTTTAATTATTTAATTGTCCGCCACCATTCACGACTGGATGTGGCAAGACTGCAGAGCTTGGATCTGATCCGTTGGTTAAGGGATCGCTTAGCTCTGTCCATCACTTGCTGCTTATGCTGTTTAGCACACACGTAGTCCTATTCGGTGACTTGACCAGGTTGACATCTCATCCTCAGGTATGCCTGATGCTGCTCCTGGCATGCCCTCCTGTACTCTTCATTGAACCCGAGTTGATCCCTGGTAATGGTTGAGTGGAGGATATGCTGGGCCATGAGGTTACAGATTGCACTGGAGTACAGTTCTGTTACTGTTGATGACCCACAATGCCTCAGGTATGTCCAGCCTTGAGCTGCTTGATAAGCCAAAGTCTGTTCCATTTGGCACGGTGATAGTGCCACACAACACAATGGAGCTTTTCTCAATGTGAAGGCAGGACGTCATCTCCACAAGGTCTGTGCAGTGGTCGCTCTTACTGATACTGTCATGGACAGATCCGTCTGCAACTGGCAGATTGGTAAGGATGTTTTCCCTCCAGTTAGTTCCCTCACCACCTCTTGCAGACCTAGTATAGCAGCTATGTCCTTTTGGACCCGACCAGCTCAATCAGTCATGCTGCTGCTGAGCCACTCTTGGTGGTGGACCTTGAGATCCCCCACTCAGAGTGCATTTTGTGTCCTTGCCATTGTTCATTCTTCCTCTAAGTGTTGTTCAACATGGAGGAGGACTGATTCATCAGCTGGGGGAGGTTAGTACGTGGTAATCAGCAGGAGGTTTCCTTGCCTATGTTTAACCTGACGTCACAAGACCTCCTGGGGTCTGGAATCAATACTGAGGACTCCCAGGGAAACTCCCTCCTGACTGTACACCACTGTGCCGCCACCTCTGCTGGCTCTGTCCTGCCAGTGGGACAGGACATATCGAGGGATGGTGATGGTGGTGTCTGGGACATTGTCTGTAAGGTATAATTCAATGAGTATGGCTATGTCAGGTTGTTGCTTGACTAGTTTGTGAGACATCTCTCCGAATTTGTGAGACTAGCCCCCAGCTGTTATTGAGGAGGATTTTGCAGGGTTGACAGGGCTCTCTCTGCTGTTGTTTTTTCTAGTGCCTAGGTCGATGCCAGATGATCCGTCTGATTTTATTTCTTTGAGACTGTGCAGTGATTGTTACCACTGAATGGCTTGTGAGGCCACTTCAGAGGGCAATTGAGAGTCAACCACACTGCTGTGGGTCTGGAGTCACATGTAGGATGGACATGCCTATACTGTCTTATGGGAGAAAGTGAGGACTGCAGATGCTGGAGATCAGAGCTGAAAATGTGTTGCTGAAAATGTGTTGCAAATGTGTTACTGTCTTACGGTCTATGGTTTTCCTCCTCAGCATTTACCACAGCACCAATTTCCATGTCATCAGTCTTGTAACCATTCTGCCATGTGACACCTTGTCCAAAGCTTTACTAAAGGTCCATGTTGACTAAATTTAATGCATGCCCTCATCTACACACTTAGTCATCACCTTTTAAAGTCATGCTGACTATCCTTAATTAATCCCTGCCCTCAGAACATTTTCCAATAGTTTCCCCACCACAGGCGTTAGACTCACTAGCCTGTACTTTCCAGGTTTATCCCCACCATCCTTCTTAAATAATAGCATCCATAAATGTCCTCCTATTTTCTGGCATTCTTCCTTTGGCCAGACAGATTTTGAAAATTCATGTCAAAACCTCTGCAGCCCCCTCCTTTGCCTCCCACAGTCGCCTGGCGTACATCCAGTCCGGCCTTGGGTACTTATCCACTTTCACGCCTGTTATAACTGCTAATATTTCCTCTCAATGCTAATCCATTCAAGCATGTCATAATACTCCTCCCTGATTCCTGTACTTAGGTTCCACTTCTCTACAAATCTGAATTCAGATGCAAAGTTCTAATTTATATTCTCTGCCATATCTTCTATCTCCAAACACAGATTGTCACTTTGCTCCCTAATGGGCCCTACTCTTTCCCAGATTATTTCCTGAATCTAATATAGTTACCAAACCCTTTTATTATTCCCTCTTGTGGTTTATCATGCCCAATCATCGCTCTCCTGGTTTCTTTTTTAAGCAATTTTAAGCAACACACCCAATACTCCTTGAGGGCATCTGCTATCTTGAGCCTCTGGATTCACCATCAGTGTCTTTTCTATATTCAATCCTATAGATCCCATGATGCCCAGGTCTCTCTGCAGTGTTTGTTCCACCTTTCCTCTTTATGGAACATGCTGACCCTACACTCTCACTGTTACCCTTTAGAATGCCTCCCACTACTCTAAGGTGAACTTTCCTGCAAGTAACTGCTCCCAGTCCACTTTGGCCAGATCCTGGCCTTACTCGATTAAAACTGACCTTCCCCCGCTTCAGAATCTGTACCATCTTTGCCCTTATCCATGATGACCTTAAATATTACTTAATTACGGTCACTATCACCAAAATTCTCCTTCACTGTCACATTTAACGCATGCCTGGTTTTGTTTAGTAAAATTAGGTCGAGCACCACCCCTCTCTTGTAGGACTTCCTACATGCTGGTTAAGTTATCGGATACATTCTGAGAAATCCACCCCCTCTAAGCCTTTTACACCTTGTCTATCCCAGTTACTGTTGGGGATGTTGAAATCTTCTGTCATCACCCTGTTATTTTTACATTTCCCTGAGGTTTGCCAATGTTCCTGTCTTTCTGTCTCTCCCTGACTGTTTGGAGGCCTATAGTACACCCAGGGCAAAGCGATTGCACCCTTTTTGTTTTTAAGTTTGAACCATATGCCCTCATTTGAAGAACCTTCTAGGACAACATGCCTCCTTCCTGCAGTAATTGACTCCATGATCAATATGGTGAGATCATCCCCTCTTTCACAGTCTCTCCTATCACACCTGAAGATTCCAGGCTCTCAGAATATTGAACTGCCAGCCTGCCCCCTCCCTAAACCATGTCTTTATGAATGATGTCATATCCTCATGCGCCCTCAACTCATCTCTCTTACTCACAACACTCCTTGCATTAAATTGAATGCTATCTAACTATGACATGTTCCCTTGTACCTTAACTTGGCTACATTCACTTTGCCTTCCAGGCTGACTTGGTCTTCCACACTTTTTTGTGCATCACCTCCTACTATACCTCAGTATCCCACCCTCTGCCAAATTATTTTAATATTCTGTTATTTGAATCTTACTGCTAAGGTGAACCACATTATACACAGTCTATCGGATTTTTACTGGTTTCTGCAACCTGTCTACTTTCGCCTGCAAACTCTTCATGTTTTGATCACAACATAATTCCCTACCTATGTTTGTGTCATCTACAAATTTAACTCCTGTGCCTTAATGCACTTCAGCTAAGACATTGAAATGAATTGTAAAGGGCTGAGGCCCTAGCACAGGATCCTGAGCTATACCCCTTGTCACATCCTGCCAATCCATCAAGGACTAATTTACACACATTCGGTTTTCTGCCAGCCAATCTTCTCTCCAAGTTAATATTTTACCTCCTACATTCTCAGCCTTTATTTGCACTTCACCTGATGGAGGAGCAGCACCCCAAAAGTTTGTAATTTCAAATAATCCTGTTGGACTATAACTTGGTGTCGCCTGACTTCTGACTTTGTCCACCCCAATCCAACACTGGCACCTCCACATCAAGCCTTTATTTGCTCATTTCATGTGACATTTTATCAAATGCCTTCTAGAAATCCAAGCATGTTTACAGACTTCCATTTCACCACAGCTCATTATTCCTTCAATCTGTCTAAAAAATTAAACATGATTTCCCTTGCTGAAAACCATGTTAACTCTTCCAGATTAAGTAATGCTTTTTCTATGTACTAGCTTTAGTGACCAATTGATTCATGTAAATCAAGTGGTTTATGATTTCCTGTGTTTTTTTACCTTCATTTAAATCGACAGATTATGCCTCATTTATCTTATTTTCTCATCCCTGCTGCTTCTCTCTGTCTTTAGTTTAATCTGTTCATCTCACTCTTTGTTCCATTCATATCTTTCTTTATTTGCTTGCTTTTTAAAAATCTTTGAGGTATTTTTTAATGGTGTAACTGTCGTGACACTGTCTCTGGCATAGGAGACCCAGGTTCAGGTGTTGCTAAGGTATGCTTTAACCTATCTAAGTGGGTTGATTAACAAATATCTATAAATCCAGCATTCCGTTAACCTTTTAAAGGTTAGTTAGTGTGCATAAATTGGCCACAATATTTAAACATTTCACAATTACTTCATTGGATGTGAAGTGCTTTGGCATATCCTGAGGTCATGAAAAGTCATGTATAAATGAATGGGTGGCACGGTGGCCCAGTGGTTAGTACTGTTGCCTCACAGCACTCGGGGCCCTGGTTCGATTCCAACCTCGGGTGACTGTCTATGTGGAGTTTGTGTATTCTCCCTGTGTTTGTGTGGGTTTCCTCCCACTGTCCAAAGACGGCCAGGTGAGTTGGCCATGCTGATTTACACCACAGTGGTAGGTGCCTTAGTCAGAGGGAAATGAGGCTGCGTGGCTTACTCATCAGAGGATCGATGGAGACTCGTTGGGCTGAAGGGGCTGTTTCCAGACTGTAGGGAATCTATTCTAAAAATCTGTGTCTTATTTTCTTCTCTCTTTAATTAATCAACATTCCTTCAGATCAAGAAGCTGATCAAATCCTATATCAGTGACGATAAGACCATTAACCTTGTTGTCATCCCGTGTAATATTGACATAGCAACCACAGAGGCCTTGAAAATGGCCCAGGAGGCTGATCCCTCAGGAGGGAGAACTTTGGGTAAGAGACAAACTCCTTTTTTGCTAGGTGTTCATTGTAGCAAAAATGTACAAGGGGGAACGTACTTAGTTCTGTTTATAGAACAACTCCACTGTGCCTTTAATGGCCTTTAAAATCCGAAGGCATTTCACAAGTGAGTATTGAAATAAAGTCAGCTGCATATGACAATGTTAGGAAAGACGGCTAAGTGCCTGGTCAAAGGTAGATTTTTAAGGAGCGTCTGAAAGAAAGAATGAGAGACAGAAGGATTTAGGAAGGAAATGCCAGAGTTTGGAGCCATGGCAACCACTGGATAACCATTGATGAACTCAGTTAAGGCTTAGAGATTTCTGAATTAGAATAGCACAGCTATCTTGAAGGTTTTTAGGGCTGGTGGAGGTTACAGAGACTACTAAGGCCTTCTAATGGAGTGATTTGTAAACAAATAGAAGAATTTTTAAGAATTTCAGACTGGAAGCGAATGTTGATCAGGAACGAATAGATTTTAGTTCCAGTTTTTATTGAATTTAAATTTCACTATCTGTCATATTGGAATTTGAACCCATGGACTTTAGCTTGAGGTTACCAGATTAGCACTAAAAAAATGTGTTGCTGGAAAAGCGCAGCAGGTCAGGCAGCATCAAAGGAGCAGGAGAATTGAAGTTTCGGGCATAAGCTCTTCTTCTACCTCGGGGCCAGCGACCATAATTCTATTCGTTTTAAAATAGTGATGGAAAAGGATAGACAAGATCTAAAAGTTGAAGTTCTAAATTGGAGAAAGGGCAATTTTGACGGTATTAGGCAAGAACTTTTGAAAGCTGATTGGAGGCAGATGTTCGCAGGTAAAGGGACAACTGGAAAATGGGAAGCTTTCAGAAATGAGATAACAAGAATCTAGAGAAAGTATATTCCTGTCTGGATGAAAGGGAAGGCTGGTAGGTATAGGGAATGCTGGATGACTAAAGAAATTGAGGTTTGGTTAAGAAAAAGAAGGAAGCATATGGTCAGGTATAGACAGGATAGATTGAGTGAATCCTTAGAAAAATATAAAGGAAGTAGGAGTATACTTAAGAGGGAAATCAGGAGGGCAAAACGGGGACATGAGATAGCTTTGGCAAATAGAATTAAGGAGAATCCAAAGGGTTTTTACAAATATATTAAGGACAAAAGGGTAACTGGAGAGAGAATAGGGCCCCTCAAAGATCAGCAAGGCGGCCTTTGTGTGGAGCCACAGAAAATGGGGGAGATACTAAATGATTATTTTGCATCAGTATTTACTGTGGAAATGGATATGGAAGATATAGACCATAGGGAAATAGATGGTGACATCTTGCAAAATGTCCAGATTACGAGGAGGAAGTGCTGGATGTCTTGAAATGGTTAAAGGTGGATAAATCCCCAGGACTTGATCAGGTGTACCCGAGAACTCTGTGGGAAGCTAGAGAAGTGATTGCTGGGCCTCTTGCTGAAATATTTGTATCATCGATAGTCACAGGTGAGGTGCCGGAAGACTGGAGGTTGGCAAACGTGGTGCCACTGTTTAAGAAGGGCGGTAAGGACAAGCCAGGGAACTCTAGACCGGTGAGCCTGACCTCGGTGGTGGGCAAGTTGTTGGAGGGAATCCTGAGGGACAAGATGTACATGTATTTGGAAAGGCAAGGACTGATGAGGGATAATCAACATGGCTTTGTGTGTGGGAAATCATGTCTCACGAACTTGATTGAGTTTTTTGAAGAAGTAACAAAGAAGATTGATGAGGGCAGAGCAGTAGATGTGACCTATATGGACTTCAGTAAGGCATTCAACAAGGTTCCCCATGGGAGACTGATCAGCAAGGTTAGATCTCATGGAATACAGGGAGAACTAGCCATTTGGATACAGAACTGGCTGAGAGGTAGAAGGCTGAGAGGGGGTGATGGAGGGTTGTTTTTCAGACTGGAGGCCTGTGACCAGTGGAGTGCCACAAGGATCAGTGCTGGGTCCTCTACTTTTTGTTATTTACATAAATGATTTGGATGCGAGCATAGGTTTGCAGCTGACACCAAAATTGGAGGTGTAGTGGACAGCGAAGAGGGTTATCTCAGATTACAACAGGAACTGGACCAAATGGGCCAATGGGCAGAGAATTAGCAGATGGAGTTTAATTCAGATAACTGCGAGGTGCTGCATTTTGGGAAAGCAAATCTTAGCAGGACTTATACACTTAATGGTAAGGTCCTAGGGAGTGTTACTGAACAAAGAGACCTTTGGAGTGCAGGTTCATAGCTCCTTGAAAGTGGAGTCGCAGGTAGATAGGATAGTGAAGAAGGCATTTGGTATGCTTTCCTTTATTGGTCAGAGTATTGAGTACAGGAGTTGGAAGGTCATGTTGCAGCTGTACAGGACATTGGTTAGGCCACTGTTGGAATTTTGCGTGCAATTCTGGTCTCCTTCCTATCGGAAAGATGTTGTGAAATTTGGAAGGGTTCAGAAAAAATGTACAAGGATGTTGCCAGGGTTGGGGGATTGGAGCCACAGGGAGAAGCTGAACAGGCTGGGGCTGTTTTCCCTGGAGCGTTGGATGCTGAGGTTTACAAAACTATGGGATAAATAGACAAAGTCTTTTCCCTGGGGTTGAGGAGTCCAGAACTAGAGGGCATAGGTTTAGGGTGAGAGGGGAAAGATATAAAAGAGACCTAAGGGGCAACTATTTCACGCAGAGGGTGGTACGTGTATGGAATGAGCTGCCAGAGGATGTGGTGGAGGCTGGTACAATTGCAACATTTAAGAGGCATTTGGATGGGTATATGAATAGGAAGGGTTTGGAGGGATATGGGCCAGGTGCTGACAGGTGGGACTAGATTGGGTTGGGATATCTGATCGGCATGGACGGGTTGGACAGAAGGGTCTGTTTCCGTGCTGTACATCTCTATGACTCTATGCTTCCCAAAGTAGCTAGCTGGTTCCCATGTAGCTGACACACTTGCAGAGACCTGATGGGCCAATTGGTCTATATCTGCACTGTTATACTGTCATCTCCGCTGTCTGTCACTGCCACTTTATCATTGCTCTTTGTATTTCCAGGAATATTAACAAAGCCAGATCTGGTTGACAGGGGGACAGAAGAAAACATCCTTAAAATAATCAGAATGAAGTCGTTGCTTTGAACAAAGGTTACATGGTTGTCAAATGCCATGGATAAAATGATATTAATAAACAACTGACCTTGGTTAAGGCATTGGAGAGGGAGAAAGCTTTTTTCAAAGAAAGTGTGATTTTCAGGTACGGTTACTTGAGAAATGAAACAAAATTGGATACTTTGACATTGTAAGATCATAAAGATGTAGGAGCAGAAGTAGACCTTTCAGCCCATCGAGTCCACGTCTCCATTCAATGAGATCAATGCCTGATCTGATAATCCTTGACTCCACTTTACTGCCTTATCCTCATAACCGTTGATTTGCTTAATGAATAGAAATTTCCTCTATGTAAACATATTTGAAAATATATTGTAGCCATGTGCAAAAATAAAAGGCAATGGCCAACCAAACTGGAACCTGGCCAGCTGGAAACCAGGTGAGGTAGACAATTTGAAAAATGGGGAAATCTCACGCACTTGTGATTCTCGAGAGTCTTAACGTTAGCTTTTTTTTTTGAGTGGACGCGCACAGGAAGAGAGGGGGTCCTTTTAAATGTGAAGTATCAGGGTGAATCTTGTTGGGGTTTATGTCAAAGTCTGAATTGCGCTGAGCTTTCTGGCAGGTTTTAGCCCTTGACACCGAGCGAGTGTCTCCCTTGTTACTTATTGACCATGCCCCATGGTGTCTCTCGTGCTCAACTTCCAGCCCATCTGACCACGGCCTGTTCGTGGAAAACATCAGCACTCAGCAGGTATCTGCTGAAAGTCCAGTCTCCATTACACCTACACCATCCTTTGTATGGCCATGTCCACCTGGACAGGTGCTGTGAGTTCAGAGGTGCCCTGCAATTTGTCCTGAAAATGGCAAACAGGGGATATCTGTGTCCTGGTTTATGAGCAATGTCCTGGAGAATCATAGAATCCATACTGTGTGGAAGCAGGGCACCAACCCAGTAAGCCCACACTCACCCTCTATAAAGCTTCCCCCCCATCCTATCCTTGCATCTGCCATTGCCAATCCACCTAACCCACACATCTTTGTGACTGTGGTAGGAAGCCAGAGCTCCTGGAGGAAACCCACGCCGACACAGAGAGAATGTGCAAACTTCACCCTGACAGTTGTCTGAGGCTGGAATCGGATCCAGGTTCCTGTCTCTGTGAGGCAGCATTGCTAACCACTGAGCCACCATACTGCGATGGGGAGATGCTTGTCCTGTTGCCTTCAAATCATCAAAGTGTGATGTATTTGTTTATTGTTGTTTTCCTTTCTTGTCATGACGTACCCTTTTTGGAAGAAAAGGTGGCAACGATTCAGTGTGTGGCTGCCAGACTGACCACAGAGGAGAAAGTGAGGTCTGCAGATGCTGGAGATCAGAGCTGAAAATGTGTTGCTGGAAAAGCGCAGCAGGTCAGGCAGCATCCAGGGAAAAGGAGAATCGACGTTTCGGGCATAAGCCCTTCTTCAGGAACTTCCTGAAGAAGGGCTTATGCCCGAAATGTCGATTCTCCTGTTCCCTGGATGCTGCCTGACCTGCTGCGCTTTTCCAGCAACACATTTTCAGACTGACCACAGAACTTGTCAATCAGATCCGGGTTAGTAACGTTCTCTACTTGTCTATATTTATTAATGATGCCATAGACACCAGGTGAAGTAAAGTACTCTACATTATTTTACACAGAAATCGATCATTCAATCCAACTGGTTTGTGCTGGTGTTTATGCCCCACGTGAACTTCCTCATTCCTTGTTTCATTTTGCCTCATGTAAATGCCCCATGTACTCATCCACATTTCCAGATTTTCCCTTAAATGTATCTGTGCTGTTTACCTCAAGTGCACCCAGTTATGGTAAGGTCCATATTCTCACCACTCTTTGTGTAAAGTTTTATCTAAATTCTATGCTGGATTTCTTTGTGACAATCAATGGCCATAGCTTTGCATTTCCCAGTCACACCCTATAAGTTGAAGCATCATTAGTGCCCACTGTCTTTTTTAATTTTACAGACATCCATCAGGCCATGTCTCAGCCTCTCCTTTGTGGAAGAACTGGTCTCAGGCTATTCAGTGCTAGGCCCCAATCATTTTAGGCGAGGACATTTCTCCTTTTTTTAACTTTCCCTAATCTTCAGTCTGGCCATGTTGATAGCTATCTCACCTCCCAGCTATAGGGGTGTGGTTTCAAGATCCAATTCAGGTCTTGGGCATATTGATTGACAAGTCAGTGCAGTACTTCAGGGGCGCCTGTGGTGTACTGTGTCACATAAGGTAACAAACCAAGGCCAGGCTCAGTTGGATACTAAAGATTTCATCAACATAATCAAGGAAGAGTAAGAAAGTTACCCAGGTTTTCTGACTTTGCGGCATGAATGTGAATGATAAGGAAGGTCATTTCTGTTGATCTCAGATCGTTGCTCTAAATAGTTCACATACAAAATTAACTTGATGAAAAGTTGAGTTGCGTATAAGCCAAAAGGTACGAGCACTGCAGAAACTCATCTCGGCTCCTCCAAAAACAAACCCATTACCTCTATCACCTCATGGAGGACAAGAAATACATGAGAAAACTACCACTTGAAAATGCCCCTCCAAGTCATACACCATCTTGACTTGGAAATATATTGCCATTCCCTCATTGCTGGGTCAAACTCCTGAGAGTCCCTTCCCAACAGCACAGTGGATGTATCTGCACCTCAAGGTCTGCAGTATTTGAAGATGACAACTCACCAACACCTTCTCCAGCGCTATAAGGGATGGACAATAAAGCAATGCCCCTATCCCATGACAAACATTGTGAAGAATGTTAATGTTTGTTGGAGAAGCTGGGAAGAAGGAAACAAACTGCACTTTAGAAATAATGGTGAAGGCAAAGCACAACAATGGATCCAGTTATTCCAAATTAATTACTCATTATGTCAGTGATCCTAAAGATTGATGAGGTTCAGGACATTGGCAACATATCTTTCCGAAATTAAAGTGGAACACAAACGTTGGTTGTTCAAAATGCTGAAAAATATGCTTTTTTTAAAAAGTCCGAGGTAAGAGGAGCCGTTTAAAAATTGGGCGGGAGTGGGGCTCAGCGGAGTCGGGCGGGTGAAGACTGTAGGTGTAGGGTTGAGGGATCGGTAAATGTAGCTTTGTCTCTTTGTTTGTCTGGGTTAACATGGTTTCAAGTATTTTTCTCATTAAAGAAAACTCTGCCAACCATTGCGCACGAGGTTCAATGCAAAGGTGCTGGGGCATGGAAGGAAGTCGAGATGGTGGGATCAGGTGTACCCGAGGACAATGAAACTAATTCTCTTTTCATCATTGATGTAAGAGCACAGGAGTTTTCTTTTTATTGAGGGAAGAAGAGCTTGGGCTTGTTCACAACAGGTTGAGGGAAACCTTGGATTGACACATATCAGTTTGACTGTGGTATGAGTGAGCAAATATTAATAACTGTTTGCAAGATGGAGTTTGACATTGAGCTACTGTATGCACAGGATTTTCAATAGGAATAATTTATACTGTATTATTGAGGATTATAGCTGACATTTTGTTTGGTTTTGGAAGGGAGATGTTGATAACTTTATTAGCAAAGTTGTGATTGACCAAAATTGGTAAAGTCTAACAGGATATCGTGTTAATGTGATAGAAACACAGAAAATGCTAGTGACACTTAGCAAGTCTGGCAGCATCTGCGGAGAGAGAAACAGAGTTAACATTTTGTGTCTGGTGTGTCTCTTCTTCGGAACCTGATATAATAAGTTCAGAATCTAAAGTAATTTAGCAGCAGGGAGGCTCAGTGGTTAGCACTGCTGCCTCACAGTGACAGGGACCCGGGTTCGATTCCCACCTCGAGTGACTGTCTGTGTGGAGTTTGCACATTTTCCCTGTGTCTGCTTGGGTTTCCTCCCACATTCCAAAGATGTGCAGGCCAGGTGAATTGGTCATGCTAAATTGCCCATCGTGTTAGGTACATTAGTCAGGAGTAAATATAAGCAATGGGTCTGGGTTGGCTACTCGGGTTGGTGTGGACTTGTTGGGCCAAAGGGCCATACTGTAGGGAATCTAATCTAATAGAAGGGCAATGGGTATTTACAACAATCTAGCAACAGCATAATGGCACTTCCTATCACCGGCTTATTTTTTTCCTGATCTAAGTCCAATTCAATTTTCAAAAGCAGGAATTTCAACTTGTTGAACCTGTTGATACCTGGGTACCTGCACTTAGAAAGTGTTATTTTCCCCACAGTCAGGAATCTCCATTACACCAAATAAAGAGATATCAGGGATTTGTTTCTAATGAACCATGAAAATGCTGAAGAGAAAGTGAAAGATGCTTTAATAGGTTTGGTGCTCAGGTCACAGTTAAAGACTGGCTTTAGAAGGAGATTTTTCTTTTGTTTGCAACTTTTATGGTCCAAAAAAAGCGAAGGAAAGAATACGCAAATAAAGCGAGATAGCTTCTCACATGGAATTTGTGGGAGAGGCCTATCCATGTGTCTATCGAGCGTCGAACGCTCTGGAGAAAGATCTTTTTTTCCCCTGTTTGTGAAGAGGGAACTCTGAAGATTTTCCTTTTCAACTAGTTTGCTGTAGATGTTTAAGTAATGACAGGGATAATTTCTTTTCTGAGACTTAGATTTGAAAGCTGACTGATTAGAGGATTTGAAGTGGAGGCCTTTTGTTGGTTGTTGTGAGTCTTAGCAAAGTGCTTGATTTCGTTTTTAACATTTTAAGTGTTTAATTATTGCTTTTTCTCTTTTGAATGCTTAAGATTAAAATCTATGGGTAAGGAAGGGTAGTTTTGTTGAACAAAAACTGAAATTGTGGAAAAGTTCAGCAAGTCTGGCGGCTTCTGTGGAGAGAAATCAGAGTTAACATTTTGGGTCGAGTGACCCTTCCTCAGATACCTCCTCTTCTCTCCCCCTGAACCATGACTCCACCATGGAACATCAGGCCATTGTGTCAAGTACGGTCATAAACCTCATTTCATCTGGTGATCTCACCTAGCTCCCCCCACTACCCACTGCCTCCAAGCTGATAGCCTCCCCAACCCCAGACAGCTCACTTCTCCCTCCTTCCCAAATTCCACAAGCCGGACCCATTGTTTCTACCTGCTCCTGCCCCACAGAACGCATCTCTTCCTATCTTGACTCAAAGTTAAAAATCATATAACACTAGGTTATAGTACAACAGGTTTATTTTGAAGCACTAGCTTTCGGAGCACTGCTCCTTCACCAGGTGGTCAAAGGGGCAGTGCTCCAAATGCTAGTGTGCTTTCAATTAAACCTGTTGGACTATAACCTGGTGTTGTGAGATTTTTAACTTTATACACCCCAATCCAACACTGGCATCTCCAAATCATATCTTGACTCAGTCTTTTCTCCCCTGGTCCAGTCCCTGCCCACAATTAAAAGGAAGGTCCTGAGGAATGATCACCTGACCTGAAACCTTAACTCCGATTTCTCTCCACAGATACTGAGCTTTTCCAGCCATTTCAGTTTTTGTTTCTGAGTTCTAGCATCCGCAATTCTTGCCATTTATATTGTTTTTTTATTCTAATGTCTAAGGTTTTTTTAAGAGATTCTTTTTAAGTTTAATGTCACTGAGGGCGTACAGGAGAAACTCAGTGATGGTTAGTTGAGAGGTGGTTACGCAGCAGGGTCGGTCAGATAAATGGATAACTGTCAGGAATGCTAAGAAGGTAATTCAGAAGTTTTTTTTTAGATTAGATTACTTACAGTGTGGAAACAGGCCCTTCGGCCCAACAAGTCCACACCGACCCGCCGAAGCGTAACCCACCCATACCCCTACATTTACCCCTTTTACCTAACACTACGGGCAATTTAGCATGGCCAATTCACCTGACTTGCACATCTTTGGAGTGTGGGAGGAAACCGGAGCACCCGGAGGAAACCCACGCAGACACGGGGAGAACGTGCAAACTCCACACAGTCAGTCGCCTGAGGCGGGATATGAACCCGGGTCTCTGGCGCTGCGAGGCAGCAGTGCTAACCACTGTGCCACCGTGCCGCCCACTTCTCCTGTGGTTCTTCCTTTCTTCAACAGATTTACCGTTCTGGGAACTGTTGAAGGAGGAGAATAGAAGTGGCAGTCAGACCTTGGTCACAAAGAACGAATCTTATGTTAAATGGGGTTTGTCAAAATTAAAAAAGAATAATTGTTATAGGGGACTCTTCTATCAGGGAAAGAGGCTGGAGATTCTGCAGCAGAGCCATGAATCTATGTAGCCTTCTCGGTTCCAGGGTTAAGGACATCTCAAAATGGTTGAAACATAATGCCAAAAGGGAGATTAAGAAGCAGGAGGTTGTTGTACACGTTGGTAAGAGCAACATAGTTAGGGAAAGAGTTAAGGCTTTCCAGAGTGACTATATGAGGTTAGGTATAAGATTTATAAGCAGAACCTCAAAGGTAGCAATCTCTGATTTATTCCTGGTGCCACATTTTAGAAATTCAAAGATAGGACAGATAAATCAATGGCTGATGAGGTGAAGCATTGCGTAACAATTCAGATTTTTGGATCTTTGGGATCTCTTTTGGGGCAGCAAAGACCTGTTCTAAAGGTATGGATTTGATCTGAACTGCAAAGGGGTCACTGTCCTTGTTGGGAGATCTGCAAGTTCTATTTTGGTATCCTTTAAATTAGTAGGTGATTGAGGGGGGCAGGTGTTCTTAAGTAGCACTGAAAATAGAAAGGCAGATGAGGACCATTCTGAATCAAAAAAGAGGGTGACTAGAGGCTTTGGTCAAGAAACTGAAGAAAGCATATGTCAGGTATAGAAAGCAGGGATCAAATGAATCCCTAGAAGACTATAAAGGCAGTAGGAGGGAAATCATAAGGTAAAAAGGGGACATGAGATAGCTTTGGCAAATAGGTATAGGGAGAATCCAAAGGAATTCTACAAATACATTAAGGACAAAGAGGTAACTAGGGAGAGAATAGGGCCCCTGAAAGATCACCAAGGTCACCTATGTGTGGAACTGCAGGAGATGGGGGGAGATACTAAACAAGTACTTTGCATCAGTGTTTAATATGGAGAAGGATATGAAAAATAGAGAATGTGGGGAAATAAATAGTGACATTTTCAAAAATGTCCATATTACTGAGGAGTAGCTGGTGCTGAACGGCTTAAAATGCATTAGCGTGGATAAATCACTGGGACCTGATCAGGTGTAACCTCAAAATCTGTGGGAAGCTAGAGAAGTGATTGCTAGGCCCCTTGTTGAGATATTTGTATCATCGATTGTCACAGCTGAGGTGCCGGAAGACTGGAAGTTGACTAACATTGTGCCGCTATTTATGGAAAGTGATAAGGAAAAGCCAGGGAACGATAGACTGATGAGCCTGACATCAGTGGTGGGCAAGTTGTTGGGGGCAATCCTGAGGGACAGGATTTACATATATTTGGAAAGGCAAGGACTGTTACGGATAGTCAGCTTGGCTTTGTGGTTGTGAAATCACGTCTCACTAATTTGATTTAGTTTTTTGATAAAGTAATGGAGGTTTGATGAGCGAAGAACAGTGTATGTGATCTATATGGACTTCAGTAAGGTGTTTGACAAGGTTCTTCATGGTAGACTGGTTATCAAGTTTAGATCTCATGGAATACAGGGAGAATTAGCTATTTGGTTACAAAACTGGCTCAAAGGTAAAAGGCAGAGGATGGTGGTGGACGGTTGCTTTTCAGACTGGAGGCCTGTGACCAGTGGTGTGTCACAAGGATCAGTGCAGGATCATTTGTCATTTAGACCATAAGACCATAAGACATAGGAGTGGAAGTAAGGCCATTCGGCCCATCGAGTCCACTCCGCCATTCAATCATGGCTGATGCGCATTTCAGCTCCACTTACCAGCGTTCTCCCCGTAGCCCTTAATTCCTCTAGACAACAAGAATCTATCAATCTCGGCCTTGAAGACATTTAGCGTCCCGGCTTCCACTGCACTCCGTGGCAATGAATTCCACAGGCCCACCACTCTCTGGCTGAAGAAATGTCTCCGCATTTCTGTTCTGAAATGACCCCCTCTAATTCTAAGGCTGTGTCCACGGGTCCTAGTCTCCTCGTTTAACTGAAACAATTTCCTAGCATCCAGCTTTTCCAAGCCATGTATTATTTTGTACGCCTCTATTAAGTCTCCCCTTAATCTTCTAAACTCCAACGAATACAATCCCAGTATCCTCAGCCGTTCCTCATATGTTAGACCTGTCATTCCAGGGATCATCCGTGTGAATCTCCGCTGGACACGTTCCAGTGCCAGTATGTCCTTCCTGAGGTGTGGGGACCAAAACTGGACACAGTACTCCAAATGGGGCCTAACCAGAGCTTTATAAAGTCTTAGTAGTACATCTCTGCTTTTATATTCCAACCCTCTTGAGATAAGAGACAACATTGCATTCGCTTTCTTAATCACGGACTCAACCTGCATGTTTACCTTTAGAGAATCCTCGACTAGCACTCCCGGATCCCTTTGTGCTTTGGCTTTATTAATTTTCTCACCATTTAGAAAGTAGTCTATGCTTTTATTCTTTTTGCCAAAGTGCAAGACCTCGCACTTGCTCACGTTAAATTCCATCAGCCATTTCCTGGACCACTCTCCCAACCTGTCGAGATCCTTCTGTAGCCTCCCCACTTCCTCAGTACTACCTGCCTGTCCACCTAACTTCGTATCATCGGCAAACTTTGCTAGAATGCCCCCGGTTCCCTCATCCAAATCATTAATATATAATGCGAACAGCTGTGGCCCAAGCACCGAACCCTGCGGGACACCGCTCGTCACCGGCTGCCATTCTGAAAAAGAACCTTTTATCCCAACTCTCTGCCTTCTGTTAGACAGCCAATCCTCAATCCATCCCAGCAGCTCACCTCGAACACCATGGGCCCTCACCTTGCTCAGCAGCCTCCCGTGTGGCACCTTATCAAAGGCCTTTTGAAAGTCTAGATAGACCACATCCACTGGGTTTCCCTGGTCTAACCTACTTGTTACCTCTTCAAAAAATTCCAACAGGTTTGGCAGGCATGACCTCCCTTTACTAAATCCATGTTGACTTGTTCTAATCCGACCCTGCTCTTCCAAGAATTTAGAAACCTCATCCTTAATGATGGATTCTAGAATTTTACCAACAACCGAGGTTAAGCTGATTGGCCTATAATTTTCCATCTTTTGCCTTGATCCTTTCTTGAACAAGGGGGTTACAACAGCCATCTTCCAATCATCCGGGACCTTTCCTGACTCCAGTGACTCTTGAAAGATCTCAACCAATGCCTCTGCTATTTCCTCAGCCACCTCTCTCAGAACTCTAGGGTGTATCCCATCGGGACCAGGAGATTTATCAATTTTAAGACTTTTTAACTTTTCTAGCACTATCTCTTTCGTAATGGCAACCATACTCAACTCAGCCCCGTGACACCCTTTAATTTTTGGGATACTACTCATGTCTTCCACTGTGAAGACTGACGCAAAGTACTTGTTAAGTTCTCCTGCTATTTCCTTATCTCCCATCACTAGGCTTCCTGCATCAGTTTGAAGTGGCCCAATGTCTACTTTTGCCTGTCGTTTGTTTCTTATGTACTGAAAGAAACTTTTACTATTATTTCTAATATTACTGGCTAGCCTACCTTCATATTTGATCCTCTCCTTTCTTATTACACTCTTTGTTATCCTCTGTTTGCTTTTGTATCCTTCCCAATCTTCTGATTTCCCACTGTTCTTAGCCACTTTATAGGATCTCTCTTTTTCTTTAATACATTTCCTGACTTCCTTTGTCAGCCAAGGTTGTCTAATCCCTCCCCGGTTAATCTTTCTTTTCTTGGGAATGAACCTCTGTACAGTGTCCTCAATTATACCTACAAACTCCTGCCATTTTTGCTCTACTGTCTTCCCGGTTAGCCTCTGCTTCCAGTCTATTTTAGTCAGTTCCTCTCTCATGCCCTCATAATTACCTTTATTCAACTGTAACACCATTACATCCGATTTTGCCTTCTCCCTTTCAAACTCCAGACTGAACTCTATCATATTATGGTCACTACTTCCTAAGGGTTCCCTTACTTTAAGATCTTTTATAGAATCTGGTTCATTGCAAAGCACTAGGTCCAGAATAGCCTGCTCTCTTGTGGGCTCCATGACAAGCTGTTCCAAAAAGCCATCCTGTAAGCATTCCATGAATTCCCTTTCTTTAGATCCACTAACAACATTATTTACCCAGTCCACCTGCATATTGAAGTCTCCCATGATCAATGTAACCTTGCCTTTCTGACATGCCTTCTCTATTTCCCGGTACATGTTGCGTCCCTGGTCCTGACCACTGTTAGGAGGTCTATACACAACTCCAATTATGTTATTTTTGCCTTTGTGGTTCCTCAATTCCACCCACACAGACTCCACATCATCCGACGCTATGTCATTCAATACCATAGATTTAATTTTGTTCTTAACTAACAAGGCAACCCCACCCCCTCTGCCCACCTCTCTGTCTTTTCGATAAGTTGAAAAACCATGGAGGTTTAACTGCCAGTCCTGACCCCCCTGTAACCAAGTCTCTGTGATGCCTACTACATCATAATCATTCACTATTATCTGTGCCATTAGTTCATCGGCTTTGTTATGTATGCTACGAGCATTCAGGTAAAGTGCCTTAATGCTAACTTCCTTATCATTAGAGATGTTGGAAGTCATACGTCCTAAGTTATCCTTGCTTTTTACTGCATTCTCAGTCTGCCTCAATTTTAAATCCGCCTGGAAACATGCTATCCTGCTGCTTATCTTGCCATTTACCTCCATACTTCCTGTCGCTTTCACTTTCCCTTCCCCCCAACTCAGAAGTTTAAAGTCCTACTGACCACCCTATTTATCCTCTTCGCTAGAACATTGGTACCTGATCGGTTCAGGTGGAGATCGTCCCAACGGTACAGATCCCCCCTGTTCCAAAACTGATGCCAATGCCCCATTAAGTGGAATCCCTCTTTCCCACACCAATCCCTTAGCCACGTGTTTACTTGCCTAATTTTCTTGTCCCTATGCCAATTGGCACGTGGCTCGGGCAGTAATCCGGAGATTATGACCCTTGAGGACCTGTGCTTCAATTTCCTGCCTAGTGCTTCATAATGCCCAAACAGGTCCTCCACCCTAGTCTTGCCTATGTTGTTGGTACCAACGTGGACCACAACAACTGGATCCTCCCCCTCCCGCTCCAATATCCTATTGATCAGTGCATCATTTATGTAAATGATGATGTGAACATGGGAAGTATGGTTTGTATGTTTGCAGATGACACCAAATTGGAGGTGTCATGGACAGTGAAGAAGATTATCTCAGAATACAATGGGATCTTGATCAGATGGGCCAATGGGCCAAGGATTGGCAGATGGAGTTTAAATTAGATAAATATGAGGTGCTGCATTTTGGAAAGGCAAATCAGGGCAGGAATTATACACTTAATGGAAAAGTCCTGAGGAGTGTTGCTGAACAAAGAGACCTTGGAGGGCAGGTTCATAGTTCCTTGAAAGTGGAGCCGCAGATAGACAGGATAGTGAAGAAGGCATTTGGTATGCTTGGTTTTATTGATCAGTGCATTAAGTATTGGAGTTGGGAGCTCATTTGCAGCTGTATAGGACATTGGTTAGGTCATTTTTGGAATATTGCATGCACTTCTGGTCTCCCTCCTACAGGAAGGATGTTGTGAAACAAGAAAAGGTTCAGAAAAAATTTAGAAAGGTGCTGCCATAGTTGGAGGGTTTGAGCAGTAGGGAGAGGCTGATAGGCTGGGAGTATTTTCTCTGGAGCCTTGGAGGCTGAGGGTTGACCTAATAGAGGATTATAAAATCATGAGGGGCATGGATAAGGTAAATAGGAAAAGTCTTTTTCTCAGGGTTGGGGAGTCCAAAACTAGAGGGTATGGGTTTAAAGTGAGAGGAGAAAGATAAAAAAAGGGTTCGAACGGGCAACTTTTTCATGCAGAGGGTGGTGCATGTATAGAATGAGCCGCCAGAGGAAGTGGTGGAGGCTGGTACAATTACAACATTTAAAAGGCATCTGAATGTGTACATGAATAGGACGGGTTTAGAGAGATATGGGCCAAATGCTGGCAAATGGGACTAGCTTAATTTTGGACATCTGGTTGGCATGGACCATTTAGATGGAAGGGTCTTTTTCCACTCTGTATGTCTCTATGATTCTATGACTCTTTAACAGGTTAATTAGAAAAGACAGACAAGAGCAAGTCAGAGAACAAGGTAACTCAAAAGAATTAAACTGCATTTTCTTCAATGCAAGGGGTCTTTGAAATAAGGGCATGCATCGGAATATGGGAGTGGGACATCATAGTTATTACAGAAACTTGGCTGAGGGAAGGACAGGATTGGCATCCCGATGTTCTGGGTTTTAAGTGCCTTGGACTAATTAGTGATGTTAGATCACATAGGATTCGGGGGAGCTTGCCATTGGATAAAAATTTGGCTCAAAGGTAGGAGACAGAGGGCAGTGGTGGTGGGTTTGTTTTTGAACTGGAGGCCTGTGACCAGCATTGTTACACAAGGATGGGTACTGGATCCACTTTTGTTTGTCATGTATACAAATGATTTGGATAAGAATTTAGGAGATGTGGTTAGTAAGCTTGCGATGACATCAAAATTTGTGGTAAAGTGGAAAATGAAGAAGGTTATTTAAGGTTCCAAAGAGATCTTGATCACTTGGTCAATGGACCGATGAGTGGCAGATGGAGTTTAATTTTGATAAATGCGAGGTATTGCATTTTGGTAAAATAAACAAGGGTAGGACTTATACAGTTAATGGTAGGGCCCTGGCTCATGTTGTAGAACAGAGAGACCTAGAGTACATAATTCTTTGAAATTTGTGTCACATGTAGACAAGCTGGTTAAGAAGGCGTTTAGCACACTTTCTTTCATTGCTCATACCTTGAATATAAGAGTTGGGACGTCATGTTGAGGTAGTACAGAACATTGATTAGGCCTCTTCTGAAATTCTGTGTCCAGTTCTGGTCGCCCTGTTATAGGATGGATATTATTAAGTTAGAAAGGGTTCAGAAGAGATTTAGCAGGATGTTGTAAGGAATGGAGGGTTTGAGTTATAAAAATAGGCTGGGTAGGCTGGGACTTTTTTCACTGGAACATAAGAGGTTGTAAGGTGACCTTATAGCAGTTTATAAAATCATGAGGGGCCCAGAGAAGATGAATGGCAAAGTCTTTTCCCTGGGGCGGGGGAGTTGAAAACTACGGAGCATTTTTTTAAGGTAAGAGGAGAAAGATTTAAAAAGGACATGAGGGGCAAATGTTTTACACAGACAGTGGTTTGTATGTGGATGCAGGTATAGTTACAACATCTAAAAGACATGTGGATAAGTACGAGAATAGGAAAGATTTGGAGGGATTTGGGCCAACCGCAGTCAGGAGGGACTAGTTTGGTTTGGGAATATGGTTGGTGTGGACTAGTTGGACTGGAGGGTCTGTTTCTATGTTGTATGAATCTATGACTAACTGCAACACTAACTTTTCAATGAACTGCAGAAAATAAAAGCCTACAATGACGACCTTTCTAGCATAGCAATTGGAGAATATGCAAAGGAATCTGACACCAATGTGAATATATACATGCTGATGCGAAAGAGTTTTGGGGAATGGCATGCCCTTCTTGATGAACATCGGAAAAAGTGTAAGTGATTAATCTGTCATGGAGAAAACTCCATGAGCATTGTGATTGTGCTTTGATGATGTGTATAAATCCTTTTCATGAAAGATGGGGTTCAGGAACTACCAAAATGTGCACAACCCAGGATACTGTCAATGTTGGCTTGTCAGAAAAACAGCAGTCAGTCTGTGTACTGTGAATTCCCATCAATACAAAGTATGACTGCTGAGTTTCCAGTTCTCTTCCACTTTAACACATCACTAAGTTCCCTGGCCAACATCTCTGTCTCAGGCTTGCTACAATGCTCCAGCAAAGCTCACTACAAGCTGGAAGAACAGCATCTCATTTTCTGCTTGGGGACCCTGCAGCCCTCCAGACTTAATGTTGAGTTCAATAATTTTAGGGCCTGAACTCTCCTATGTTCTACCATCCAAATTCCACACACCAGGCCTTGTTACCTCATAGTCTACCATTATCCACTATCCATTGTCAGCCACTAACATTTCCATGAACAGCTATTCACCATCCTAGTCAGTTCATTATGCATTCCTTTGTCTGTCCAACTGGTCTTTGCTGTCTCTGGGCTCTATCACCCCCCCCACCATTTATTACTTGCGGCCTACCCCCATCCTATCTTCTGCATATAAACCAATATTTTCCTAGCTAGCATCATTTCTAAGGGAGACTCACCAAACCAAAAAAGCTAACTTTGATTTCTCTTCACTGATGCTGCCAGACATGTTGAGCTTTTCCAACAGCTGCTGTTTTTTTTCACAATATCCGCAGTTTTTATTTCAGCTGCGGAAATATGGGGTAAAACACCCCTGCTACTTTAATGCCAGCAACATAGAAATGATTTACCCTGTGAGGTAATCTATGAAAACTCGAGAGGCCAAGAACTATTTAAAGTAAAAATTAACAACTTTATTTCTTAAAGTTTAACAGAGAATAATTAACTAACAACTATTTCCAACTTATTCCTCTAATCTATCTTTTACTTTCCCTTCTATAATACTAGTCCGATAAAACCCCTGATTAAGATTTACCAAATTTCAAGACCAGCCAGCTGTCAAATCTTGTCTTTCTGTCTTCCTCTGCCTTTTTTTCTTCTTCGGGATTTCTGTTTCACAGGCTACTAATTGATAAAAGTACCTTTTAAGAGAGCTTTTTTTTGGGCAGTCTGCAGATGTTGGAGGCTTGGTAGTTCTCCCTCAACTGTTCAATTTTTCCCAACCTTATATCCCCAAAGTATTGGATTGTGTCATTGGCTTTTAGTATTGTCAATGTACTCAATTCAAACTTGATTGGTGTTTAGTTTTTTTGGGGGTATAATTTATACTGATTGGCCTAATTTTAATTTTGTTTTTTGTCTCCAGGCAACCAGCTACACTAACTGCTGGACCAAATGTTTACATTATATCTTAATTCAGAACACTTGGCACTGTCAGGTAGTTCTGCTAGCTTTTAACTCTCGTAAATGTACAGTACTCCTGACACCTTCATAACACATGGGACACTCGTTTTCTCTGGCGCAAAGGTCAGATTAGATGAAATGGCAGATAGATCAATCTTCGTCTTAAATAAAAGAGAGTTCAACGGCCGTGGAGAATAATTGCCTGAGGCCCAATAACATCATTGTTTTATTTTTGTTTACAGTCAAACAAATAATAAGCAATCAAGTGACAGAGTGCATTGAGGAATCCCGTGGGAGAGAATTGCCCGGATTCACCAATTACAAAACCTTTGAGTCATTGGCTAAGAAGCAGATCATGATGTGGGAGCCTCCCTGTCTCACCATACTGAAAGTGATAGCAGGTAATGTGTATGATCCGTACAGCAGAAGAACGATTCTGCATGTTGTAGAGAAGGATTTGCATTTATATTGTGCAGTTTACAACTCTGGGACACCCTAAAGCATTTCACAATCATAGATACCTTGTTGAAATGTTGTTGCTATTATAATGTAGGACACAAGGCATTCAACTGCACACAGCAAGATCCCACAAACAGTAACAATATCATAGGGACATGTGTTATTACAATATTAAGAGATACATATTGAGCAGGACAGTAGAGGTCATCAAATCCTGTTTAAATGGTCCAGTAACATATTTTATGTTCTTAGAGGTCAGTTAACTCAGCCGGCTGGGCAGGTAGTTTGTGGTGCATGGTGATGCCAACAGTGTGGGTTCAATTTCCACACCAGCTGAGATCACCATGAAGGATTCTCTTTCTCAACCTTTATCCTCATCTGAGACACAGTGGCCCTCAGGTTAAACCACCACCAGTCATACGTCTGTTATGAGAGAGTCGCACTATGTCAACTTCACTTTGCTTCTTGTGTTCCTTGGAGACTTGCTTTGCCATCCCAGCTGCACCTCTGCTGCAGCGCTGTCACGGTACTGACCTCAGGCGACTATCTAGACTATTTGCTCAAGACTCCAGAGTGGGATTTCGAGCTCACAACCTGCTGACTCAAATGAGAGCACCTCCTACTGAGCCATGAATAAAAATGACCCAAGAAGTATGCTTATTTTCGAGCAAGGATTATTTGAAATCTTGAACACACCCTTCTGCTGCATCCAACACAAAACATTTTCAAGATGGAGATCAATTGCTTTTTGTGCAGTCACAGTAATAAAGAATGAGTAAATTGTTCAGAACATCCATAACCTTAATAGATTGTGTACATAATGTACTAAATTGGTAGCAAACGTTTGTTAGTTTCAGTAGACATTTAGCTCAGGTCATGTGCTTTTTACATAAGTTTTAATATCATATGTTCCAACTTTGGATTCTGTATTTGTGAGAAACACAGTTGCTAATAATTAACTTATAAGAATACAGGTCGGTCTCCTATAACGCGCGTTTCAGCAATCCGATTTGGCTGTATTGCAATTGATGAATAGGGGATCAACTTTTTTAAAATGCGAACTCCCATTGGTTATTACGTGACTCCATCCCAGCACTTGGTGGCGCGCTGCACTGAAGACTGGACTCACTTCATCATCATATCATGCAAAACCTGGTCAGTTCCTGCCTTTGAACATGATGCAACATCTGGTCAGTTCTCCCATCAGTGCTCTTCAGAAGATGATGAGCAACTTCACAACTTCTGCACTTCTTGGCAAATATGCTCTCAGGATCTCTTGATCACAAGAAAAATCTTTATCTGATAAGATCATAATTCAGTCACCCAACACGATTCATTGAGACATCATAGTGCTGTCACAAACCATTCTTTCACCTTCTCTTACTGATGTTATGTTAAACATATTGCAGTCATATTTTCTAAATGGGGAGAAAATTCAGAAATTTGATGTGTAAAGAGACCTGGGAGTTCTAGTCCAGGATTCTCTCAAGGTAAACTTGCAAGTTGAGTCAGTGGTTAGGAAGGCAAATGCAATGATGGCATTTATTTTGAAAGGATTTGAATATAAAAGCAGGAATGTACTTCTTAGGCTCTATCAGCTTCTGGTCAGATCACATCTGAAGTATGTGCGGAATTATTGGTCCCATATCTCAGGAATGATGTACTGGCCCTGGAGCATGTTCAGAGGAGGTTCATGAATATGGTCCCAGGAATGAAAAGCTTAACATATGAGGAATGTTTGAGGACTATGAGTCCATACTCGACAGAGTTTAGAAGGATGAGGGATGAATCCAATTGAAACTTGCAGAATACTGAATGGCCTGGATAGAGTAGATGTTGGGAAGGTGTTTCCATTGGTCAGAGAGATGAGGATCCAAGGGCATAATCTTAGAGTAAAGGAAAGCTTTTTTAGAACAGTGGTAAGGAGACCTTCTTCAGCCAGAGAGTGACAAATCTATGGAACCTATTGCCACAGAAAGCTGTGGAGGTCAGGCCATTGAGTATATTTAAGACAGAGATAGATAGGTTTTTGAGTATCAAAGGGATTGAGGGTTATGGAGAGAAAGGGGGAGAATTAGGTTGAGAAACTTATTAGCCATGATTGAATGGCAGAGCAGACTTGATGGGCTGAATGGCCTAATTTCTGCTCCTCATGCTTTATGATCTTGTAAGGGGATTTACTAGAAGCTTCAAAATGGGTCAACAAGACATCCAAACGTTCACAAAACTAGCTGTCCTGCTCCTCAGGGAGGTCTAGGCTGCAATGCAGCTCTCTCCCCATCACTGATAACAGGGTTATAACATACATTTGTTCAGGTCTCCTTTATAACACTGTGGTGGTGTTATCAATCTATCATTAAGACTCGAAGAATTTCCAGTTCAATCTCACCGTCACCTCCAATAATAGCAAGTACTGGAATTTCTTGTATTATTTCATTAAAATCTATGATTTAAACATTTACTTAGACTATGCTATCAGCTGTGTTAGGCTAACTGCTATTTATGTTTGATTTTTACTGATATTTCTGATGGTCCACCCCATCCCTGTTTTTCCTGTAAGTTCCATTATTTCTATTGTGCAATTTTCTATAACGTGAGGTTGCATGAGAACGCAGCTACCACATTATGGAAGAACAGACTGCATCTCTAGCCATGGTGATTTGTTTAAAAACAGCTTTTGAGGTCTAGCTTTAGAATTTGGAGCCATGATGTGGAGGGACTGGGGTGGACAAGGTCAGAACTGAAAATGTGTTGCTGGAACAGCGCAGCAGGTCAGGCAGCATCCAGGGAACAGGAGAATCGACGTTTCGGGCATATGCCCTTCTTCAGGAAAGGCTTCAGGAAGAAGGGCTTATGCCCGAAACGTCGATTCTCCTGTTCCCTGGATGCTGCCTGACCTGCTGCACTGTTCCAGCAACACATTTTCAGTTCTGATCTCCAGCATCTGCAGATCTCACTTTCTCCCCTGGACAAGGTCAGAAGTCACACGACACCAGGTTATAGTCCAACGGGCTTATTTGAAATCACAAGCTTTTGAGTGTCAGGGGGGTCACTTTGCCTGATGAAGGAGCAGCATTCTGAAAGCTTGTGATTTCAAGTAAACCTGATGAAGGGTTTTTGCCCAAAACATTGATTTTCCAGCTCCTCGGATGCTGCCTGACCTGCTGTGCTTTTCCAGCACCACTCTAATCTAAACTCTGGTTTCCAGCATCTGCAGTCCTCACTTTTGCCTATTTCAAATAAACCTGTTGGCTCATAACCTGATGTCGTGTGATTTCTGTGTTTAGAATTAGTGGTGGTTTTATGTACATTGGTACAGAGTACAACTGAATAAGATAAACAAGCTCCAGTTTAGAAGGTCAGAAGAGGCCTTGTTTAAGCTTAAGGGATACATCTGCAGTTTAGAGAGCGTTTTTATTCAGTTTGGAGCGGTACTGTGCAGTCTTTGGAATAGGCTGGCTGTATAGAACAGCACTTCTGAGAAGGACAGGGTATTTTGTGAATTCGATTAACCTGGAGGAAGACATAGTGTTCATCCCAGAACAGAGTGTTTGGACAAAGCCTTGGTGAGGTTATTTAAACATGATTACATTTTAACATATGCATGACTGCTCCTGAAAGAAGTTATATGCAGTTTCAATTTAGGAGTTGAAGTCACAAGTGACTTAAATCTACTGAGGTCTTAGATACAGGGACTCTAGTGTAAGTGCAGGTAATGTAGGAGCAACCATATTTGGGTACTTTCCAAGGTGTGTTTTTTTGAGTAGTATGTTAAAGCTATTTTGCTTCTTTTCACTTTAAGATGCAATATTGTGCGATTAATGGAATTATACTTTTGTGGTGTGTTTAAAAATCTTTGAATTTGTATTATGAATAGATGATTAATGGTTTATTCTATTTATCTTCACTTATTTTGTAATAAGTGTCTACTTTGTTGTTAAAACACAATCTGTAGCATTTCATAGATGTGTTTCAGAAAAGGAAACTTCGTTAAAAACAAAACAAATCATAATATGATCTCTCAAAACCAGCTTCCTGTCTGAGATCTGACTTGTCTGTGAATAACATCTATAACTACTTTAAATTGTAAACCATGATCACATTGTAGGCTTAGGCAAACAATTCTGAAGTCTTCTGAACCAGAAACACATTTGTTTCCCACAGATGCTGTCAGATCTGCTGAGTCTCTCCACAATTGTTATGTTGGTGTGTACTTTATTTGGCTCAATTTTGGGACGTGGCATAAATGGAAATGGAATAGGCCATCCAGTCCATAACACCTGGCCTCTCGATCACTCAGTTCATGATTGGACATTTGTATCTGATTTTGAGCGTGCTCATACTTTTCTACAGCTACTTCACCTGATTACTTGCTCATCAGGACTGCTTCACCAAGGAGCTTTTACAAATGGAAACTGTTCAAAGCATAACCAAAGAAATGTCTTTCTCTTCTAATTGGCCTCTCTTTCCTTAGAGATTGGGTTGAAACAGTATTCACTGGTTTGGCCTTGCAGCATTTTGCAGGGTTGCCACATCTCATTAAAACCATCAAGGTGCATAGATCACGATTTTCCTGGGTTTCTCTTTATGGGGTGGGATGGGGGAGGGGAGTAGGTAGATGGTTGTGAATAATGATTGGGCTGGATTTTCAGTCAGATTAGGAGCTGGCCTGGGGGTTGGGTTTGGATTCCAACTCTTCATGACATGTTTTAAACAGTCACATGATAATTGTCAAAGACTGAGCCAACTAAAGGTCAGGTCTAATTAATGACATTGGAAAGTCTCTGATCGTAGCTTCCCTGTTAGGTGTTGAAGAAGCAAAACTAACCAGGGTTTCTGTTCTACACCAGAACTGGAAAATATATGCGGGCATCAGGTGAGGCTTCAATTGGCCAAGAGGTAGGGGGCAGAGAGTGGTGATATCAGGACGTTTCTCTGACTGAAGTGCAGTACATAGCAGATGAATCTGATGACACTAGTTAAGCTGAATCTCAGAGCATTACTGGACAATCCACTGCTCCCAAGTGCATTGAAGATAATGGAGAGCTGTAACTTCTGATTGGCTGGCAGCACTCAGGGACTTGATCCAATGCAATTGCTGATGCTCACCAGTTACATTCTCGATGACATTCACCATAGAAACTAACACTGGTCACTGACCCAGTGAGAGTAATTCCCATTAGGTGGGTGAGATCTATCACTGGCATTAAATTCTGGCTGGAGTGTGGGATTAAATAGACTAGTTCGCTCTCTGAATTGCTGCCATAGGTACCAAATGGCTTCCTGTAAGAGTCTGTGGGAGGGTTGACTTCAGTTTGAAGATTTTGCAATGCTATCTGTCTGAGAGTCATAGAGCTGTACAGCACAGAAACAGACTCATCGGGCCAATCATCCACGCTGACCAGATATCCTAAAGGAATCATAAGACCCTAAGACATAGGAGCAGAAATTAGTCCATTCAGCCCATTGAGTCTGCCCCACCATTCACTCATGGCCGATAAGTTTCTCAACTCCATTCACCCAACTCCATTGGGCGGCACGGTGGCACAGTGGTTAGCACTGCTGCCTCACAGCGTCAGAGACCCGAGTTCATTTCCCACCTCAGGCGACTGACTGTGTGGAGTTTGCACATTCTCCCCGTGTCTGCGTGGGTTTCCTCCCACAGTCCAAAAATGTGCAGGTCAGGTGAATTGGCCATGCTAAATTGCCCGTAGTTTTAGGTGAAGGTTGTAAATGTAGGGGAATGGGTCTGGGTGGGTTGCGCTTTGACGGGTCGGTGTGGACTTGTTGGGCCGAAGAGCCTGTTTTCACACTGTAAGTAATCTGATCTAATCACCCACTTTCTCCCAAACCCTTGGTACACAAGAACCTATCTATCTCCGTTTTAAATATACTCAATGACCTGGCCTCCACAGCCTCCTGTGGCAGTGAATTCCATAGATCCGCCACTCTCTGGCTGAAGATGTTTCTCCTTATCTCTGACCTAAAAGATCTTTCCTTTATTCAAAGGCTGTGCCTTCAGGTCCTTTTCTCTCCTACCAATGAAAAAATGTTCCCAACATCTACTCTGTCCAGGCCATTCAGTATTTTGTAAGTTCCAGCTAGATTCTCCCATATCCATCTAAACTCATAGAGCCATAGATAGAGTCATAGAGATGTACAGCATGGAAACAGACCCTTCGGTCCAACTCGTCCATGCCGACAAGATATCCCAGCCCAACCTAGGCCCACCTGCCAGTACCCGGCCCATATCCCTCCAAACCCTTCCTATTCATATACCCATCCAGATGCCTCTTAAATGTTGCAATTGTACCAGCCTCCACCACATCCTCTGGCAGCTCATTACCACCCTCTGTGAGAAAAAGTTGCCCCTTAGGTCTTTCCCCTCTCACCCTAAACCTATGCCCTCTAGTTCTGGACTCCCCGACCGCAGGGAAAAGACTTTGTCTATTTATCCTATCCATGTCCTTCATAATTTTGTAGATTAGATTAGATTAGATTACTTACAGTGTGGAAACAGGCCCTTCGGCCCAACAAGTCCACACCGACCCGCCGAAGCGCAACCCACCCATACCCCTTTTTACCTAACACTACGGGCAATTTAGCATTGCCAATTCACCTGACCTGCACATCTTTGGACTGTGGGAGGAAACCGGAGCACCCGGAGGAAACCCACGCAGACACGGGGAGAATGTGCAAACTCCACACAGTCAGTCGCCTGAGTCGGGAATTGAACCCGGGTCTCTGGCGCTGTGAGGCAGCAGTGCTAACCACTGTGCCACCGTGCCACCCACTAAAAACTGTAAACCTCACTGTAAACCTCTATAAGATCACCCCTCAGCCTCCGACGCTCCAGGGAAAACAGCCCTAGCCTCTCCCTGTAGCTCAGGTCCTCCAGCCCTGGCAACATCCTTGTAACTCTTTTCTAAACCCTTTCAGGTTTCACAACATCTTTCCGATGGGAAGGAGACCAGAATTGCACGCAATATTCCAACAGTGGCCCAACAAATGTCCTGTACAGCCGCAACATGACCTCCCAACTCCTGTACTCAATACTCTGACCAATAAAGGAAAGCATACCAAATGCCTTCTTCACTATCCTATCTACCTGCGACTCCAATTTCAAGGAGCTATGAACCTGCACTCCAAGATCTCTTTGTTCAGCAATACTCCTTAGGACCTTACCATTAAGTATATAAGTCCTACTAAGATTTGCTTACCCAAAATGCAGCACCTCGCATTTATCGGAATTAAACTCCATCTGCCACTTCTCTGCCCATTGGCCCACCTGGTCCAGATCCTGTTGTAATCTGAGGTAACTCTCTTCGCTGTCCACTACATCTCCATTTTTGGTGTCATCTGCAAACTTACTAACTATACCTCTTATGCTCACATCCAAATCATTTATTTAAATGACAAAAAGTAGAGGGCCCAGCACTGATCCTTGTGGCACTCCACTGGTCACAGGCCTCCAGTCTGAAAAACAACCCTCCACCACCACCCTCTGTCTTCTACCTTGAGCCAGTTCTGTATCCAAATGGCTAGTTCTCCCTGTATTCCATGAGATCTAACTTTGCTAATCAGTCTCCCATGGGGAACCTTGTTGAATGCCTTACTGAAGTCCATATAGATCACATTTACTGCTCTGCCCTCAATCTTCTTTGTTACTACTTCAAAAAACTCAATCAAGTTTCTGAGACATGATTTCCCACGCACAAAGCCATGTTGACTATCCCGAATCAGTCCTTGCCTTTCCAAATACAAAAACTCCATTGAGTATAAACTCACAGTCCTCAAACGTTCCTCATATGCTAAGCTTTTCATTCCTGAGACCATTCTTGTGAATCTCCTCTGAACATGCTGCAGGGCCAGTACATCCTTCTTGAGATATGGGGCCCAAAACTGCATATAATACGCCAAATGTGGTCTGACCAGAGCCCTATAGAGCCTCAGAAGTATTTCCCTGCTTTTATATTCAAGTCCTGTCAAAATAAATGCCATCATTGCATTTGCCTTCCGAACTGCTGACTCAACCTGCAAGTTTAAGTTGAGAAAATCCTGGACTAGAACTCCCAAGTCTCTTTGCACTTCAGACTTCTGAATTTTCTCCCCATTTAGAAAATAGTCCATGCCTCTATTCTTCTTATCAAAGTGCATGAGCTCACACTTTCCCATGTTGTACTCCATCTGCCACTTCTTTACCCACTCTCCTAACCTGTCCAAATCCTTCTGCAGCCTCCCCGCCTTGTCAATATTACATGTCCCGCTACCTATCTTTGTATCAATTGCAATCTTAGCAAGAATGCACTCAGTTCCTTCATCTAGATCATTAATGTATAAAGTGAGAAGTTGTGGTCCCAACACTGAGTCTTGTGGAACACCACTTGTCACCAGCTGCCATCCTGAGAAGGACCCTTTTATCCCCACTCTCTGCTTTCTGTCAGACAGCCAAGCTTCTATACATGCTAGCACCTTGCCTCTAACACCATAGGCCCTTTTCTTACTCAGTCGCCTCCTGTGTGGCACCTTGTCACAGACCTCCTTGAAGTCCAGGTAGATAACGTCCATTGGTTCTCCTTGGTCTAACCTGCTCGTTAGTTCCTCAAAGAACTCTCGCAGATTTTTCAGGCCTGACCTCCCCTTGATGAAACCATGTTGATTAGTCCTATTTTACCATACACATCCAAGTATTCAGAAATTTCATCCTCCACGATGGATTCCAGGATCTTACCCATAATCGAGATTAAGCTTATTGGTCTATAATTTTACATCTTCTGTCTTGCTCCTTTTTTAAACAGGAGTGTCATGTTAGCAATTTTCCAGTCCTTTGGGACCATTGTTTATTCTAGTGATTCCTGAAAGATTATTAATGTCTCCACTATCTCTTTAGCTATCTCCCTTAGAACTAATCTAATCTAGTATGGGCGGCACAGTGGTTAGCCCCGCCTCAGGCGACTGACTGTGTGGAGTCAGTGCCTGCGTGGGTTTCCTCCGGATGCTCTGGATTCCTCCCACAGTCCAAAAATGTGCAGGTTAGGTGAATTGGCCAGGCTAAATTACCCATAGTGTTAGGTGAAGGGGTAAATGTAGGGGAATGGGTCTGGGTGGGTTGCGCTTCGGCGGGTCAGTGTGGATTTGTTTGGTGAAAGGGCCTTTTTCCACACTGTAAGTAATCTAAATTCTGGAATGTAGTCCATCTGGTCCAGGTGATTTACTCAACTTCAAGCTGTTCAGTTTTTCTAGTGCCTTCTCCTTGGTGATGGCCACCATACTCAGCTCTCTAGAATCTTTGGGAAATTACTTATGTCTTCCACCTCCCCGACAGTACCCTTCCACCGACACTCTCATTCGTTTGGCTGACCTGATCCTCACCTTTAACAATTTCTCCTTTGAATCCTCCCATGAAAGGGGTAGCCATAAGCACCTGTATGGGCCCCAGCTATGCCTGTCTCTTTGTCAGCTATGCAGAACAGTCCATCTTCCGTAGTTACACCGGCACTACTCCCCACCTCTTCTTCCACTACATTGATGACTGCATCAGCGCCACCTCGTGCTCCTGTGAGGAGGTTGCGCAGTTAATCACCTTCACCAACACATTCCACCCTGACCTTAAATTCACCTGGATCATCTCTGACACCTCCCTCCCCTTCCTGGACCTCTCCATCTCCATTAATGACGACTGGCTTGACATTGACATTTTTTACAAACCCACCAGCTCCCACAGCTACTTGGATTACACCTCTTCCCACCCTACCTCCTGCAAAAATGCCATCCTGTATTCCCAATTCCTCCGCCTCCACTGTATCTGCGCCCAGGATGACCAGTTCCACCACAGAACACACCAAATGGCTTCCTTCTTTAAAGACCACAGTTTTCCTTCCCACGTAGTTGAAGATGCCCTCCAATACATCTCATCCACATCCCGCACCTCCGCCCTCAAACCCCACCCCTCCAACCATAACAAGGACAGAACCCCCCTGGTCCTCATCTTCCACCCTACCGACCTTTGCACAAACTGCATCATCCACTGACATTTCTGCCACCTCCAAAAGGACCCCACCACCAGGGATATATTTCCCTCCCCACCCCTTTCCGCTTTCCGCAAAGACCATTCCCTCCGTGACTATCTGGTCAGGTCCACGCTCCCCAAGAACCCACCCTCCCTTCCTGGCACCTTCCCATGCCACTACAGGAATTGCAAAACCTGCGCCCACACCTCCTCCCTCACCTCCATCCAAGGCCCCAAAGGAGCCTTCCACATCCATCAAGGTTTCACCTACACATCCACCAATGTCATTTATTGTATCCGTTGCTCCCAATACGGTCTTCTCTACATTGGGGAGACAGAACGCTTTCTCGCAGAACACTTTAGAGAACATCTCCGGAACACCCGCACCAATCAACCACACCGCCCTGTGGCCCAACATTTCAACTCCCCCTCCCACTCTGCCAAGGACATGCAAGTCCTGGGCCTCCTCCACAGCCGCTCCCTCACCACCCGATGCCTGGAGGAAGAATGCCTCATCTTCCGCCTCGGAACCCTTCAACTCCAGGGCATTAATGTGAATTTCACCAGTTTCCTCATTTCCCCTTCCCCCAGCTTACCCCAGTTCCAAACTTCCAGCTCAGCACCATCCTCAAGACCTGTCCTACCTGCCAATCTTCCTTCCCATCCATTCACTCCACCCTCTTCTCTGACCTATCACCTTCATCCCCACCCCCATCCACCTATTGTACTCTTTGCTGCCTTCTCTCCAGCCTCAACCCCCTCTCATTTATCTCTCCATCCCGGAGGCTCCCTGCCTTCATTCCTGTTGAAGGGCTTTTGCCCGAAAAGTCGATTTCCCTGCTCCTCAGATGCTGCCTGACCTGCTGTGCTTTTCCAGCGCATCTCTAATCTAGACTGTTCCACTGTGGAGACTGACACAAAATAATTAATCAGTTCCTCAGCCATTTCCTTGTTCCCCATTGCTATTTCTTCAGCGTCATTTTCTAATGGCTATTTTTGCCTCGCTTTGCCCTTTACATATCTAAAGAAAATCTAACAGTCTTCCTTTATATTACTGGCTAGCTTACACTCATATTTAATCTTCTGCCTCCTTGTTTGTTTTTTTTTGTTGCCCTCTGTTGCTCTTTGTAAGTTTCTCAATCCTCTGGTTTCCCACAGTTCTTCGCTACCTTATAAGCTTTCTCTAATGTTTTTGTGCTATCCCTCGTCAGCCATGGTTGCCTCATCCTCCCTGTACCACGTTACTTTTTCCTTGAGATGAATCTCTGTTGTGTCCAACTTAATTACTTCCAGAAACTCCCACTATTCCACTGTCAATTCTACCCAGCTGTTCCTCTCCCTGTCAATTCTACCCAGCTGCTTCCTCATGCCTCTGTAGTTGCCTTTATTCAGCTGCAATACCATTATCTCTGATACTATATTCTCTGGCTCAAATTGCAGAGTAAATTCAACTATGTCATGATCACTGTCTCCTAAGGGTTCCTTTACCTTAAGCTCCCTTATCAAGTCTGCCTCATCGTACAACACTAAACCCAATATTGCCTGTTCCCTAGTGGGCTCCACCACAAGCTGTTCCAAAAAGCCATAGAACATAGAAAACAGAAAAGTACAGCACAGAACAGACCCTTTGGCCCACGATTGTTGTGCTGAGGATCAATCCTAATCTAAAATAAAATAATCTAACCTACACACCCCTCAATTCACTGCTATCCATGTGCATGTCCAGCAGTCACTTAAATGTCCCCAGTGACTCTGCTTCCACCACCAGCGCTGGCAACGCATTCCATGCATTCACAACTCTCTGTGTAAAGAATCTACCTCTGATGTCCCCTTTATATCTTTCCCTTAACACCTTAAAACTATAACCTCTTGTAGTAGTCAATCCTGTCCTGGGGAAAAGTCTCTGACTAATGACTCTATCCATGCCTCTCATTGCCTTGTACATCTCGATCAGATCACCTCTCTTCCTCCTTCACTCCAGAGAGAAAGGTCCGAGCTCAGTCAGCCTCTCCTCATAAGATAAGCCCTCCAGTCCAGGCAGCATCCTGGTAAACCTCCTCTTTCCAACCTATGGTGATTTTTTTCACCTTTGTGCTTTCTCAATTCGACCCACAAAGATTCTTCACCATCTGACCCTACTTTGTTTCTTATTATGGATTTAATTTAATTTCTTACTAACAAGGCAACCCCACCCCTTCTGCCCATCTTTCCAATAGGATATATATGCTTGAACATTCAGCTCCCAATCCTGATCCTCATGCAGCCGCATCTCCATGATGCCCACCACATCATACCTGTCAATGTCGATCTGCTCCACATCTGTTCCTCTCCCTGTCAATTCTACCCAGCTGCTTCCTCATGCCTTATACTGCATGTATTCATATGTAACACCTTCAATCCTGTATTAACCGTCGCTTTTTTCATTGTCATTCGTTTGTCCAGTCTACTGGAAGTTTGCTTGCTAATCCTTTCCATACACTGTCCTATTTGTGCCTGTGTTGGAGATTTTAATACCTTTCCTGAGTTAGATTAGATTCACATTCAACAAGTCCATACCAACCCTCCATAGAGTAACTCACCCAGGCCCATTCCCCTACATTCATCCCAGACTAATGCACCTCACCTACACATCACTGAACACTGTGGGCAATTTAGCCTGGCCAATTCACCTAACCTGCATTTCTATGGATTGTGGAAGGAAACCGGACCACCAGAGGAAACCCACACAGACACAGGGAGAATGTGTAAACTCCACACAGACAGTCGCCTGAGGGTGGAATCGGATCTGGGTCCCCTGGCGCTGTGAGGCAACAGTGATGACCACTGACCCACCATGCTGCCTTTTGATTTTTAATTTAGCTCCTAGCTGTTCATACTCCCTAAGTAGAACCTCTGCCCTAGTTTTATTTATGTCGTCAGTACCTACATGGACCACAACCACTGGATCTTTACCCTCCCACTCCAAGTTCCTCTGCAGCCCAGGTGAGATATCCAGAACCTGAGCAGCTGGCAGGCAATATAACCTTTGGGATTCTCGATCCTGGTCAAAGAGAATAGTGTCTATGCCCCTAACCATACCAGTCCCATTTTCTAGCACTTAGCCCATATCCCCCTGATCCCTTCCTATTCATAAACCCATCCAGGTGCCTTTTAAATATTGTATTTGTATTAGTCTCCACGACTTCCTCTGGCATAAACATTCCATATACATACCATTTTCTGCTTGAAAATGTTCCCTCTTCGGTCCCTTTTAAATCTTTCACCTCTCACCTTAAACCTATGCCCTTTAGTTTTAGACTTCAATACTCTGGGGAAAAGACTTTGTCTATTCATCCTATCTATACCACTTATGACTTAATAAACTTCTATAAGCCCACCCCACAGCCTCTGACACTCCAGGAAAAATAGCCCCAGCCTATTCAGCCTCTCCCAGCAGCTCTAACCCTCCAACCCTGGCAATATCCTTGTTTTCCTGAATCTTTTTAAGTTTTACAACATCTTTCCTATAGCAAGGAGAATAGAATTGAATGCAGTATTCCAAAAGTGACCGAACTATTGTCCTGTACAGCCACAACATGACCTCCCAACTTCTATATACAATGCACTGACCAATCAAGGAAAGCATACTAAACGCCTCCTTCACTATGCTGTGTATTTGTGACTCCACTTTCAAGGAGCTACAAACCTGCACTTCAAGGTCTTTTTGTCTGACAACTTAACGATGATGATTATTTCCCATCAGTTATTCATTGGAAAAGTCCAAAATATTAACCCAAACATAGCAGCCTGAGACAGTTAGCCAGAGACTTGCTTTAATAAAGGTGTCAGTCCCATTTAAATGGCACGAGCAACGACTGTTTCCATCATGAAATTCTAAAATGACTGTCCAAATGAGTTTGCAGGTTCTGCCCATCATGAGGGTCCTTATGTAAATACAGGGTTCTTATTAATATATTTTAACGATGTTGTGTTTGTTTCAGGTGACCATCAGGGATAGTTAATGGGCTGTCAAACCAACTGGGCAGGCTTCTGCTTAGACATGGTATTGCAAAACTGGGCTCCATGAGACCTATTTCAAACCCAAGAAAAGGCTATAACCAATGAGGAGAAAATGAGGACTGCAGATGCTGGAGATCAGAGTCAAAGAGTGTGGTGCTGAAAGAGCACAGACACTGAGGCAGCATCTGAGGAGCAGGAGAATTTCAGGCATTCCTGATGAAGAGCTTACGCCCGAAATGTTGATTCTGCTGTTCCTTGGATGCTTCCAAGAAAAGGCTCCACATCTCCATCCCCCTGTGTTTGTGCAACAACTGACTTTTGGCGGGTTAGGCTATCTCCAAATGGAAAAAAAATTGCATTTAAGATTATGGATGTTTAACAGTGTCCAGGAAAGAAAAAGATCATTGCACACCATCCGACCAGTTCCATACTGAGCAACATGTTGGCTTATCTCCCCTGCAAAGTAAGATTGATGAAATTCGTGAGATCCAGGAACAGAAAGCCAAGCAGATGCTGAATACTGTATTCCAGATGGAGAAAATGGTCTACAGTCAGGACATCATTTATTCCAAAAATCTGAACCAAATCCAGATTGAGCACAAGTTAGAAGAGGAGCAGAACAAGCAGATTTCTCTCAACATTAATGCCGCTGAAATGTCCATTCATTTAGAAACCTATCTCCTGGTGAGCTGTACAATTCCATCTTTAATGATAAACCAACAGAGTCATTCTACTCGCTGTTCATGGTTGAATGTTGCTTTGACTTCATGTTATACATGTGAAAGGCAGTTAAGTGTGTGCCAGGCACAAGACAATATCTCTGCAAAGCGCAAAAGGTGAGGTGGATAATGGCACTGAGGAGGGAGAGCAGCTCAAATTCAGTAAGAAATATTTGTGTCACTTGGTCAAAGAGCTTGGGTGCCTAAAGCAACATATATTTTAACTGCAGACTCTTCATTCCATGAATTAACAGAAATAATTATCTCCATCATTAATAGGAGCCAGCTTATTTTTAAACTGGATCTAGTTCTAGATTTCAACTACACAGCCTCGTAAGATACGATATCTCAAAGTCCACACATCAGATCCTCTCAGAATCTTATGTATTTCAAGACCATCACTTCTCATTCTTTGAAAGTCCAATGATTATCAGCACAACTGTCCCTCGTCATCAGGCGTTTGTCCCAGGAATTAGCTGAGTGAGCTACCTTTTCTCTGTGTGTATATGCTGACTTTGTGATTAGTGCAAAAACTTATCCAGACCCCTCTATTCTTCAGCATTTGGCAGTTTTTTTTTCCATGGGAGTAATATTCTCCTTTTCTATTCTTCCTTTCAATGTGGACAACCTTGCTTTCCCACATTATACTTCACCTGATAAGTTTTTCCCCACTCACTCCAGCTCTCCGAATCCCTTTACTTTCCCTTTGTCTCCTGCTCACAGATTGTTTCTGACCAACAGAAAAGTTGGTTTCTCCTGAGAAATTATATATTATTGAGAGCTCAACATAGATCTCTGTAGCACCCCTCTAGTTATAGTTTGCCAACTTGAAAATTACCCATTTATCGCGACTTCCTTTCATATTAGTCAGCTGATCCTCTATGCATGGTAATGTGTCACTCCCAAAATCACAAGTTCTTAACTTACGTAGTAACCTTTTTTGTGGCACCTAATCATGTGCCTCTTGGCAATCCAATTGCAAGAAATCTACCAGCTCCCCTTTATTCATCCTGGATGTTTCCCGTTCAAAGAATACTAATAACTTATTCAACCACAATTGTTTTATAGATTAGATTCCCTACAGTGTGGAAACAGGCCCTTCAGGCCAACAAGTCCACACCAACTCACCCAGACCCAGTTCCCTCTAACTAATGCACCTAACACTATAGGCTATTTAGCATAGCCAATCTACCTGACCTACACATCTCTGGATTGTGGGAGGAAACTGGAACACCCAGAGGAAACCCACACAGACACAGGGAGAATGTGCAAACTCCACACAGACAGTCACCCGAGGCTGGAATTGAACCTGGGACCTTGGTGCTGTGAGGCAGCAGTGCTAACCACTGAGCCACCCCTTATATTTTAGGATGTTTACTATAACAAAAAATCTCTATGTTTTTAAAACATTAAATAGTATTAAACTAATATGCTATCCTACATTAATGCAACTTGAAACTTCAAGTCACATTTACAGGTTAGATTATTTGGAAAACAATGGACAGTGTTATGATTGCTTAACAGTTAATTCAGAGACCTGGGGTCCTGTATTCGAATATCAGCTCAGCTATGGTAGAATTGAATTCAATAAAAATCTGGAAGTAAGAGTCTAATGATGTTCACAAATGTGTTGTGGGTAAAACAACCTGGTTCATTAATATCCTTTAGGAAAGGAAACTGCCATCCTTACCTGGTCTGGCCTCTATATGACTGCACACACACAGCAACTTGGTTGACTCTTAGCTGCCATCTGGGCAATTAAATGTTGGCTTAGCCAGTGATGCCTTCCTCCTGTTAAAGTATAAAAAAAAACTTGTAGTAGATTGTTGAAAAGAACACCTGGGAGCTATAGACCAGTAAGCCTAACATCCATGGGAGGTAAGTTACTTGAGATGATTCTGAGATAAGATACATGCTTTCGGAAAGACAGGGTTTGATTAGGAATAGTCATCATAGCTTTGTCCATGGGAGATCATGCCTCACAAATTTGTTAGAGTTCTTTGATGAAGTGACCATTAAGATTGACAAGTGCAGGGCGGTAGATGTAGTCTATATGGATTTCAGTAAGGGTCCACAAGATACGCTGCTCTGGAAGGTTAGATTGCATGGAATCCAGGGGGAGCTGGCAAACTAGATACACAATTGGCTTGAGCAAAAGGTAATACTGGAAGGCTGCATGTCAGACTGGAGGCCAATGACTATTGGAGTGCCTGAGTGTTCGGTGCTGAGTCCATTGCTGTTTGTTATGTATATCAATGACTTGGATGAGAATATTGTTATGGACTAGGCCAGACCGCTCAAAACATTCTTGAGCAGGCAACCCAGACCATAACTTTGAAATTTGTTTTGGTAAGTGTACAGTGAGAGCTACCCGGAGTAAGCTAGCTAGGTTAACTACCAGGTTTTAAAACAGACAGAAATTTATTCGCAAAATTACACAATGAGAACCCCTACAAAACTCAGTCTATCCAAACTTGACTCAATTATGCTGTTCTGAACTTACACAACAGTCCCAATAAGCAAACCCCCTTAAAACACAGATAAAAAATGGAACAGATGCTTACATTTGAAGTTAGAAGGGTAGAAAGAGAGAGAGTTTCCACACAGCTCACTGTTGAACTCCCAACTAGTTCTGGACTGAACTGCTCAGCTAGAGAGCTGACCACTCCCCTTTCATTGTACAGGTCACTTCTAAAACATGACCACTTTGGCCTGAAGTCTCATCTGTTTACGTATAAACAAAAATGCCTTTTAATATCCTTTAATCTCTGTACCAAACTGTCTAATTGGATGTTTACGGCCCCTCTGAAATAACCAAGGACATAGTATCGTTGAGAAAAGGAACAGCTTTTAGAAAAAAGGAATCAGCTTTGTGACAATATACAGGGCATGATTAGTAAGTTTGCAGATGACACTAAAATAGGAGATATCTTGGACAGTGGGGAATGTTGTCAGAAATTGCAGTAGGATCTTAATCAGCTGGGAAATGGAAAATGGAGTTTAATACAGATAACTGTGAAGTCTTGCACTTTGGAAAGTCAAATCAAGATAGGTGTTTCATGGTAAATGGTAAGTTCCTAAGGCATGTAGTGGAACAGAAGACCTTGGAGTTCAAGTGCACGATTCTCTGAAAGTGGAGTCACAGGTAGACAAGGCAGTAAAGAAGGCTTTCGGCACGCTGACCTTCATCAGTCAGGGCACTGAGTATAGAAGTTGGGAAATTATGTTGCGGTTGTACAGGATGTTGGTGAGGCTGCACTTGGAGTATTGTGTTCAGTTTTGGTAACCTTGTTTTAGGAAGGATGTTGTTAAACTGGAAAGAGTGCAGAAGAAATTTACAAGGATGTTGCCAGGACTCAAGGGTCTGAGTTATATAGGGAGACGTTGGACAAGTTAGGAGTTTTTTCTTTAGAGCATAAGAGACTGAGGGGAACCTTACAGAGGTGTGTAAGATCATGAGGGGCATGGATAGGGTGAATGCACTTCGTCTTTCTTCCAAGGTTGGGGAATCGACGACTAGAGGGCATCAGTTTAAGGTTAGAGGGAAATAATAAAAGGGAACCTGAGGGGTAACGTTTTTACACATAGGGTGGTATGCATATGGAATGAGCTGCCCGTGGATGTGGTTGAGGCGGGTACATTACCGACATTTAAAAGGCATTTGGAAAAAACATGGATAGGAAAGGTTTAGAAGCATATGGGCCAAGTGCTGGAAATGGGGTTAGCGTTGATGGACATTTTGGTCAGCATGGACCAGTTTGGGCTGAAGGGCCTGTCTCCAAGCTGTAGGACTCTATGACTCTATCACTCTATATGAAGCCATGTAGTTGAAGTCCAAAATTTCTCACATTGTACAACTTGTTTATTCTTGTGATACACTGAAACAAATTGTCTGGGAAGTGCCTTCACTCAGACTCCAGAGGACAGTCTAATGGACTTCCAGCAGCAAGACACCTTTATGTACTTCCTTGGTCTTTAAACCTCAATGAGTTCCATTTCTTCAAACAGGAAATGCATTACCATCAACATTGTACCTGACAATTAACAACAGTCTCTCCCACTGCTTCACCCAGCAGCCATTGTTTTTAGTCTTCCCCTTCAGGTCTTTTTGTCTGATTCTGAGGGTTTGTAACCAAAAATAATCAGCTGCCATTATTTACATCAAATTTTAAAACTGGTTTCAATGTAAACTTCTGACCTCAGGGTAAGCAAATCTCATGGGTTTGCTGCTGTTCAGATTTCCAATTGATTTCCCTCAATTTCCTCCCCTCTCCCCAACACATTCCCAAACATTCTGATGTACTTCAAATTAAAAGAGACAGTTTAAAACGTATCCACTTAGAAAGATTGACATTCATAACAGTTTTATCCTCACGGGGAAAAAGCATAACTTGAGGCCATGATGGCAAGAAAGTCACCAAGAGATTCAAAAGCAATTCACGTGGAACTTGCACCAAAAGTGGTGAGAATATTGAACTCTTGGTCACATTGAAGTGTATAGTACGGCTGTATTGAAGGGAAAGTTTGAAACGTATGTTGGGAAGAAGGGAATAGAGTGTGACAATGGTATATCTATATTAGAAAGGATGGGAGGAGAGCCAAGTGGAGAATAAACACTGGCACAGACCGGTTGAGTCAAATTGCCCTTTTCTCTGTGCTACATAATCCAGTGTGAGCTTACAGAACAAGGCCACAGAGCTCCGAGGAGAAAAGTGTTGATGGTGAATCTACTTCTGTGTTTCAGATTGCTTCAAACCGACTGGCGGACCTGGTCCCCATGGTCATTCGATACTACCTCCTGCAGGAGTATGCAAACAAGCTGCAGCGTAACTTACTGCAGTTGCTGCAGGGTCAGCAGCGGATGGAGGAGCTGCTGATGGAAGAGGAAGATATCTTTGAGAAGCGCAGGTTTCTGAACAGTCGCTTGAAAAGGTTGAGAAAAGCTCATCAGATCTACACCATGTCGGATGCTGCCTGAACTTACCCTGGCAGCTCATTCCATACATGCACCACAGTCTGCTGGAAAAAAGTTGACCCTCAGGTCCTTTTTAAATCTTTCACCTCTCACCTTAAACCAATGCCCCCTACATTTAGACTCCCCTACCCTCAGGAAAAGACCCTGGATCTCCACTTTATCCAGGCCCCACATGATTTTATAAACATCTATAAGGTCACCCTTCGGCCTCTGATGCTCCAGGGAAACCAGCCCCAGCCTATTCAACCCCTCTCTATAGCTCAAACCCTCCAACCCTGGAAACATCCTTGTAAATCTTTTCTGAACCTTTTTAGGTTTCACAATATCTTTCCTACAGCAGGGAGACCAGAATTGCACACAATATTCCAAAAGTTGTCTAACCAATGTCCTGTACAGCTGCAACGTGACCTCCTAACTCCTATATTCAATACATTGACCAATACAGGAAGTGTACCAAAAGCCTTCTTCTTCTCCTATGTCTACTTGTGACTCCACTTTCAAGGAATTATGAACTTGTACTCCAAGGTCTCTTTGTTTGGCAACATTCCCCAGGACCTTTCCATTAAGTGTATTAGCCCTGCCCTGATTTGCCTTTCCAAAATGCAGCACGTCATGTTTATTTAATTTAAGCACCATCTGTCACTCCTCGGCTCATCTGATTGAGGTTCTGTTGTACTCTGAGGTAACCTGCTTCGCTGTCCTCCACACCATCAATTTAGGTGCCATTTGCAAACTTTCTAACCAAGCTACAAAGTGTTTGAAAGTTGGTGATCTCCGTTTGGAATTCTTTGGAGGAAACATGCCCATGAGAAAAAAAATTCTTGTCTTTTGCCATTGTATTCACCCATCTGTGAAATAAGTGAGAATGGAAGGCTAAGGCTATTCAACCCCTCGTGTCTGTTCTGCTCGTTATATCATAGCGGATCAATGTCTTAACTTCATCCATCCATTTCCATCTGTATTTCTACCTATCCTTGCAAGATAAACATCTCATGTTATTAGGTTTAGAATTATCATCGAATCAGGGAATTGTTCAGTGCAGAAGGAAGTAGTTTGGCCCAGACAATTGTACCTTGGACTGAAACAGAAAATGCTAGAGAAACTCAGCAGGTCTGGCAGCATCTGTGGAGTAAAAAGCAGAATTAACGTTTCGCGTCCAGTGACCATTTGTTGAAACTCTCAACCTCTATACATTTTTGATGGATCTGGGAAGAAAGCTTTTGATTTCTTCTAATCTTTGAATGAAGAAGCGTGTTTCTCCATGTCTCTAATCTATTTACACCGCCATCCTCCCCCCACCCCTGCCCCCGCCACATGTTCTGGATTTGCCCAACAGAAGAAATTATTTCTTTCTTTCAATCTTGTCAATTTTATTCAATCATCTTAAACACCTCCATTAGATCATACGTAATTATTTACAGTATAAGTGGGCGATGGATAAGAACTTCAAGAATGCACAGTTCTTGATGGGACAGAAAACCATGATTAATACGGTCTTAAATTTCCCATAGATATGAGCAGCACAGGCAACTAAAATGATCTCCCTGGTGTGAGATAATAATTATGTTTAGACTGCTCAATCCTTTTCCCTTCTACAATGCTTACCCCATCCTCAAAATTTGTTTTTTGAAGAAACATCTTGTGCCTTACCGTGTTCATCTTTGTACCACCAGGTTTGGTTCTTGCCCAAGATATGCATCAAGTAGACACTAAAGCTTCTGTTTTTGGTAAATTTTTGCTTTGTTCTAGCTAGACTCATTAGACTGTTTTTTTCCAGATTATTATTAAATTCAAATTCCATCATCTGCTATGATAGGATTTGAACCTAGGTTCCCCGAGGATTATGTTGGTCTCTAGACTAATAGGCCATCACCTACCCTAGCATTAATGTTAGTGTTACCTGGATTTCATGCACTGGAGCACAGTTTCTATTCACTGTGTGAATTGTGCTGTTCTTGTACTCTGTGTTAGAATAATGCTCTTTCTCAAAGTGTGTTCGTTTGTTAAGAGATCCAGCTGGCATCTTGGGTGAGACTGTGGTCCCTGCATAATGCTGGACTAGACAGGAGTACTGATGGTGCTTCATACTGGTGACAATAAAGACTTTCTGTAGCTGACTTGTGTTGAATGCTGTACTGAGCCTCTGACTGTTCAATAAAGAGACAATTTAAACAGTGTATTATTTATTCAAATTCTCATTTGTCAAATCAGCAGGACTTTCACTCCTTTCCTACATGCCTGACCTCAAACTAGAGATAAATCTTTATTCACCAACAATATTTCCTCTGAGCTATCACTGCATCTTTCAGAAGAAAAAGGTTTGCAGTTCTATCTCTTCATGATCTCTCAACACGTCGAATTGCTTTACAGCCAATGCAGAAATTTTTATGAGATGTTAAGATGTAGTAGTGGAAGTAGTCCATTCAGCCCATCCAGTCTGCTCTGCCAGTCAATGAGATTGTGGCTGACGTGATAATCCTCAAGTTAGCGAGTTTTGAAAAGATTTGTAGCTCAGGTTGAGGTTCTAGTTCTTGAGAATCCTCAAGTCCACTTTCCTGACTTTTTCCCATAATCACAATTCTCTGACTGATTTAAAAATTTGATCTTAAAATCTATCTCAGCCATCAAGAAACCTAAAGAAACAACTTCAATAGTGTGATAGAATTCCACAGATTCACAACCCTCTTTTTAAATGGGGTCGCTTGTCATGAGCAAGTTTATTAAGCATGTGATACATAGGTCTACCCTTTTGTCAATGTAATGCCCATCTGCCCACACATTGTTCGAAGAGATGTCATCCCAGGAATGGGATTGATCTTGTTTTCACCCCATCTCCATCCTCCCAAGCTTGCTGACTTTGGACCAGTGTTAGCATCCCAGCTGAAACCAGTGTATTAGGCACGTTTCGGTGATCAAACCTCAGCTCATCCAATTACTTAGAGAGCACCAAAATGTACAAGTCAATTGACCGATGGGGAAGATATATATTCATGTCAACAGTTATCAAGGACACTCCGGGGCTAACCTTTTCAATATTCCTGTGAATGAAATAAAAGTGATCGTCTTCCACTGTCATGTGTTTTGAGGTATGTGTCCTTGCAAAAGAAGCTTCATATTATTTTCAGTTGTAAGTGCAGAATTAACAAATGCTGCAGGTGGGGATGATGCATGTCAGCCGACAGTAATTTGCCAGCCTGTTTTACATCCAGTTCTGATGAGGTTCTCCTTCAGGTAGAAATTTTGATCAGCAATGATTGTCAACTCCCTTCATAATTGTAAACATCTCAGTTTCAATTCTCCTTGATGCTCCCATCTCCAGGGCACACAAATATAGGTTGTTCTGGATTTTCCAACCATTACAGTTAATCTCTGGGTCATACAAGCAAGGAAAAAAAATAAGCCAGAGCAAATCAAACAAATAATTTTATTTGCCTATGAATCAATTGCGATTGGTAGGTTGCAGGAAGTCTGGTATTGTCCGATTAGCTTATGAATACCCAGCACACTTTACATTTTATGGATGTATTGGGTGACACCTTGAGGATTATTTCCAACTCAAGTAGTCAGACCAACAAATGGTAAGTTGCTTGTCGCTGCTAAGATATGCATGTTTTATTCTAAGTGCCAGAACAGGAAAGCAATCAGTTTTAAACCTGACATAGATTTTTTCTTTGTCAAGATATTAAAGGACATTGTACAAAGGCAGATGTGTGGAGTTAGGCCACAGATCAGCCATTACCTCATTGACTGGCAGAACAGGCTTAAGGGGCTGAATAGCCTACTCCGCTTCCTATGTTCCTTCCCATATAACTGCTTTCATATTAGAAACAATAAATTGTGTAGGTTGGTGCCACAAATGAGGGGTGAGGCATGGAGGGGAGGGAGGGTAATATGAACAAGGTAAATGTACTGGGTCTCTTGGCTTCTTGAAAACACTGAGGCCTTTAAAATTAGGGAAAGCTCTAATAAAATAAACATTAAGATATTTGTAGTTGACCAAAACTAGTGGCCATCCATTTAAGGTAAGTCAACAAAATGTTAAGTGGGGAATTTGGAAGAACTTCCTTTACTCAGGAGTGATGAATTTAAGAAAAAATAGATGAAACATAGAAGGGAGATGGGAAAAGATGGTTATGCTGCCAACACTTATACAGAACAGCATCTCTGTGCAGTAGACAGAATTTTTTAAATGCAAACTCTGCAACAGAAGTTTCACTCTGAAACAAGAAATCTAATAATCCCATCATCCTCCTATTTTGTGCACGTGCATTAGCTGCTAAAACTGAATGTATTTTTGAAGTCACCAAAACAGATGTGAGAGCTCAAGCCTTGTTGCCATGTTTTCTGCTTTTTTGACTTGTGGGAAAGTGATAACCTTAACCATTGCACAAAGTCTGAAGAACTGACTAAACCCAGTTGGTGGTAGCTAACTGTCCAGGTCCAAATGTCTTCTCTTATTCCTTAAAATGATCCTGAATACAGTGACTAGAAATGATTCATGAATAATACAAAATTCAAGTAGACACGAGTTGCATCATTGTCCGTTATTCTATTGCAATTGTAAGCTGATATATCATTGATTCTCAATTTTGCATCAACATATTGCTTACATTAAAGTAAGCTTTCCAGTTTTATTAAATTGAACTATTGATCATTTAACCTATATTAGTATGAGTTCACCCATTGCACAAATTGCCAATCAATTCTAAGTCAATTCGGTAAATTCTAATCTCAAAAAACAAAGAAAACCAGAAAGGAAAGTTTACATTCGTGCAGCACCTTCTTGATCTCAAATGTCCCAAAATATTTCATAGACTATGAAGGACTTTTGAAATTCAATCTTTGCTGTATAGGGGTATGGCATTGGATAATACATCACCTTACTATCAGGAGCTTAGTCTGTGTGAAGATTGAAATCAAAGCAATAAATCTGGAGGGAGGTCATTACCATGACAGAAGTGGTTTCTGCATAGTATTACAATTCCATGATAACAGTTGTTATTCTAATCCTTTAGTACACGGATGTGAACACTCAAGTTTCAGCTTTGGGTGCAGTCATCAGTTTTTTGGGCAGAAATGATGGCCAAAGAGCTGTGCTGGTCTTGGGAAAGGATCTTCATGAGTTTCTATCTCATTTGTATCCCATTGTACATATAACATGCCCTGAAGCAGTACAATCAGCAGCATTTAAAGATTGTTTTAAAATTATCCCCTAGTGTCGTTTATAGCAGTAACCTGGTGCAGTTTAATTATCACAAAAAGAAAAATTTCAAATCATTGAAGTGACTTGAGAAACCCTTACAGAACAATTTGCCGTTATTTTGGTGTTCAATACTCAGTTTACTAGTGAATGCAAAAGGAAGTCATTTTTAAAAAAAAACATGCCATTAAACTTGTTTCACCCAGAAAAAGAAAACAACTGAATATTAAGAGTTTCCTTAAAGGTCTGAAAATGAAAACAAATGGTGGAATCTCATAATTGTGATTAATTAGTCACTAGCTGAAAATGTGTTGCTGGAACAGCGCAGCAGGTCAGGCAGCATCCAGGGAATTACTCACTAATTAGTCACTAGCCCTGTTGGCAGCACTGGTTTGTGTTTCTTTAAACAAGTGAAAAAGTAATGGGTACATGACTTACATTGACTGAAATTTGGACTCAATGTTCTACAACCTTTTGGTGTAGTTTGCTTGATTGCAGATGAATTGCACTTACTGACCAGCGTGTGCCAGTGGATGCAATTGCCCCAAGCATCACAAGCAGTATGGGAGGCAAATCAAGGCATCCCGCTCCCTCTCAGAATCCACCTTCCACTCAGTGTCAATCTATCATTTATGAAAGGGCCTATGATTGGTGCTAGTAAAGTGGAACCCAATGAGGAGTCAATGGTGAGAATGGAAAGGGGTTAAAGGTAAGAAAAACCTTCAAGATAAAAGAGGTTCCCATGTCACTGAATTTTGTTGATTTATTTAGACATCAAAAGAGCCCTTGCTTGGTCCAACTGCTTCAGGGAATTGGTGAATCTTTTCCGTTTGTTTGTAATCTCGGGACGCTCAACCAGCAGGCCTTCAGAATCTGCTTCATTGAGAAATTTTTGAGTCATCTGCAACTTGAGACAATGTGCAAATTCTTGCAAAAGATGATATCTGGAAACCAAGGGTACCATTTGAACCAATCGATCGATGGCAATCTGCATAATTTAAGGAAATAAATAATTATGGTTTCTGGGTTGGAATTCAGTTTCAATATTAGCCTTTAAGGAGAAGAAATAAAAAAGATTTTGCACCTTTAACAAGCTCAAAGCATCCCATTCTATTTGGACTTCTAGAATATATTCAACCAGGTGCCTCACAAAAGGTTAAGTCATAAGAGCCTCAGTGTTGGACGTAGCATATCGACATTGATAGAGAACTGGCTTATGAGCAGGAAATAGAGAGTGAGGATAAAGGGTTCCTTTTCAGGTTGGCGACTTATGATCAGTGGAGTTCCACAGGGGTCAGTGCTGGGACAATAACTGTTTACAGTAATTATAAATAACATGGAGAAACAAAGTGAATATACAGTAGCCAAATTTGCAGACGACGCAAAGATAGTTGGAAAGGCCAGTTGTGAGAAAATACAGTTTATAGTGGTACTGGTAGGTTAAGTGAGTGGGCAAGAAATTGGAAAATAGAGTATAATGTGGCAAAATGTAAAGTTGTTAATTTTAAAAGGGGGAACAAAAGAACAGAGGGTTGAAGGGAAACTGCAGAAAGCTGCAATGCGAAGGGGTCTTGGGGTTATTTGTGCATGAAACACAGAAAGCAAATCAGGGAGGCTAATATGATATTGGCCTTTATTTCCAGGGATTTGGAGTGTAACAGTAGGAAAGCCTTGCCACAACTGTACAAGGTCACATCTGGAGTACAGTGAACAGTTTTAGTCCCCTGATTGAAGTAATGATATAATTTTATCGGAGGCAGTTTTGAGAAGGTTCACTATGATGGTATGGAGGGATTGCCTAATGAGCAAAGTCGAAACAGGTTGAGTGTCCACTTACCAAAGTTTAGAAGATTGAGAGTTCATCTCATCAAAATATGTAGGATTTGTGAGTGGATTGACAGGGTAACTACTTACAGGGTAACAAAAGGTTGTTTCCCCTCCTGTGCGAGTCTAGGACCAGATGGCATGGTCGCAGTGCAAAGGGGTGCCAATTTAAGAGATGAGGAGGAATTGCTCAGCGAGTTGTGATTCTTTGTAACTCCTTACCACAGAGAGCTGTGGAGGCAGAGTCCTTGAGCATATTTAAGGATAAGATAGATAGATTCTTGATCAGTTGGGTAATCAATGATTGTAGGGAAAGGGCAGGAGACTGGAGGTCAGGAATGGTAGAGCAACCATAATCCTATTGAATGGCTTGAATCATAGAATCCCTGGAGTGCAGAAAGAGGCCATTCAGCTCATTGAACGAGAACTGACCCTCTGAAGAGGATCCCACCCCCGCCTACATCTCCACATTTACCATGACTAACTCACCCAGCTTGCACATCCTTAGACACCTACAAGGCAATTTAGCTTAGCCATTCCACCTAAGCTGCACATTGGCCCATCTGCACATTGCCCTCTGTCTGTACCGACCCTCCAAAGAGCATTCCACTCTATCCCTGTAACCCCACATTTACTTAGCATTTTAACCCACCAGCCTGCACACTACAGGGCAATTTAGCATGGCCAATCCACTAACTTTCAAATCTTTGGACAGTGGGAGGAACCCAGAACCCCTGGAGGAAATCTACGCAGATATAGGGAGAACGTGCAAACTCCAAACAGATATTCATGCAAGACTGAAATCGAACCCCAATCCCTGGTATTGTGAGGCAGCAGTGCTAACCACTGAGCCACTGTACTGGTCCAAGGAGACTTCATGTCACATTCCCTCAGTGGTGAGTACGACAAAACAGAAGTATTTCACTCGGAAATTTACTTTTGGTGACTCACTTGATAATAGGCTTGTAAATGAGCTGCCATTTCATGGCTTGAATTATGTGTTGGCGAGCTGAGCTCCCTCTGACTGCCTTTCTCAGGTTTTGATAGAATCTCTGTCAGTTTGGAGCAATACATCGCATCTGGTGCATAGACCATGCCCTCCATGTTGAAATGCATCCTCAACATCTGTTCTGCATCCTGTTCCTGCTTGTGTCGGATTTCAGCAATTAACTCCTATGAAAAAGGAAAGAGATATTTGCACTGCATTTGACAGTCTAAAATAGTTAATGCTCTCCCTATAGTCCCTCCTTCTCCTCAACATCTGGACACCACACCTCAGGAAACATTGTTATATTTATTCACAGGATGTGGGAATCACTGGTTTTGTCAGTATTCATCATTAGTCACCTTTGAACTGGTGACTTGTTGGGTTATTTTCAGCTGGCAGTTAAGAATCAACCACATTGCTTTGGGTCTGCAACCACGTGTGGGTCAGACTAGGTATGGATGGCAGATTTCCTCCCCTAAAGGACATTACAAACCAGATTAGTTTTTATAAACAACTGCTTTTGGTTACATGGTCATCATTAGACTAGCTTTGCAATTCCATGTTTTATTTTGTTGAATTCCAATTTCACCAGCTGCCAAGGAAGGATTTCAACGCATATCTCCAGCTCTCTTTAGATTGACTCTGACTCACTAGTTTAGATTCACACAGCATGGCCGTCTCTAGCTCAGAGGAGGGGGACGTGGAAGAGATGGCATGATTGGCGGCGGAAAAGGTGCACATTGCCAGCCCCCCAGGGACAAGTTCGGACAGCGGTAACTGGAGGAGCAGAGAGGGTGAAGTCTACCGAGAGGGCAAAATGGACTTTTGAAGCTGTTCCAGTTAAAGTAATATCGATTAATATTAGGTCTTTTAGTATTTTACCATGACGTGGAGATGCTGGTGTTGGATTGGTGTGGACAAGGTCAAAAGTCATACCGTACCAGGTTATAGTTCAACAGGTTTATTTGAAATTGCAAACTTTTGGAGCACCGCCCCTTCCTCAGCTGTGGTATGGTATAGGGTATAAGACATAGTAGTTATAGTAGTTATAAACAAAAAGTTAACAACTTTAAAACAAGCTGCCCTTGTTGTATCCTTTAATTAGTTAGGAGGTAGACTGCTGATTAAAATGCAAAATCCATATTCCTTTCAAGTCTTTGTCCCTAGACAATTAAAGATTTTATCAATGTACAAGAGGTAATATCTCAAGTTAGACAATGCACTTTAGGTGTGAAATCCTGCTTTGAATCTGTCTATGTTTTGAGCTGAGGTCAGTTTTATCTTTTTGACAGAAAAGAATCTTTGAATGAAATAATTTCCCCAAATGTGTACGTGTGTGTGTGTCATTTATACAATTTATTCATAATTTATTTTGTAATCTAAAATGGTGCTGGGATGTGATGACATTATCATTCCACTGCCTCCCATTGGATGCAGCAGAGGGTCACCAGTAAAAGGCTAAAAGAGTCAAATAATTTAGACAAATGACTCAGTTTGCTATCCTTGGGATGGAATATTAAGAATATGATAAACAGGCTACATCTCTTTTCTCATGAAAATAGAACCTTTAGGCTTGGTCAAATAGAGACCATTAAATGTAGACAAGATATTGATGCTGCAAATATAGTTTGCTCTGATGGAGATTAACTTTGGCAATGATCAACTAAAGATTATCAACAAGAAATCAAATAAAGGTGATCAGAGGGAACAGCTTTACACAGGGAGTAATGAGAATGTGGAAGCTGTTACCACAGAAAGTGTTTGAGGCTGATTGATTATCACATATAAGAGAAAGCAAGATAAGCACTTTAAGAAAATGATTATGCTGCTGGAATTAGATTGGAAAAGTTGGGCGTAGAATGGAGTGGAGCGTAATTGATTAGACAGACTGAATGGTCTCCTTTTACTGTGTGTACCATGTAATTTTCATGTCGCAGATCTTATTATTGATTAAGTTATTGATAAACACACCTTGGTTGCTTGTATTAGGTTTGGAAAAAGCATAAAATGTTCGACTCCCATTGCGTTAAACACTTGCTGGGTTTTATCTGTGAAAATAACATAAGATGTCATTCGATTATAATATTGTCAAAAAACATGATTATACATAAACAGTTCTGAACAATTGTGAACATGAACAAGCAAGCAACAGTGCTCCAGCAAGAATTAGTCACTGAAAGATTATAATGGATGATAATAATGGGCCAGATCTCTTCAATTTCCAACAAAATGTTGCTGAGTGGTTTGCTTTGTCTCGTGAAAAGGAAATTGTTTTTCCTAAGTAAAGGAGGTTGTGTATTTACATCACACATTTCACAGTCCCGGTGTTGTGTATAGAGTTGAAAGGGTCTGAAAGGGTTACTTTCAGATTAAGTGCATTAAGAACCACCTACGGTGAGGATGCGATGAGAACGTGGTGTGAGAGTAAAGTAGGATATTGTGACAGGTAGATCTAAGATTGGATTCTTTGTAGTAATGTAGAAACAATTCTGTAAATCATTACAGAAAAGCAAAAACTACGCCTTCTACATTCTACAACACTCGTCTTGTTAAAGCATAAGACAGCAATCTTGCACACCACTAGGCCATGGAATCCCCTAAAGAACCCACACATTTGGAAGATACAGAAGAAAGTACATATAATCATGGTGATCAGTGAGGCATCTGAGCATTTAGTTTCGCAGTGCCAGTCCCAATAATGCAAACAAGCCACTTCAAGGAAAATAGCTTTCTGAGGACTGTTAACTCCATAAAAACCCTCTGATAAAACTCAACATTGGTCAATATATCAAAGAACAACACAGAAAGTGCTTAAATCTGGGAAGAGATGAGCTGGAGGAGAGGAAATATGCAGTCCCCAGGCAGACATATAGTCTACATCTTGAGGCAGTGGTATGCAGGTAGGGGAGGTCTAAGATTCAAGTGGTCTCCAGTCAAAGCGGTCTCAAGAGTCAGTGAGACAAGAAAGAGATCAGGCAGGTGAGCTTGAGAGTATTGTAGGACAGCTCTCAGCAATTATGAGAGTCTCAGCAATTGGATTGGCTTGGGAGCTGAGGGAGAAGTAAAGGGGGAGCTGTGGTGAGGGGCTTAAAGAGTTGCGAATTGGGAATGAGGCTCAGTAGTTGGGAATTTGGGAAGGGACCTAACAGCCTGGAGTGGTAAATTTGGGAGATGGAAAATGAAGTTGAGAGGCTCAAGTTCAACATATAAGAAATGATTACTATGATTTCAAAAGCTCTGGGTCACTTGAATTTTCCTTAAGCTGTTCTTGAACTTGTCTCAATATATTATTCAACCATTATTATTGTATCCTGCGTCCACCAGAAAAGGGGTAGATAGTGAAATAGGGGAGTCTTGGCCAATTGTCTTCGAGTAATTCCCTTGTTGCTAACAAGAACAGACAGCCTGGAAACTGTTGGGACTTGCAACACGACTCTTCTTAACTGTTATCCGCCTGTAGACAAGAGGAATCAAAGAATAGAGACCCAGTTCAAATCAATACAAAGCAACCTCACGGAAAACGCTGACAGGGAAAGGGTTCCCTGTCATTGACATGGGATTTATAAAATTTTGAAGTCACCATTGGAATGGAATCTAGCTGGTTTTCAGTAACTAATGCATCTCGTTGTGCACTCCAACTTAGTTTGTTGAAGGGGTAAAGGTAAAGGTAGGTTAAATGTACTTGGTTAATGCAAGCCATTGGGACAACATAAATTCAAGTCCATTTTTAACACAGGAGAGTGTCAGAATTTACAGATTCACCTAATTTAGTTATTTTTTTCATGATAACCTTCAGCCACTGATCTCAGCTACAACAGACTCCTGATTTAGCTGGAAATTTGTCCTTTTCTGATTTACCTGCCAGTTCTTTCACCATTTGGAGAGAGGGCCCCAGTAACTTGCCGATCTGTTCTCGAATAACAGATTCAAATACTCGGTATTTTGTGAATCCAGGCAACTCTCTCCCTTGAGAGTTTATATCATGGAACCTGACCTTTGAGAGAGCTTCTTCATTAACTGAACATAACACAAATAATAAGATAATTAATTCAATTCATATATATAAGAGTAAATAACTACTTTCAGTAACCAAAGGACTGAAACCACGCAATTGTTCAAAAAATTCCTTTTGGTTCATGATTGCCATTTAGGGAAGGAAATCTACCTTTTTGTCTGGACTGACCTACGTGGAACTCCAGGGCCACAGCAATGTGGTTTACCTTTAACTCCCCCGTGAGGTGATCTAGCAAACTACTCAGATGTTTCAAATCTTGTGTAAGTTGTACATACATGGATCATTAACCCTTTAGTCTCCTGAAACAGAAGAATTGCCCATTCTGGGTTTCATATTGCACTTCTTATGAAGTTTGAATGAATTACTGTCGACAAAAATATTCTAAATTTTAACGTTGATAAAATCAATAACAAGCAATGGTTAAAGCCTTGTTTGACCGTAACTCTGATTATCTTACTGAGTACAAAGACAGCTAAATAAACTCTCAACACTTCTCTAAAAATGTTGAGGCCAATTGTCACGCTGGAGTCAGTTAACACAACGCTGTTTGGGAATTAAGCCTGAACCTTCTAATTATATTTTTATCAATGGTTCCTGAAGGAAAATCCCAAAGTAAGTTCTTGCTCCAGAATAGAGGGCTTGGATTGGACTCTAAATGACCAAGCCAATAAATTTCCTTGAAAGAGCAGAGTGAAAAGTATCTTAAACAAATAGTTGTTGGTCAAACAGAACCTGAGTATTGCTGAAGGAGAATACATTTTATTGAAGCTTTTCATTTACAATCATCTGAACAATATGCAAGAATGCCAATATATGGGGAAAACCAACATTTACACGAGGGGAGGAGATTTCTGATCGGTTGGCAAACATTATCCTTCACAGACTTAGAATTATCCAGTAAATAATGTCCAATTGAAGAATCATATCTAATGCTGGGCAACGTGTTGTGGGTTTGAAGAGCAGGATGTTTGGGAATGGTTCAAGACATGCATTTTGTGTACAGCCAAAGGGGTGTGCTGCTTTCCATGATTCACCAATTTTTCAGACTGATGGTTGACATAACCGGCATCAAATTGGAACTGAAATTCAAAACTCACAAAGGAGGCAGAACATCAATGGTGCCTTCAATGGAATGACATCTACACTCCTATCCCCAGTATATTTTAAATATCTGGATGATATATTTGAATTGGTATTTTTGAATCAACAGGTGCAAGTAAGAATTTAGGATTACCAGGCGGGCATGGTATGGTACACTCATGTATATTGGAAGCTATATATATGAAGTCAAAAATCACACCACACCAGGTTATAGTCCAACAGGTTTATTTGGAAGCACTAGAATTTGGAGTGCTGCTCCTTCATCAGGTGGCTGTGGAGAATAAGACCATAAGACATAGAATTTATAGCAAAAGATTACAGTGTCATGCAACTGGAATGGTATATCGTACAGACCTGGATTGTTGTTAAGTCTTTCATCTTTCAGAATGGGTTGCAGGTTTCGGTTCATAAATATGCAAATCTCAGAACTTCTTTTCGGTTGACTTTTCGAGATAACTTAAGGTTTTATAACAAAAGATGACATCTCAGCTCAGACAGTGTATTAAAGGTTTGAAGTTAGTCTGTCTGTATCCCAATCTTGACTCAGACTGGTTCTATTTCCAAAGTGAAATTTACAAAATATTACATGGATTGACTGCCTGCATTGACTACCTGCAGATTGTGCATTTTTGAGCAAAATACAATGTACCTGTAAATATAGATCTGCAAATACAAATTCACCCCATAGACTTATGTGTGTGTGCGCGTGCATGGGAAAGAGAGAGAGAGAGAGAGAATGTGAGTGTGTGTGTGTGAGTGCGATTGCATGTGTGAGAGTGTGTTTGCATGTGTGAAAGCTTGCTAAAGTGTGTATGTGAGTGTGATAGAGTATAAGCGTGTGGGAGGATGTGTGTGTGTGTATGAGAGAGAGCATGTGTATGAGAGAGGGTCAGCGTAAGTGTGAGTGTATGTAAGAGTGTGTGTGTGCATTTGTGCTTGTGTATGTGTGTGAGAGAGAGAGTGTATAGTGCAATGGAGTCACCTGTAGTGTGACATGAACCCAAGGCCCCAGTTGAGGCCATTCTCATGGGTACTGAACTTGGCTATCAACCTCTGCTCAGCCACTTTGCTTTTTTGCCTGTCCCGAATCAGCCTTGGAGGATGGTCACCCGAAGATCTGAGGCCGAATGTCCCTGACCACTGAAGTGTTTCCGAACTGGGAGGGAACACCCCTGTCTGGTGATTGTAACGTGGTGTCCATTCATCCTTTGTCATAGCATCTGCGTTGTCTCGCCAATGTACCATAACCTCAGGGCATTATTGCCTGTAGTGTATGAGATAAACAATGTTGGCCAAGTCACATGAGTACCTGCTGCATACATGGTTGGTCGTGTCCCCACGGGTAATTGTGGTATCCATGTTGACACTCTGACACATCTTGCAGTGGTTGACATGACAGGTTTGTATGGTATTGTGGCCGATGTTGTCCTGAAGACTGGACAGTTTCCTGCGAACAATGATCTGTTTGAGGTTTGGTGGTTTTATAAAGATGAGAAGTAGATGCATGGGGAAGGTCTTAGCGAGGTGCTCATCCTCATCGATAATGTATTGCAGGCTGCAAAGAACATAATGTTGTTTTCCAGCTCTCAGGAAGTACTGGACAATGAAGAGTACCCTATCGGTTGCAACCCGTATCTGTCTCTTGAGGATGTCATTACGGTTTCTCGCTGTGGCACGTTGGAACTAGCAGTTGATGAGTTGAGCATCATACTCCATTCTAATGAGGGCATCCTTGAGCACCTTCAGGTGTCCGTCACGTTCCTCCTTATGTGAACAGATCTTGTGTATGCATAGGACTTGTCCTTCACGGCACCCTGAGCGGTCTCGTCCCACATACTTCTCACGTAGGGGACTTCTACTGCCTTCTGAAAATACACAAAGCCAACATACCAGGACATCTCATCATATCAGGCAATGGGACCCTGTGTGAGAACCTCTCTGGCAATGTTGATTGCATCTTGAAACCTGTTGTACAGGGGACCCCCAGCCCCTGTAACGGCACTACAAATTTCTTACAGAAACTCAGCACCCACGGACAAGTCGAACTGGGACCATTCCTCGTCACAATCGACATTTTGTCACTCTACACCAGCATCCCCCATGATGACGGCATCACGGCAACAGTGATGTACTCAATACCAACAACTGCCAATCTCCGAACACCGTCCTAAAACTCATCCACTTCCTCCTCGACCACAATGTTTTCACCTCTGACAAACAGTTCTTCATCCAGACACAAGGAACAGACATGGGGACCAAATCTTCACCCTGATTTGCCAACATTTTCATGCACAAGTTCAAACAAGAGTGCTTTGCTGCACAGGACCTCCAACCAACACTATACACCAGGTATATTGATGACAATTTCTTCCTCTGGACCTATGGCGAGGAGTCACTGAAACAACTACACAGTGATATCAATAAGTTTCAGACTTACCGTGGACCACTCTTTAGTATTTGTCTCATAAGATGCCCTCAGAAGAACGGGGTACAATCCTCAACTCATTGATTGCCAGTTCCGATGTGCCACAGCGAGAAACTGTAATGACCTCATCAGGAGACAGACATGGGTTGCAACCAATTGGGTACTGTTCATTGCCCAGTACTTCTCGGGAGCTGAAAAACTACGCCATGTTCTTCACAGCCTGCAACACGTTATCAATGAGGATGAGCATCTCACCAAGACTTTTCCCTCTGCCTCCACTTCTTGCCTTTAAACAACCACCAAACCTCAAACAGACGATTGTTCACAGCAAACTGTGAACTGTGCCATTAGGATATCGAATACAAATCCGTCATGGCAACCACTGCAAGATGTGTCAGAGTGTCAATACGGATACCACCGTTACCCATGGGGACATGACCCACCATGAATGCAGCAGGTACTCACGTGACTTGGCTAACATCGTCTATCTCATACGCTGCAGGTAAGGATGCCCCAAGGCATGGTACATTGGTGAGACCAAGCAGATGCTACAGCAATGGATTAATGGACTCCACTCAGCAATCACCAGACAGGGGTGTTCCCTCCCAGTCGGGGAACACTTCAGTGGTCAGGGACATACAGCCTCAGACTTTCGGTTGGCAATCCTCCAAGCTGGACTTTGGGACAGGCAACAGTGCAGAGTGGATTCTGGATTAGTGGTGCTGGAAGAGCACAGCAGTTCAGGCAGCATCTGAGGAGCATTTTACTGCTCCTCGGATGCTGCCTGAACTGCTGTGCTCTACCAGCACCACTAATCCAGAATCTGCTTTCCAGCACCTGCAATCTTTGTTTTTACCTAACAATGCAGAGTGGCCAAGCAGAGGCTGATAGCCAAGTTTGGTACCCATGGGGATGGCCTCAACTGGGACCTTGGGTTCATGTCACACTACAGGTGACCTCACTACACTATACACTCTCTCTCTCACACACACACACACTGACACACACACACTGACACACACAGTCTTACATACTCACACAGACCCTCTCTCATATACACGCTTTCTCTCATACATGCACATCCTCTCACAGGTGCATATTTTACCACACACTCTTTACTAAGCTTTCACACATGCAAACACATACTATCTCGCATGCACTCACACTCACACGCACACATTCACATACTCACCCTCTCACTCTCTCTCTCGTGCATGCACTCACATATATAAGCCTATGGGGTATTTGCAGAATTGTATTTTGCAGATAGATTCTTTTTTGCTCAAGAAAATGCATATTCTGCAGGCAGGTAAAAACAATGACTGCAGATGCCGGAAACCAGATTCTGGATTAGTGGTGCTGGAAGAGCACAGCAGTTCAGGCAGCATCCATGGAGCAGCGAAATCGACGTTTCGGGCAAAAACCCTTCATCAGGAATAAAGGCAGTGAGCCTGAAGCATGGAGAGATAAGCTAGAGGAGGGTGGAGGGGGGGGAGAAAGTAGCATAGAGTACAATGGGTGAGTGCGGGAGGGGATGAAGGTGATAGGTCCTAGCAGAGCTCTTTAGGGAACATCTCCGGGACACCGACACCAATCAACCACACCGCCCCATGGCCCAACATTTCAACTCCCCCTCCCACTCTGCTGAGGACATGGAGGTCCTGGGTCTCCTTCACCGCTGCTTCCTCACCACTAGACGCCTGGAGGAAGAACGCCTCATCTTCCGCCTCGGAACACTTCAACCCCAGGGCATCAATGTGGACTTCAACAGTTTCCTCATTTCCCCTTCCCCCACCTCACTCTAGTTCCAAACTTCCAGCTCAGCACTGTCCCCATGACTTGTCTGGACCTGTCCTACCTGCCTATCTCCTTTTCCACCTATCCACTCCACCCTCTCCTCCCTGACCTATCCCCTCTCCCACTCACCCATTATATTCTATGCTACTTTCTCCCCACCCCCACCCTCCTCTAGCTTATCTCTCCATGCTTCAGGCTCACTGCCTTTATTCCTGATGAAGGGCTTTTACCCGAAACTTCGATATTGCTGCTCCTCGGTTGCTGCCTGAACTGCTGTGCTCTTCCAGCACCACTAATCCATATTCTGCAGGCAGTCAATGCAGGCAGCCAATACAGGTAATATTTTGTAAATTTCACTTTGAAAATCGAACCAGTCTGTCTCGAGATTGGGATACAGACTAACCTCACACCTTTAATGCATTGTCTGAGCTGAGATGTCACCTTTTGTTATAAAACCTTAAGTTATCTCAAGAAATCGACTTAAAAGAAGTTCTAGGATTTGCATATTAATGAACCGAAACCTGCAACCCATTCTGATAGATGAATGACTTAACAACAATCCAGGTTTGTTTGATATATCATGTTGCATGACACTGTAATCTTTTGCTATAAATTGTTTTCCACAACCACCTGTTGAAGGAGCAGCGCTCCGGAAGCTAGTGCTTCCAAATAAACCTGTTGGACTATAACCTGGTGTTGTGCGATTTTTAACTTTGTCCACCCCAGTCCAACACTGGATCCTCCACATCACATATATGAATGCATTGTGTCCTTCCCTTATAGACAGAAAGAACAAGTGCATACACTGTGCATGTTTTGATTCAACAAAATAGGTGACAGCATTAGCTGGCTGATTTCTCAGGGCACTGCTCTAACCAATCAATGTCAACCTACCTGGATTGAAATCAAAACAAAGTCTGGCAGTTAACATTAAATCATTATTAACTGGTGCATAGCAATGTCTCTATCAATGAGAGTCTAGCTGTCAACCATTGAAAGTTCTATTCTTCTGCAGTATAAATGTTGGTTTTCTTTTTTTTGGTAATCTTGTGAATTGTTCTGATTTAGTGGCACGGTGGCTCAGTGGTTAGCACTACTGCCTCACATTGCCGGGGATCCAGTTCAACTATGTGGACTTTGCACATTCCCCTCTGCGTGGGTTTCCTCCGGGTTCCTCCCACAGTCCAAAGATGCACAGGTTAGCTAAATTGGCCAGGATAAATTGCCCATAATATCCAGTGATATGCAGGCTTGGTAGATTAGTCATGGGAAATGCAGGTTTATGAGGAGAGGGTAGAGGGCCAGCTCTGGGTGTAATGCTCTTTTGAGAGGTGTCAGTGCAGGTGCAATGGGCCGAATGGCCTCTTTCCACACTGTGGGGATTCTATTCTAGTTGAGAGTGTGGTGCTGGAAAAGCACAGCAGGTCAGGCAGCATCCGAGGAGCAGGAAAATCAATGTTTTGGGCTGGAGCCCTTCATTAGGAATGAGGATTCTATTCTACTCATTCTATGAGTACAAGTTATAAAGCTTTATCAAAGTGTTCTGCAACATTTGAAACAAATAACAAAGAAACAAATAAATAACATAAACAATGCATACGTTTAGCTTTCTCAATCTCTAGCTTGTTGTACCACTCTGAAAATACCCTGCGAGAAACGTCACATATCTTCTTCTCATTGTCATAGTCCTTTTTGTAATCTCCCATAATTAAAGTATTGATTTCTTCACAGTAGCTCAGAATTTTCTGCAATTAAATTAGCAAATGGTATGTTATTTTGACAGCAATCATGTATCATGTTAAGATAAGGATACACAAACTGACAAGGTCTAACTTACAGCATCTTAGTGCAGATGTATGGACTGTGTTTACTTACCAGATGCTTGGAAATGCTAATAACAGCTATTTCACAACATCTGATCCCAACGACTGATTGGCTTTCTGATCAGGATTATTATCGGTTTGTATATGGTCTAACCACTAATCCTTAAAGTGCTCTCTTGACTCCACATTGAAACAAAGGAGGAAATTATTTTCCTTAGTGTGCGTGGTATAGTTCCTTTTTATGTCACCTGCTAGTTCTTTGATCATTTGGAGAGACGAATCCAGCAATTAATGAATCTATTTTTGTGTAACAATTAAACTACTATTTACTTGAGTACATGCCACTGTCTTCTTTTTCGAATTTCCATATGTCATTCCACAGCTACCATTCACAAAGGAACAGTACAACCGACTGATGAATAAGATCGTCTCATGACCAGCATCTGAGGGGTTTCAAAAATGGGTGATGTTCATAAAAGGTGTAGAAAGAGCAGCATCAGAATCTATGTAAAGACGCAACATGTCATGGATCGCCAACTCCCCATGGTAGTCAATCTCCCAGATTTCTCAGGAGAGGCCTGACTATGAAGGTTAATCTCCAAGACATGAGGTAAAAATGAAAGGGTCATTGAACCAAAATATTCAGCGGCATTTTTATTTGCTGTGAAAATGCAATGTATAATGTGACATGAAAGAATAGGTAGATAACAAAAAAATTGGAGTACGTGGAATTAGGAGATAATTTGGCCAGTACTGGATCCACAACTTTTCACAGTATGTACCAATGATTAGAATCTGAGGACCAATTGTAATATTTCCAAATTTATTGATGACACCAAAGTGGTTGGGAATATTAGAATATAAGGAAGATGTAAGGAGGCTTCAAGATGTCCTGGGCAAGATAAAGCTATAACATGGCAGATAGAACATAATGTGGATAAATGTGAGATTATTTACTTTTTTTGAAAAAACAGGAAGGCAGAAAATTTCTTAGTAATGGAGGTTAGGATATGTGTAAGGCTAAACGGACCTGGGTACCCTTGACCATGAATCACCAAAAAGCTATTTTGGAGGTGCAGCAAACAATTAGAAAGGCAAGTGATAAATTGGCTTTTATTCTAAGGGGAGTTGAGTCCAGAAGTAAAGATGTCTTGCTACAGTTGTATTGAACTTTGGTGAAACCTCCCCTTGGATATAGTGTACATTTTCGGTGTTCCTATCTAGGGAAGGATAGATTAGCCAGAGGGGGAGTGTAAGGTTGGTTCACCACTTTAATCCCAAGGTTGGTGGGATTGTCTTATGAAAGAAAGAGAGAGAGAGAGATTGAGGAAACGAAGTTGGTATTCTCTCAAGTTTTGAAGAATATGACTCTTTTGTAACTGACAACGTTCTGACAGACTGTGACAGGATGGTTGAAATCTTCGAGGAGAAAGTAAGGTCTGCAGATGCTGGAGATCAAAGTTGAAACTTTATTGCTGGAACAGCACAGCAGGTCAGGCAGCATCCAGGGAACAGGAGATTCGACGTTTCGGGCACAGGCCCTTCTTCAGGAATTCTCATTCCTGAAGAAGGGCCTGTGCCCGAAACGTCGAATCTCCTGTTCCCTGGATGCTGCCTGACCTGCTGTGCTGTTCCAGCAATAAAGTTTCAACTGTGACAGGATGGTGCCACACAGTTGGCTGCTGAACAGCACATGCTGTTGGAAGGAATATATCAGCATGGGCAAAGGATTGGCTAACTAGATGACAGAGAGGTGAGATGAAGAGAGCAGTTTTCAGAATGGCAACTGTAACCACTGATGTATCATCGGGTTCAGTGCTGGAATCACAATTTCTTACAATATATGCTATTGACTTGGCTGAGGAAAGTGATTACGCTATCGCTAAATTTATAGATTACACAAGCATTGGAGGGAATGCAAGTGATGAGAATGATACAAGGAGGGATATAGACAGGTCGAGTGGGGAAATGTGAGATTATGTATTTTGGCAGGAAGAATAGAGGATCTTAATAGGAGAAACACTGCAGAAAACTGCAGAACAGAGGGATTTGTTAGTCCTGGTTCATGAATTGCAGAAAGCAAGTTCAGGGGTCATAGGGAAGAAAATGCACTGTTGGACTTTATTTGAAAGGGAATGAAATTTAAAAGTAGGGCGGGTTTCCTAAAACTGTGTAATGCACTAGTCAGGTCACGGTTGGACACTGTGAACACTTTTGGGTCCCTTATCTAAGGAAAGATATACCAGAATTTGAGGCAGTCCAGAGAAGGTTCACTAAGCTGATATCAGATATATGAGGGAATATCTTTTGAGGAGAGCATCAGTACCTTGCACTCACTGAAAAAAGAAGAATGAGCGGTGAGCTTACTGAAACACACAAGATTTTTAGAGACCATGACAGGATAGATGCGGAGATGTTGTTTCCCTTGTGGGAGTGTGTATGACCAGAGGGAATAATCTCAGAACAAGATGCCACACCTTTAAACAGAGTTAAGGAGGAATTTCTTCTCTCAGATGGTTGTGAATCTATGGAATTCTTTACAAAATGATTGTTGAGGCTGGGTCATTAAATATAGTCAAGGCTGAGTTGGACAAATTTTGAATCAGTGGGGAACAAGGGTTATAGAGATAAAGCAGAAAAATGGGGTTGAGGACTAATAGATCAACAAGAGCTCATTGAAAGACAGAGAAGATTTAATGGGCTGAATGGCCTACTTCTGCTCCAACATATTATGGATTAAGAGAACAGACCATTTTTTATTTTACTCCAGTGTAACCACCCCCTCCAAATGTCAGCTCCCATTATCAGATTTCTATTAAGCGAGGCGCATTAAAATTAAGGCCTGTGTGTTTGTCAGACAATATAATTCTACAAAGTGGCTTGTCTTACATTGTTCAGGAAACATTTTCTCGCCCCAGCTTCCTGTGGAATATTGCCACCGAGTTCATGTAATTTATCTTTGACTTGAATGACTTTCTCCCGAAGAGCTTCCTCCATGATTGGCAGCCAGGTCTTTACAAAGCAAAACAAATTTAACAGATTATGCACACGGAAATATTTGAAAATAAGTACTGATAATTAAACTCAGAGCGTTCTGTGCTATTGACACATTCTGTCTGTGCTGCCCTTCTCTCATTGTTCATGTTTTCTCATGGGCATTCTTTCTCAGGGATATGCTTCAAAGGCTTTACTGGCATTTACCAGAAGATAAGTGTTGCTCCAGGACTTTAAGATACCATTGTAACTCCTTGTGGTGATGTCAAGGAGTTGCTCCTCACTAGATGGAAATAGCAAAATGAGGGCGGGGTTCATGAGGGAGTAAGAAATACACTGAGAACTAGACAGAAGTCTAAACTCTAGCCGTATACAAAGCACATGGAGCAGGCCAACCACTGCTCCATGGTGGTAGCATTATAGAATCATCATTTGATAATGTAAGCTTAGAACATTGTATATCTGTAAATACAATGTATTGTAGCATTTAGTCTTGATATGGAATGGTAAGCATCATAAAGAAATCTAAGCCTGTTCTTGACCTTGCCTTCTCCTCAACCAGTTTGCCTTGAACCCAAACTCATGGATGTGTGTATAAAGCCACATGACGAAAGAATAAGTCCCTTGTCTTCTGCTGTGAAAATGCTAATTGTCCAAACCTCAATTCCTTTTGAGAGTGTGGGTTCTAGTTATCCTATATCCTCTGGAGAACATAGACACTGCTTGGTTTCACTTCTGTAAGGCCTTAGCTCCATCTTTATGTTGCAATCTCCTACCTCCCCACAAGGGGAAATAATTTCTTTGTTAATGATGTTGCATTTATTTATCAATTTCAGCATTAACTAACACCTATTTGTTATATGCTATAAAGTATTAAATATGATTATATAATCCATGCCTCTCAGCACTTTAATACAAAACATCTTAATCATGTCTCCTTTGGCCCTATTGTATTGAATGAAATGCTTCACCGTACAAAGTAAACGCAACTAACCATGATTTTATGAATGAGTTCACTGGTGAGTTTTTCAGACAGATGTTCAAAGGATGCAATGCCTTTGTCCAGCAGCGGCCTATGGAGATAGAGGAGGACATACTCATTGATTTATAAAGACAGTGGAACATTTCTTTTGTTCCCTCAGTTCTGTTCTCAGTTCTTCATGAGATTTCCCTGTCAAATTTGGTCTGATAACTCATCTTTAGGCATTTTACCCCATCTAAGGATGTTACAAAAGTGCAAGATATTGTAACATACCTGAGCAGAACCAAAAGAGAGGTTACTTTCCTTCGAAGTTTTATTAATGTTGTGTAATGCACAGAGGCAGTCATGGAAACAAATTCCGTTGCATTATGTGAACCCACAGAACAGATTCATAGAGTCATAGAGATATACAGCATAGAAAGAGATCCTTCAGTCCAACTTTTCCATGCAAACTAGATTTCCTAAATTAATCCAGTTCCCTTTGCCAACATTTGGCCCTCTAAACACTTTCTACTCATCTACCCATCCAGATGCCTTTTAAATGTAATTGTACTAGACTCTATCACTTCTTAATTGCATACACGCAATCGTCTACAAGAAAACGTTGCCCCTTAAGTCTCTTTTATAACTTTCCCCTCTCACCTTAAACTATGTGCTCTAGTTTTGTATTCCCATCTCCTGGGAAAAAGACCTTGGCTACTGTTAACTTCCATAAGGTCACCCTGCAGTTTTCGATTCTCCAGAGGAAATAGCTCCAACCTAATCAGCCTCTCCCTATACCTCAAACCCCTCAATCCCAGGACCATCCTTGTAAATCTTTTCTGAACCCTTTCAAATTTAACAACATCTTTCGTATAGCTGGGAGATTGGAGTTGAACACAGTATTCCAAAATTGGCCTAACCAATGACTCGTACACCTGTATCATGACATCTCAACTGCTACATTCAATGCACTGACCAATAGAGGCAAGTGCATCAAATTCCTTCTTCATGACCCTGTTTACTTGTGACCCCACCTTCAAGGAGATATGACTCTGCACCCCAAGGTCTCTTTGTTTGGCAGTACACCCCAGGAATCTACTATTAAGTCTATAAGTCCTGCCCTGGTTTGCCTTATGAAAATGCAACATCTCACTTTTATCTAAATTAAACTCTCTGCCATTCCTTGCCCATTGGTCCACCTGATTAAGGTCCCATAGTACTCTGATATAACCTTCCTCACTGTCCACTACACCACCAATTTTGATGTCATCACAGACTCATTAACCATTCCTTCTATGTCTATATTCAAACCACTTATATACCCTTTGTTCAGGTTTTCCTTGTTTTTCATTTGCTACCAATTATCCTATAGTTTAGTTCTGGAACGTAAGAAGAATTCATGATGGTTAGTTTGGACTTTGGACAATGGTGCATAACTAGCAGAAGTCTATAGCAAACGATAATGTACAATGGGCCACTGCCCACATCTGACATTCTATGAATGAACGACAAAGAAATCCCCAATTTGTTCAAATTGGAAAGTAAACGAGAGACAGTTGAGATCACAGGTGAGGATATCACGTGTATTTTTGCCATTTTACAGGAAAATGTTTCTACATTTATTTGATTGACATTTGACAATATGCATCATTGAGTAACCTAGCAGGCAAAACAATGTCCTTATGTCTCTGAGGACTAGAATCTACCACACAGGGCTCCAACAAATCCAAATTTAGACAAGGATTAAAATTGAAATGGAAAGGTGTCAAGGTCAGCATTTCAATTTCAACATTTGAAACAAAGAATGGAAAAACAGAAATAGTCCATGCATGCCTTTCAGCTATTATTTCATCATTCTCTCTTCCAATGTAATTAACAATTCGTGGATGTATTAGTCTTTAATGAAATAGTTTGGAAATGCATCATCCTGGTGTTTAGCATTGTTTCATCACAATGCGGAAAGGAAATTGTACTCGCACAATCAGGGTACATACCAATGATAGTGAAAGGTAGGACATCCAAATCTAGAGGCAAAAGTGAAGACTGCAGATGCTGGAGATCAGAGTCAAGATTAGAATGGTGCTGGAAAAGCACAGCAGGTTAGGCAGCATCCAAGGAGCAGGAAAATCAACGTTTTGGGCAGGAGCCCATTCCTGATGAAGGGCTCCAGCCCAAAACGCCGATTTTCCTCCATCCAAATCTCGAGCTTCCTGGATGACAATAGAGGTACAGAAATATAAATCAGAAAAAGGATGCATTTAATAGATATCAAGTTGACAATACAAGTGAAAACTGAATATAGAAAGATGAAATAGGAAATGAAAAAAAAAAAGAGAAACCAAGAGACAATTTGAGAAGACATTGACAGCTCACATTAAATATAAACCAAAATCTTTGAGAGAGACATTAATATTATAAATGTAAGAAGAGGAGGGCTGGTAGGCCAAGCCACATCACTGAGGTTCTAAGTGAAGATGTACATATGACTTTACCAATATAGATGCTGTTGGCATCATAGTAAATGAAGAAATAATTGAGACACAAGATGGACTAAAAGTTCATAAAATGGAAGCAGTAGATGGGCTGACTGTGCTTAAGTTGATAATTCTGATGCGACGTTGATGCAGCCGTCAAGAACACCTCTTCTTCCTCAGGAGACAAAGGACATTTGGCATGTCCACAAGGACTCTCACCATCCTTTATAGATGCACCAGACAAAGCATTCTATCTGGATGCATCATGGCCTGGTACAGCAACTGCTCTGCCTAGGGCCATATGAAACTACAGAGAGTTGTGATACAGTCCAATCCATCATTCAAGCCATTCTTCCATCCACTGACTCCATCTATACTTCTCGCTGCCTTGGAAATTGTCAAAGACCCCTCCCACCCCAGTTATATTCTCTTCTAACCCCTTCAGTCAGGTAGAAGACACAAAAACTTAAACACATGTGCTAACAGTTTCAAGAATACTTCTTCCTCGCCATTATTAGACTGCTGAATGGACCCCTCTAATTTCAAATCTAATGCTGATCTTGCTTTTTGTGCACCTTCTTTGCAGCTGTAACTTTGTATTACTCACTCTGTTCTACCACAGTTTGATCATTGTATGGAATGATCTGCCTGTACTGCATGCAAAACAAAATCTTTTACTGTACCTGGTGCATGTGACAATAATAATAAATTAAATCAAGTGACTTCAACCAAATGGAGAGTACTGAGGAGCAAAAGGGTGAAAATTGCAGAGGTACTGGCTACAAACCTTTAATTCTCCCTAGATACAGGGATGATATTAGAGGACTGAACAATTGCAAATGTTTCATGATGATCAAAAATAGTGTCTAAGGACTAACACAGCAACCACAGTCTGGTTAGTTTAACCTTAATGGTGCCAAATCTTTCAGATAACCAGGAACAAAAGTAATAGTCACTTGGAGGAGTGTTAAGGCAAACTAATTTGATTAAATCTTTTGATGAATTAACAAAGAGAATTAATGAGAGCAATGCAGTGTATGTGATCTGTATGGTCTTCTAAAGGGTGTTTGGTAATGTGCCAAATAACAAGCTAGTCAGGAAAGTTGAAACTGATGGAATACATTAGAAGGTGACAACGTGGATATGAAGTTGCTTAAAAATGTGTTGCTGGAAAAGCGCAGCAGGTCAGGCAGCATCAAAGGAACAGGAGAATTGACGTTTCGGGCATAAGCCATTCTTCAGGAAGGGCTTATGCCCGAAATGTAGATTCTCCTGTTCCTTTGATGCTGCCTGACCTGCTGCGCTTTTTCAGCAACACATTTTTAAGCTCTGATCTCCAGCATCTGCAGTCCTCACTTTCTCCCTGGATATGAAGTTGGGCAAGTGACAAGTGAGAATATTGGTGAATGGTGGTCTTTCACACTGAAAGAAGGTCTCAAGTGAGGTTCCCCAGAAGTCAGTATTAGGATCATGAGCTTCCTAATATATACTAAGGACTTAGAGTCGAGGAAAATTTTGTAGATGAAAACATTTTGAAAATACAGTGAACTGTGAAAAGAACAGTAAAAGACTTCAAGATGTTGTTGACAGGCTGATGGGTTAGGTGGAACATTAAATTTAATGTGGAAAGATGATATATTTTAGTCGAATGAAAGAGGAAAGGCAACATAAAATAAATAATACAATTTGAAAGAAGATGAAAGAGAGACCCAGGAATATATGTGCACAAATCATTGAAGCTCATGATGTGGAGATGCCGGTGTACATCACCTGACAAAGGAGCAGCGCTCCAAAAGCTTGAGAATTTTGAATAAACCTGTTGGACTATAACCTGGTGTGTTATGTGACTTCTGACTTGGTAATTTAAGGTGGTGGGCAGGTTGGGAAAATGGTTAAATAGGCGTAGATGATCCTAGGTGGTAGAAATAAAGGCATAGGGTATCAAGGAGGCTATGATGGATTGCATTTTCAGGCAATGTTGAAACCTCAGACACGTCCTAGAAGACTACAGTTAAGGGAAATCTGTGCATCAGCAAGAGTTAGCACCATTGACAACATAAAGTAGTCTATTGATGAAACAAAGCTCAATTTAATGAGTAAGCAACAGACAAATTTGTTGTTAATGGATAATAATACCGGAAAGTTGAGCTGTTCTGTAAAAATGTGATTTCTTCCTCCAATGCAGCGGACATTGTTGTATTTGCATTCAGTTCATTCTGCCCACGACACTTGACAAGAATGTAACCCTTCTTCAGAGGGACAACTTTATTCTCAAGGATTTTGATAATATCTTCTTCTGTACCTTTGTCAATCAAGTCTGGTTTTGTTAAAACACCTGGAAAATTAAACACAAGAATTTAGCAACTCAAGGAGAAGGTGCGGATTTTAAACCTGATCAATATCTTCTCCAATGCCCTATCTATTTTATTGTTGTTGTGCTTGACCTACACTTTTCAACATGAGCTAGTTTCTCATGTTTTTCTGCATAATTTTGCATGAAACTTTGGGTTGTTATACGGATTACAGACCCACATTGGCTCTGAATTCCTATGTAAAGTGAGCTCCCTCAGCATGAATTTGATAAGCAATTAATGTGAATCAATTGTACAACACTGTTTTCAACTCAGCAAAGTATAAGTAATGAATAATGTGCAGAAACCAGTGAAACTACGATTGCTTTCCTCAGAATATAAAAGTTTAGGTGATGATTTAATAGAGATGGTAAATGTTTTTGACAGAGTAGATCAGGAGCAACAAGTTCAAATGCTGGTGACCAGAAGACATAGATTGAAACTAAATAGCACAAAAACTAAAGTGGAGATGGGTATAATATTTATTTCATGCTAAAAATTGTTCAGGTGCTGTCTGAAAGGTTACAGTGGGAGACTCAACACAATATTTATAAGGAACATAAACTTGATAAGGAAAGTTAATAGAATTCTGGGGAGGAATCGATAGAATCAGAGAAATTGGATTACTTTTGAAGAGCTAATCTGATATGATGGGCCAAATAGAATAGAATCAAATAGACTTTATGGTCACATCTACTCAATGCATGCAGTGAAAAGTTTATACATCGCCAGCTACAATGCTGACTTAGATACAAAACTGCCTAGGCACAGGTCCTTTCGACAGTACATAAATAAAAATTACAGCATTACAGAAATAAAAGTTCATTACAGCAGACCATGTTGGCATCTCGCTTTCAGTCCTCACTGGGCCCTGGCTCCACATTGCACTGGCAACACGCCTCACCCGCGCTCAGGACATTCCTGGACCCACTGTGGTTGCCAATGCAAGGTTAGGGGTGATCAACCTCAGCCATTGCAACACGCCCCTAGGAACTCCAAGTAGGTAGCTGCCAGTGAGGTCAGACATTTAGCAGCTTCAATCCACAAAACTGCACCAGGAGGTTTGACTGGTGCCAGCAGGTTGATGATCACAGCAACTCAGACCCAGTTTGTGAGCCTTTGTGTTGGGCAGCTGCCACAAATAGATCTCTGAGTTTAGACGAAATGCCAAACAAAGACAAAATTCAAACCCTCAATATCCTATCACTTATAATCGGGAGTGTGGTGCTGGAAAAGCACAGCAGGTCAGGCAGCATCCGAGGAGCAGGAGGATTGGCATTTTGGGCATAAGCCCTTCATCAGGATTCCTAATGAAGAGCTTATGCTCAAAACGTTGAATCTCCTGCTCCTTGGATGCTGCCTGACCTGCTGTGCTTTTCCAGCACCACACTCTCGATTCTAATCTCCAGCATCTGCAGTCCTTACTTTCTCCTATCACCTTATAGTGTCAATTCAACCTTCACTTGTCACCACCCAGTAATTCAGTGGAATTAACATCAATGAGGTGGTTTGAAAGGGAGCTGGGCTGAGTCAGTAAGAGTGCTCGAGGAACAGGCTTAATAGATTCAATAGCCTCTGCCAATTCCTGGCTTATACTTAAACTGGGAACATTTCCGATGTCTGATTGATGGAATGCTGAGCTTTCCCCAGTGCCTCTGAATTTTGATTTGATTTACCCAGTGTCCTTTCTCCTTCTGGATCAAACTCATGTGCCATCTTCAAAGCTTCAGAGGTTACAATGTCCATGGTGCAAGGGATGACAACCAAAATGATGGTTTCCTTTCTTTGAATATAGCTTTTGATGAGTTTTTTGGTCTGGAAGAGAAATACTGTTTACTATTCATGCCATAGGCAACATTTTGCTAATTGAGACAAGCAGTATGGACAAAATATGAACCAAGACGACAGTTTAGAGCTGGGATTAAATAGTAATGGTCAGATTATGCGACCCACAGTCCCATTTAATAAGGCTCCACTGGGGACGAGGATTGGGGACTGGAGCTGATGCAGTATCTCAAAAAATGCCTCATGTATGTACTAAAGGATCCTTCATAGTGAGTCTCATGGATAATTTAAGAATAATTTTGCAGGAAAATAAATCAACCTTCGCTTGAAGAAAAGGTTCCTGGCACCAGTTTTCCACATTTTAAATTTTTCAGAACCCTGACTGTCCAAGAGTCCTGATAGTTCTCCGTGACCACTGGAGATTTGGCAAGCATTACTGCTGAATTCTCTGCCGACATAGAAACAAGATGAGCACTTTCAGCCCTTCAAGCCCGCTCTGTCATTAAATATGATCACTGCTGATTATCCAACTCATTACACTGCTCTTGCTTTCCATCCCTACCTTTTGATCACTTTAGTTCTAGGAACTATACCTAACTGCTCCTTGAAAATATTCATGGCTGGCCTCAACAATTTCCTGTGGAAGAAAATCCCATAGGCTCACTTCTGTGAAAAACATTCTCCTCAGTTTGATACTAAGTAGCCTATTGTGTATCCCTAGACTGTGAACCCTGGTTCTGGGGTCCTTCTTGCACTTACGGAGATAAAAAGAAACTTATTTAGCCAGAGAGTGGTGAATCTGTGGAATTCATTGCCACGGAAGGCTGTGGAGGCCAGGTCATTGAGTGTACTTAAGACTGAGATAGATAGGTTCTTGATTGTCAAAGGATCAAAAGTTACAGAGAGAAAGCGAGAAAATGGGGTTGAGATACCCATCAGCCATGATCTGGAAATGTGTTGCTGGAAAAGCACAGCAGGTCAGGCAGCATCCAGGGAACAGGAGAATCGACGTTTCGGGCATAAGCCCTTCTTCAGGAAGAAGGGCTTATGCCCGAAACGTCGATTCTCCTGTTCCCTGGATGCTGCCTGACCTGCTGTGCTTTTCCAGCAACACATTTCCAGCTCTGATCTCCAGCATCTGCAGACCTCACTTTCTCCCCATCAGCCATGATCCAAAGGCAGAGTGAAACCAATGGGCTGAATGACTTAATTTCTGCTCCTCTGTTCTATGGTCTTGTGATCTTATTTACCTTGTGCAGTCCAATTGGAATTCTATAGGCTTCTGTAAGAACTCCTTCATTCTTCTAAATGCCTCTGAGTATAGTCCTACTGATCCAGTCTCTCTTCATGCATCAGTCCAACTCTCATAGAAATCAGTCTCATAAATTTTAGTAGCATTCACTCCAAAGCTACAACATCCTTTCTCAGTTTAGGACATCAGAACTGCACATAGGCCTTCAGGTGTGATCTCACCAATGGCCTGTATAATTGCAGCACTCAAATTCTCTCACTGTGAAAGAAAAACATATCATTTGATCTCTTCACTGCCTGTTGCACCTGCATGTTTACTTTTAGCGAATGGTGATCAAGGACACCCAGGTCTCATTGCACCTCTCCCTTTCTTAATCTATCACAATTCACTTTATATTCTGCCTTCTTGCTTTTGCTACCAAACTGGAACACATTACATTTATTCCCATTGCACTTCATCTGCCATGCATTTGCCCAATCAGTCAGCCTGTCCAAATCGCACTGAAGCATCTCTGTATCCTCCTCACAGTTCACCCTCCCACACAGCTTTGTGTTGACAGAACTATCAATTAAATCATTCAACTGAAGATATGATCACAGAGGCCGGTGGTTTCTTGAAATGGTGTTGCAAACAGACAGGGTGGTGGAAAAGGCATTTGACATGTTTGCCTTCATTGGTCAGAGCGTAGGAATTGGGACATCATGTTACAGCTGTACAAGATATTGGTGAGGTCACTCTTAGAATAGTGCGCACAATTCTGGCTGCCTTGCTATAGAAAAGATGTCATTAAACTGGAAAAAGTGCAGAAATGATTTGTAAAAATGTTACCTGGACTGAAGTGTTTGAAGTATAAGGAAAGGCTGGGTAGGTTGGCACTTTTTTTAATCCTGGAGCATATAATGCTGAGGGGTGACCTTTAGAGGTATATAATATAAAGATTGGCATAGGTAATGTGAAAGGAAAGGTCTTCTTCCAAAGGTAGGGGAATGTAAAAGTAGAGGACATAGGTTTAAGGTGAGAGGGGAAAGATTTAAAAGGGACCTGAGGGGCAACCTTTTCACACATGTATGGAACGAGCTGCCAGAGGAAGTGATAGAAGTGGGTAGAATTACAACTTCCAAAAGACATTTGGATATTTGGACAGGCAAGGTTTAGAGGGATATTTGGCAAGTGCAGCCAAATTCACTGCCACAGAAGATTGTGGAGGCCAGGTGATTGATTATTTTTAAGCCAGAGATAGATAGGTTCTTGATTGTCAAGGGAATCAAGGGTTACGGGGAGAAAGCAGGAGAATGGGGTTGAGAAACTTATCATCTATGATTGAATGGCAAAGCAGACTTGATGGGCTGAATGGACTAATTTCTGCTCCTATGTCTTATGGTCTTATGATCAAATGGAAATAGTTCAGTTTAGCATATCTGGTTAGCACGGATGAAGTGGATCGAAGGGTCTGTTTCAGTGCTGTATGATTCTATGACTCTGTCTCCATAATTAATCTGTCAATGATCTTGTGATTTCCTGAGCTCGAGGTCAATGCAGCCAATTAACAGAAAGTTTTTGTTCTCCTCTGTTGAACACAGTTACATTTCTCCATCTTTGCTTAACATTTTGCGGAAAATGAAACTGAATTCAAAACTTTCATCAGAAGCTTACTAAACAGGCAAAATCTAAATCTTCATCTCAAATATTGATATTTTCCTCAAAAAAACTAGCTAGTCATGCAAAGGAGACACATAGACACCTGTTCCTATTCTCTGTAAGACCAGTCCCTAATTATTAAGTGAGAGCTCCCTGCTACTGTACTAAACCTCAAATCATTGTAAAAGGTACACTGAGCTCTGTTATCAAGTTCACATTACCATTTTCCCAATATCTTGAGGTTGATTCCCAACAGGAACCCTGGCAATTCCAGGCAAATCAATTAGTGTTAGATCCGGAGCATTGTTCGATTCAACTGTTAAACTGATGAGTTCGGAACTTATGGGTGTGTTTTCAGTCATCATGTCCTGGGCTGTAGATAAAACAAAATGCTGGCATTGATTTCATCAATAAATCACACACTTCCTTTGGAGTTCTGAAAATTCATTTCAGACTCAAAACATTCATCCTGTTTCCCCCTTCACAGATGCAACTAGATCTGCTGAGCTTTTCCTGCAATCTCTGTTTTTATTTCTATACTTTCAGTGCTTCGTTGAAATGACTGGGTAATTCTGGTCACCACATTACAGGAAAGATGTGGAGACTTTGGAGAGGGTGGAGAAGAGGTTTACGAGATTAGAAGGCATGAGCTTTCAGGAGGGGCTGGACAAAATGGGGTTCTTTTCTCTGGAGGCTGAGGGGAGGACTGATAGAAGTTTATAAAATTATGAGAAGCATTGATAGGGTTGACAGTAAGAATCTTTTTCCCAGAGATAAAATGTCTAATACCAGGGAGCATGTGTTTAAGGTAAGGGGTGGGAAAGTTCAAAAGAGATGTGAGGGGTAAGTGTTTTACACAGAAAGTGGTAAGACTCTGGAATGCATTGTAGAAGTATTGGTGGAGGCAGATACGATTGGGGTGTTTAAAGGACTTTTAGATAAACACAGGAATAAGCAATGAATGGAGCGATGGAACAAGGGCAAGAAGAAGGGATTAGTTTAACTCGGCGTCATGTTTGACACAATATTGTGGGCCGAATGGCCTGTTCCTGCGCTGGACTGTTCTATGTTCCATGTTCCATGTTCTGTTTTGTAAGTTCCATGTTCTATGTTCTATCCTATTCTGACAATTGAAATTGCCATTTCTTTTTGAAAACCAGCATTTGCTTCTTACCTTCTTCCCATAAAAAAGAACTCAGGTTTAGAAAACGCCTTTCATGATCTTTGGATACTCTGACACATTTCTAAACTAATAAAATGCTTGAGAATTGGAGTCGCTATTATGATACAGGAAACATTTAAGTTACTTTGTAAGACAACAAGATCCCACAGACAGCGATGTGATAATAATCAGTGAATCTCTGTTGTGGTTTTGACTGAGGGATAGACATTGGGCAGGACACTGGGGGGGACACATCAGTTGTCCTTCAAAATAGTGCCATGGAATCTTTTGTGCCAACCTGAAAGGGTAAACGGGGCACTATCTCAACAAAAAGACAGGTTTTCCAACAATCATCTGTCCCTCAGTATCGACGTAGATGTTTGTGTTCAACACTCTGAACTGAGACTTGAACACAAAACCTTTGGACTCAGAGGCACAAACAGTGCTGTGGAATCATTGTTGCAATCTTTAATTTAGCTAGTGATTGTTTGTGGAATATGATCTCCCTCTCACAGTATACGCAGTTTACTGATGGATATCCTCACTCACCTACAAACAGCCCAGTTACACTAAAAATGATTTGCTGGTTTATCTTTAATGTACCTTGAAGAATTTCATCTTCCACCTGAATTGCACGATCCAGTGTTTTGACATACTCTCTATAACGTATTTGTCCTTTCCAAGGTTTATTGCCTGCAACCTTCTTCATCTTCAACTCCAGAGGGCATCTTGTCACAATGCCTGAAATAAAAATGCAATTATTAGTTAAGAAATTAATTAGTCCATATGTTAACTGTGCTTTATCCCACATACACTGCCAGCCTTACTCAGTTTCACCTGCAATTTCTGTTGTTTTTTCAAAGGACAAGACCGTATTAACTCAAGAACAGTACACTGTGAGGTGTGTACATTTTTTAGAGATGATATATGCTAGATATTTGGTTCTAAAGGTAAAGTCACCATTGTCTCACTGGACAGCAGGACTGCTCATTCATTAAAGGGGAATAACTGGTGGTGGTTTAATCTGACGGTCACTACACAAAAGATGAGGGAGAGGTAAAGCAGGGGAGTCCTTCATGGTAACCTTAGACAGTGCAGGAATTGAAGCCATATTGTGGGCATCAGCCTCCAGCCAGCTGAGCTAAACTGACCCCATGTTAGGTAAGAGGTATCAGTGGAAGTGGAGGTAGTGAAAAAGATTTTGTCAAGGTAGATGATCAAGCCATTTGAATGATTATGCAGGCTATTTAGCTCCTGCTTCTATTTCCAATGTTTCTACATCTGGACAGTTCATGGATGGTATTCCTAAGAAGGATGTAGTGGAGAATTTTAAATTACATAATACAGAGTCTGCACAGCTTCATGAAGCAAATGTATACCTAGAGTTTACTAGGAGAGTTTGAGGACACAACAGGCAGGATAGATAAAGGAGAAACAGTGGATGTAATATATTTAGATTTTCAGAAGGTGTTTGATAACATACTGTACAATATGTTATTAATAAGACTCAAACACATGGTGTTGGAGGTAATATATCAGCACGGATAGATGATTGTCAAATTAATACAATGCAAAGAGTTGAGATATTGTGGCATTTTCAGGCTGGTAACTTCTATCCAGTGGAAGTTAGGGGAATCAGTGCTGGGGCATAATTATTTGTAATGTATATTAATGATTTGGATAAGAAAATTGAATGGACTACAGTCAAGTTTTCAAATAACACAAAAATAGATGAAAATGCAAGTGGTGAGGATGGAACAAAGAGTTTGTAGAAGGGTATAGACAGTTTAAATAAAGACTTAGCAGTAGAAATATAATGTGGAAAATGTTGAGGTTTTGCACCTTAGCAGGAACAATAGAGGAGCTGAATATTATTTTAATGGAGAAGTACTGCAAAAAACTACATAACAGAGGATTTGGGAGTCATAGAGCCTTGGAGATGTACAGCACGGAAACAGACTCTTCGGTCCAACTCATCTATGCTGACCAGATATCCTAAATTAATCTAGTCCTATTTGCCAATATTTGACCCATATCGGTCTAAACCCTTCCAAATCATATATCCATCCAGATGCCTTTTTAAATGTTGCATTTGTACCAGCCTCCACCACATCCTCTGGCAGTTCGTTCCATACATGCACCACCCTCTCTGTGAAAATGTTGCCGCTTTGGTCTTTTTTAAAATCTTTCCCCTCTCATTTTAAACCCTCTCATTCGTAGTCAAGATTAGAGTGCTGCTGGAAAAGCACAGCAGGTCAGACAGCAGCTGAAGAGTAGAAAAATCGATATTTCGGGCAAAAGCCCTTCATCAAAAGCTGGTACCCAAGTTCCGCATCTAACAGAAAAGGCAAATTAAAGTTCAGCCTTTATTTCAAAGGGAATGAAGTACAAAAGTTGGGAGGTTTTGTTAAAATTCCTCGTCAGACTGCTGCTAGAATACTTTCACCAATTCTCGACACCACGTCCTACCTCTTCCTATTTGCCCATGACCCCCCCATGACCCATCAGGCCAAAGTCACTCGCATGGTCTGTGCCCTCATTGACTCTGGTGATCTCCCCTCCACTATCTCCAGATCATAATCTCCCAGCCCTGCACTGTCCGGTTCCACCTGCTCCCCCAAGATCCACAAGCCCAACTACCCTGGCTGACCCATCGACTCGGCATGCTCCTGCCCCACCGAACTCATCTCGTCCTACCTCGACTCCATCCTCTCCCCCTTGGTTTAGGCACTTCCCACCTACACCTGTGACACCAACCACGCCCTCCATCTTTTCAGTAACTTCCCATTTCCTGGTCCCCAGAGCTTTATCTTCCCTATGGATGTGCAGTCCTTATACATGTCCATACCCCACAAGTAAGGCCTCCAGGTCCTTCGCTTCTTCCTCTCCAACAGACCCATCAAGTCCCCCTCCATCAATACCCTCCTCCGCCTCACCAAACTGGTCCTCACCCTTAATAACTTTTCCTTCAATTCCTCCCATTCCCTCCAAATCCAGGGGGTGACCATGGGCACTAGGATGGGCCTCAGCTAATGCCTGTCGCTTTGTCGGCCATGTTGAACAGTCCCTCTTCAGCACCCACACAGGCACTGTGCCCCAACTCTTCTGCTGTTACATCAACAACTGCATTGGTGCAGCGTCCTATACCTGAGATGAACTGGAGCAGTTCATCCACAACTTCCATCCCATCCTCAAATTCACTTGGGCCATCTCGGATACCTCCCTCCCCTTTCTTCACCTGTCCATTTCCAACTCCAGCGACAGTCTCCAGACGGACGTTTACTACAAACCCACAGACTCGCACGACTACCTGGATAAGCCCTTAATCATTCATTCTCCTGCTCCTTGGATGTTGCCTGACCTGTTGTGCTTTTCCAGCACCACACTCTTGACTCTGAACTCCAGCACTTGCAGTCCTCACTTTCTCCTACGACTCCTCCCACCCAGTATCCAGCATAACTCCATACCATTCTTCCAATTCCTCCACGTCCTTCGCATCTGCTCAGACGAGGAGACATTCCACTCCCAAGTATCCCAGATGTCCACCCTCTATCATCCAGACAGCCCTCCATCACACCACCTCCATTCCCCATTCCATTGCTCTAAATCCCCTCCAACACAATAAAGTTCCCCATGTCCTCACCTATCATCCTACCAGTCTCTGCAACCAACACATCATCCTTAAACACTTCCGTCACCTCCACTAGACACCACCACTAAGAACATCTTCCTTACCCCACACCTCTCTGCCTTCTGCAAGGACCATTCCCTCTAACAGCCCTTGGTTTGCGCCACTATCCCCACCAATCCCCACCCCCCTCTCCATGAACCCCCCCAGTACCTTCCCCTGCAACCGGAAAAGAAGCAAAACCTGCCAGTACAGCATCCCTCTCACCTCCATCCAGTCCCCAAACAGTCCTTCCAGGTGAGACAGAGGTTCATCTGCCTCTCCTCCAACCTAATTTACCACATCAGTTGCTCCTGGTGTGGTCTTCTCTACATCAAGGAGACCAAATATAAACTTAGGGAACGGTTCACCGAGCATCACAGCCAGGCCTGCAGGGGCTGACCTGACCACCCAGTCACCACCCATTTTAATTCCCCTTTCCACTCCCTCTCCAACATGACATTCCTTGGCCTCCTCCATTGCCACAATGAACCAAATTGCAAATTGGAGGAACAACACCTCATCTTCTATCTGGGCAGCCTACAGCCCAGAGGACTCAACATTGAGTTCTCCAATTTCAAATAATCTTTCTTCCTATCCCCCGACTCCCTTCCTTTCTCTGACTCCCTTCCCAGTCCCTCCCCCTCCCTTCCCCTCCTCCCAGCCACCTACTGGATGCACTCTTTCGTCGACCAACCAGGTCGTACCCTTTGCCTGTCTTCACCTATCCTCACCACACCCCCTTTATCTGCAGCTCCACCCACACCCACCTCCTGTCCTGAAGAAGGGTTACACCCAAGACATCGACTTCTCCAGCTCCTAATGCTGCCTGGCTTGTTGTATTCTTCCAGCCTCCTGCCTGTCTAGCTAGAATACTTTAAACATTTTTGTGCCCCTTATTCAAGAAAATATATATTGGGGTTGGTGGAAGTCCAGAGAGAGTTCACGATGTTGCTAATGGATATGGAGGGATTGTTTTATGAGAAGAAGCAGAATTATTTAAACCTGGACTCATTGAAATTTAGAGGAATGAGAGGCAACCTTCTTGAAAGGAGTGGTAAATTGAATATTACTTGGGGAAATATAGAATTTTCCATTTTGGTAGTAAGAAATAAAAGAAGTATATTATCTGAATGGTGGGTGATTGCAGACAGCATTCTGGGTAATTTCATGCTTGAATCACAAAATTTGAGTGTACAAGTACAGCAAGTAATTAAGAATGCCAGTACAACACTATCACTATTGTAAGGTTGAGCAGACTTGGTTTGTATCCGCTGAGAATTAAAACAGTAAGAAGGGACCCACTTCAAATGTACAAGATACCAAGGGGTCTTGACAGCTTGGACATGGAACAAATGCTTCCTCTTGTGGGAGAATCTAGAATTCGAGATCACTGTTTAAAAAATAGGAGTTGTCCATTTAAAACAGAGATTAGGCAAGAACATTCTCTCAGAGGGTCTTGAGTCTTTGGAACTCTCTTCCCGAAAACCTGGTGGAAGCAGAGTCCTGGAATATTTTTAAGGCAGCGGTAGATGGATTCTTGGTAAGCAAGGGGGTGAAAGGGTTTGTTTTAGTTGTGGGCAGGCATGCAGATTTGAAGTTACATTCAGACCAGCCCTAATCTTATTGAAAGGCAGTACTGGCTTGAAGGGCTGAATGGCCTACTCCTTCTCCTAATTCATATGTTCATTTGTACGTTCAGAGTCTGTATTAAACTAATTAAAGATCGTGGAGATCTTGTGGCACATTGTGTTGGATCTCTACGCCTGGAATAGAAGTTCCTGGGTCAAGTCTGAGGACGAAATGGACACAGCAAGTGTCTCATAATGTGATCATTATGACCTGACTGTTAATCTGCAGATCCTTTTGTAATGCCTATGGTAAATAGTAAGAGTGGGACAATTTCTTGTTCAGCCAGAACCATGTGGTAGCTGCAATTCAGTAGTCTCTCCATGTCTCAAAATTCCATGATTCAGTTCTTGCCAGGAATTAAACTCATTCTGATCGAGTTAAAAATCAAACAACTCTAGGTTATAGTCCAACAGGTTTAATTAGAAGTACTAGCTTTCGGAGCGCTGCTCCTTCATCAGACAACCACCTGGTGAGGGTGCAATGCTCCGAAAGCTAGTGCTCCCAATTAAACCTGGTGAACTATAACCTGGTGTTGTGTGATTTTTAACTTTGTACACCCCAGTCCAACACCGGCATCTCCAAATCATTCTGATTGAGACATGGCTGGGGAGAGAGTGAAATAAAGATCCCAATTCTTGTGGCTGAACACTTCCTGCATCGGTGATACTCTACACCTCGAGACACTTTCTCCCATTATAACTAATTTTGAAAACATGAATATGTACAAGATTCTTCTTACCTTTGCCTCGGGGAAGGGCCACGTCAGACAGCATCTCCAGGATAGAACTTTTCCCTGAGCTCTGGTCTCCAATCACAGCAATGGTGGGGAGAGAAAAGTCTTTATCTATACCCATTGACCTCAAGTCATCAATAGTGTTAATATAATCACGAATGTTCTCCTCAAACATATTAGAAAATACAGCCATTTTTGAACGAGCACTGTGGAAAGAAAGCAGAGTTTCCTATTAGGGGTTGCAATGTTGATTTCTCTGAAACAATGAAGACCAACTATGACTTGCCCAAAGGCCTTTGTTTTCAATATGTGGAGATAAGATATTTTGCATTGAGTGGGAAATTCTGTGCTGTAGAAGACAATTGGTTGCTGTTCATGTTGTTCCACCCATTCTACGGAAGGCACACACAGTCAATGGTTGTGACAAGGATTTCTACTCGAGCTTTCCAAGGGAACAGTATCAGATCCCTAAGCTCCTGGCAAGGAATTATCATGTAATAAAGTGCTGTCATGCAATGAAGTTTCTTTTTACTGTTAATCACTAAATAGACCAAAGACAAAGAAAAAGAAAGGAGCATTACTGGTAGTGAGCCACTTTAAAACTCTTACCCAGTACCACTTCCAGTTGGAGGTGGCAAATATCCCAATCTCTTTCTTTGACTGAGAGAAGAAGATTCAGGTTTCTCTTCAAGTAAACCGTTCTACTGACTTTTAAATATTCCGGCTTACTGCTTCCCCAATCTCCATTAGATGAGAATGAGTTAAATTAAGCACAAAGCTCTTTTTACCGGTGCCCCTAGGTAGGACCATATCCAAAAACATCTCCAATAGAAAGATTTTCCTTGAGCTCTTATCTTCAATCAGAGCACTGTTGACGATTGACACAGCATACACAAGCAGACCAATAAAGATTATATATTTAATGTTGCAGTTATATTGATTCATGAGCAGCATGTCTTAGCGCAGAAGATATAATAATCTGTTTCCTTCTATTGTACACCAGCTTGTACTTAAGAGAATATGTTAGTGATCCTGCAAACCCAAGGTTTGGTGATGTGCCTGAAACAGCTGAATGCCTGCAGTATATGAAGTGAGTGCACGAGAATGGCAACATTGGTACTGGCATGATGGTGAGATGAAATGTTTCAGATTATTAGGTCACTTGAAAGGATAGGTGCAGAGAACTAATTTCCCCTTGTGGAAAAGTCTAGAACCAGAGCATATCATCTCAGAGTAAGGATGCACATTTAAGACAGAGGTCAGGATGATATGGTTTCTGTCAGAGGGGGCATAGTTAAGGGCACTATGCAGCATTCACAAGAAGTTAGCTAATCTAAAGGCTCAAATAGACATACATAGGTTTATCTAATCACCATCACAGAAACATAGCTATGTGGTGACCAAGACTGGGAACTAAATAGTTTAGATATTCGATATTTCACAAGGACAGACAAGCAGGAAGAGGATGTGGAGTTGCACTGACAGTAAGGATGGGATCAGTACATTATTAATTGAAAATATCACATCAGATGAGTAATATTTTGGAAGTAATGTACTGACATTGTTACAATACGGAGAGGACAGCTGAATCAAATCAGCCTTCACTGTATTCACAACACAGTAAAATTAAAATACTCAATAAACCTCAAAGTTGTTCCAATGATTCCTAATCAGATCTTTTAAAATAACCAGTACCAGACTTTGAGAATAACCAATACTAGACACCAAGTTTATTGCTGAAATAAAATAATTAACAATTTATTAATAGTACAGGAGCTTTGGTAATCTACTGTCTATGATTTGAACCCATCCTTCTGTCATTTGAGTTCTCACTCTCACAAAGACAAATAGGCAACAGACATAGCTGAATCTTGATGTTTTACAGATAGTTAAAAAAATCCACACTATGCTTTAGCTTTATCCATATTTTCTTCAAATATTAACTTTGTTTAAGTATCCACAGATGATGCCAGACCTGCTGAAGTTCTTCAACATTTTCTGTTTTATTTCAGATCTCCAGCGACTGCAGTATTTTAGTTTTGATCAAAGGACAATTCAATAGTTCACGTAATCACCAATGAATTAGTGTAAAGCAATATTTTTACCACATGACAGCCTCCAACAGCAAGCATCTCTTTGATCTTTAATGCAATTAGCACACTGGACGATCTACCAATAAAATCCTGGCATTTACAATTAATCAGAAGCTAAACTAGAGCAGCGAGATAAATATTAAGGCTTTAAGAGCAGGGCAAGCCAGGAGTGTGATTCTCCACTTGTCTGAATGAGTGTGACTCCACCAACATTGAAATAGCTTGAAATCATTCACGACAAAGTAATCCACATGATCTGTACCTATTCACTATTTTAAATGTTTCTCCATAGGTGGCGCCTGTTTCCTGCAATGTGCTTCACTGACAAGATGCACTGTATTGAGTCCATAAGCCTCTTTCAATAGCACTGAAGTGGGAGATGGCACAGGGCAGGGTGACACTAGGCACACGGATATACAAGATGGCCGCTGAGCCATCAGTTGGCCACTTGACACATAAGATGGCCACTGGACCACAATATGGAGAGAGACAGCAGAGCAAACACAGACGCTGCCTGGGGCCACCAGAATGCCAGCACAATGCACTCACAACCTAGTTGATTAGTTTAAGATGAGTGCGGGAGAGAATACACATGAGTAAGGTACACTGCCCGCTGAAGTGTCAGGGTCCAGCCAACACCTTTGATAGAAATGCTAACAGTTTGATATGGACTCAATCCAAAGTGCTAATAGCCAGGGCTGCAGTAATTGTCCTTCTCAGGAAGAGCGATTAGCGTCCATTACTACAGCAATGGTCTTCCACGCAGATTTTGAAACTGACAATGTCTGCACTGAAACAAACAACAACTGCGCTGAAATTAACAAAGGCTGTGCTGGATCTGACGATGACTATATCGAAACTATCAATAATTCTGCAATGGTTGCCATAAATAAATCATGTTACAAAGACAATAATCCCATCACTGACCTATTGTATCACAAGATGTATAAAAGTATCTTGACATGTGCTCCGGGTCGAGAAAAGACTCGCAGCTGACCACTGTGCTGTTAGTGTCTTTCTCTCCCTGGGGCTCTGGTATCGAGAAGGAGATGGGCAGAAGATGCATGAGAACGCCATTAAGTATGTTACCCTCCAGCTCACTCAATATCCTGATTTGGAAATACAGTGCTAATCCTTCGTTGTCACTGGGTGAAAATCCTAGAATCCCCTCCTTAATGGCATTGTGAGTCTGCCTATAGCACATGGACTGCAGCGGTTCAAGAAAGCAGCTGCCTACCATCTTCCTGAGGACAACAATGGACATGCAACAAAAGCTGAGGGCAAGCCAGTGACATCCACGTCCCACAGTGAATACAAAAAATAAATCCCAAACAGGCACATGTAGTGGAGAAAGCTAGAAAATAAAACAAGGCAGGATAGTGTAAAGAGAGAGAGAGAAAAAAGACAGTGAAGCAGAGCTCAGAGAGCAAGGGAAATTCACAAGTTAAATCATGGCAAAAATCATTGCTTAGTTTTTTTACCAAAAACATTGATAAGTTTGTTCTGACCTTATCTCTCTACAGTAATCTCATATCTTAATTTATTGCAAAGTTTGTTCTCATAAGAGCAAAGGCTCTGAAAAAGCCCCCAGAAACAATAAAATGCACTGGAGCAGTTTGAGAAGGCAGCTCAGCAGTATGTTCCCAACAGCTGGTGGAGATGGGCAATAGTAATGGGCTGGTCATGATACCAACATTATTTGAATAAATACAAAACAGTAAAACATGCAATCTTCATACAAACCTTCAAATGTCCGATTCTTAGAGTGAAAAATTCCTGGGACACTTGTACTTCTTCTATCTGTACTTGGTGAGAAAAGAAACCCGTGGTTGTGTTCAGTATACGGCACTCGATCTGTTAATTGGTCTTCTTTATGTACTGCTCTTGTAGTTGGGGTGGGAGTGAAATAAAATAACAAATCCAATCAAGAATCCCCTATTGTCACTAGGCATCAATAAGAAATTTCTGCCTGTCAGTGAAATTTGCGTGTCAGCCAAATGAGTCACCTGATCCATTTTGCTTGAGAGAACAGAATGCTTCTGTTTCGGTGTTACAGAAACTCTGCAGCCTTGTGTGACAATGTTTCAGTGAATGAGCACAAGTGTTAACTAAAATAAATAAATCTGACCTACCAAGCCAGATCTGACATGTCCAATCCTAATGTCGACTGGAATCAGTCCAAAGCAAAGAACAAAGGTTCAGCTCTAAGATTGTAGTCAGGAGTTTAGCAGCAAGGGAGGAAGTTAAAAGACAGAAATGTAAAAGCCATAATCATCAGCTTATTATATCTTTATTCATTCATGGAATGTGTGGGCATCACGGTGGGCACGGTGGCACAGTGGTTAGCACTGCTGCCTCGCAGCGCCAGAGACCCGGGTTCAATTCCCGACTCAGGCGACTGACTGTGTGGAGTTTGCACATTCTCCCCGTGTCTGCGTGGGTTTCCTCCGGGTGCTCCGGTTTCCTCCCACAGTCACAAAGATGTGCAGGTTAGGTGAATTGGTCATACTAAATTGCCCATAGTGTTAGGTAAGGGGTAAATGTAGGGGTATGGGTGGGTTTCGCTTCGGCGGGTCGGTGTGGACTTGTTGGGCCGAAGGGCCTGTTTCCACACTGTAATCTAATCTAATCTAATCTAATCTAATCTAATCTAATCACTGGTTAGACCAGCATTTATTGCCATCCCTAGTTGCCCTTGAGGAGGTGGAGGCGACCTCCCTTCTTGGACCACTGCAGCCCATGTGCTGAAGGTAGGAAGTTCCAGGATTTTGTCCAAGTGACATTGGAGGAATTGTTTCCAAGTCAGGATGGTGAGTGGCTTGAAGGGGAGCATGCAATTGTTGGCGTTCCCATACATCTGCTGCCATGTTAACAGTTGTGCGTTTATATGAACAGTTTTGAGCTCCTTATCATAGGAAAGACATGCTTGGATTGAAAGCAGTCCAGAGAAGATTCGCTAGGCTGCTCTCATGTTTGGAGGGACTGTCTTATGAAGAGAGATGGAGTAGGTTGGACCCATTGGAGTTAGAAAAATGAGTGACGACCTTATTGAAGCATATAAAATTCTTAGGGGACTTGACAGGGTAGACATGGACAGGTTGATTCCCCTTGTGGGAGCATCTAAGTCCACAGGACATCATCTCAGAATAAGGAGCCGCCCAATTAAGACTAAAAATGAGGAGAATTTTTTTTCTCTCAGTGGGTAATGAATTGGTACAATTCTTTACTGCAGAGGGCAGCCATTGAATGGTGGTGCAGACTTGATAGGCTGAATGGCCTGTTCTCCTCCTAAGCCATATGGTTAGCACCATGGGCCAGCAATTTAGATGGCTAACACACTGTAAATGGCCCTGTCTCAAGGTCTTGGGTGAGTAGTCCTCAGTTGATGGGGGACCGGCACACTAAGTTCAGGCTATCATCCGACATCAGGACAGGGACGTGAACATGGTCATTAGGGGTGGGGGCTCCATACATCCCCAGTCCAGGGACTCATGGGAAGTCATATGGCAGATGAATTGGAATCAGTCAGATTCTCAGATTGTCTATTCTCAGATTGGAGGCATCATGCTGGGATGCAGAGAGGGTAATAATTGTTAAGAAGGGGAAACTCAGTGTCTAAGTGTGGGCGGGACTATTGTTGCTTCTGGGGCTCAAGTTCCTCCTGCTCCAAAGTTGTGGAATAACATCCCTGAGCAGGTTGGATGGAAAACATCTGCAAATCCTTGACCTGATGCACAGCTACTTCTTATTAATGAATCTGGAAATCCCAGGAAATCTTTGCAGTAACGCTTACTTCTGATGTTGATGAGTGCACGATACCGAGAACCAGGTATCAAAGAAGTGCAGTGCCTATACAATGAGATGAGCTGTGGAGAATTGCATGAGATGAATCTCTGGAGCTCCTGAAGAAAAGCCCTCCATGGAACTCCCCAGCATTAATACTGAGCTGATGTATTTTGGTAAAATTCAGCCCAATCGATTCAAATTAATCTGTTTCCTGGTTGATTTCTTAATATCTTGATCTGGAAGACTGCCTTATATACATTTTACAAACTCACCTTTTACATTATTAGTGCAAATGTAGTTTGCCCAATATAAAGTGCCCCATTAAAAGTTGTGTTTTCCTTCTTACAAATGCCCTGGTCTCATGATGTATTCTGTGCTCTAACCCAGAACTGTTAAACAGTTAAAGAATTCCAACCAATGTTTTTGACACTTACATGGCCCTTTAGCTATGAATGTGCATCAGATTAGGGATTTGAACAGGTTGGTGCAATTACTGCAAGTTGCAACTTGCTTTTGTAATTGGAAGTAATCTTGCATATACACAACTGAAGCCAAAACAATCATCAGAAAAATGTACCTATGTTTAACATTTCTGATGATTGATAAGATGAGAGTGTAGTTTGGAAGGTTCACCACATGTTGAAAAATAAGTTTAATTCCTTGCTTTGTTATGCAGAGGGATCTGGGGAAGTTTTTAAATTTAGGTTGTAAGTATTTAATTAGCTGGATTCAGGGGAAAAATGTCAGAATTCCACGAGCATGTTTTGATTGATGAGGGCAGGGCAGTAGATATCGGAGATATGAACTCTAGCAAGGCCTGTGACAAGCTGCCTTGTTGCAGGCTGTTACAAAAGGTGAACTCATATGGGATGTGCAGTGAGCTGGTAAACTGGCTATAGAACTGGCTTTATCATGGAAGACAGAGAGTAGTAGTGGAAGAGTTTTTCTCCGACTGGAGATCTGTGAGCAGTGGTGTACTGCAGGGATCAGTGCTGAGACCCTTGTTATTTATATTATATATAAATAACTTGGAGGAGAACGTAGGCCTGATTAGCAAGTTTGCAGATAACACAACATCGATATTGATATAGATGGGCTGGAGACCTGGTAGAGGAATGGCAGATGGAGTTTAATCCAGACAAATGAGAAGTGATGCATTTTGAAAAATCCAGTGCAGAAGGATAAGTGTACGGTAAATGGCAGAGCCCTTAGTAGCATTGACATACAGAGGGATCTAAGCATACAGTTCCCCAATTCCCTGAAAGTGGCAACTCAAATGGATTAGGTGGTCAAGAAGACAGATTGCATGCTTGCCTTCTTTGGGCAGGTCTTAGAGTATAAAATTGGCAAGTCATGTTTGTAGAAGCTTAGTTAGACCACATTCAGAATATTGTGTACAGTTATGTTTGCCACAGTACAAGAATGATGTGGAGTTTTTGGAGAGGATACAAATACGGTTTACCAGGATGTTGTCTGGTTTGGAGGTTATTAGCTATGAGGAGAAATTGGACAAACTTGGTTTGATCTTCGAAGGATGAGGGGCGACCTGATAGAAGTTTAGAAAATTATGAGAGGCATGGAAAGAATGGATAGTCAGAGTCTATGTCGGCTATGTCTAACAGACCCTCTTCAGCATCTACACAGGCATTGTGCCCTAACTCTTCCACTGTTACATCGATGACTGCATTAGTGATATTAAAGGATTAATTTGCTCTCATGACCTGCAAGAAATGGAATGCCCCAGGGGTTAGGGTGGTGTATCTTTGTCTTATTGGTGGAATATGGGAGGTTTACATTCTCATACCTTGTATTTTAATATATTTTAATATTTAATATATTTTAATATATTTTGCATTTGTTTCCCATGAGATTTAAATCTGAACTGAAACTTCCTCTTCAATGGTTGGAGCACAGGAGACATTTTGTTGTTTTCTTGCTGTTCCAGATTTTTGAAATATTTTTCCTGACAGCTTTCACATTAGCCAAGTATTAATTTGTTAAAAGAAAATAATTTTTGAATACCCTGAATGAGGTGCCCCGAAAGTTTGATTTTAGGACCATTGATTGTTGTTTAAAATTGACTGAATTGTTTATGCAGTACAATGTAGAAGTTTATGGATTGGATAAAACTTGATAATATCATAAGCAGTGAACAGAGTAATATATCCTCATTACTTCAGTGTCGCTGGGTAAAAGTCCTGGAATTCCCTCCCTAATGGTGAAGATATGGGCCCCGGGTGTTGGCAGGGGTGTGGGGGTGTCTCTCTCTGTTCCGTGATCAGTCAATAAGCATTCACAATTGGTCTTGTTCTTTAAGAGTTGAAAGGTGTGGTGTGGAAAAACGCAGCAGGCCAGGCAGCATCCAAGGAGCAGGAGAATCGACATTTCGGGCATAAGCTCTTCTTCAGGAATGAGGCTGGTGTGCCAAGCGGGCTGAGATAAAAGGTGGGGGGGGGGGGGCAATTTTGGGGGAGGGGCGCTGGGAATACGATAGGTGGAAGTAGGTGAGGGTGAGGGTGATAGGCCGGAGAGGGGCTGGGGAAATTCTGAACTTCATTGATTTCTTTTGTCTTTTCCATGTGACTTACTGAAAATCACGTGACTTTCTCTTTTCACAGATTGAAAATACATGCAAGCAATTTCATCTAGAGTTCCAATGAAAATAAAATAGGTCATTTCCCCTTAGCACCACCCACATCCTGCAGTAGCTTAACCACAGAGCATTAACCAGTTCCTTGCTAGCTATATCTGTGTCTTATATCCTGTCCTGAAATAAAAGATGTGGTGGTGGTGATGCTCTCCAGTTGCAGTGGCAGCATGGACTTTTACACTCACTGTGCAGCCTAGAGCTATGGAGAGTGATGTTAAAGGGTCCAGGATTTCTTACACCACAAGACACAGTCGGAACCTCTTCCACTTTTGCCTCCTGTCACTGTAAGCAGAAGGTTGTTTGCCATTAATCCGGGGGTGGGTCTTGAACCTGGAGTGCCTGACTCACAGAGGGTGAAGTTATGAACTGTAACATAAGACCTACGTGAGAAAATGTACTATGGATTCAATAGGAAGTAAAGATAAGGATGTAATATGTTTTAAGATCATTTCTCTCTGGTCTAAGGATTTTAGCCTTTATTCTGGTTATAATTAGCAGAAATCATCTTGGATATTGTTCCACAAAATCTGGTAATACCATTTGAAAGCTTCTAAGCAATTGTATATATTCATAATGACTCTGGTTGTAGACCCAGAACTTGTCTCAGGTGGTCAATCTGTTGACAGATCTGTAAGTGCATCCTCATGTTAGCTGCTTTCACTACCCTACACACAATTGGAGCAAACTCCTTTCTAAAGTCCTGCTTTTGTGTTATTTACCCTATCAAAATGAGGTTTGGGCTGACAAGTGAGAAATAAGACTCCTGGAGTAATAGAGTTAGAAAGCATGGAAACAGATCCTTGGGTCCAACTTGTCCACGGCTGACCAGACATCCCAATCTGAACTAATCCCATTTCCCAGCATTTGGCCCATATCCTTCTAAATACTTCCTATTCTTTTGCCCATCCAGATGGCTTTTACATACTCTAATTATTCTCATCTCCCCCACTTCCTCTGGCATCTTGTTCTATACAAGCAATATCCTCTGCATGAAAATGTTACCTTTTAGGTCCTTTTCAAATCTTTCCCCTCTCACCTTCAATCTATGCCCTCTCTATTTGGACTCCCACACCCACTCCCACACCCTTTTAAAACAAACCTTGGCTGTTCACCCTCTCCCTGCCTCTCATGATTTCATAAACCTCTATAAGGTAATCCCTTAGTCTCCAACGGTCCAGGAAAAAAGCCTCAGCCTATTTAGCCTCTCCTCATAACTCAAACCCTGCAACCCGAGCAACATCCTCATAAACCTTTTCTGCACCCTCTCAGGTTTAACAATATCTTTCCTATTGGAGGGTGACCAGAATTAAAAACAGTTTTCTAAATGTGGCCTCACCAATTTCCTGTACAACCACAACATGACCTCCCAACTCTTATAGTCAATACTGGGACCAATAAAGACAAGTGTACCAAATGCTGCCTTCAGCACTCTGTCTACCTGTAATGCCACTTTCAAGGAACTATGCACTTGCACCTTCTAGATTCATGCAACAGAAGTGCCTGGCAAAGGCCATCTCCAACAAGAGAGAGTCTAGACATCATCTCTTGACATTTATTGGCATTACCATCACTGAAGCCCCCACTACCAACAACTTGTGGGACTATGATTGACCAGAAACACAACATGCAAATACTATGGGTACAAAAGCAGGTCAGAGGTTAGGAATATTGTCGTGAGTAACTCACCTTCTGATTCCCCAAAGCCTGTCCTTCCTCTACAAGGCATATATCAGGAATGTGATGGAATATTGCAGACTTGCCTGGATGAGTGCAGCTCTGAACACAGTCAAGAGATGCCGTTCAGGACAAATGGAGCAGATACACCTCCTGCAAATTCTCATCCAAGTCACTCACCATCCTGACTTGGAAATATCTCACTCTTATTTTATTCCTTTTGTGAAATGTAAGCATCAGCGGTTGGCCAGCAGTTATTGCTCATACCTTGTTGCTCTTGAGAAGGTGGTGGTGAGCTGTCTTATTGAACCCCTGTCGTGACCCATAATGCCATTGAGGACCTGAAACCTGAATACAGGCTGAGGTAACTAGTTGTTGTCAGGAACAACCACTTAACACATGCTCTTACTGTCTGCTGCCCTTGTTCTTCTGGATGGAAGTGGTCGTGGGTTTGGAAGGTGCTGTCTGAGGATCTTTGGTGAATTTCTGCAGTGCATCCTGTAGATAGTACAGGAGCAAATTACAGCAGATGCTGGAATATGTACTGAAAACAATAAATGCTAGAGATCACAATGGATCAGACAGCATCCATGGAGAGAGAGCAAGCTAATGTTGTAGATAGTACAAACTGTTGTTACTGATAGTACAAACTGTTGTTATCGGTGGTGGTGAGAGTGTCCGATTGTGGATGTGGTGTCAATCAAGTGGCTGCTTTGTCCTGGATGGTGTCAAGCTTCATGAGTGTCCTTGGGGTTGTACTCACCCAGTTAAATGGGGAGTATGCCATCATGCTCCAGACTTGTGCCTTGTGGATGGTGGACAGGCTTTGGGGAGTCAGAAGGTGGGTTACTCGCCATATTATCCCGAGACTCTTCATTCTGCGGTAGGGTCACCGGACCTGAAATGGTAGCTTTTATTTCTCTTCACAGATGCTGCCAGACTTGTTGAGCTTTTCCAAGGACTTGTGTTTTTGTTTTTAGCCTCTCATTTGTTCTTGTAGCCACCACATTTCTGTGTGAGTTCAGTTAAGTTTCTGATCAATGATAACTCCCAGGATGTTGATAGTGGGAGATTGGGCAATGATAACACCTTTGAATGTCATGGGGCAGTGGTTATGTTGTCTCTTATTGGTGATGGTCATAGCCTGGCATTTGTGTGGCATGAATGCTACTTGCCACTTATCAGACCAAGCCTGGGTATTGTCCAGATCATGCCACATTTGGACACTGACTGTCTCAATGCCTGAGGAGTCATAAATTGTGCTGACCATTGTACAATCATCAGTGAACATCCCCACTTCTGATCTTATGATGGAGGGAAGGCTATTGATGAAACAGCTGAAGATGGAAGCTGAAGAATCATTGTTTTATCACTGTTGCTGAATCAAAATCGACGTTGCCTCTCACTTTTCTACCATTGCACAGAGTAGTGACATCCGTGCACAGCAGTGGCTGGAAAAACTGGAAGTGAATGCACTGACACACTGATTAGCGTACACGGCCCATTGATCAGAGTGCACTACCATATGACTGTGCAGTTCAGAGGGAACATTGGCTCATAATGTTGGAGTTCCATCCTTGGGTCTACCTACAGCACATGAACTGCAGCAATTCAAGAAGGCAGCTCACTGTTACTTTCTCAAGGGCAATAAATGCTGGCCCAGCCAGCAATATCCACATTCTGTTAATGATTTCTTTTTAAAAATGAGCTATTTGATTAAGTATGCCCTTGATTTTTTCTGTTCTAAGGAGAAAAATTAATTTCTTGTCCAGAATTTTCCACCAAAGTTCAGCACCTGAATTATCCTCAAGAAAAATGAGTGATCCCTTTAATGTTTCCTGAGATCTTCAGCAACCTCATTCAAATGAGGTCAGTGTAACATCCATGAGTGAGTGTGGCAGTCACGTCATGTTTATAAACAGAGGGATATCCCATAAGAACAACCATATTTCAAGTTATTTTGAGCCTGGTCAGTTCAGTTCTGGTCTCCCTGCTATTAGAAAGATTCTGTGAAGTTCGAAAGGGTTTAAAGGACATTTATAAGGATGTTGCCAAGATTGGAGGATTTGAGACACATGGAGAAGCTGAATAGGCTGAAGCTATTTTCCCTGGAGCATTGGAGGCTGAGGGGTGACCTTACAGAGATTTATACAATCGTGAGGGGCATAGACAGGGTGAAAAGACAGGGTGGTCTTTTACCAAGGGTAGGACAGTGCAAAAGTCGAGGGCATAGGTTTAAGGTGAGAGGGGAAAGATTAAAAAGGGACCTAAGGATTATTGTTTTCACACAAAGGGTGGTGTGACCTGTAGAGGAAGTGGTAGAAGCTGGTACAATTATAACATTTAAAAGGCATCTGGATGGGGTATATGGCTAGGAAGGGTTCAGAGGGATATAGGCCAAATGCTGACAAATGAGACTAAACTAATTTAGGATATCTGGTTGTCATGGATGAGTCTGTTTCTGTGCTGTACAGCTCTATGACGCGATAACTCACATAAGTATTTCAGGTTCTCTTTATAGGAAAATAGGCAACAGGAGGAGGCCATTCAACCCCTCAAACCTCTTTCACCATTCAATGGGGTCATGGCTGATCAGTGTCTTCACTCAACGTACCTGCCTTTGGCCCATATCCCTTAATGCATTTGTTTAACAAATGCTTATCTATTTCAGATCTAAAATTAAGAACTGATCCAGCATCTACAGCCATTTGTGGAAGAGAGTTCTAAACATCTATCTTCACATGTAGAACTGCTTCCTAACATCTCACCTGAAGAGTCGGACCCTAATTCTCCACAGATTGCCTTAATTTTGGAGTTCCCAACCAGTGGAAATAGTTTATCTACCCTGTGTTGTCTTGTTAATATCTTGGAGACTTTGAAAAGATGTTGTGGAAAATGTAGAAATATTCTTGCAATTTGTTGAAAGTTCTGTGTTGGCAGTGGACTGACTCCATGTGGAGACCACTGTCATGCATGAAATCGGTGCTGCCTCATTATCACTACAAGAAAGACTGAATCTCGAAATTGCTGGTTTCTGTTGACAATACCATCGTTATTTCATCAGCTTGGAAAGAATGACACCCTCTCTCTCTCTTTTCCAATTTCCTCTCACCCATATCTGAAACCTCACCGGACCACAGTTTTCTTTTGCCCCACTGGCCATTTGCTGACTAACAGACATTCTCCTTTTTATGAAAAGGCAGCTGGTGAAAAGCTGGTTTTGTAAGGCAGGTTTTAGGGAAGGAGGAAAAACCCTGTTGAGGATACAAAAAAGATTTTCAAAAATAGCTCCAGGGGTGAGGGCTCATGTGGCTAGATTGGAGAGTCATAGAGTCATAGAGATATTCACCATGGAAACAGACCCTTCAGTCCAATCCGTCCATGCTGACCAGATATCCCAACCCAATCTAGTCCTACCTGCCAGCACCTGGCCCATATCCCTCCAAACCCTTCCTATTCAAATATCCATCCAAATGCCTCTTAAATGTTGCAATTGTACCAGCCTCCACCACATCCCCTGACAGCTCATTCCATACACGTACCACCCTCTGCGTGAAAAAGTTGCCCCTTAGGTCTCTTTTACATCTTTCCTCTCTCACCCTAAACCTATGCCATCTAGTTCTAGACTCCCCGACCCCAGGGAAAAGACTTTGTCTGTTTACCTGATCCATGCCCCTCATGATTCTATAAATCTCTATAAGGTCACGCCTCAGCCTCTGATGCTCCAGGGAAAAAGCCCCAGCTGGTTCAGCCTCTCCCTGTAGCTCAGATCCTCCAACTCTGGCAACATCCTTGTAAATCTTTTCTGAACCCTTTCAAGTTTCACAACATCTTTCCGATAGGAAGGAGACCAGAATTGCACGCAAAATTCCAACAGTGGCCTAACTAATGTCCTGTACAGCTGCAACATGACCTTCCAACTCCTGTACTCAATACTCTGACCAATAAAGGAAAGCATACCAAACGCCCTCTTCACTATCCTATCTACCTGTGACTCCACTTTCAAGGAGCTATGAACCTGCACTCCAAAGGTCTCTTTGTTCAGCAACACTCCATAAGATCTTACTATTAAGTGTATAAGTCCTGCTAAGATTTGCTTTCCCAAAATGCCGCACCTCGCATTTATCTGAATTAAACTCCATCTGCCACTTCTCAGCTCATTGGCCCATCTGGTCCAGATCCTGTTGTAATCTGAGGTAACCCTCTTTGCTGTCCACTACACCTCCAATTTTGGTGTCAGCTGCAAACTTACTAACCTATGCTCGCATCCAAATCATTTATGCAAATAACAAAAAGTAGAGGACCCAGCACCTATCCTTGTGGCACTCCACTGGTCACAGGCCTCCAGTCTGAAAAACAACCCTCCACCACCACCCTCTGTCTTCTACCTTTGAGCCAGTTCTGTATCCAAAAGGCTAGTTCTCCCTGTATTCCATGAGATCTAACCTTGCTAATCAGTCTTCCATGGGGAACCTTGTCGAACACCTTACTGAGGTCCATATAGATCACATCTACTGCTCTGCCCTCATCAATCTTCTTTGTTACTTCTTCAAAAAACTCAATCAAGTTTGTGGGACATGATTTCCCATATACAAAGCCATGTTGACTATCCCTCATCAGTCCTTGCCTTTCCGAATACATGTACATCCTGCCCCTCAGGATTCCCTCGAACAACTTGCCCACTACCGAGGTCAGGTTCACCAGTCTATAGTTCCCTGGCTTGTCTTTACCGCCCTTCTTAAACAGTGGCACCACGTTTGCCAACTTCCAGTCTTCCGGCACCTCACCTGTGACTATCGATGATACAAATATTTCAGCAAGAGGCCCAGCAATCACCTCTCTAGCTTCCCACAGAGTTCTCAGGTACACCTGATCAGGTCCTAGGGATTTATCCACTTTTAACCGTTACAAGACATCCAGCACTTCTGCCTCTGTAATCTGGACATTTTGCAATATGTCACCATCTATTTCCCTACAGTCTATATCTTCCATAACCTTTTCCACAGTAAATATTGATGCAAAATATTCATTTAGTATCTCCCCAATTTTCTGCGGCTCCACACAAAGACCGCCTTGCTGATCTTTGAGGGGCCCTATTCTCTCTCGAGTTACCCTTTTGTCCTTAATATATTTGTAAAAACCCTTTGGATTCTCCTCAATTCTATTTGCCATATGTATCTGCACCATCTAGTTATCCAAATGACAAAATAGCTTTAAAGAATTGCTGCCATATTTCTGTACTTGGGTACTGGTTACAGCTCACAGCACTGAATGTTGTTAACACCAAGTTGATATTTGTTTGAATTCTCCCTGGGGATTGTAAAAGCATAATAGGTTGTAGAAATGAAACATAGGCCCCTGCCACCCTTTAAATTAATAATAATGTAAACTTTTCATTGGTTTTGTATATGAGAATTGCGTATGGCCACCTGAAATCGCAACAGTGGACCATTCGATCCCTCAAAATTACTCCGTGATTCAATAAGATCATGGCTGACCTGCTTTGTATTTTGAAATTTAAATTCCCATCTACCCCCAATAACCATTGAGAATCCTGCCTAAGAAGAATCTATCAGTTTCTCTCTTAAAAAGAGTACTTTACCCTCTCTCCATTGCCTTCTGAGGTTGAAAGTTCACAATGCAAGAATATGCAGAATCATCTCTGCCCTGAGAGGGTGACCCCTAGTTTTAGAACTGTGCTCGCTAATCTGGACCAACCCAGAAGTGGAACTACCTTTTCCATATCCAATTTTGTCAAGGCAGAATAAATAGTCAAAGTTTTTTTTTTCGCTGGGCTGGGGGAGAACTAGAGGGCATAGGTTTAGGGTGAGAGGAGAAAAATATAGAAGGGCCCTAAGGAGCAACTTTTTCACACAGACGGTGATGCATGTATGGAATGAGCTGCCAGAGGAAGTGGTGGAGGCTGGTACAATTGCAACATTTAAAAGGCACCTGGATGGGTATATGAATAGGAAGGATTTAGAGGGATATGGGCCAAGTGCTAGCAAATGGGATTAGATTAGTTTGGGACCGAAAGGTCTGTTTCCACACTGTACATCTTTATGACTGTTCAGAATTGTATATACTTCAAACAAGTCATCTCTCACTCTTCTGAACTCCAGTGGATATTGCAGATCTGAAACAACCAAATCGCTGACGAAACTCGGCAGTTCTGGCAACATCTGTGGAGGGAAAACAAAGTCAACGTTTCAAGTCTAGTGACTCCTCTTCAGAACTAGAAACTGGGAAAAGTTGGTAATTATGCTGGTGACAGAGATTGGGAGGAAATGGAGTGAGTGAATAAATGGAACCAGAGTGCAGAAGGAGAGGAAAGAAAAAGGATAGGCAGGCAAAGGGATTGTGGATAACAAGGTGGGGAAGAAGATAACCTAGATAGGTGATAACAGGGACAATGAGTGGTTGAAAATAGGTTGGCTGCACTGAAAGCAACCTGCTTCATGACAGGAGCTGGCGGTGTTCCATAAAGCAATCAGCCAGACTGTCATCTCCCCAATGTACAGGAGACCACATATGAGCAGCGAATGTACAGTAGTGGGTTAGATTGAATGCAACTGAACAGTCTATCTGAGACCTTGGATGGTGAGGAGGGAGAAGGTTAACAGGCAAGTGTTGCATCTCTGCGACTGTGTACGAAGCTGCCATGGGGATGTGGGCAGGTATTAGGAGTGGAGCAGGAGTGGACCTGGAGGGAATGGTCCCTGTGGAATACTGACAAGGGAGGGCAATATGTGTTTGGTGTTGGCATCCTGCAGGAAGTTGCATAAATGGCAGATTATGATCGTATGGTTGGAGAGACTGGTGGGACGGAAACTGAGTACAAGGGGAATCTTACCATTGTTGTGAATGGGAAGGGGTGAGGACGGAAGTGCGGGAGGTGGGTCAGCCGGGCTAAGGGCACTGGTACCGGGGAATCCTCAGTTGAGGAAAAAGGTGAACACATCTTAGGTCTTCCTGTTGAAAATGATATTGTCAGAATAGGTGCAACAGAAACTGAGAAACTGAGAGAATGGAAAGGACTCCTTACAGGGATCAGGGTGTGAGGATGTATAGTCCATTCGACCCGACAGAACTGAGATATGGAGGAATTTTTTCAACCAGCATCTGGTTAATCTGTGAAATATATTGCTGCAAAGAGCTGTGGATTGGTATGGGGAACAGGGCAGGATAGTGGATTTGAGAAATGTATCAGCTATAATCGAAAGGTGGAATAGACACAATGGTCCAAATGCCTAATTCTGCTTCTATGTCTTATGAGAGGTTGAATTGATTTCCTTGAGAGGTTCAGTGGAAACTTGGTCAAAAGGTTGAAAATAGGTTGGACCTAACCTGGGAGGTTTAAGGCAAATTTCATGGAGGTTGTTGGCATGGCATCTTCCCCCTGTTTGAAAATAAGGATGAGTTAGGATACAAACTGTTCCCATTGTTGGAAAGATTTCAAACTGGAGGATATGGGGGTATGCTCTCCTACAACATGTCCAGGGCTGGTTGGTGAGTGATAAAGAATACACCTCCATAAAGCATGTCTGATGATGCACAATATGCAGACTGATAGCAAACAGCGCTACAATGAATCCTATTCAACAGACCATTCAACAGACAGTTGGTCTTCTGAAGAAACCTTGGAGTGCAGGCTCATAGTTCTGAAACTGAAGGCATCATAAGGAAAAGTACTTTTTTTTAATACATGGAATGTGAGTAGGATCTGGAATTCACTGCCTTAGATTGTGGTGTAGACAGAGTGAATCATGGTTTTCAAATGGGAATTAGATAATCATCTGAAGAGAAAATGAATGGTTAAGCTATAAAGAAAGGGCAAGAGGGTGGGGAAAGGTAAGTTGCTCTTACAGAGGGCTGGCAGTGACATGATGGGCTGAATAGCCTGCTACTGCACTGTGACCATTCCACAGGAATTTCACAGTTTCTACCAATCTTTAATTACCACTTCATCTTCAACCTCACCTCCAACTTCAAGCTCCTCTGTCACCTTGGCCATGATTAATCTTGCTGTACTTACTTGAACATAGAGGTGACTTGGAGGAACCGGTGTTGGACTGGGATGGACAAAGTTCAAAGTCACACAACACCTGCTCCTTCATCAGGTGGTTGGAACGAAGGAGCAGCACTCTGAAAGTGAGAATTTCCAAATTAACCTGTTGAACTATAACCTGGTGTTGTGTGGTTTTTAACTTTGAATATAGAAGATTAGGGAACAATTTAATCAAACTGCTCAGAAGAACTGAGGGCATTGTTGCAATGTTTGCAGATGACAGAAAGATGGGTAGAGGGATAGGTCATGTTGAGGGAGCAGGGAAACTGCAAGAGGACTTAGGCAGACTAGAAGAGTGGGCAAAGAAGTTGGAATACAATGTGGGAAAGTATGAAGCTATGCACTTTGGTGGGAAGAATAGATGCGCAGACTATTTTGTAAGTGGGAAAAGGCTTCGGAAAGTTGAAGCAGAAAGGGACTTGGGGGTCATAGTTCAGGATTCTTTTAAGGTTAACATACAGGTTCAGTTAGGAGAAAGTGAGGACTGCTGATGCTGGAGATCAGAGTTGAGAGTGTGGAAAAGCACAGCCTTGTCAGGCAGCGTCCAAGGATCAGGAGAATCAATGTTTTGGGCATGAGCACTTCATCAGGAAGGCAACAGGTTCTGTGCCTGCTATCCAGGGAGTTGTCATGACATTTACATTCTGTATAACTCCCGGGTTCCTCGAATGTTCACTCTCCTACAACATGTCCAGGGCTGGCTGGTGAGTGATAAAGAATACACCTCCATAAAGTATGTCTGATGATGCACAATATGCAGACTAATGCCAAACAGTGCTACAATGAATCCTATTCAACAGACCATTCAACAGACAGTTGGTCTTCTGAAGAGACCTTGGAGTTCAGGCTCATAGTTCTTTGAAAGTAGAGTCACAAGTAGAAAAGATAATGAAGAAGATAACAGTTGGTACACTTGCCTCGATTGGTCAGTACATTAAGTATAAGAGTTGGGATGTCATGACATGACTGTGCAGGATATTGATCATGCCACTTTTGGAATATTGTGAGCAATTCTGGTCTCCCTCCTATAGGAAGGATGTTGTGAAACTTGAATGGGCTCAGAAAAGATTTACAAGGATATTAGCGAGGTTGGAGAGTTTGAGGTATAGGGAGAGGCTAAATAGGCCAGGGCTATTTTCCCTGGAGCATCGGAAGCTAAGGGGTGATTTTTGATAGATTTATAAAATCAAGAAGGCTTTCTGGAGATACTGTCCAGCGTGTGTCTGGAGTGGTTCATACAACTGACATAAGTCAGGGAGTCATAGAGATGTAAAGCATGGAAACAGACCTTCAGTCCAACTTGTCAATGCTGACTAAATATCGTAAATAAATCTAGCTCATTTGTCAGCCTTTGGCCACATCCCTCCAAATCCTTCCAATTCATATTCCCATCCAGGTGCCTTTTAAATGTTGCAGTTATACCAGCCTCTGGCAGCTCATTCCATATATGCACTATCCCATGTGAAAACGTTGCTTCTTAGATCCCTTTTAAATCTTTCCCCACTCCCATGAAACCAATGCCCTCTAGTTTTGGATTCCCCTATCTTAGTGAAAAGACCTTGACTATTCACCCTATCTATGGCCTTCTTGATTTTATAAACCTCTCCAAAATCACCCCTCTACCTCCAATGCTCCAGGGAAAATAGCCCTGGCCTATTCAACTTCTCCCTGTACCTCAAATTCTTCAACCTCGCAATATCTTTGTAAATCTTTTCTGAACCCTTTCAGGTTTCACAACATCCTTCCTATAGGAGGGAGACCAGAATTGCACACAATATTTTAAAAGTGGCCTGACCAATGTCCTGCACAGCCATGTCATGACCTCCCAACTCCTATAGTCAATGCACTGACCAATAGAGGCAAGTGTACCAACTGCTATCTTCTTCACTACCCTTTCAACTTGCGACCCTACTTTCAAGGAACTATGAACCTGCACTTCAAGGTCTCTTCAGAAGACCAACTGTCTAGTGAATGATCACCCCAGTGGATGCATGTGTTGCATTGTACCCCTGTTTGGTATCAGTCTGCATATTGTGCATTATCAGACTGCTTTATGGAGGTGTACTCTTCATTCTTTACCAGCCAGCCCTGGACATGATGTAGGAGTGTGAACATTCGAGGGACCCGGGAGTTGTACAGAATGTAAATGTTGTAATAACTCCCCGGATAGCCAATGCAGAACTTGATGCCTGTGCTCTTCAATTACATCCCTAAATGAAGAGCTCATGCTTGAAACATTGACTCTCCTGCTCCTCGGATGCTGCCTGACTGGCTGTGCTTTTCTAGCACCACACGTTTTGACTCTGATCTCCAACGTCTGCAGTCCTCACATTCTCCAAATTATCCATAGTGTCCAGGGATTTGCAAGCTGGGTGGGTTAGCTACGGGAAATGTAGGTAGAGTAGGTGGATCCGGGTGAGATGCTCTTCAGAGGGTCAGTGTGGACTTGATGGGCCGAATGGCCTGCTTCCATGCTGTAGGGATTCAATAAGATTGTGACTGATATGATTTTAACCTCAATTTTACATTACTGTATATCCCCGGTAATCTTTCATGCATCAAATGTCAATGGACCACTACCTTAAAGTATTTAAAGATTCTGCATCCACTACATTTTGAGGAAGGGAATTTCAAGACTGACAACTCTCTCAGAGGAAACCATATTTTGATGCCTCTATCTTATATGGATTACCTCATATTTTAAATTAAGACCACTAGTTCTAGATTCCCCCACAAGAGGAAACAGGTTGGGATCCACTCACTGGAGTTTAGAAGAATAAGAGAGGAAGTCATTGAAACATACAAGATTCCCGAGAGGATGTTTCCTGTCATGGGAGAGTCTCAGACCAGTGGGCATAGTCTCAGAATAAAGGGAGACTGTTAGAAACGAAAATCGCCTCTCAATAATCGCTCTAGACAAATTCAGGAAAACAAAGTTTTATTAGCAAGTCTGCAGAGTTGGGCACCCTTCTGAGAAAAAGGCGCCCCGAGGCTAACAAAGTTTCTCATTAAATACAGCACAAGTCCCTCCCCTCTTTGGCTCTAAAGAGTCACGAGATTCACATTCTAAACCGTTCAGTATTTTTCCATTCTGCACCCTTATCACAAAGTCTGCAGCAGATGTCTCCCGAGTTGTTTTTCTACCCTGTAGTCTTATCAGTCAAGGACTTATTCTTCTCTGTCAGAGTTAGTGGTCTTATCAATCAAGGACTTATTCTTCTCTGTCAACGTGAGTGGTCTTATCAATCCGTAGCAGCAGATGTCTCGTCCTTTATTATAGAGAAGCATGTTTTACCCTACCCCTATGGCTCTATTCCCCTTAGACTTTGGGGTCATGCACATCTCAGTTGTTTGTACCGAAATCGTCTCTCACAGAGACCAATTTGGAAACTGAGACAAGGGGAATTTTTTCTTTGGAACTCCCTGTCACAGACAGCAGTGGTGGAAGAGACTTTGTGTATATTTAAGGCTGAGACAGATTAATTCTTGTTCAATTGGGGAAATCAATGATTATGGAGAAGTGGCAGGAAAGTGGATGTGAGGAATGATGAATCAGCCATGATTTTATGAAAGGCACAAAAGGCTTGAGGTGGAGAATGGCTTACTCCTGTTCCTTATGGTCTCATTGTCCTTATCATATCCACGAGGTCAAGACCCCACAGCTCCTTTTGTTTCAATTTAGTCCCCTCTGAATCTTTTATCTCCATAGGATACAGGTCTAGCCTGTTTAGCCTTTACTCAGAGGGCAATCCACTCATTTCAGGTATTAGTCAACTTTCTCCAACACAATGACAATCCTTCTGTAAACACGGTGATCAGTACCTGTACTGTACCCAATATTCCAGATGCAGTCTCACTAATGGTCTGCATTACTGAAGCATAATCTCCCTACTCTTGCATTCAGTTCCCCTTACAGTAAAACATTACATTCTAAACTTTCCTTGTTCCTTTCTCTCTCTCTGTTGCCTTTTAAACAAAACCCTTAGCAGTCCGGTGCTGACAGGAAATGAATCACGCACGGAACTTTCTGTTCAATTTACGTGAAACTGAAAGTGAAAATCAGAAAGTCACCTCCAGTCCGAAATCTCTCCTACAAAGTGTTTATCCAGTTCTTTGGGAAACAGGAATAAAAGAGCAAAAAGGCGAAAGGAACTACTGTGACTGAGATCAGAGCACTTCGCATTTTGCTGTTCTCAACAGAATCAATAAGCGATAGAGCATTTTGGACGGTCCATTTGTTCAGGTACGTCTACCATCTTCTATTTTGATTTCCCCCAATCAGTCCTGTGTAACTCTCAAATACAGAGTTAAAGAAGTACTTACGTTGCATCTTCCCCCCCCCCCCTTCCCTCTTGACTCATTTGATTGTTAAAGCAAGCAGCAGACACACTGGGAATTAACAACACAGGAAGTGAGAGACTGTCAGAGATGTCAGATGTTTGCTTAAACAAGGCAGTTCACATGATTTTCCCTGCACCCTGTGGGGTGGGCCAGGATAGGGGGTGGCCAGTGACAATGGAATGGTATCAATCCTCCCCTAATCCACCCATCCCTGGAATCACTGAATGACCATGGACCAGAAACCGTGGGGATAAATAAAACCACAGGGTACAACAGAATTAACAATGGAATCAGCCCTCTTTGTTGAGTTCATTCCATCGAAAAGGAAATCTCCCCACTTTCACACTGTTTTAAGATCCGTAAATTGTATGGGCGGACATAATCCATCGATTCTGCTCCACCATTCAAAGTTAAAAATGACACAACACCAAGTTATAGTCCAACAGGTATATGTGGAAGCACTAGCTTTCAGAGAGCTGCTCCTTCATCAAGAAGCTGTGGAATAGGATCATAACACAGAATCAGCTCAGACAATGTATCAAAGGCAAGAGGTGAGAGTCTGTCAGTATGAGAGAGAGTGTGAGGTGTGCTTGTGGGTGTGTGAGTGTGAGTGCGCATGAGAGAGTATTTGCATGGGTGCATGCTTGGTAATGAATTTGTATTTGCAGAATTATATTTGCAGATGCATTCTATTTTGCTTGAAAAGCGCACAATCTGCAGGCAGTCAACCATAGAGTCATAGAGATATGCAGCACGGAAACAGACTTTTCGGGCCAACTGTTCCATACCGACCAGATATCCCAACCCAATCTAGTCCCATCTGCCAGCACCTGGCCCATACCCCTCCAAACCCTTCCTAATCATATACCCATCCAGATGTCTTTTAAATGTTGCAATTGTACCAACCTCCACCACTTCCTCTGTCAGCTCAGTCCATACACGCACCACCCTCTGCGTGAAAAAGTTGTCCCTTTGGTCTCTTTTATATCTTTCCCCTCTCACCCTAAACCTATTCCCTTTAGTTCTGGACTCCCCCACCCCAGAGAAAAGTCTTTGTCTATTTATCCTATCCATGCCCCTCATGATTTTATAAACCTCTATAAAGTCACCCGTCAGCCTCCGATGCTGCAGGGAAAACAGCTCCAGCCTATTCAACCTCTCCCTATAGCTCAACTCCTCTAACCCAGGCAACATCCTTGTAAATCTTTTTACAACATCTTTCCGATATGAAGGAGATCAGAATTGCACACAATATTCCAACAGTGGCCTAACCAATGTCCTGTACAACCGCAGCATGACCTCCCAACTCCTGTACTCAATACTCTAACCAATAAAGGATAGCATACCAAACGTCTTCTTCATTATCCTATCTACCTGCGACTCCACTTTCAAGGAGCTATGAACCTGCACTCCAAGGTCTCTTTGTTCAGCAACACTCCCTAGGACCTTACCATTAATCCATTTAATATTTTATAAATTCCTACTTTGAAATTCCTACTTGGAGTGCAGGTACATACCTCCTTGAAAGGAGAGTTGCAGTAGACAGGATAATGAAGAAGTCATTTGGTATGCTTTCCTTTATTGGTCAGAGTATTGAGTACAGGAGTTGGGAGGTCATGTTGCGGCTGAACAGGATGTTAGTTTGGCCACTTGGAATATTGGGTGCAGTTCTGGTCTTCTTCCTATCGGACAGATGTTGTGAAACTTGAAAGGGTTCAGAAAAAATTAACAAGGATGTCACCAGGGTTGGAGGATTTGAGCTCTCGGGAGAGGCTGAATAGGCCCATGATGTTTTACTTGGAACGTCGGAGGTTGAGGGGAGATCTCAGAGGTTTATAAAATCCTGAGGGGCATGAATAGGATAAATAGACAGAGTCTTTTCCCTGGAGTCGGGGAGTCCAGAACTAGAGGGAATAGGTTTCAGGTGAGAGGGGAAAGATATAAAAGAGACCTAAGGGGCAACTTTTTCACGCAGAGGGTGGTACGTGTATGGAATGAGCTGCCAGTGGAAGTGGCGGAAGCTGGTACAATTGCAACATTTAAAAGGCATCTGGATGGATATATGAGTAGGAAGGGTTTGGAGGGATGTTGGCCAACTGCTAGCAAATGGGACTAGATTGGGTTGAGATATCTGGTCGGCATGGACGTGTTGGACCGAAGGGTCTGTTTCCATGCTGTACATCTCTATGACTCGATGAATTCTACAACTGGGATACAGACAGACTCTAACCTCATACGTTTAGTGCATTGTCTGAGCTGAGATGTCACTTTTTTAAAAATAAAAATTTCAGTTATCTTGGGAATGTGACTGAAAAGAACTTCTGGGAATTACATATTAATGAATTGAAACCTGCAACTTATTCTAAAAGATGAAAGACTTAATAGCAATCTAGGTTTGTTCAATATATCATTTCAGCTGCATGACACTGTAATCTTTTGCTATAAATTCTGTATCTTATGATCCTGTTCCACAACACCTGATGAAGGAGCAGCGCTCAGAAAGCTAGTGCTTCCAATTAAATCTGTTGGACTATAACCTGGTGTTGTGTGATTTTTATCTTTGTCCACCTCAGTCCAACACCGGCATCTCTACATCATGGCTACTACTCAAAAACACTGTTACAGATCTGTTAATTGTTTACTTTCCTGACTTTTCCTCACAAACTTTGATCCTTATTGATTAAAAATCTCTCTACCTCAGCCTTGAATATATTTTACAACCCAGCCCTTTGTGGTGGACACTTCCTCAAGTTCACTGTCCTCTGAGAGAAAACATTTCTCTTCAGTTTTGTCTGAACTGGGCAAACCCTTATTCTAAGATTATACCCTCTGCTCCCAGACGTTCTCACAAGGGGAAACAACCTCTCCAGGTCTACTGTACGAAGCCCCCTCAGATTCTTCTATGTTTTAACAAGGTCATCTCTCATTCTTTTAAATCCCAGTGAGGACAAGCTCAACCTTATCAAGTTTTAGCCAGATTTCCCTACTCTTATACTCTATTCCATTTGAAATAAAGGACAACATGACAGCGCAGGACAGGCCCTTCAGTCCTCAATGTTGCACTGACCTGTAAAACCAATCTGAAGCCCATCTAACCTACATTATTCCATATCCGGTGACCATTTAAGTGCCCTTAAGGTTGGCGAGGCTACTACGGTTGCAATCAACAAGGCAAGAACGAGGATTTGCAGATGCTGGAGATCAGAGTCTAGATTAGAGTGGTGCTGGAAAAGCACAGCAGGGCAGGCAGCATCCGAGGAGCAGGAAAACCAGTGTTACGGGCAAAAGCCCTTCATCAGGAATGAAGGCAGGGAGCATCCGGGGTGGAAGGAAGGCTTTTTCCTGAAACGTTGATTTTCTTGCTCAACTGATGCTGCCTGACCTGCTGTGCTTTTCCAGCATCACTCTAACCTACTACGGTTGCAGGCAGGGCGTTCCACACCCTTAGTACTGTCTGAGTAAAGAACCTACCTCTGACATCTGTCCTATATCTATCACTCCTCAATTTAAAGGTATGTTCCTTTGTGCTATCCATCACCATCCGAGGATAAAGGCTCTCCCTGTCCACCCTATCTAACCCTCTGATTATCTTGTATGTCTCTATTAAGTCACCTCTCAACTTTCTTCTCTCTAACGAAAACAGCCTCAAGTCCCTCAGCTTTTCCTCATAAGACATTCCCTCCATACCAGGCAACATCCTGGTAAATCTCCTCTGCACCCTTTCCAATGCTTTCACATCCTTCCAACATCCCATTGTCATCCCGACGAACACTGAACTATGTTAGCTTCTTCTAATTGACACATGAGAACCATCCAATCCTCTGTACTGCAGGTTTCTCTATCAAAATAATATTCAGCACCTTCTGTCAAAGTGTATTGCCTCACATTTTCTCTCATTGTATTCCCTCTGCCGAGACTTCACCTGCTAAACTTGCCTACACCCCTCAAATTCTCGTTTCTAGGAAAGGGCGGAACTTCTCATTTCAGTTTACTTAAGAGTGTCACCTGCAGGGTTTCTGACGGATAGCTTCAGACCTGAAGTCCACACGAGTTCAGGTAAGGTTTGGTTCATTCTTAACTATGGTTCATATAGAGATGGGAAATCCAAGCTCACGTCCACACCGGTTCAAATTTCTGGATTTGAACGCCTCTTGGAAAAGAAAGTTAAAATCCTGGAGAAGTAGACCTGGCCAAAGAAAGCGTCTGTAAAACCCCAGCTACAGGAGTTCACTATATGGAAAGGTCCCTGCAATCGTTAGGTAGCCTGGCTAATGTATGATTTCTCAAACTAATCTTGCTGTTGACTGGCTTGCCACGTTAATAGTATTAAACCCCTTCCAAAGGCAAAGGAGATCTGCCAACATCTTCTCAGGCAAACTGGGATGGTCAATGATTGCCAGCATCGATGGTAAGCCTCACATCCTGAGAACAAGACTTAAAATGCTGCGATGCCTCTATGCTCAAATAGCCAGCTGAATAAGCAGTGACAACTCAAATCAAGATGTGGAGGTGCCGGTGTTGGACTGGGGTGGTCGAAGAGTCTGGTGTTGGAAAACTCAGCCGGTCAGGAAGCATCCGAGGAACAGGAGAGTCGACCTTTCGAGCATAAAGCTCATCATCAGGAATTTATGCTCGAAACGTCGATTCACCTGCACCCCGGATGCTGCCTGACCTACTGTGCTTTTCCAGCACCACACGTTTCAACTCTGATCTCCAGCATCTGCAGTTTCATGGCACAATGGCTCAGTGGTTAACACTGCTGCCTCACAGCACCAGCGTCTCAGGTTCAATTCCAGCCTTGGGTGACTGTCTGTGTGGAGTTTGCACATTCTCCTTCGGGTGCTCCGGTTTCCTCCCACAGTCCAAAGATGTGCAGATCAGGTGAATTGGGCGTGCTAAATTGCCTGCAGTGTTAGCTGCATTAGTCAGAGGCAAATGGGTCTGGGTGGGTTACACTTCGGAGGGTTGGTGTGGACTTGTTGGGCCGAAGGGCCTGTTTCCACACTGAAGGGAATCGAATGTAATCTTTATCCTTGGGGTGGACAAGGTTAAAAATCATACAGCACCAGGTTCTCATCCAAAATAAACCTGTTGGACTATAACCTGGTGTCGTGTGATTTTTAACTCAAATCCAACACACATGTGCCTGTGGAAAAACATTCAGCAAAGTACTCCACCCATTCAGAGGTGGAGGACAGCGAAAAAGGAACTATTAGGTGAGATAGGAAAGCTTGAAATAATGCGGTAAGTAAATTGGACCCTTCTAACCTCGCAATATCTGCTCTGAGCAAAGGTTTATTGCCAATTTGTTCTTCATCCATTTGGAGTTATGTCCCCAGAGTGGGCTACACCCCCATCTAGTGGTTATGCTGGGGATTGCCAAATATTTCAGTCCAGATTCTCTCAACTACTTTCAGTGACCCAGGAGAGTCAGGTGGGCAATCCTAAAGGCACCCTTCTTTCTCGCATTGCTTCTGAGGTTTTATGCCGAAAATGGGAGGATTTATATGTCCATCCAAATATGAGTAAACACAGCAAGAGAGGAGTGGGATGGTTGCTCAGTCGTTAGCACTGCTGCCTCACAGCACCAGGGAACTGGGTTCAATTCACGGGCTACTGTCTGTGTAGAGGCTACATATTCTCCCCATGCCTGCATGGGTTGCCTCGGGGTGCTCTGGTTTCCTCCCACAGAACAAAGATGTGTTGGTTGGGTGGAATGCCCAAGGTAAATTGTCCAGGGCTGTGTAGGTTAGGTGGATTAGCCATGGTGCTTGCAGGGTTACAGGGATGGGATGGGATGGGATGGGTCTGGGTGGGACACTATTTGAGGGTCAGCGTGGACTTGACAGGCTGAATGGCCTGTTTCCACACAGTAGGGATCCTGTGAATGACTCTATTTTATACAGCATCTTTCTAGGCCTCAGACCATCACAAAGCTCTGTGCAGCTAATCGTTTCAAACTCATGTAAGAGAAAAGACCAGCCTATTTTGATGGCCCATAGTTGCCCACAATAAGGTGGCTTGCCTTCTTGAATCATTGTTCTAAATTTCTAGCCAGCTGTTTGACACAACTGAGTGCCTTCGAGTGTTGTCAGGCCATTACAGAAGGCAGGTGCTGGTGCTGTGGATTGAGATTAACATACAAGCCTGACCAGAAAACCTATGGCAGATTTCCCATTCGAAAGAAAAATTAGAGATGGGTTTTAATAGCAGTCATTTTTTTGGTTTAAGGTCACAGTAGTTGAGATTAGCTTAAATCCAGATTTGTTCAGTCAACTGAATTATATCCTTCAGCTCTCAAACTCATTAGTTCCAACGGCTGTATTACTTGTCCAGCAACACAACCACTTAGCTATCGTAGTCTGAACATTGCTGTTGTAATTCAGGAAATAGAGCAGTCACATCTATGGATCAACTGAGAGATAGAGCTAACGCTGAAGAGCAAGCAGATGACCAGATATTTTCAGACATATTTTCCAATATTTGCAGTCTGACAAGATCAGGGGGGGCTTCGATTACCCCACATGGCCTTGTGTCTCCCCATTGGCCATCGTTACTTTAAATTTGGAATGGTTTTTTTCACAACATGTTAAACTGAGGCAGCATCCACCTTCAAGATAATGTGAAAGATCCCACATCGCTAATTTGAAGGATATGAGGTTCTTTTACCCAAAGCTATTGCCTTGGATTTAGTTTTAATTTTTAACTTAGAGAGAGGACTTCAGAATGTATCAAATTGCTTCTACAGGCAACAAAAATGGTCACTGAGGTAAAATAGGAAACCCGACATCCAACCTGTGCACAGTAAGATTCCACAAACAGCAACTACAGAAGAGACCAGATGAGCTGACTTTCGGGTTAGTCGAGGGTTAAGAATAGCCAGGGATTAAGCCCAACTTGTTCTTTAACCAGTGACATGGGATCTCAACGGGGAATAATGTCTCGCTTTGATTTCTCTTTCTGAATGACAGCGCCTCTGACAGTGCAGCACACCCTCAGCACTGCAGTCCGAGTGTCCGCCTAGATTTTGTGCTCAGGGATGGGGGAGGGGTGGGGACTAGGTCACTGTGGGCCCATAACTGTCTGATTCAGACCTGAGAGCACTACCTTCTGAACCACCATGTGAAGAAGTGGAAACAGAAACAGAAGTTGCTGGGAAAGCTCTGGCAGGTCTGGCTGCGTCTGTGCAGAGATATCAAAGTTAACATTTCGGTTCCGGTGATCCTTCCTCAGAACTAATGGTAGCTCGGAAAATGTCAGTTTCTTTGATTTCTCTCTTCACAGACGCTGCCAGACCTTTTTCCAGCAACTTCTGTTTTTGTTTCTGACATACAGCATCCGCAGTTCTATTGGTTTTCTTTAGTGTAAAGAAGTGGAACTATGAACATGATAAACACCTAAGTCAAAACAAGGACTGCAGATGCTGGAAACCAGAGTCTAGATTAGAGTGGTGCTGGAAAAGCACAGCAGGTTAGGCAGCATCCGAGGAGCAGGAAAAATTGACGTTTCAGGCAAAAGCCCTTCATCAGAAATAGAGGCTCTATTCCCGATGAAGGGCTTTTGCCCGAAACATCGATTTTCCTGCTCCTCGGATGCTGCCTAACCTGCTGTGCTTTTTCAGCACCACTCTAATCTAGACACATGATAAACACCTTCCAACCACTTGAAGACGACAAATTGTGGAATCTTGATTGAACTGTTCTGTTTTCAGGAAATGGCCAACCTGTTATACGAGGAGTATGAAGAGAAAATTCGTCCTTACATTGATCTAATTGATTCCCTGAGGAAACTGGGCTTGAATAAGGACTTACCATTACCCACCATCGCAGTAATTGGAGACCAGAGCTCAGGGAAAAGCTCAGTGCTGGAGATGCTGTCGGAGGTGGCCCTTCCCCGGGGAACTGGTATGAAATGTGTTGTGATTATTCTCTGTGCCTTTGATGTTAACCCCCACGGAATTAGCCAGTTGTATTCAAGTATGTAGTGTGCTCATTAAAATTCCATTCTCCCTGCTCCGTTAGTGGAGACACTTTCCCAATGATTGGAAACATTTATTTAACTAAGTAGAGTTGGAGACGGGAGGTCTTGTGGTGCAGTGAGTAGTGTCCCTGTCTCTAAGCTAGAAGCTTCAAGTTCGAGTCCAACCCCATGTGTTAATGGCCAAAGAGGGTATGTTCATATTGCTGCTGATCCAGGTTGATTATCAACTTGTGAGTGTTTCCAAAATATGGGAGCAGGGGCGAAGAGTGGGAGAGATGTCAACTATGAGAAAATTGGAACGTTTACCACCGCAATCATAGATCAAGCCTAGACATGCATGCAGGACCCCTTGTTCACTCAGTTCACTGGGGTGAATCAGATTAGTGCCACAGTATGAGGGTTGAATGGTGGATTTGGGACCATGGTAGGGGTTGTGGAATGTGAGTGTCACCTTCTGCTGTAGAACTCAAGTAAATGTGTTGGAGAGTGAGGCAGCACATTTCTGCAGAGCTACAGACCATGTTGGACCCTGTAATTTTGACTGAAGAGTGGGGGGAGTTCATGGGAGACTGTCACATATTTGGGGAAAGTTACCACAGCAGAGCGAGGAGCCTGTCTGGGGAATGCTCCCAGCCAGGGTTCCAGTGTATAAATTGAATCTCATCTGGACATTTTCTCCACGTATGGAGTCAGCTATTACGAGGGGGAATAGCTTTAAATTAAGGGGTGTTAGGTATAGGACAGATATTATGGGTAGATTCTTTACTCAGTGAGTCGTGAGTTCATGGAATGCACTGCCAGTAGCAGTGGTGGACTCTCCCTCTTTATGGGCATTTAAATGGGCATTGGATAGGCATATGGAGGATAGTGGGATGGTGTAGGTTAGGTGGGCTTGGATCGGCACAACATCGAGGGCCAAAGGGCCTGTACTGCGCTGTATTCTTCTATGTTCTATGTTCTATGGTCCACAAGATCGAAAGCAAGTAACATTTGCGACACAAATTTTACAAAGTGCTGCAAGTTGGGGAAGAGGGTAAAAGGGAAACATCAGAGGGTCCAGTTGGAGGGAATGCTTCTGAGGAGGCCATTAAAGTCAGGAATTGAGGGAAACTCAACATTATCTAGGACATAGCAGCCTGCTTATTGGCTTAATATCCACCACTGAAGAATATCCATTCCTGAAGAAGGGCTTATGCCTGAAACGTCGATTCTCCTGTTCCTTGGATGCTGCCTGACCTGCTGTGCTTTTCCAGCAACACATTTTCAGCTCTTAATATCCACCACTGTCAACTTTCACTCCCATCATCAAACTATCATCTCCAAGACCAACTACAACCTCATCATCTCTGGGATCTCCCATCCACAGCCTCCAACCTCATAGACCCCAACCCCAAACCGCCTGGTTCCACATTTTCCCCAAATCCACAAACCCAAGTACCCCAGTTGACAGATTGTCTCCACCTGCTCCTGCCCCACTGAACATATCTCCACTTATCCCGACTCTGTCCTGTCCCCCTTGATCCAGGAACTTCCTATATACGTTTGAGACACCACCAGCTGCCTCACCACCTCCCCCGTGACTTACAGTTCCCTGAACCCCCAACATCTCAACTTCATCAAGGACATCCAGTCCCTGTACACCTGCATCCCTCATAAGGAAGACCTAAGAGCTCTTTGTTTCTTCCTCTCCTGCCAACCCACCCAGTCCCTCTCCACCGACACTCTCATCCGATTGGCAGAACTGGCTCTTACCCTCAACAACTTCTCCTTTCAATCCTCCCACTTCCTTCAAACCAGAGGGGGTGCCTATGGATACCTGCATGGGTCCCAGCTATGCCTGCCTTTCCATAGGATATATGGAACAGTCCTTTTTCAACAGCTACAGCGGCACCATCCTCCACCTTTTTCTCCGCTACATCAATGACTGTATTGGTGCTGCCTCATGCTCCCACGAGGTGCTTGAACAGTTCATCCATCACACCAACACCTTCCACCCTGACCTCAAATTCACCTGGACCATCTCTGATACCTCCCTTTCCTTCTTGGACCTCTCTGTCTCCATCTCTGGTGACTGATAACACACCAATATCGATTACAAACCCACTGATTCCCACAGCTACCTTGACTACGCCTCCTCCTGTAAAATCGCAATCCCCTATTCCCAATTCCTCCGCCTTATATGCCTCTGCTCTCAGGATGAGCAATTCCATTCCAGGACATCCCAGACGTCTGCCTACTTCAAGGACCGTACTTTTCCCTCCCCAGTGACCAACAGTGCCCTCAATCACGTCTTCTCCATTTCCCACACTTCTGCCCTTGAACACATCCCCGACTCCAACAAGGGGGTAGAATCCCCCCGGTCCTCACATTCCACCCACTAATCTCCAAATCCAGTGCATCATCCTCTGTCACTTTTGCCACTCTCAGCCAGACTTCACCACCAAACATATATTTCCTTCCCCACCATGAGCTGTATTCTGCAGGAACAGTTCCCTCTGTGACTCCCTTCTCATCCCACCGACACCTGACAGCTTCTTTTGCTGCTGCATGAGGTGCAAAGCCTGTGTCCACACCTCCACCCTCACCTCCATCTAAGGATCAGTTCAAATCCGGCAGAGATTTACTTGTACATCTTCCAACCTCATCTATTGCATCTGGTACTCATGATGTCGTCTCCTCTACATCGGAGACATCAAATACAAATTCACGGAATGGTTCATGGGGTAGATGTGGGGTGGGTCTGGGTGGGTTGCTCTTCGGAGAGTTGGTGAGGACTTGTTGGGCCGAAGGGCCTGTTTCCACACTGTAAGTAATCTAATCTAATCTCTGGTCCATACGCACTAAACAACCCCACCTTGCTGTGTCCATCCACTTCAAGTCCCCCTCCCCTGGGGACATCTCCATTCTGGACCTCCTCCATCGCCTACACAAGGCCACCCACAAACTGGAGGAAGAACACCTCATCTTCCGCCTCAGGAACCTTCAACCACAATGCATGAACACTGAATTCACCAGTTTTCAAATCTCCCTTCCCCCACCCCATCCCAGCTCCAACCTTCCGACTTGGCTCTGCCCTCTTGACCTGACCTACCTGTCCATCTTCCTTCCCACCTATTTGCTCCACACTTTCCACTGGCCTATCACATCACCTCCTATCTTCGCCCACCTATCTCCTACCTTTCCCCTAGCTTCACCTTCCTTCCCCCCATTTATCTTCCAATCCCCTTTCCCCCCCTCCCCAGTCCTGAAGAAGAGTCCTGCCGGTAATGTAGACTGTCCTGCTCCTCAGATGTTGCCTGCCCTGCTGTGCTTTTCCAGCGCCATGCTTTATCAACCCCCTTTACCATTGACCCACAGTAGCAGCAGTGTGTCCAATCCACTACAGTAACTTACTAAAGCTCCTTTGACAGCAAATTCCAAACCGACCTCCACCACAGTAATCACATGTGAACCCCATCACCTCCTAGTTCCCCTGCAATCCACACACCATCCTGACTCGGAAGTGTATCGCCATTCCGTCATTATCACTGAGTCAAACCCTGGAGCTTTCTTCCTAGGAACATTGAGGATGTCCTTCCACCCCAACAGCTGCAGCAGTTCAATAAGGCAGACTCACCAGCTTCTCAAGTGCAATTAGGGTTGGCCAATCAATGTTGACCAAGCCAGCCGTATAAATAACTGACATTATTCACCTTTCCATCGGAACAGAATCAGGGGAGGAGTCTAGGAAGCTCACTAGGATTACTGCAGTGAGGTGGAGTGAGGCATTTCGAAGAATAAATGAAGATATTAACGTCAATTTTCTGAGATGTGGGGAAGCAGTGTGGCTTGGAATAGACAGAAATGAAGGTGTAGTTGAGGATATAGTTTGTGGCACTCTGATTGAACATTGTTTGGGGAAGCAAAGAGGTAGACACATCAGAAAGTGGAAACGGCAATGACTCTGTTCGATTTCTACCACTATGTAATTGACCTTTGTTTCCCATTTAGGATAAAATTCAACTTCACGCGATGTGAACACAAACAACAGACTCTCTGCCATCCACCCCATGCAAATTTCAATTATCTTCAACCCTGATTGGATAGGAGGTTTGATGGACAGCCAATCTACTATGGCCTCCACTGCATCCCAATGGAAGCGAAGGTTTAGTCCCCATATGCTTTTGCCCAGGTTGTTGTGCCCGATTTCTGTAGACAGCACCAATTCCCTGGCACCCCAACGCAATGTTTCATATGTAGGTCTTGATACTGAGTAATGATGGGCTGTTTGATATTCTGGTGCAGTATGGTGATGGGATGACCGAAAGGCATCGTGCTGGTGACCTTCCTCACCAGAAACATGTGGTGGCAGTTCATATGGCATCCTAGGTGCTGAGGCCTATGTTAGATTTCCAGGGTGCAATTTGCTGATGCAATGCCAATCTGAGATTCAAACCATTGACGTCTTGTGGTCTGTGGCCTCTGAATCGTCCCGGCTTTTGCACTGCTCCCAGTGGCCCAATGTACAGTCATGTTGGAGAAATTAACTGAGCGAGTGAATCCCGTTGTAATGTTTTATGTCAGGTATCGTGACCAGGTGCCCTCTGGAGTTGAAAATGAAGAATGGGACAATGGGATCACAATGGAAAGGACAATTAAATTATGGAGATGTGAGTCTAACACTGAACACCCCACAAGACGTTGAAGAAGAGATTAAGAAAGGTACAAAGTGTATAAGAGTAATTTACATTTTTAATTCATTTGAACAGATGAAATACACGAGAGAGAAAGCATTCTGCATTGTGTTGTGGAGGGGAGGTCGGAAATAGATAATGCAGTGAGTTAAACACCTAAGTGACATGAACTCAAATATAACCCAGGCTATCTGGATGAAAAGCTTCTGGTCTATTGGAGCTTCTGTTGCAAGAGTTCAATGTGATATTCTTGTGAGTAACCTCAGTTGAGTGCTTTCATGAGAATCAGAAGAAAACCACTCCAAATTCTGACATGGATTGGTTTCACGTCGTATTCCATTGTTGCTCTTTAAGTACTGTGCTTGGAGGAACATAATAAGAATGTATCTTTCCAGCACCTTCATCCAAGATTTCCTTGAGTCTGTCTTTAAAGCCAATGCACTGGGAGATCTTGCACTCAGCAAACAGGACAACCATTTATTTCTTTCAACAAACATCAACTAGCACCTTTAACATGGTTCAACATGTTTTTTTTAGATTACTTACAGTGTGGAAACAGGCCCTTCTGCCCAACAAGTCCACACCGACCCTCCGAAGAGCAACCCACCCAGATCTATTCCCCTACATTTACCCCTTCACCCAACGTGGCCAATTCACCTAACCTGCACATTTTTGAACTGTGGGAGGAAACTGGGGCACCCGGAGGAAACCCACACAGGAACGGGGAGAATGTGCAAACTCCGCACAGACAGTTGCCTGAGGCGGGAATTGAACCCGGGTCTCTGACGCTGTGAGGCAGCAGTGCTAACTCTTGAGGTATTTTGCAGGATTCTGAGCTACACAAAGAGCTGATCCGAAACCTAGGTTGAGGAGGTAGGCTCAAAGACCAACTTCTAGGAGAAGATTGATACAGAGAGCATGGAGAGGCTCTGAAACAGAATTCCAGAGCTCAGGGCCCAAGCAGCTGTAGGTACAACCAAAAAGCAGAATGCTTAAGGAGCTAGAATCTGAGGACAGTGGGTATTCCAAAAGGTTTAGACAGAAAGACATGCAGAGAGATATCTGGTTTCTTGAAAAATCATGCCATCAAAAAATAATCATGTTTTGAAACAAAGCTATAGACAATCACTAAAATAAAAGCAGAGTAAAATAATGCAAGGATTGCACAATTATGAACATTTCAGCAAATGAATGTATACTATCTGTTGCAATATGCAGGATTCAAGGGAAACTTATAAATAAACATGCAAGGTTTACTGCATTCTGTATTTTGTATTTATATTCTGTGTAAAGCTGAAACAAGTGACAGAAATAGACAGTGGTGAGGCCGTGAAGAGATTTGATCGCCTCAATTAAAATTTGAACATTGTAATGTTGCCCAGCCAAGAGCTCATGTATTTTGGTGAGAGCAGGGCTATTGGGTAAATGGTGCAATAGTCATTGAAGTCAATGGTACCGTGGTTCTGGGTATGGTCAGTGAACTGTGAGGTTGATTTAGTCCCCTGTCTCAGCAGCATATTCAGGGCTTTGGAGCCTCCTCTGAAGTACTGCTGTACTGTGTCGACTGGAATTTATTTGGTTCCATTCCTGCTGCTTCCAGTTGCCAGTTCTGGTAGTTCGTTGTAGTGGCCGATGTATTGAGTCTAGCTGTGGTTCTGTTCGCCGAGCTGGGTATTTGTGTTGCAGACGTTTTGTCCCTGTCTAGGTGACATCCTCAGTGCTTGGGAGCCTCCTGTGAAGCGCTTCTGTGATCTTTCCTCCAGCATTTATAGTGGTTTGAATCTGCCGCTTCCGGTTGTCAGTTCAAGCTGTCCGTTGCAGTGGCCGGTATATTGGGTCCAGGTCGATGTGCTTATTGATTGAATCTGTGGATAAGTGCCATGCCTCTAGGAATTCCCTGGCTGTTCTCTGTTTGGCTTGTCCTATAATAGTAGTGTTGTCTCAGTCGAATTCATGTTGCTTGTCATCTGCGTGTGTGGCTACTAAGGATAGCTGGTGGTGTCGTTTCATGGCTAGTTGGTGTTTTTTTTGTTTTTTTTTATTTTTTTTTATTTTTATCCCCTTTAACCCCCACACTACCACCTAAGTGCGGTAGTGCTTATTTTATCCCCAGCACCCATGGTTTGTGTGTATACATGTGAGACACAGTGAAAGACACACAAAGTGCATGAATCTTTATTCAATTTCCACCACCAGGAAGATAGGAAAACACCCGTGTGGCCAGTGACAAACACTGCCCTTCACATCAAAGGGCAGTGCTATGTGATCAAAACAGTGAAGGGGAGGGTAGGGACTAAATCAAAATAGAATTGGAGGGAGAAATGATGCACTCCACTCCCTGCGGCGCCCACCTGGCTAGTTGGTGTTCATGGATGTGGATCGTTAGCTGTCTTCCTGTTTGTCCTATGTAGTGTTTTGTGCAGTCCTTGCATGGGATTTTGTGCTACTATTATAGGACAAGCCAAACAGAGAACAGCCAGGGAATTCCTAGAGGCATGGCACTCATCCACAGATTCAATCAATAAGCACATCGATCTGGACCCAATATACCGACCACTGCAGCGGACAGCTGGAACTGATAACCGGAAGTGGCAGATTCAAACCACTACAAATGCTGGAGGAAAGATCACAGAAGCGCTTCACAGGAGGCTTCCAAGTGCTGAGGATGTCACCTAGACAGGGGACGAAACGTCTGCAACACAAATTCCCAGCTCGACGAACAGAACCACAACAACAAGCACCCGAGCTACAAATCTTCTCACAAACTTTGTATTGAGTCTAGGTCTATGTGTCTATTGATAGAGAGTCTATAGTACAGGAAAAGGCCCATTGGCCCATTAGCACAGCACAGAAATCCGAGATCCAATGGCCATTGTATCTTCAGTCAGTGGTGGCCCTGAGTTCAGTGTTTCCACCAGGATGTCATACAATCTCATATGTGTACACAACATAGAGATGATACCATCTCATATTGCTGTTCTATCCTAAATACACACTTTTATTTTGATGCAGCCCAGAGACACTTAGCTGGAAAAACTGGGATATGTTCAGAACTGATCAGCCTCCAAGTGGAATCACCTTGTGCTCCAAACCTGACCTTAATCGACCTGCCTGGAATCATCAGGGTCCCTATTGGGAACCAGCCTCAGGACATTGGAAACATGGTAACCTTGCCTCCTGATAACATGTGCTACAGAAGGATAAATTCTTCACAATTGTGCTTTAGCTTATCACTCTGTAGTCTCACCATAACCTTAATTCCAGTTGGGTATTTGATTTCAGAAGGTCCTTCAGACACTGGTCCTGAACGTGGAGCTTGAATACAATTGTGCACCTTACACCTTTGTTTTCCAGAATCAAGAATAGCACACTTGGACTGTCTTGGATGGATAAGTCAGCCACTTCAAGAACCTCACAGCTGCCCATCCAATTGACACTGGAAATACTCCTGAGCTTCCAACTGCCTATTTCTCAAGCCAACGATGTCATTGGCAAACCCAGCTTCTTACTACTGTCTCCAAATATGTGTCCCCTGCTTCCCTTCCCCTTTCCCCCGTTACATCGATAGCAAAGGCTGCTCAATTTATTTTTCAGAAATTGAACTTGAGACCCAATTGTCTTCAGATTGTTAGTTTGGTCTCAATTTCCTCATGAAGTTTTGATTCTCGTAGATTTTTCATTTTCATCTTTCTTTACTTCGTTATCGCATTCATCAAGCTCTCTTTGTGCCACCTACTCACTCATCATGGGAACCTAAGAGATTGGAATAGGTTATATCCCTTGGGCCTACTCCGCTATTAAATATGGTCATGGCTGATCTTGTACCTTAGTTTGACCTTCTCAATTTATCCGTATATTTCTTCATTCCCTCAGTATCCAGAAGTCTATCAATCTTTGCATTGCAACGATTCAAGGACTGCAGGCCCACAATTCTCGGGAGGTAGAGAATGCCAAAGCTTCAAGATATGCTCTGGTTGAAGAAATTTCTCATTCTCAGTTCAGAATGGCTTATCCTGAGGCTTTAAGTTCTGGGCTGTTGAACACAGTGGCTGAGTAGTCAGCACTGCTGCCTTATAGCACTATGGACCTGGGTTCGATTCCAGGTTTGGGTGACTCTCTGTATGGAGTTTGCACGTTCTCCTCGTGTCTGTGTGGGTTTCCACCATGTGCTGCAGTTTCCTCCCACAGTCCACAGATGTGCAGATTGGGTGGATTGGCCATAGTAAATTGCCCAGAGGGTCTGGGGATGTGCATGCTGGGTGAATTGGCCATGAGGGCTGCAGGGATGGGATATGGGTGGGATGCTCTTTAGAGGGTTGGTGTGGATTTGATGGGATAAATGGCCTTCCTCATTGTAGGGGTTCTGTAACTGGGAAAGCATTTGCCCCCAGTTATACTCTCCAAGAATTTTAAATATATAGTTGGACTCCAAATACCCTCTGAAAATATGTAGTTATAAAGCATAAATACGTATCTTTAAAGTGAGAAAACAACCCAAGCATACAATCGAGGAACAGAACCAGGCCACTCAGCCCCTCAAGCCTGCTTGACCATTCAGTATGATCTGGGATGATCTACAACCCACTTATGCCCCAATAACCTTTGGCCTCCTTGCTTATCAGGAATCGATCTACACTGCCCTAGAAATGTTCAAAGACTGCCTTTTGAGGAAGAGAGCTCCAAAGGCACCCAAACTCCGGTCAAACAAAATTCTTGTCCTTATCTGTGCAACCAAGTCAGCCACAAATGCAATCACTTCAAGAAGAAATTTGTCCCCTTCCTTAGCGCCACGATGGGCTGGACAATAAATCGCTGCAACATAATTCGAAAAATACATCTGCCACTACTTCCCAGAAACATGTCATCACACCCATTCCAAGTGTTGAAAATAAATGGTTAGATTTAATTTATTTTCTAGATCAAAAAGCTGATCCACACCTACATTGGAAAAGAAGAAACAATCATCTTGGTTGTCATCGCCTGTAATGTGGACATTGCGACCACAGAGGCATTGAAAATGGCTCAGAAAGTTGACCCGAAAGGAGACAGGACACTGGGTAAATCGAAATACAACATTGTTTGAATAGATGTGGTTTTATTTGGATGATACTGTGCACTCGGCTTTTAGCCAGGTCATTGCTTGAAAACTTTTTATCACTTTCTCTCCCTCCTGTGTGGGCACTAGACACAAATTCTTCCTGCCCTTTTCCAACAGTTCACTGTAACAACAGCTGGAAAAAAGCATTTCCCACAATATTTCCCAAACCAACCATTAACAAGATGCTCAAGAAAGACATTAAATCAGTATGTGGAGAGGTCGGTGGTGGACTGGGGTGGGCAAAGTTAAAAAATCACACAACACCAGGTTATAGTCCAACAGGTTTATTTGGAAGCACTAGCTTTCAGAGCACTGCTCCTTTATCAGGAGGTTGTGGAGTAGGACCATAAGACACACAATTTATAGCAAAAATGTTGCAGTGTCATGCAAACAAAATGATATATTTAACAAACCTCGATTGTGTGTTAAGTCTTTCATCTTTTAGAATGGATTACAGGTTTCGGTTCATTAATATGTAAATCTGGGATTCCGGGAGAGAGTTGATGTTTCAACTCAACAATCTTTATGAGCAAGTAGCAAGGTGAAAAATGACCAAAGTGGAATAATTGTGAAAGGTGTAAGCTTGATTTCACGGTGTGAAGCAAAAAAGGAGGTAGTAACAGGATGAATGGTAGAATAATGAACAGCGGCATCGAAAAATTAAACAAGAGTACAATCAGAATCAGCAAAGCGAAAGAAAACCAAATAATGGTAGACTTTAGAATCTCAGGATGGTCACAGTCAGAATAAGGCTAGTCAAGCTACTGTGCTTTTACTGGCTCCTTTTAAGACACCTCATTCAATACCATCCCTCTGTCTTTTACAGGCCTTTTCCCGAAGAAAATCTTTTGCCTAATTTGGATAACGATTCATTTCTGTTTCCAAACAGCAAGGATAAGAAAGTGGCCAGAGAGGCGATGAGTGGGAATGGGGGCTTGATGGAGAAGAAGGAGGGAGGGAAGGGCCAAATACCAAATAGAAAATCTGAGATTTAGGGAAGAACAATAGCTATGGGTCAAATTAATAAAGAAATGGTGGATCAATATAGCTACAATTCCAAGAACTGGGAAGGAACAAACCTGGAACCTAAACTTTTATTACCTTAGAAACAGTTTCAGTCTCGTCCCAATTATAGGGACAGAAATGAATCCCCTATTCACCACCATCTGAATACAATGAAATACTGAATTATTATACAAGGAAAGCAGATGGCATGCAAATAGTTGTAGCACGTTGGAAGAAGGACAGGATTCCATGGAAATATGCAAAATAGGGAGAAGGATCACCTGGCCTTGGAGTATGATGAAAGAAATGTTGTATTTACCACTGCAAACTTTATTGAGGCACCTCAGTCTTTTCATTTGGGACCTGCACAGTCACCAGGTACAGGTATTTCCATGCCACTCGGACAGTTGGATTACAACAAAGATCTAACCTTAGCCCTTCAACTCCAAAGAAAATCCTGCTCAAAAGGTAGTTTGTTAATACACTTCAAAATGGAGTCCTGCTTTCTGCTATCGTGTTAATACAGCATCAGATGGGACTGGCAATTAGAATAGCAATAATGAATCGAAGAATGAATGGTCAATCACTGAATGTTGTATTATTCTCATTAGGGGTTCTTACGAAACCGGACTTGATTGATCCTGACACTGAGAAAGACATTCTTAAAATCATCAACAATCAGATGGTTCCTCTTCGGAAAGGCTACGTGCTCATTAAGTGTCGTGGGCAGCATGATTTAATCGCAAATACATCCCTGGCTAATGCACTGGAGAAAGAAATTGCATTTTTCAATGACAATGTTCATTTTAGGTAAACCCATTTTGTTCTTCTAAACAAAGCAGCTGAAACACAATCTCTATTTCATCATTTGAACAATTAGCATAAAATTGACAAACTAGAGACCATCCTTCTTAATGGGTGATCAATAGGATGTTGACTCTAAAGATTACAGTCTGTCAGAAAGATTGAGGCTAAGGCTCCATGCTGTTGGATCTATAGTTCTTGTTTGAATGTTTGATGGTTGAGCACTGAGGTCATCAATGAAGACCATTATTGTGTTCTTTCATGGGATGTGGGCATCACTGGCAAGGCCAGACTTGTTGCCCAACATAACTGAGTTTGAAGTAAATGACTTGAGGGCAAACTGGTTTCCTTCATTCACGGGATGTGGGTGCCACTGGTTAGGCCACCATTTATTGCTCATCGCCAATCGCCCAGAGGGTGGTTAAGGGTAACTCATATTGCTTTGTGTCTAGAATCACATGTAGGAAAGGATGGTAGCTTCCTTCCCTAAAGAACATTAGTCAACCAAATTGGTTTTGCCCCAGCCATCAACAATGGATTCAAGGTCAACATTAGAGTCTTAATTCTAGATTTTTATGGAATTCAAATTCCATCATCTACTGTAGTGGGATTCTAACCTGGGTCCCTGGAGCATTACCTGGGTGGCTGAATTAACAGTCCAGCGATAACACCACTTGGCCATCACCTCCTCTGAATTTAAGAGTCAGCCACATTATTGTGTGACTGGAGAGACATGTTGGTGAAAGGAAATTAATGAAACAGATGGACTGTTAATGACTGTCATTACACAGTCACTGTTAATGAGGCCTGCTTTATCTAGCAGAATTATTAAATTCATTTAAATTCCAGTGGCTGATGTGGCACAATTCTGAATCCAAGTCTGTTGGGTCTTTAATGGTCTAGCAACAACACCTCTACACCACTGTCTCCCAAATGTCACATGGCTTCATCCCAGTTAACCCCAGCTAATTTCAAAGGTGTAAATGGCAGGATAAGTTGCAGCTAGTTCTCTGAGTGGGACTTTTACACATGCTTTGTGCTTCCTAAACCTTAAATCATACCAACCAGTGCCTTCGCTTTTTGGCTTTGAATGCAGGTGATGTCTCCCTAGGGAGAAAGGTGCAGGCTCTGAAAGGTGTGAACAAGTTCCACCCATGTGCATTTCACAATGGTTTCACTTGAAGCTTGGGAAGGAGTTTGCAATTACCCCGGCCCTTTTACAACTTCAGAATTTCGTGAAGCACTGTACAGTCAAAAAAGTACTAAATTTAAAATGTAATGTTGAAAAATGTGGTCAGTTTTCATAAAGGATGGTTTTAGAGACAGCAGTGAAATAAGTGACCATAGCAACTGTTTAAGAAGTAAGTTAACAGATATATTTGGGCAGATATTGGAAGTACTTCCTTGTTCAGCTTTGAATAATGCCAGAGATTCATTACACTGTTTGAGGGATGCTATGCCGTTGTTTATTCTCCTATTTGAGTTTTAAAAAAAGGTTTGGAATTGATTCATTGGGAGGAACATTAGACATTGAATGACTTGAATGTCAGAGGATGAAGGGTGACCTTGCAAAGTTATGAGAGGCATGGATAGAATGGGTAGTCAGAGTCTTTTTCCCAGCATGGAAATGTCAATTACTAGGGGGCATGTGGTTAAGGCAAGAGGGGGTAAGTTTAAAGGGGATGTGAGAGACAAATTTTTCACACCAAGGATGATAAGTGCCTGGAAAGGCCTTTCACATTGTCAGTTGGGTGGTGCTATGGTTTAGATGGTGAACTTTCACTTCTGTTACCTGATTCAGATTCAAATGGATAAAAAATTCTTTGTTCAAGCTTCCTTGTGTATGGGATGGGCAACTTCTGTCCATTTTCGGGCGGGTGTAGCAAGCCTACTTCATTCTTATCCCACATTTCCATTTTCCCTTTGAGCTTTGTGTTCTGATAAAGTGAAGAATTTTAGTGCTCTCCCATTTTGTTGCATTGTGTGCAGTGGACGGCATCGACAGGTTGGGCTGAGAGGCCTGTTTTCATGCTGTAGATCTCTATGATGACTGTATGAACGTGCTGCCAGAGGAGGTTGTGTAGGCGGATAGGAGAGCAATTCTTAAGAGGCATCTTGATAGATACATTAATAGACAGCAAATAGAGGGATACAGACCGTGTAGAGGCAAAGGGTCTTTTAGTTTGGAAAGATATCATGTGTCAGTGCAGTCTTGATGGACCAAAGGGCTTGTTCTTGTGCTGTACTGTTCTTTGTTACATGTGTTAACTTCTTCAAAGTATTTTAAATCTCTCTCTCTTTTTCCCTCTCCATAGGCCACTGCTGGAGAAGCAAATGGCATCCTTCCAACATTTATCCAGTAGACTCACCAATGAGCTTGTTTTACAAATCAGGGTTGGTTAAATTCACTTTAATCATTGGTTGGTTTATGGCACTGAATGCAAAATAGGAAGAGATAAGCATAGCATTTCGCTGGTCGAGGAAGTTCCACCAAGCTTTTGTCATCAGTGCAAGATTTCAGAGAGGTAACGAGCGGTGGAGTATCCACAAACATGGATAAACCATCAGGCTTCCTAAGCCTTGGCTCAGACCTTATCTCCACTTTCCAACAGGAATTGCCGTAGGAATAGGAAGACGATTAGCCATTCACCCATTCCAGTGGTTATGAGAAGTAGCGGGCAAGGAGCAGCTGGTAGTGGTCCTGTAGCACTGCTGCTTCACAACACCAGGATCCCAGGTTCAATTCCAGCTTCAGGCAGGTGTCTTGTGGCGTTTGCACATTCTCTCCGTATCTGCGTGGGTTTCCTCTAGGTGCTCTGGTTTCCTCCCACAGTCCAAAGATGTACAGGTCAGGTGGATAATTCGTGTGAAATGCAGAGTTATAAGGGGGAGGGGGTGGGTCTGGGTGGGATGCTCTTTGAAGAGTTGGTGTGGTCTCAATGGACTGATTGGCTGCTTCCACACTGTTGGGATTCTATGCGAAAGCATGACGACTTAGTGATAGATAGTGCGCTACTGCCTGCATTCTATACCACTGACTTAGTTAAGGAGAGCAAAGGCATGATATCTTAATTTGTAAATGGCACAAAAGTAGATAGAAAATTATGTTGTAAAGAAGACATAAGGAGCTGGCAGGTGGATGTGGATAGGTTGAGTGACTTGGAAAAATCTGGCAGATGGAGTATAGTGTGGGGGGGAAAAAAACGTGAAGTTATTCACTTTGGCTGGAATAATGAACTGGAGACTGACCACAGAATGCCGAGATGCAGTTAGCATGCAAGTATAGCAATTAATTAACAAGGTTAATGTACACTATCCTTTATTACATGACAAATTGAACATAAAAGTAAGGATATTATGCTTCAGTGATACAAGTCTTTTGTGAAACCACGTTTGGATTACTAAGTGCAGCTTTGGTCTTCTTAATTAAGGAAGGATGTAAATTTAATGGCCTTGGTTTAGAGAGATTTACTGGATTGTTCCCTGGAATAAGCAGGTTGCTTTATCAGGAAAGGCTGGATAGACGGGGGTGATTTCTCTGGACTTGATTGAAGCTTATAAGATCCTGAATGCCGCTGGCAAGGTTGAAGTGGAAAAGATGTATTTGATTGTGAATGCATTCCGAACTGGGGAATGCTCTTTAATAATTAGGAGCCACCATTGTAGGATGGAGATGAGAAGGAGATTTATTTTCTGTCAGAGTGTGGCTTTGAAACTCTCGGTCTCAAGGGGCAGTGGAGGCAAGGATATTGAATATTTTATGGCAGAGTGAGGTAGATTCTGATTAGACAGGGGCATCAAAGATTATCCGTGGTTGATGGGAATGTAGAACTCAAAATACAAACAGATCAGCCAGGATCTTATTGAGTAGCAGAGCAGACTTGAGGGGCCAAATGGCCTACTCTGATTCCTTGTACAGTGGATAATTCAGCCTTTACTGTTGGGTGTAGACAAGTTAAATCAGGCTTAGCAAATAGAACAATACAGCTTAAAACAGGCCCTTTGGCCCTCGATGTTGCGCCGACCTCTGAACTAATCTAAGCCCATCCCCCTACACTATCCCATCATCATCCATGTGCTTATCCAAGGAGTGTTTAAATCTCCCTAATGTGGCTGAGTTAACTACATTGGCAGGGCATTCCACGCACTTACCACTGTCTGAGTAAAGAACCTGCCTCTGATATCTGTCATAAATCTATCACCCTTCAATGGGTAGCTATGCCCCCTTGTATGAGCTGACATCATCACCCCAGGAAAAAAGGGTAGGCTTTCACTGTCTACCCTATCTCATCCTCTGATCATCTTGTATGTCTCTATCAAATCCCCTCTTAGCCTTCTTCTTTCCAATGAGAACAGACCCAAGTCTCTCAGCCATTCCTCATAAGACCTTCCCTCCAGACCAGGCAATATCCTGGTAAATCTCCTCTGCACCTTTTCCAATGCTTCCACATCCTTCCTGTAATGGGGCGACCAGAACTGTACACATTATTCCAAGTGTGGCCGCACCAGTGTTTTGTATACTTGCAGCATGTCATTACAACTGCAGAACTCAATCCCTCCACCAATAAAACCTAACACACTGTATGCCTTCTTAATGGCACTATCAACCTGAGTGGCAACTTTCAGGGATCTATGTACATGGACTCCAAGATCCCTCTGTACATCCATACTACCAAGAATCTTTCCATTGATCCAGTATTCTGCCTTCCTGTTATTCTTCCCAAAGTGAAACACCTCACATTTAGCTGCATTGAACTCCATTTGCCACATCTCAGTCCAATTCTGCAGTTTATCCAAGTCCCCCTGCAACCTGCTGAATCGCCCTCAAACTTATGCCTCTGCATTTTCTCCAACAGCCTACCATGTGGAACCTTATCAAAGGCTTTACTGAAGTCCATGTACACCACGTTAACTGCCCTATCCTCATCTACATGCTTGGTCACCTTCTCAAAAACCTCAATGAGGTTTGTGAGACATGACCTGCCCTTGACGAAACCATGTTGACTATCTGCAATCAAATTGTTGCTTGCTAGATTATTATAAATTCTATCTCTCATAATCCTTTCCAAAACTATTCCTACAACAGACGAAAGGCTCACGGGTCTATAATTACCTGGGTCATCTCTACTGCCCTTCTTGAACAAGGGCATAACATTTGCGATCCTCCAGTCTTCTGGTACTGAACCTGTAGACAACTCAAAGATCAAAGCCAAAGGCTCCAACACCTCCTCCCTAGCTTCCCAGCTTGGTGCTTAACCATGTCAAGAGAAATTCTTTGAGGTTAATTAACACAATTAACATGATTACATGATTACCATTAATTATGACAGTGGTTTTAACACTACCTGACAGGTCTGCTGTGCCGGTAAAATGTTTGAGGTCATTTTCTCATATGGTGTGGGGTAGTTTGATTAGATTAGATTAGATTAGATTACTTACAGTGTGGAAACAGGCCCTTCGGCCCAACAAGTCCACACCGACCTGCCGAAGCGTATACCACCCAGACCTATACTCCTACATTTACCCCTTCACCTAACACTACGAGCAATTTAGCAAGGCCAATTCACCTAACCTGCACATTTTTGGATTGTGGGAGGAAACCGGAGCACCTGGAGGAAACCCACGCAGAGACGGGGAGAATGTGCAAACTCCACACAGAGAGTCGCCTGAGGCGGCAGTTGAAGCCAGGTCTCTGGCGCTGTGAGGCAGCAGTGCTAACCACTGTGCCACTGTGCCACCCACTAGTTGGGTGATAACAAGAAGTCGAACTACATTTGGTCAGGTATAATTACTTGGATCTTAGGGAGCTGGTACACATACATCTGAAATCTAGAGTAGAACTCCCCATCTCCATTCACAGACTATGTGAAACATCAGTGGATGAACCAATGTAATAAATATTAACCCCTTTCAGAACCATCACTCATAGCTGTAGAAGTGGGTTCATAGAGTGGGGGGAGGGAATCTGTTCTTCTGCAATTTTTGCTGCTTTCTGCAGCAAGTATTAAGGACTTCCCAAAGAAGTTGGTATAAGTATGGCTACACGAAGCTGAAGATGCCCATTCAGACGTGGAAATTGTTAGAGAAACTCATCAGATCTGGCAGCATCTGTGGGAAGAAAGCAAAGTCAATATTTTGAGTCCAGTGACCCTTCTTCAGAACACCTTCCAGCAATTTCCGTTGTTGTTTCAGATTTACAGCATCCACAATTTTTTGTTTTATTTTGTCGAAGATGCCCATGTTTATTTGATTGTGGAAGTCAAGTAGAGTCAGTACTAGGATGGAAGCCAGGCAAATGAACACCCTGAGCAGTGGGTTTACAAAAGAAAAATGAGGTGATGCACTTTGGAAGAATTAACAAGATAAGGGAGTAGTCAGTGAATGGCAGGACACTAGGAAGTTCAGAGAAACAGGGATCTTGAGGTACTTGTTCACAGATCCCTGAAGGTGACAGGATAGGTAAATATGGTTGTAAAGAAGGTAGTGGGGAGACTTGCCTTTTTCGGGCATGTTATAGCTTATAGGAGTAGGGAAGTCATGTTGAAGCTGTCGAGAGCTTTGGTGAGGCCACAGCTGGAATACTGCCTGTAGTTGTGATCACCACACCATCAGAGGGATAGGATTTCACTGAAGGGAGGAGTGCAAAGGAAATGGCATGAGGATGTTGCCTGGGATGGAGCAGTTCAGCAATGAAGAGAGGCTGGAGAAGCTTGGGTTGAGCAAAGAAGGCTGAGGGAGTCTGGATAGACGTGTAAAAAATTAACAGGATGGACAGGATGGATAGAGAGCAGTTTTTCCCACAGTTGATTGTCAAGAACAAGGGGGCATATAATTTAATGTGAAAGGCAGGAGGTTTAGAGAGATTTGACAAAATATCTTTTCACCTAGAAGGGATCTGGAATGCATTTCTTGGGAGTAGGAAACTTAATAACCTTTAAAAAGTACCTGGATGAACACTTGTAGTGTCATAATATTCGAGGCTGTGGGCCAAGTGCTGGAAAGTGGAACTAGTGTAGATTTAGAGTGGTTTTATCAGTGATTCTCAATGGGACAAAGGCTCACTTTTGTATTATGATTCCAAAACTCTAACGTGCATTTTGGGTTCAGTTGATAGCATTGAGATGCAATTATAATTGGATGGCTTGCTAAAGAGTACCTCTTCAGGGCCCCTATAGAAACCCTAGATATGTTTTTGCACCAGCCTATACCTCATTAGCTGAAGTTGAAACTTTATTGCTGGTACAGCACAGCAGGTCAGGCAGCATCCAGGGAACAGGAGATTCGACGTTTCGGGCACAGGCCCTTCTTCAGGAATCACTGAAGAAGGGCCTGTGCCCGAAACGTCGAATCTCCTGTTCCCTGGATGCTGCCTGACCTGCTGTGCTGTACCAGCAATAAAGTTTCAACTTTGATCTCCAGCATCTGCAGACCTCACTTTCTCCTCATTAGCTGAAGCCCAACTGGGACAACCAGGCAAACACATCCCAGTCTTTACTGGAGGCCCAAAGGCCAAATGACTTTTCACCAATTCTCAACACCTTTTTGGCCAGAGTGGATGGAAAAAGATTTCAACTAAATACACCAGCTGACGATTCTGAATGGAGCCAGTCGAAAGAACAATGTCAAGCAACTCTCCTTTCTATAAACCTGCCACCAGCACCTTCCTTTTCTCCCTGGTTTATTTACTGTTAACTAATACGTGTTCCATATAAACCAAACATCTTATTTGTTTAAAGCTGGAATGAATCAAACTTTATTGAATCCTAACTCATTCATCCTCAAGCTCAGCTTACGAATCGCACCATGTGATTCTAGATAAGAATGTGTGAACAAAGAACAAATGTAGGCCACTTGGCTCTTGAAATCTGCTTCCCCATTCAATAAGATAATGGTTGATCTGATTTTAACCTCAACTCTACATTCCTGCATAGGCCCAATAACCATTTGTCTCCTTGGTAAGCAAAAGCTATCTACCTCCGTTTTAAAAATGTTTACAGATTTTGCACCTATTGCATTTTGACTCTCAACTTTCTGAGAGAAAAAAATGTTTCCTCCCCTCTGTTTTAAATGGGACATGCTGACGATCCCAGAGGGAGTAATGGACTTTTTTATGATTCTCCTTCCTTACTTCAGTAATCATTAGGATAAACAATTTACAGTATCTAACAAATTCACAAGGGCCACATTCTACTATTTTCTTTAAATTGACAAACTAGCGAAATGGATAGGGACATGTTTTCTATATTGAAATCCATTGATTAACATAAAAATATGAAGTTAAAAATCACATAACACCAGGTTATAGTCCAACAGGTTTAATTGGAAGCACACTAGCTTTCCGAGCACTACTCCTTCATCAGGTGGTTATGGAGGGCACAACTGTAAGGTACAGAATTTGTAGCAAAAATTTACAGTGTGATGTAACTGAAATTATACAGTGAAAAATACCTTGATTGTCTGTTGAGTCTTGCATCTGTTCGAATACCATCATAGTTTCACTTCTTTTATGTGTAATTCACAAAAACTTTTTTGAAAAAGTTGCATTCTCAGGTTAATTGTAACAATTGGTGTTAGCTAGACAATATGTTGAAGGTGTTAGCCCTCTGTGTTCTTTGTCTAAAAAGTGAGATAACAGAGTTTTACATGAATTCATGCGGTTTTTGAGCAAAGTACAAGGTAACTCTGCAAGTACAAATTCACCCCACAAAATATATGTGTGCATGTGGGTCTTTGTCTGTCTGTGTGTGTGTCTGTCTGGGTTGGGGTTTGTCAGTGTGAGAGAGAATGTATACGTGTGTGTAGTGAGTGTAGAGTGTCTTAAGTCTATGAGGGGGTGCATGTGTGAGTGTGGGAGGCACTCCTATACACACGGACACACACATACACAGACATGCACACAGACACTCACACACACCCTTACAGACACACCCACTCCCACATGCATCCTCTCAGAGATTTAGACCACTCTACACTCATGCACACACATATACACTCTCTCTCACAGACACTCACAACCCCCACTCCAGACACACACTCCCACACTGGGTTGGGGTTTGTGAGTGTGAGAGAGAGTGTATATGTGTGTGTAGTGAGTGTAGAGTATCTTAAGTCTGTGAGGGGGTGCATGTGTGTGGGAGTGTGTGTGTGATTTTTAACTTTGTACAACCCAGTCCAACACCAGCATCTCCAAAACATAAAGATATGAACAATCTAAAAGAGCTTCTAAATGGGAATTTTAGCAGTGGAATTAAAATCTTAGTGATCTCACTCATTTTGACAGATGGTTTGAAATGTTATCCAGGCTTTATTTAATAGGCTTTTGGCTTATTTTTTTTTCCATACAGAAATGTCTACCTGCTATCCAAGAGAAAATTGGAAGCAAAATAAATGAAATGGTGAAGCAGTTAGATAAAATGGGAGGGGCAATCCCAGAGGATCCTAAAGTACGAGTGCACGACCTGACCAGGGTAAGCTCAGGAAACAATTTTGTTGGAACTTTGTCTAAATAAGCAATATGATCTTTGCACAAAAATAGCATCCCCAATGTATCATGAAGATTATAAAACGTGAAAAATAAAAATTTATCAGCATGAGTAAAATAACGGTGCCAAAGCTACAGGGTTTTACAGCACAGAAGAAGGCCATTCTGCATCCCCACTAAGGTGACAAAATGGCTGCCTGGTCTTGGCTGCCCCACCTGCACATGGTGACAGGCCTCCCTGCAGTTGCATTAATCCTACCACCAGGGAATGCAACTCTTAAATTGCCATTAATTGGCCACTTAATCTGTCGCAGGGGAAGCAATGGCCTAGTGATATTATCGATAGACTGTTAATCCATAGACTATAGTAAGGTTCTCAGGACTTGGATTCAAATCCCACCAGATGGTGAAGTTTGAGTTCAATAAAAACCTGGAATTAGGAGTCTAAGGATGACAATTAAAATGTTGTTGATTGTTGGGAAAAAAACTCATCTGGCTCACGAATGGGGAAGGGAACTGCCATCCTTTACCTGGTTTGGACTACATGTGGCTCCAGACCCACAGCAATGTGGTTGACTGTTAACAGCCCTCTAGACAATTAGGGGTGCTCAATAACTGCTGGTGTAGCCAGCAATACTTACATTCTGTGAATGAATAAGAACTTGGGACCTTTGCACACAGAACTTAATTCTGGTGGAAGTGGAAAGGCGGAAATTCTCAGGTATGCCCCATCCATTCTAATTGATGCCCTTCCTGTTTTCAAGCTTGCCATCAGCAAGATACTGGTATCAGTAAGAGAATCATGGTGCACCTGACCTTTCATTTAATTTGGCTCACTAATCTCATTTAGGAAAGTAAAATTGTCTTTCTTACTCAGTTTCGTCTGGATGTGATTCCAGACCCATTGTAAAGTGGCTGACTCTTAACTGTCCTCTGATCTAGCCTGGCAAGCCACAAGAAGGCAGGTGACCACTCCTTTCTTAAGGGCAAATCGGCATAAGAAGTAAATGCTCTTGGACGGTTTTGTCTGGATTTTTTCTCATGTTAAAGCATCCATTACAATTTCTAAATGTAACCCTGTGAGGGCTCAACGATAAGGTGAAAGTTTACTTTCAGTTAAATTGGAGTTCAATGAGTTGGTCAGTCTCCATTATACTGGAGTATTCCACCCAGAGGAGATTAGACCCAGCTGCTGTGAATGCTCACATCATGTGACAGCTTTGGTTCAGTTACTAGCATCTCACCACTGAATCCACTGGTTGAGGGTTCAAGTCCCATTGCAGAGTAAAGGCATAAACTCTATTGCTGAGGGACTGTCTCCTTTTAGTTGGATGCTAAAATTTGGTTCTATCTGCTCTATTGGGTAGTGATCAAAGATGGTGTGGCTCTACCTGGAAGGAGAGCTGGGAATTCTTCTTGGGCACCTGGTTCAATATTTATTCTTCTATCATTATCCCAAATTATCTGGTCATGAGTGTATTGCTGTTTCTGGGAGTTTGTTGTGTGTTAATTCCAGGCAGGCGCAATGAGCTGAATGGCTACTATATTCTGTGTCTGGTGGGTTTTCTACATAGGAGCAATGACCCACACTTAAAAAATACTGCATTCATTGTAAAGTGCCTGGGAAGTCCTGAGATCTTGAAAGTTGCTTTTATTTTCTTCTAGAGTCACTCATGAGATTGTAGAGAGCGGTCTTTGCTTTGTATTTAGCCAAAGCGTAATGACGACCGATACTTGACATTGATACACAGTACCTTGATTGAAGAGGTGTATTTTATATTGCTTTTAGCACAAAAACATCCATTTCTCCAACAAGAAAGTTTTGATAAAAGCAGCTCCACCATTTAGTTTTGACTTATAATATTTCAACACAACTATAACAGAAAAACTAATGTTTGCTCATTTTATTGTAGAGAATTCTAGCCTACTGTGATGAAATCATTACTTTAGCGATGGGAGAGTACAAAAAAGATTATTCCATCGATGTGAAGTTACATGACTTTGCCAGAGAAAAGTTTGCAGAGTGGTATAAGAAGTTGGATGGAGTTAAAATAGGGTGTAAGTATATCAGCAGAATTCTCACTCTTTGCCTCCTGGAAACAATTTTGTTTCTTGTCACTTTTTGGAGTGTCCCACTGACAGTATCTGGTGGAAAGGAAGAGGTCAAAGGTCGGTTAGTCCATCACACCTGCCCCAGACGATAGTGAATACCTACCCTCCACACCTATCTCCTCAATCAGGTAATCTCTAAGGAGTGACAAAACAAACAGATTAATGAGAGGCGAAAAGAAAATCCAGAAAGTTTTGCACCAGTACCCTGAGATGATTGAAGGAATGAATGAATGAATGAGCTTTATTGTCACATATACTTCAGTGAAATGCTGATAAACCACCACTTACAGCACCATCTTAGCTGCAAAGGTACTGAGGTACAATCCTTAATTACAGAATAGAGAAATGAAAATAAAATACATTACATCTATACACAGTATGACCATAGGTCAGAAAACTAAGAAGCAAAGTTAAAAGGCAAACATCACAGTGTCTGTGTAGTGGGGGTTTATGAAATGATTTCTATAAAAGAATGAGGACTTGAAAGTAATGGCTGTGGGACAGTGGTAGACCCTGGGGTTGCTACAATAAACGGCTGTTACAATATAAAATTGAAACCAAATCAGGAGATCATGTGGATTAAGTCTTACAGGAACATAGGAAAAGACAGGAAGAGGCCATTAGGCTTAATAGTGAGATTATGACTGATCAGAATATGAACTCAACTCCATTTCCCTGAAGGAGTCGCTCAAAGATCAAAACTTTGTCTAGCTCGGCTTTGAACCTATTCCAAACAATGCTGACCCTCTGAAAGAAGCAATTCCTCCTTATCTCCATTACCAAAATATCTAGGTGATGTGATCTCAGCCCATGTAAAGAACTACTTCCGCTCCCTTTAGAAGGCATCCCCCTATTCCCTTTCTCTGATACCATTTGTAATTTCATTAGGACGTCCTAGTACAGGGAAACATCACACACAGACTGTGCAAAGTCACTCCACATGGGCCTGGAATTTCTCTGGAGCTAGTCCACTTCTGTTAATCTTGGTGGAGTGTAGTGCAAGTGACACAAAAAACACAGTGAACAGCTGGTTATTCCAATGGTTGTAACAAAGGGAATTCTCACTGCTTCCCCGTGGCACGTTGTTTGCCTCACACATTTACAGAATAAACTGGATAGATAACCGGAAGTTTCTTCTATCTTGTCCTTTCAGTCAATGAGGGAGCAATCAACTTGGTCAAACATCACGAGAAAAACTCTAAAGGGAGAGAGTTGCCCGGATTTACCAAGTACAGAATTTTCGAAGCTATTATTAGAGAACAAATTCAGGAGTTACTGGAGCCTTCACTTGAAATGTTAAATGAATTTTCAGGTAACAGTACATTACATGAAGCCACAGTTCTTCTGGTTAGTGAGTAGTTAGTGCTTTGTGGAAATAGCTGAATTTAAGGTCAATGTGGTAATGCTGTGGAAATATATATATATATATAAATATATAGACATATTTTATATATATATATATATATATATATATATATGTGTGTGTGTGTGTAACCCTTTTGTCTGAAGCTCCTCTTCTTCCTAGAAAAGCAATAATTGAGAATTGGGAGAGCTGGTGAAACCTTTATAAATGACCCTACCATCTCCAGGCTTGACAAGGTCAACACTTCCCTTGCTCTGCTCTCTCCCATATTATTCATGATCAGGCTACACATTGTGTGAGTAGTGCAGTGTGGTGCTTATGTTACACGGTTGGTAATCCAAGCACCTGGTTTATCAGTAGAAAGTTAGTTCAAATTGTGTTTGAGAACTTTAATTCAGTTTTTTTAAAAATTAATAAATTAATAGCAGTTAAAAATGGCTGTATTTCCATTTAATTAAAGAAACAAACAACTAGCTCCCTCAGCTTCTTTAGGGAAGGGGACCTGTTATCCTAATGAGATATAAGCCAATGTCTGACAGCAGCCCATACCAATGTGGGTGACACTTCCCCAAAAAGTGGGCAGCATGGTGGCACAGTGGTCAGCACTGCTGCCTCACAGGGCCAGAGACCTGGATTCAATTCCCGCCTCAGGCGACTCTCTGTGTGGAGTTTGCACATTCTCCCCGTGTCTGCGTGTTTTCCTCCGAGTGCTCCGGTTTCCTCCCACAATCCAAAAATGTGCAGTTTAGGTGAATTGGCCATGCTAAATTGCTCGTAGTGTTAGGTGAAGGGGTAAATGTAGGAGAATGGGTCTGGGTGGGTTACGCTTCGGCAGGTCGGTGTGGACTTGTTGGGCCGAAGGGCCTGTTTCCACACTGTAAGTAATCTAATCTAGAAGTGGCTTCATAAACCATTATGGTGCTAACTGTTCACATGGGATTACAGCAGTTCAAGAAAGCAGTCCACCTTCTCAGAATCACTGTGGCAATAAATTCCAACCTTGCAAATAATGAAGGGAATCTTAATCATTATTTCAATGATCCATGCTGCATTAAATCATTCTCACCCCTTACTTTGCTGATTTATATTGGCTTCTTATCATTCAGAAGTTTCAAACTATTATCTACTTCACAACCCTCAGTGTTCTTGTCTCACTATTTCCTCCAACTATCTGTATGTGAAACTCTATGTATTCCTAACCCAAAGTTTTTACTCTTCTAACTGCCTGCAGCACAACCTAACTCCTTTCAGCTCGACATCAGTGGAAGATAGTTTGCTTTGAGCTGTACGGTCAGATCTCTGGACTCAAAACTTTAACTCTGTTTTTCTCTCTATAGTTGCTGCCAGAGCTGCTGAATCTGTTTTTGATTCAAATAACTGTTTCAAAGTGGAGATGACCTCTCCTCAACATTCCTCTATCTTAAGTTACAGAGTTGATGACACTAGCCAGGCCACCACTGTGCAGGGGCTGGGGTTGAGGAATTCCTCTATAGATTAGTCTACGTGCATTGTTGTTCGTCTTAGTCTATTGCTGGGTTCAAGTACCTAACAGTGAAAATCCCACCAGTCATCCTTTAATTGGCCTTAGCAACTTTTCTAAGAGTTTAACGGCTGCATGGGGTCCAAAATTTCAGCCTTCCATGTTCTGTTTGTCAAGTTCCATAACAAAGTGTAATCCAACTATTCTATGTTCTCTCCTTCCAGCTAAAGTGGAGACAGCGTGTAACACATTGGCATTTCAACACTTTAGTAGTTTCCCACTTTTAGTGAGTGAAATTCAGGTACGTAACACTAATCTGGACCCGTTTTAATGTTTGGCTAACTGTTTACCTTTATTAACCCAGCTTGATCTGTCCAAGGTTTGGGCTTCAGAGACTAATTCAATTCTTGTTAAGATTTCTGCTGGCGGCCTGGTCAGTAAAATTTGAAGAGTGCTTGGTTCATGGTCAGTTTGTTCTGAAGTTCGTGGCACAAAATTATTATTACCCGGGTTAGCTAGTAAACTGGACTCATGGGATGCTTAGTTGGATTATTAAAAGTGTGGTTAAGCACTAAATTGCCTCCTATCCAATTCATTCTCTCTTCCACCATATAACTCTTTCAAACCTGTCAAATTCAGAAAAAGTGCAATTGGAAGTAATTGAGGGGGAGGTTTGTGTGGGGTGTATGAAGGTTGTTCTGTTACCAGCAATTTCCTGTCTTTTGGCATAAGTTTGAACCTTCTGGATCTGTACTTGGAAATGATGACAGCCGATTTATTGCACTTTTATATACATCAAAACATCCTCTTGCTATGGTGGATGGATGAACATAACTCTTCCCAAAGACAAGTCTTGACTTTATAGTGTTGATGCAACATAGTTCCAAGGCACAGCACGGACAGCTCAATGGTGTATTGAGCTACTTCTGCAAGATTTCCCAAATCTGTAGCGTGGTAAAACTAAATGAGCATAGTCATATTCCCAACACAATAAACGATGAAAAATTCAGGTACACTAGCACTAAACATCAACTGCTTTGCCCTTTCCTGTCTGATTAGACGACTGAGATTAGGCAAATTGAAATCTCAAAATTCCTATTGTTACTGGTAGATGTTGGGTGTGATTGAGTTGTTGTTGTTGGCCCAAATGTTTCAACAACATAAGTTATGTGTTTGTTTTTCTGTCGCAGATTAAAATTGCTGAAGTCTGTCACAAAATGGAAAGGAAAGCAGAGGAAATTCTCAAAACTAACTTTAAGATGGAGGCGATGGTTTATGCACCAGATGAAATGTACAGCTACAAACTAATGGAATTCCAGTCTCGAGGCCAGCAAAAGGGAAATAACTCAGTAGCAAATTCAAACCTTGATGCCCAGGCAATGGTGATTCATTTACACACCTATTATCAGGTGAGATGGCACTCAAAACATTATATGCATTGAGGAGCTGGGATTGTAAATTAAAGGGTTAGGATGGACTGAACATTTCATAAACTTCAGAACACCTCCACCAAGCCTCTGCTGTATAAGTGTGACCATGGTGTTGTAGGACCATGAGGCCTATCATTGCTGGATCCATTTATACATTTGACCACATGTCCAACACATGAAAGGGAAAGTCTTGCATTTAGATGGCACCCGCCATCAAGCTGTCTCAGAATGCTTTACAGCCAATGAAATACAGCAGTTTAAGATGGTAACATAGGGAAACAGGTCTGACCAATTGTGCACCCACCAGAAAAACATCAAACACAAGAAATAGGAGCAAAAATTGACCAGGTGACCTGTTGAGCCTGCCCTGCCATTCAGTACAATCGTAGTTGAATCTACCCTCTCCACGTATCGCTTGATTCCCTAAGAGATGAAAAATCTGTTGATCGCAACCTTAAAGGTCTTCAATGATGGAACATCCATGACTCTATCAGCTATAGACAATTCCAAAGGTTCACAACCTTTGAGTGAAATGATTGCACCTCATCTCAGTCTAAAGTGATTGGCCTCTTTTCTTTTGAGACCATTACCCCATCTTGTCATTTTTTAAAAAGATTCCCTACAGTGTGGAAACAGGCCGTTTGGCCCAACAAGTTCTGAAGAGGAGAAACCCACCCAGACCCATTTCCCTTTGACTAATGCACTTAATACTATGGGCAATTCAGCATGGCCGATTCACCTGCACATCTTTGGACTGTGGAAGGAAATTGGACAAAACTCACACAGACACGGGGAGAATGTGCAAACACCACACAGACAGTTACCCGAGGCTGGAATCAAACCTGGGTCCCTGGTACTGTGAGGCAGCAGTGCTAACCACTGAGCCACCGTGCCACCCATTAAAGCTGGATTAGAACCAGCTATTAAATTCCCTGCCCAGCAGAAACAATCTTGTGGCATCCGTCCTATAAAGAGACTTCAAAATCTTGCATCTTTCAATGAGATCTTTTCTCAATTCCTCGAGAAATGGTGTTGAGGTGATCTGTCAACTTTAATTCAGTTTTTTTTTAAATCAATTAACGAAAGGCATGTAAAAATGGTCGTAATTCCAGTAAATTAAAAAAAAACTGACTGCCTCACCCTCTTCCTTTAGGCAATGAGATATGAGCCAATGTCTGACAGCAGCCCACACCTAATGTGGATGACACTTCCCTATGAAGTGGCTTCATAAGCCATTGTTGTGTTAACAGTTCACACAGGGCTACAGCAGTTCAAGAAGGCAACCCTGATTCTCTGGAGGATAGATGCCCAATTTACTCAGCCTGTCATGACAGGAAACTGCCTGATACAATATACTTATAGTGAGGTCAGGTACCATCGGATGGGGATGAGTGAAAGACAGTGGCACTGGGCTGGTTAGCACTGCTGCCTCACAGCGCCAGGGATATGGGTATGATTCCAACCTTGGGTGACTGCCTGTGTGGAGTTTGCACCTTCTCCCCGTGTCTGCATGATTTTCCTCCGGGTGCTCCGGTTTTCTCCCACAGTCCAAAGATGTGCAGGTTAGGTGTATGGGCCATGTTAAATTACCCATAATGTTCAGGGAGGTCAGGCTTGGTGGATTAGCCATGGTAAATGTGAGGTTATTGGGACTGGGTGGGTGTGGGTTGGCAGAGTATCGAGGAGCCGAATGGTCTCTATCTGCATTGTGGGGAGTCTGTGAATTAGCCTGACAGTCCTACAACTGTCTTAAAGCTGCAGTAATACCAGAACACAATAACATCATGATGTATTTTATCATTCAGTTCTCCTTGCATAGAGATTCACACACTCAGAAACATATTATTTGAGCTGAAACAAACTGCACATAGATGCCAAATGGCAAATTGATTCCATTGCTAATTTGATAATTAACAAACATTTAACTGCCTCCAGCTCAACGAGGGAATGTCCAGTTTCCACATTTCAAATTATCTTCGCTTAAAAGTCTGACAGTTAAACTTTAAATTGCACAAGGTATTATTTGAGCACTGTCCTTGCTTTAAATCCTCAGATTGCCATAGATCGATTGGTCCAAATGGTTCCCATGGTGCTGAGGTATTACCTTCTTCAAGAACTGTCTGTACAGATGAAGGTAGAGCTGGCTCAATTGTTGTTCCACAGCAAGGACGTGGATGTTCTCATTCAGGAGAATGACGAAACAGCTGAAAAACGAAGAGAATTGAAGGACAACCTGGATCGGTTGACCCAAGCACGGAATCTTTTGATGAACTATTAATTTTCTCAGTCAGCGAATGTGGCGCTGGAAAAGCACAGCAGGTCAGGCAGCATCCGAGGAGCAGGAAAATCGATGTTTCAGGCAAGAGTCCTTTATCAGGAATACCTCATTCTCCTGCTCCTCAGACGATGCCTGACTGGCTGTGTTTTTCCAGAACCACACTCTCGACTCTGATCTCCAGCATCTGCAGTCCTCACTTTCTCCAGTTAATTTTTGCACAATGAACATGGAAAGTGTGAGTGGTGTAGTGGAGGGTAAAAGTGATATTGGACTGTAGATTTAGCTAGCAACACAAACTGGATCTGGTAAGTGGGGTAGGTGAGGGGACAGAAGGCCATCTAACTTCCTGAATCTCAGTTGTGCTGGATGGGAAGCTCATGAACAAGACCATTTTTTTCTCTCTCCCATTGATTGGCTGGCAGAATATTAACCCACCAAAAAGAAAGCAAAAGGAAAAATGTGACCACGGTGGGCACCAAGAGTCACATTGGCAGTGCCCTGGGTATGATCCATTCGCTAAAAAATACTCCCACCCTTCCCCCACGACAAAAAGTATTGGGGTACCTGTGAGGGAAAACTGAGGACAAATGCATTGATGCAGGAGTGGGAGAACATGAGAAAGTAGTGTGTTTTATTAAAACTTATGTATAGAGTCATATGGTACTGAAACACACCCTTCGGACCAACCAATCCACACTGACCATGTTCCCAAATTAATTAGTCCCACCAGCTTGTGCTTGGCCAGTATCCCTCCAAACCTTTCCTATTCATGAACTTATCCAAAAGTCTTTCAAATGTTGTAACTGTACCTGCACCCACCACTTTCTCCAGCAGTTCATTCCACACATATATAGTCATAGAGTCATAAAGACGTACAGCACGGAAACAGACCTTTGATCCAACTTCTTCATGCTGACCAGATTTCCTAAATTAATCTTGTCCATTTGCCAGCATTTGCCAATATCCCTCCAAACCCTTCCTACTCATATAACCATCTAGCTGCATTTTAAATGTTGCAATTGTACCAGCCTCCACCACTTCCTTTGGCAGCTCATTTCAAACACACAACACCCTCTGCGTGAAAAAAATTGCCTTTTAGGTCCCTTTTAAATGTTTCTCCTCTCACTTCAAATCTATGCCCTGTAGTTTTGGACTCCCCCACCCCAGCGAAAAGACCTTGTCACCCAATTCATGCCCTTCATAATTTTATAAACCTCAATAAGGTCATCCCTTAGCCTCTGACCCTCCAGGGGAAATAGTGCCAGCCTATTCAGCCTCTCCCAACAGCTGAAGCCCTCCAACCATGACATCCTTGTAAATCTTTTCAGAACCCTTTCAAGTTTCACAACATCCTTCCTATAGCAGGGAGACCAGAATTTCACACAATATTCCAAAAGTGGCCTCATCTGTCAGCTTCAACATGACCTCCCAACTCCTATATTCAATGCAGTGACCAACAAAGGCAACCATACCAAATGTTTTCTTTACTGTCATGTCTACCTGGGACTCCAATTTCAAGGAACTATGAACCTGCACTTCAAAGTCTGTTTGTTCAGCTACTCTGCCCAGGTACCTTACCATTAAGTGTTTAAGTCCTGCCCTGATTTACCTTTCTGAAGTGCAGCACCTCACATTTATCTAAATTAAACTCCATCTGCCACTCCTTAGCCCTTTGGCCCATCTGTGTAAAAATGTTGTCCCTTGTTCTAGGTAAAAGCAATGACTGCAGATGCTGGAAACCAGATTCTGGATTAGAGTTGTGCTGGAAAAGCACAGCAGTTCAGGCAGCATCTGAGGAGCAGAAAAATCGACGTTTCGGGCAAAAGCCCTTCGTCAAGAATAGAGGCAGATTGCCTGCAGGCATTCTGCCTCTATTCCTGATGAAGGGCTTTTGCCCGAAACGTCGATTTTCCTGCTTCTCAGATGCTGCCTGAACTGCTGTGCTTTTCCAGCACCACTCTAATCCATGTCCCTTGTTCTACTCTCACCTTAAAAATATGACCCCTAGTTTTGAAATCTGCACCCTAGGGAAAAAACTCTTGTTATTCACCTTACCTGTGCCCTTCATGATTTTATAAACCTCTGTAAGGTTACCCCTCAACTTCCTACGCTCCAGTGAAAATGTACCAGTCTTTCCAGTATACATTTATATCTCAAACCCACTATTCCTGGCAACATCCTGGAAAAGTTTTTTCTGAATTCTCTCCACTTTAATAATATTCTTCCTACAACAGGACAAACAAAACTGCACACGGTACTGCAGAAGAGGCCTCATCCTCGTCCTATATAACCTCAACATGATGTCCCAACACATTTAATCAATACTCCAAGCAATGAAGGCAAGCATGTTAAATACATTCTGAACTACTCTGTCTATTTGTGAGGCAAGCTTCAAAGAATTATGTAACTAGGCAGCTCTCTGTTCTACAGTACTACTCATTAATTGTATAAGTCCTGTTCTTGTTTGTGCAATACACAAATGCAATACCTTACATTTATCCAAATTAAACTCCATTTGCCACTCCTCAGCTCACTGACCTAATTTATCAAGATCTCTTCATAATCTTAGATAACCTTCTTCACTGTTCACGATACCAACCAATTTTGGTTTCATCTGCAAACGTACTAACCATGCCTCTTATATTCACATCCAAGTCATTTTCATAAATGATAAAGTGGACCTAATATCGATCCCTGTGGAACACTGCTGGCCACAGGTCTCCAGTCTGAAAAACAAACCTCCATCACTACTCTGTCTCCCAGTGTAAAGTCAATTTTATATCCATTTGACAAGCTTACCCTGAATCTCATGTGACTTAACTTTACTATTTAGTCTACCATGTGGAAACTTGGCTTTACTAAAATCCAAGCCAACAAGATGTGTAAACGGTTTTAATAAAAGTGCAGAGCAATGGAGTGGAATCTTCAGTTGGCACGGTTGATCTCACATGAGGGCTGGAGATCTGGCTGAGAGACACCCCCTTTTTCCATGGAAGACAAACTGAATCTTCTGCCAATCAGACAGTTCCAAATGGGAATGAGGTCCTGGAGGATGGAGGTCCTACACAGCGTAAGCTGCTGGCTAAACAGTGGCTTCACAGCTGAGCTGAATGTCTGCTGCTGGAAGAGCAACCCTGGACAGCTAGGTGTGATTTGTTGGGTCCACAGACACGAGGTGAGAAAGGCAGAAGCAAGAGTGCCTGTTGGCTCTCAGCAAGGGTCCCACACCCACCCCTCCATGTTCTCAATTTCCAACCAATTGCTTTTGATGTAGCACACACCCTTTACCCAGCCGACAAGCAGCTCATACTCTGTTTGCTGTCGTTGAGGCCTCGTGTTAGAAGTCTATTTGGACTTGGGTTAATCTCAACAACAGTAGGCTGAGGCAGTCACAGGGTCCTTCATTGGCCATCTAGGAGCATCCAATTGATGACAGTGTGGGAAGGTCAGGCATAGCATACCCTTAATCGAGAAATGCAATTGCTTCGCCACTTGCGAAGATCTTTGCATCCTCGCTCTCCATTGGAGTCGTACCTGAGGAGTGGAGAGAGGCAAATGTAATTCCTCTCTTCAAGAAAGGAAATAGGGAAGTCCCCGGCAATTACAGACCAGTAAGTCTCACGTCTGTCGTCTGCAAGATGTTAGAAAGGATTCTGAGGGATAGGATTTATGACCATCTGGAAGAGCATGGCTTGATTAAATGCAGTCAACACGGCTTTGTGAGGGGCAGGTCATGCCGCACAAACCTTATCGAGTTCTTTGAGGATGTGACTAGAAAAGTTGATGAGGGTTGAGCTGTGGATGTGGTGTATATGGACTTCAGCAAGGCATTTGATAAGGTTCCCCATGGTAGGCTCATTCAGAAGGTCAGGAGGAATGGGATACAGGGGAACTTAGCTGTCTGGATACAGAATTGGCTGGCCAACAGAAGACAGCGAGTGGTAGTAGAAGGAAAATATTCTGCCCGGAAGTCTGTGGTGAGTGGTGTTCCACAGGGCTCTGTCCTTGGGCCTCTACTGTTTGTAATTTTTATTAATGACTTGGATGAGGGGATTGAAGGATGGGTCAGCAAGTTTGCAGACGACACAAAGGTTGGAGGTGTCATTGACAGTATAGAGGGCTGTTGTAGGCTGCAGCGGGACATTGACAGGATGCAGAGATGGGCTGAGAGGTGGCAGATGGAGTTCAACCTGGATTACGAGGTGATGCATTTTGGAAGGTCGAATTTGAAAGCTGAGTACAGGATTAAGGATAGGATTCTTGGCAGTGTGGAGGAACAGAGGGATCTTGGTGTGCAGATACATAGATCCCTTAAAATGGCCACCCAAGTGGACAGGGTTGTTAAGAAAGCATATGGTGTTTTGGCTTTCATTAACAGGGGGATTGAGTTTAAGAGTCGTGAGATCTTGTTGCAGCTCTATAAAACTTTGGTTAGACCGCACCTGGAATACTGCGTCCAGTTCTGGTCGCCCTATTATAGGAAAGATGTGGATGCTTTGGAGAGGGTTCAGAGGAGGTTTACCAGGATGCTGCCAGGACTGGAGGGCTTATCTTATGAAGAGAGGTTGACTGAGATCGGACTTTTTTCATTGGAGAAAAGGAGGAGAAGAGGGGACCTAATTGAGGTATACAAGATAATGAGAAGCATAGATAGAGTCGATAGCCAGAGACTATTTCCCAGGGCAGAAATGACTAACATGAGGGGTCATAGTTTTAAGGTGGTTGGAGGAAAGTATAGAGGGGATGTCAGAGGCAGGTTCTTTACACAGAGAGTTGTGAGAGCATGGAATGCATTGCCAGCAGCAGTTGTGGAAGCAAGGTCTGAAGGGCTTTTACATTTTTTTTTTACATTACATTACATTACAGTGTGGAAACAGGCCCTTCGGCCCAACAAGTCCACACCGACCCGCTGAAGCATAACCCACCCATACCCCTACATTTACCCCTTACCTAACTTGTTCTGTACTGTTCTATGTTCTATGTTAATCATAGCAGGTAGAACATGGTGGGAATCGAGTATATCACCATCCTGCCTAGTTAAACACTCTTTCCAACTCTTGCCTCCTGTTCATTATAAACATATCAGCAGAAAATGGGGGAGAAGAGCAGCTGTGACTGAAGCAACAGAGAAAAGGTTGATTGTCAGCAAGGCCCAAAAGGCTACAGAAGGTAGATATTTGTGGGGATAATGGAAAGCCAGACTGGACAGGCATCGTTCCCAGGGAGTAAGGCTGCTGAGAGCCTAGCCTGGGGAGTGAGATTGCAAGACCATGTTTCTGCAAAGTGAGCGAGGTCAAGACCAGAAGGAAACTGAGGCCTCAAAGCAGAAAGGGGAGCTGCAAATGAGGGTGGAGAGCTGCAGCATGCGAAGTGAGGCTGCAGAGGGGAATGAAGGTTTACAAAAAAGAAAGCGGGGAGAGAGCAGGTTTAACTGTTTCAACACTGGAACTCTGGAAAATGAAATCACTGAGGTGATGAATTCCTTACAAGTGAAAGTGTGAAGCCATCTCAAGACTGTACCATATCAGGAGCTCATATATCGAGCAAAATTTATTAGTTGCCATTGTATTGAATCAATTGGTGTTAACACCAACAGATTTATTTCTTAAAGATTTGTATTTATGAATCATCAATATAGTTGACATCATTAAGTGAGGAGCAGCAAGTGTTAGAGATCATCACAACCTTGATGGATATTAAGCCCCAATTTCCCATGGGTGCTAAGTGTGAAATGTGATCAATTTCATCTCCAGGATGTTACCACCTAATTGTGACTACTATCTAAGATAAAACTTGCATATATCAGATTTCAACAATACATGAGAAACTTATTAAATATAACAAATGTACCCTATAAAATGTGATGAAAGCAGAGTCTTAATTCTCACCACTATTCCAACCAGGGCTGTGATAAACTTTTAACACCCACTGCACCTCAATTAATTAAACTGTTTTGAGATGTGATGACACATAAATACAAATCTTTAAGAAATCAATCTATTGGTTTTAAATTATCCAATTGACACAGCATTCATTACAGTAACAACCAATAGATTTTGCTCCATGTCGGAGCTCCTGATACAGTACACTCTTGGTATGGCTCCACACTCACTTTCAAGGTATTCATCACCTCAGTGACTTCATTTTCCAGGGTTCTATGTGGATTACTTAATTACCAATGCATACTTAAACTTTTAAACTTCTAAATCCAAACACACATGCACATTTATTCATGCATAGACTATAAGACTGTGGGATTGACAGACAATGTAAACAGTTTTAGGAATACTGTGCATGGAAAATCTAGGCAAAGAGGATCAAAGTCCTTGTTGATCAGGGTTCAACCTAAAATGGAAATGAGATGACTTTTCTCAGTCCTTTTCTGGTTTTTGGCGACTGGAGCAATCTTCAATTTGATAACCGGTCACTTGGACCTGGTCTTGGCTTGAATCAGCAGTTTTTTTTTGCAAAGTCTTTGAGTGTTATTACTTATCCAATTAAAGAGAGAGGGAAGGATCTGGCATGCCATACGTTTTGGAGATCTGTGACCCTTTTGCTCCTCAGGTCTGTGATGAACTATACATAAACCAATCCAAACCCTGTTGCTGGGCAGTTATTTCTTTTTTTCAAAGACACCTAATGCTAGTGCAAAGAATTCAATCCAGTTCCAGCAAAATTATATGTTCTTTTATAATCATTAAGTTGACCACAGTTACACTTTGCTTTGGATTACACAAAATAAACATATTGTCTGTAACAAAGCAGTCTATATGCACACTATACTGTAAACAGGAGAGCCTTGGGAAAAGTTGATGAGCAGAGAGATCTGGGATTGCAGGTCCATTGTACCCTGAAGGTGGTTGCACAGGTGGATAGTGTGGTCAAGAAGGCATATAGTATGCTTGCCTTCATTGGACGGGGTATTGAGTACAAGAGCTTGCAGGTCATGTTAAAATTGTACAAGACATTGGTTCGGCCGCATTTAGAATACTGTGTACAGTTCCGGTTGCCACATTATCAAAAGGATGTGGACGCTTTGGAAAGGATGCAGAGGTTTACGAGGATGTTGCCTGGTATGGAAGGTGCTAGCTATGAAGAGAGGTTGAGTAGGTTAGGATTGTTTTCATTAGAAAAAGGAGATTGAGGGGGGACCTGATTGAGGTCTACAAAATCATGAAGGATATAGACAGGGTAGATAGAGATAAGCTTTTTCCCAGGGTGAAGGATTCAATAACGAGAGGTTACACATTCAAGGTGAGAGGTGAAAAGTTTAAGGGGGATACATGCGGCAAGTACTTTACACAGAGGGTGGTAGGCGCCTGGAATGCGTTGCCAGCATAGGTGGTAGAGGCAGGCACTGTAGATTCATTTTAGGTGTGTCTGGACAGACGCATGAGTAGGTGGGGAGCAGAGGGATTCAGATGCTTAGGATTTGGGTGATAGGTTTAGACAGTGGATTTGGATCAGCTCAGACTTGGAGTGCCACAGGACCTGTTCCTAGGCTGTAATTTTTCTTCCTTTGTTGTTTAGTCCCAATTTCTACTGTTCCCAGCTTATATTTTTAAATAGAATGTATGTACCCCTTACAATGACAAGCATCCAACCATTTAAAAATTTCACTAGTAGCAGAAAGTGTATTTCGACTGATGGCTTTTCATATATGGAGATATGTGTCATGTGTTTTTTAGATTAGATTACTTACAGTGTGGAAACAGGCCCTTCGGCACAACAAGTCCATACCGACCCTCCAAAGAGCAACCCACCCAGACCCATTTCCCTCTGACTAATGTACCTAACACTACGAGCAATTTAGCACAGCCAATTCACCTGTCCTGCACATCTTTGGACTTTGGGAGGAAACTGGAGCACCCAGAGACATGGGGAGAATGTGAAAACTCCACACAGACAGTCGCCTGAGGCGGGAATTGAACCCAGGTCTCTGGCACTATGAGTCAACAGTGCTAACCACTGTGCCACCGTGCCGCCCACATAGGAGAAATGTTTTGTCTCGAGCTTAAATTCTGTGAAATCTAGGAAATTATTGTTTTCTTTGAGTGTTGTGGCTTTATGTTGAATGGAGTGGTAATAATCATTGAAAATATTGTTGAATTATTTTAACTCTACTTCTGTAAGGGGCCAAATGCTCTGCACATCAGTACAACTACAGAAAGTAACATGATCATATGACTGTATCATCTAATAAAGAGGATAATGAGAATGAAAACAGCCTCCAAAAGAAAAACAGCTCCTGAAAATCCAAAATTTTTCTTGGAAAATAAAATCCCTTTCTTGGAAAGGAGTAATACTCAAAACCATAAGAAGTTCGTGGGACTAATTTCATGGCTGTTTCCAGTGAGGCAATATGAAAACAACCAATGAAAGGCTTGCTTTCTGCTGTGTTTCTAACACTCGTTTGTGGTGTATGCATAAAAGAAACATTAATTTAAAACAAAACCGCAACGTGCAATTTCTGCTGAACTTTGCGATTTGGAGCTGTCCTGAAACTTTGTACAGATCTGGGCGAGACAGCAAAGGGCAAATGACAGAACTAGTGTTCGTGGAAGGTCTTATCCCACTCTTCTTTCAGAAAGTAAAACACCCTCAACACTGACTCAAAACGTCAGCCTGAACCACTAACATTCTGGTGTGGAACTTAAACCCAGCCAAATGAGCCAGAGGCAGTAACATAATGTAGAAAAATATCAACCCAAGCACTGATATATTTGAATATTCCAGAATTACAGTGTCTGCACTCTGATGTTACAACCTAGCAGACTCATCCCGTTGGGTGTACAATGTGAATTTTACCCTATTAGAAGTTGGTACTAATGCATTTCTAGATATAGATCCATTCTCATTTTCACACCAATGAGCATTGCTAAGCTCCAGTTTAACTCTGTTAATGTACTTCAAAATGTCCCAGTAATTTCCAAAAACAAAAACCTTAATGCTCTGAAAATCAAAGGAGAACATTAATCAAGAACATCAACCATAGGATTGTGCTCGGTTGCTTCTGTGCTGTTTAGTCAAACTTCTCCTGAAAAGTGGGTTAAATTTGCTGATCCAGACTGTTGCAGTCTACAAATACCAGGAAGATTATCAGTCAGACAGGATGTTCACATTAATACATTCTTTATATTTCAACAGAAATGATGTACTAGATTGGATTAGATATAATTTCCATTATTCAACTCAAACAGAAAGAACATTAGACTTAAAACAACAAGAGTGCTGGAGATATTCAGCAGATCTAGTAGTATCAGTGGAGACAGAGAAACCAGGTTAATGGCTGGAGTCTTGTTGTGGTATCAGGGGTCTTGCCTGCTGGCTGGGGAATCAGTGAGGACCCACTCTTATTCAATAGGGATGGCTTACTGCTCCGTATACATGCACATGCATCAGGCAGCGCTGAGGCCAGTGACCAGCCTGGCCCTGGCAATGAGACCTTGAGGACTGAGCTCCTGCATCATGAGAGCAATTTGCCAATCAGAGGCCAACAACATCTCTGCTCAACGGCGCCAGTTAAGAGGTTGGAGACAAGCAGGAGGCTGGAAGAACACAGTAAGCCAGGCAGTATTAGGAGGTGAGGAAGTCAAAATTTCGGGTGTAAACCTTCTTCAGAATGCTGCTTGGCTTGCTGTGTTCTTCCAGTTTCCTGCTTGTTCACTTTGGGTTCCAGCATCTGTCTCTACTTAAGAGGTTGTGACTGCAGCAGGAAGGATATCAGGATCATCCCAGGATCACCGAGGACTGGGGTCTCAGGGCCCAAATAAATAATGTATGTATGTTTGTGTAGAGGATGGGGGAGAAGGATACATGTTGATGGGGAGGGGGACATAATCAGAAGCGATAACTAAGTGGACTCTCATTGGTTTGCAGTCCAGTCCCTGGATCAGGAACTGGTTGTCTTTAATTAAAGGTTGCCTCCCACAATAGTGACAAACAACCCACGTCAGTTTACCTATCGTGCACACCCAAAACAAGAGGCCAACCTGAGTTGGAGTTCATCCCAGAGGTAGTGATAAAGTGATCACTAATTAGCTACTAAATCGGCTCAATTGGCAGTGGGGCAGTTTCCCTGTGGAGAAGGCTGCTGGAATACAGGTGGTTCATTCGATTCAAGCAGCTGGGTAACTGTGGTGGAAACGTTAAGATGTGTTCTCCTGTCGGCACACTGGCCAGGTCAAATTTATACAATGGCTGAATGGACAGTGATGTGGGGCTGGGTGAGAAGCAGGGTTCCATCTTTCTCCCACATGACAAATTGAGTTAAAATTACACCTTTTATGTTTGTGTTCTTTAAAGCTTCTCTTGATCCGACCAAGTGTGAAAAGTTTTTTTCAGTTAATTTGATGCCATTAACAGTGACAGTTTTCAGCCTACTCACATGACCGTCAGTAGTCAATCTGACCCATGTAATGAGGCAGTGTATAAAAGTGAAATGGCAGATGTTGAAGAACAGATGTTGAAGATGTTGAATTAAAAGGGCTGGAGAAACTCAGCAGGACTGGCAGCATCAATGAAGAGAGAAATAGTTAGTATTTCGAGACCAATGACTCATCTTTGGAAATCTTTCCCGAGAACAGGGAAGTGGGGTTGTGAATGACACAGACAGGTGGCCATGATTGCTTATTACAGGTAGTCTGTCTTTGGTGAGAAACAGCCATCAATCTGGATCTCTCTTGGCCAGCTCCCATATCGATTACTTGTACCCTCATTTTTGATAATCTGTTATAAAAATGAAAAAGACTAATATTGTTTCTATAGAGATTCAAGTCTTCATTTCCCCTCTATGAAATAGGAAGAGGAATTAAAATGGATTCTGCAGTCCATTTTGTTAATCTCAAAAACTCAAACCAGAGCCATCTAACTCTGCTCACTCAAAAAACTAGTGTATCCGTGAGTGGTTTTCTCCACTAACTAGATGTTGCTACCAAGTCAAAACATAGTTTGCCTATCTACAAATGAGAAATGTGATATATGAATTTTAGTGGCTGTGTGATGCCTTATATGTAGGCTGTACATCCCAATGACTGGCAGACTATTTCAAATAACCTGTCCTGTGATCATTCACATCAGGCCGCTCTGGCTCAACCAGCCCATGTTTTCAAACCTCAGTGTGTATAACCACCATTCAAAATAATTCTGCTATTGGAAATCATTCATTAAATAATCCCAAGTGTGCTAAGAGTTACTCCAGAGACCAATTTAAGATCATCAGCTGGGATCACATTATGATGTATTTGACTACTAGAAGCTACATGTAGAAATTCATAAGACCCTGTTTTATGTAGGAAACAGAAATTAGTGTATACAATGCACTTTTATGAAAAAAAGACATCATGGAGGCAGCTAATTTCTGCTACATCCTCATGGCAACACCCTGACCAATTGGAATACACCTGCCTGACAGTTAACTGTTCTTGCTGCATCTCCATGTCGATGATGGCCCAATCAATCAATACACTCTTCCCATGCTGTTAAAATGATATCCATTTTTCATGTGGGTTTCTTGGCATTCTCTTTATGATGAGTCTAAGTTGAAAACCTTCAACTTCCAGTCTCCTATTAGTATGGTTAAGTTTGGTATTAGCAAGCAACTAGTGAAACAAAAAACTCAGTTTCATAATCACAGTCTGGGATGTGGCTTTTCCAGTAATACATCAACTAAAATCATAACGCTATATGTAGGAGAATTCAAGGTGGGGGGGAGGGGCGCGGGGGAGTGTAAGCTGTGCAAGAAATTTGCACTTACATTGCTATGTGACTGGGACTTAATAATCAGCCGGTGTTAAGCCATAACTTTGAAATTTGTATCAGAATTTCCTTACACCCACTCCCACCATCACTTTGTTTAACACCAGCTGCTCCTGGCTGTTACGCAGGTAGAGAACGTAAGAATTTTCAACTAAGTAATGCAAAAATGTTCAGTTCACCAACCTTCTTCCTCTGAAAGTTCTCTGGTAGGGTGAATCCTTTCGTGCCAAGAAAGACCGAGTTTCCTCGGAAGTGCAACTTCCATATCAGCTTGCTGCCCAATTCCTCAATGTATTTCTTGGCTTCTTCGTTCAGCCTTGGAGTAATCAGAAATGCCGATTACACACATATATAAAATAGTGAGGATTGCTACAGATTAGAACATGGGTCAAGATTAGAGTGGTGCTGGAAAAGCACAACAGGTCAGGCAGCATCCTAGGAGCAGGAAAATCGACATTTCGGGCAAAAGCCTTTCATCAGGAATGGTGCATTCCTGATGAAGGGCTTTTGCCTGAAACATTGATTTTCCTGCTCCTCGGATGCTGCCTGACCTGCTGTGCTTTTCCAGCACCACTCTAATCTTGACTCTAATCTCCAGCATCTGCAGTCCTCACTTCCTTCTAACAGATTAGAACATGACAGGCGATCCCACTCAGATCTGATGCTGAACCTTTGTTTCTGATTAATCTGGAGTTTCTGGTGAACCTTTCTTTCATTGTTTAGGAGCCCCTGCAGAGATACATTTTATGTTGAAGTGTCCATCAAAGGTAACACTTGATCTTGCTTTTAGGTGGAGATGGAATGGCTATAAGACAGTGCAGAGTGTCTAGCATTCCCGCCGCCCCCAGTTAAATGTCAAGAGCACTGCGATTCTGGGACAGAAATGAAACATTCCTGCTCACGTCAGCTAAACCTGCTAAAATATGTGGATGTGGTGTTCAACCTGGCGGAGTGTGCCCATGGAACACTAAGTTGGAGGCCTGCTACAGACTGCAGTGAAATTCCCCTCCAAAATAAAAACAACTGCGAGTTGGCTTGTGCTCCAGAAATAGCTGCCTCTCTAGTCAAATTATTCTAGTGCATGCACAATACTGGCATCCACTTTACAATGTGGAAAATTGATCTTTCAAAAAAGCAGGCCAAACCTAACATGGCCAATTACCACCCTATAAGTATACTCTTGATTGTCAGAAGAGTGTTGACTAGATTAGATTCCCTACAGTGTGGAAACAGGCCCTTCGGCCCAACAAGTCCACACTGACCCTCCGAAGAGTAACCCACCTAGAGCCATTCCCCTCTGACTAATGCACCTAACACTATGGGCAATTTAACATGGTCAATTCACCTGACCTGCACATCTTTGGACTGTGGGAGGAAACTGGAGCACCCGGAGGAAACCCACACAGACACGGGGACAATATGCAAACTCCACACAGACAGTCACCCGAGGTTGGAATTGAACCTGGGACCCTGGTGCTGTGAGGCAGCAGTGCTAACCACTGAACCACCGTGCCGTTGGAAGGAGTCATCCACAGCATAAGGGACTTTTATTCATCCGTTACCTTCTCACCAAAGCCCAAATTAGATTGTCAGCACCAGATTTCACGACAGCCTTTATCCAAACATAGACAAAAAAGCTGAATTTCAAGAGATGTGGTGAGACAGTCTGCCCTTGAAATCAAGGCAACTTTTGACCAAATGTGGCATCAAGGAACCCAAGCAAAGTGTATTCTAAAATGATGCTCTCTGGTCCTCTCTCCTGCAACCTTTCCGCATCGACCCTGTCGAGTCCCTGAAGAATGTTTCAATGAGGTTGCCTCTCATTCTTCTAAACTCCATTGAGTAGAATCCAGTCAAACAACCTCTCCAGGTAAGACAGACTGCCATTCCTAGAATCAGTTTAAAGAACCTCTTCTGGCCTTTTGAAAAAAAATGGTCATTCACTGGATGTGGGTGTCAGGCCAGCATTTATTACCCTTTCCTAATTGTACAGAGGGCAGTTCTTGTACAGAGGGCGAGTTGTACTTAGCACTTTCTCTCACAAAAGGACATCAGTGAAGCAATTGGGTTTTACCTGACAATTAACAACAGCTTCATAGTCATCATTAGACTCACACGGCCAGATTTTTATTGAATTTGCATTCCACACATTTCTTATAGCACGACTCAAACCTCAGTCCTGAGAACATTACCTCAATCTTTGGATTAATAGTCTTGCAATAATATTGCTTGCCTTTTGTCTCCAATGCCCTCATACCTTTCTTTATATAAGGGAACAGAACTGATCGCAGTATTCTGTCTCTGGTCTGACTAGTCTGCCTTATATGGTTTTAGCAAAAAGTTCCTTTCTTTTAGTCTTCATTACCTTTGAAATGAAGGCCATGGTTGTGACAGGTTGTGTCTGTAGCTTGTTGTTCGGAGACAATAAAAGGAACTTTGTTCTGTCTTTAACTTGGTATGGGAACATTTGCTCCTGAAAGTTACAATGAGGAGCGGTTTATTTGTTTAGTTACAAATGCCAGCAAACAATGAAAAGAGAGAAAGTTCACATTTACATGAAGTTGTAATACATGCAGGAAGCTGGAAGGAACCTCCTAACTAATGTAACATTTTAAAGTGCAGTCATTGTTTGTTGTTGGCAAGATCAGCAATCAACCTGCACACTCAACTCCCTGAAAATAGAGTGAGAGATGAGTAGTCCGATGATTTGTTTATTTGTGATTTTGTATGAAGGTGAAACACTGGCTCGCACACCACAAGAAATCCCCTCCCTCCTCCACTTCCTCCCACTTCCCCCCCAATCCTCCCTTACCCCCTGTGGCTCCCCCCCCCCCCCCCCCCCCCCCATCCACAACCTGCACCTTGGTAATGCCTTGTGATTTTTAACATCCACCTAAATGAAGTGAACTCAATTTAATGACATTTTTAAGAGTCTGTGGTGGAGATAATATTTGTCTTGAGCAAGTTCTGGGTGAAGAGATTACCCAACACAAATTGAGCCCAGAGTCTTATGTATGAACCCAGCCAATTTTGGGGACTTAACCTCACTGAGATAAAATTGATGATAGAAGTACTACTTACAGAGTAGATCTTTTAAGGATTAATAATTTGGCCGTTTAACCCTAGGTTGCTTTGGTTGACCAAAATTGCATCATGGGATATTGAACATTTGGAACTGAGCTCTGTGTTCATCAGCTACTGCAAGAAACAAAGACCCTGACCATTATTGAATGTTCTCAGCGGACACACCACGACAGTACTGAGGGAACATTGCAGTATGTGAGTTGTCATTTTTCAGAAGAGAAATCAAGATGACTCCCTTTGAGTTCTACCAGGTGGATGCAAAATGTCTATTGGCACTAGTTTGAGGAGTAGCCAGGAGTCTACCCCAGTGTGCTGGCCAATCTTCTCCCCAGTACCAACAAAATGAAATCAGACTATCACAATATTATTATCATCATTGCTCCTGAGAGCTTGCTGTTTACAGAGTGGCTGGGCTGCTGCAATTCCTACATTACAACAGACTCTGAAATGTACTTAATCAGCTTCAGTGCATTAAGTCATGAAATGCATCAGGCCAATATAAATGCAATTTCACATTCTTCCCCAAAGTCAAACTGCTGAGAAATACACATGGTGGAACTTCTGTTTGCCCGTGCCATAGCCTACTCTCTTTCCCAAAACCAAAGAACTTAGATGCCAGTTAGCAAAAAGCAAGGTATAGAAACCCTAAAGTGCGTGTAAAAGTATCGGTACAGGGCTTACCCACGCAACATCAATCTAGCCACAAGGCTTTTGGCATGAGAGATTATTGGAGTTCATTGGAATCAATACCTGCCTTGCTGAACATGTCTGCAGGTTCTATTAATGACCAAGTGTGTGCTCAATCATTGACAGTGCCATGGAGTAGTGTAGACCCAAGTGGGATCAAAGTGGGATTACTGTGCTTCAGTCTTCTTGGTAGAAACCAATTTTGTCTCATCTAAATCCCAAACTGAAACCCTGTTGATTTTCCACTCAGAGAAAGGTAGTTACTCGTTGGTCCATGTTTTATTACTCAATTGGCTAAAAACTGCTTATGAACATCACGCTTCACTGCGTTAACCACCATATTCATCAATTGTTGCGGTATGACCAAATCAGAGTGTGGCTGATTCAATGATTGTGGCACACTGCTACATCTCTCCTCTCTTTATTCGTTCCCTCCACCTGATGTTAACATGAACAGGAGGTTATTTTCTACTCACCTGGTAGAACGATTATCAAATGTTGCCATCAAGATGAGGGAGCCATCAGGTGCTTTTTTAATAAATTCAATCATTTGTCCTGAATTATCTGTCGATAAATTTAAAGATGCCATAAGTGTATAAATAACAAATGCACTTCATTAGCATTTGAGAGGTGCAATTAAAAGCTGTTGGATGAGGCACAGGGTGTTTGGGACACTGAACAAGCAAGGAAGAAATTAAGGGAGTGAAATTATCACCATGGTTTTCCAATTTCCCCAAAGTCTTTACTCCTTCTGATCTTAAAAACCTCCTGTAATTCCCGCTCACCTCTTCTCAAAAGACAATCCTTCATATAGGATCAGCCGAATGAACCTTTCTGGATGCCTCCAATATCAGTATATTTTCCCGAAGTCAGGAGCTCAAAATTCTTCACAGCATTCACTTGTGGTCTGACTATTGCCTCTTACAGTTACAGCAAAACTCCTTACTTTTATACTTCATTCTCTTTGAAATAAAGGCCAACATTCCATTTGCCTTCCTGATTACATGCTGAAAATGGATACTAGACTCCCAAATCTGTGTGCCATAGCTTTCTATAGTCTTTCTCCATTTAACTAATATTCGGCTCCTTCCTTTGACACTTCCTGAATAAAATTACGTTTTCCCATATTAAATTCCACCTGACAAATTTCTTGCACATTCACCTAACCTGTCTATATCCATCTGCAACTCTTGTCATCCTCATCACTTGTATCCCCATCTATTTTTGTGCCATCCACTAACTTGGCAACAGTACATTCATTTCCCTTATCCTACAGTAAATAATTCCTCTTCCTATAAAATAAATTCCTTAAAACCTGCCTCTTTGAGAAAGCTCTTTGGTAACTGTTCTAATATTGTTTTATGTGGCTGAGCATCAAATGTTGATTGAGAAAGCACCTGTGAAATGTTTCTGGGTGTTCTGCTGTGTTGAAGATGTTACGTTACCTAATTTTAATTGTAGAATTCCCTTCCGTAGAGTGCGCTGGAGGCAGCCTCAGCTGAGTTAGGTCAGTTCTTGTTTGACAAGCAAGTCAACAGTAGAGTGGATAGACAGAGAAGGGTGGCTACAGACAGATGAGTCACGATCTGATCAAGTTATGGAGCAAGCTCAACTGATCAGATAACCTACACCTGCTCCTAATTCATTCATCTGTATTTCAATCTACTGCAAGTTGTTAGAACTAAGAAAAATCATCTACTGAAGAGCAGTCAGAGATGCAAGCGGTGCAGAATTAGGTTGACATACATTTCATAATAGCAGTGTAATGATTATGGAAACTGGGTCTCACTGAAGAGATCTCAGGTTCCAGCTTTTCCCTTCCTATCTCAGCTCAGCACACGCAAAGGTCAGAGTTCATAGATCATTACGTACGGATTAAGAACAGATCAAAACAACCATGACTGCTAAAAGAGTGTAAAAGATTGAAGCTTTTCAATACACTTCAGGGCTGGAAAGCTGGTTGGTTCAACGTGTGCTTCATTTTAATAGTCCAATGTGATTGTGACCTATCAGTGCATACAGTTGCAAAACCGTTTTTATTAATTTGATTAGATGAGGGCATCACTGGCCAGGACATCCCCAATGGCTCACATTGCAGTGAGTCTGGAGTCACATGTAGGCCAGACCAGGTTAGGGTAGCAGTTTCCTTCCCTAAAAGGCATGAGTGACCCAGATGTGTTTTTCCAAAATTGATCATGGATTCATGATCATCTTTACCCACCTAATTCCAGAATTTTTAGAAATTAAATCAAAATTCCACCATCTGCCACGGTGAAGTTCAAACCTGGGCCCCCCGAACATTGCTTGGGTCTTTGGATTAACAGTCCAGTGATAATACCACTAGGCCATCACCACTCCCTCTCTGGTGAATCAGAGAATTATACAAAAGTGAGCCACACAGTCCTACATGTCTGTGCTGGCACTTGGAAAGAATTATTTAGTCTCACTTCTCTTATGTTTTTCCGACAGCACGGAGGTGTCCAACTTTATGACAAAGAGAATGCTTAGGCCTTTAAAATATAATAGCCATTATGGAGCATGAAAACATGGGAAGGGTTAAAGCATGAAGACCACTGGCAATCTGTGTTCTGTGGGAGGCAGGATGGGATAACCATAGTGGAACATTCTTACACCAATTAGCTGAGTAAGATTAAGGCTGAAAGGTCACCATGGCATGATGAGATAACACAAGTAATAAAGCAAGTTTCTCTGTTAAGTGTTATTATGACAGGATTGGGACCGTAAATATTTGGGACATGACATTAAAATATCTAATTAATAGTTAGTAGAGTCAGCTTGTGACAGGAGACTATTGTAATAGATGGAATAGCTAAATATCTATCATGATAGATTAGTCTGCAATGGAAGATTACTGTAGCAGAATTAGCAAATAAATATCTAATCATGGCATTGGGAAAACATTAAGTAGGGTCTGGAATGAAAGATCACTGTATCAGAATTAGCAATAAATATCTAACCGTGACATGAAAATAACATTAAGTAGAATGTACAACTAAAGAGATAATGGGAACTAACATCACTGGTCTATTGTGTAGCTAGAGTGAGGTACTTTGATTAATATAGTTGGGCATGCTGATAAGCTAACAGAAACATGAAAAAAAAAATCACGGACCCTGAGGTTTCTGGGCATTCGAGAATCTGCTTTCTCAGTGTCATGGTTTTTTGTTTGCAAATAAAAGACCTACTTCTTGAAGAACTCTCTGTGTCTCCTGGTGGTTCTCCATATTTTCTCCACAACACCATACTCAAAACTTTCTTTCTGTCTTGAGAAGATGATCCAAAAGCATTCCTAGCTGTCCATTCTCATCTCTGGATACTTGCCATCCTTTCACCTTCCTATCATTATCCTTCCAACGTTTATGAAGGTGACAGTCAGAGGGTTCAAGACAGTCTTGTTGTGCTTTCTATATTCAGAAGCATACTATATTCAGAAAATTCCACAATTTCAGAAAAAAAACTCGCAGAGTTCCTGACAAGTGTTTTAAGTGCTGCTTCTGCAATTTCATTGCCATTTACCTGACTCCAATATAAAAGTTGCTGCAGACCTGCGGGATAATCCTTATCGGAGATTCAGCCCTGGTGTACAAGTCATAATGGTGTCTAACGGTACAGGGGTGAATACTGTAGGTTTCAGCAGAGAGAACAAGGAAAGGTACTCCCTTAAAATGTCTTTCTTACCTCCTCCCCATAGATCAAAAGATCCGATATTTACATGTTTTCCTGTCTTGGCTGTAAAGAAGTAGTAAAACAAAATCTGATTTATATGATGAAGAATGTCATTTTCAAATATTGCTACTTGTAAGAGAAAGCAAAGAGATTGGACGTGAGTCAATTACCCCTATTCTTTGACCTTGTCAAGTATAGCCCTTTCATGTCTGCACATAGGAACCTGGAGAGACCTAATTTGCACCAGATGGATTTTCCAAAACCATTGTTAGGTTAAAGAACTGTCTGGCTTTTACAAAACAGTAAGCAACTTTATTTTTTTATTTCAAAAATATACTTTATTCATAAAATACTTTAATGGTCTGTACAGTTGGACATGCCATACATATGTAAACATTCCATTTGTTTGCATACCGAAACAGAGTAATCATTCCTATTTACAGGTTGGTACGATTACATTTTTAGCTGAGGCGTCAGCAGAGCCCAAATGACTGCGCGGGCCCCCTATTCTTCTTTAGGCAGGCAGATGTTACACGGTGGTCTTTCCCCACCGCACCTTGGCAGCAGCTGCCCCAAGCTTCAGCGCGTCCCTCAACACGTAAAATAATTTGATGGTCTGTACAGTTGGTCATGCCATACATATGTAAACATGTACATACAGAGATCAGAATTTATCATTTTTATACAGGTCTGTACATTTTTTGATCATATGCCCATATGATTAGCTGAGGCGTCAGCAGAGCCCAAATGACTGCATGGGCCCCCTGTTCTTCGTTAGGCAGGCAGACTTTACACAGTGGTCTTTCTCCACCACGCCTTGGCGGCAGCTGCCCCAAGCTTCAGCGCGTCCCTCAACACGTAGTCCTGGACCTTGAAATGTGCCAGTCTGCAACACTCAGTCGGGGTCAACTCCTTCAGCTGGAAGATCAACAGGTTTCGGACCGCCCAGAGAGCGTCCTTCACCGAGTTGATGATCCTCCAGGCACAGTTGATGTTCGTCTCAGTGTGCGTCCCAGGGAACAGGCCGTAGAGCACGGAGTCCCGCGTCACAGCGCTGCTCGGGACGAACCTCGACAAACACCACTGCATTCCTCTCCAGACCTCTTCTGCTTGGGAAAAACTAGAAAGAGGTGTGTGACAGTCTCCTCCCCCCCGCAGCTTTATTTATTTCCCTCCTCAAAACATTAATATAATGTTAGACTGATGATGAAGCAAGTGTAAACCCTCCCTCCTCACCTCCACTTCTGAATAAGACACATCAAGGACAAAGTGTTCTTATTTGGGAGATGTTTCTGGGAATGTCTATGTAATAGTTCAGACACTTTAAAATATAACTTTTATAATATCTCGGAATGACATAAGTGTTATGGCACAGAAGGCAGCTATTCAGCCCATCATGTCTGCACCAGCTATTCAAATGAGTATCATTACCGAGTGCCAATCTCCTACTTTGTCCCCCATTATATGTTACTTAATATTACTTGTAGTATTACTTCAAAAAAGATACATTTGTTAAATTTTGTTTTGTTGCATCATCAGTATATTTTACAAGAATACACATTCAAGGAGAAAACCAACTGCATGAGGGAAGAGTGCTGATTGGTTAGTAAGTAAATTGTTTAACCCAAGTTTGTCAGTCAGGTATCTTGGGGACTTTGGATAATTTGGATAATTATTTTCTCATTTGTGATGATTCACAGAATAGTGGAGCTTGATTTCCATCGCACTACCCAAGTGACACCATGGAGAGTGTACCAGTTATTGCTGATTGGCAGGTAACAGCCAGGTTTTGTATTTAAATTTTAAACCAGGCAGGTTGGTTCTGGCTGGTCTGGGCACTGCCCTGAGAAATTAACCAGTGACCAATCGAAGGGACACGAAGTTTGATACAATCCTCCAGTCTTTAGGATGGAATACCCTTCAGCTGGTCACTACAAGCATACTACTGATTCTCCCCAACCATGTTTACAAAATCCGTAATATAGTGTCTAACATTAGATGTGATCCTATAATTGGACAACATTTGTTGGATAATCCCGAATGTGCACAAATGGTACTGGCAACCAATTTAGGATTATCAGTGGGAATTGTAGCATGGCATTGTCGCATGTATTCAAAGATGCGCAGGTTAGGTGGGTTGGCCATAGTATTCAGGGATGTGTAGGTTAGGTGCAGTAGCCATGAGAAATGCAGGATTATAGAGATAGGGTAGGTGTATGGCTCTGAATGGGATGTCCTTCGGAGGGTCAGTTTGGACTCATTGGGTTGAATAGCCTTTTTCCATACTGCAGGGATTCTATGGATATACTAGAAGCAATATAGGAATACATAGGGCCCTGCACTTTGTAAACAGAGAGATCATGTACACACTTTGTATCTGTTTTAATTCAACAGAAAAGGTAACAGCCATTCGCTGGTTAATTTCTCAGGATATCATCCTTCAGACAATTTGATTCGCTCCAAATGGTAGCTGAAGGCACTGTAAACTATAAAGGTTTGGGTCCCAGAACCTGCTGCACATCTAGCCAAACCATTCTGGTATAGTTACAACATTGGCATCTACCCAACAATGTGGAAAATTGTCTAGTTATGTCTTTGTGCACAAAATATAGGACAAATCTAAGTGGTCAACCCCTGAGTCTACTTTAATCATAAGGAAAAGCATTAAGCAACATTTGGTTAGCAACAAACTGCTCACTAATGCTCAGTCTGGGGTCTGCCAGAGCCACTCAGTTCCTGACCTCATTACAAGCCTGGACAGGGGAGATAAATTGTAGAAGTCAGCTGAGAGTGACAACCCTTGCCATCAAGTCCACAACTAACTAAGTGTGTCACCAAGGAGCCTGAGCAAAACTAAAGTCAATGGGAATCAGGGAAATCTCTCCATTGTTTGGAGTCATACTTACCATAAACAAAAATTATTGAGATTATTGAAGATTAATTGTAATGATCTCCCACAACCTTTTCCATCAGGTAGAAGATACAGAAGCCTGAACACAGGCACCAGCAGGTTCAGGAACAGCTTCTTCCTGGCTGTTAGTAGATGATGAATGGACTTTCTAACCTCAAATTATGCTGATCTTGCTAACATTGATCTTGCCTAGTGCACGCCCTGTGTAATGTGTTTTGATCTGTACATCCTTGCTTACTGTGATCTGCCTGTAGCACTCGTAAACAAAGCTTTTCACTGTACTTTGGTACATGTGTCAATAAATCAATCAATCATCTCAGCTTGATGACACCATCAACTGCTTTATTGATGAACTTCCTGCCATCGTGAGGTCAGAAGTGTGGATATTTGCTGATGACTGCACAATGTCCAGCACCACTTGTAACTTCACAGATGCTGAGGACAGTAAAAATACAACCATAATTTCTTTCTCTTGTCAAATTGCCTTGCCTATCATCACTGTGGGCACATTGTGCCATAGGACAGCAGCAGAAGAAGGTTCTGCTCTCACAATCTCTTGACAATTAAGAATGTGGGAAATGAACATTCCATTCAGCAGTTATCACTTTTGTGAGACTGAGTTGCATTATTGGGAGGCAGACTGTTTTTATACTAGAGCATAATGCAGCTGATTCTGTCATTCATAAAGCTGGTAACTGGACCTAACGTAAACAATTGTTCAATATACTAGTGCTAATGTCCCTTGACTATACATCGGCAGATACCTCACACTGATGTTTTCGGTTAATTCACCCCATCCATTTTAAATGAAAACTTACCTTCCACGATGGCAATGTTCATACCTCTGCCAAAGTTATTCTTCACATCACCTAGGAGTCTGTTTAAAATATATATTTAAAAAATGAATTGACTTTATTAACTAAAATTGCCATTTTAAGTTATCAGTCTTTCAGTAGAATGACAATAAAGTCAGATTGTGCGCAAGTTGTATTGATTAATCTTACAATACAAAGAAGATAGAGAATTCAGTGATTGAAACAATCAACAAGTATATAGAAACCATTTCCTGTGATGAGGTAGTTCTGAATCATAGAGTATAACAAAATAAAAACTTGGCCATTCAGAAATCATGTCAACAAATACTTCTTATGGAAATATTAGTGGAAATCTGAAACTGCCCCCTAAAAGATTGCTGACATTGTCATGACTGTTGATTTTCAACTCTCAACATCTATTTTTAATACCTGCAACATTCATAGACTCACATTGTTTGAAAAAGAATGAAATATGGACCTAACGTGGCTGCAGTGATCAAATGACCACATATTGAGGCATCAGACTCTAAGACTATACGAGCAAAATTAGGCCATTCAGCCCATTGAGTCTTCTCTGCCATTTGATCATGGTTGATATGTTGCTCAACCCTGTTCTCCTGCTTTCTCTGCATAACCCTGAATCCCCTCGCCAATCAAGAATCTATCTATCTCTGACTTAAATACATTCAATGACATAGCTTCCATAGTCATCTCCCACAATGAGTTCCAAGAATCACCACCTTCTGGCTGGAGGCATTTTTCCTAAATTCAGTTCTAAATGATCAGACCTTTATCTGAGGCAGTGCCCTTGGGTCCTAATCTCTCCTACTAGTGGAAATATCTTCTCCACATCCACTCTATTCAGGCCTCTCAGTATTCTGTAAGTTTCAATCAGATCACCCCTCACCTCCTCAACTTCATCCAGTACGGATCCAGAGTCCTCAAACACTCTTTATATGATAAACCCTTCATCACCAGGATCATTCTTCTGGACCTTATCAATTTCACTTCATTTCTTACTAGTCCTTTCCATAGGGCACATATCCTTGGATATTTAGTTCCCAACCCTGATCCCCTTGGACCCACATCTCTGTGATACGCACAACATCGCACAGGCCAATTTCATCTGTGCTACAAGCTCATTTATCTTGTTTCATATGCTGTGTGTATTTAAGTACAATACCCTCAGTCTTGCGTTGACTGCCCCTCTTCTCATAGAATCCCTTATCTGCTGTGCTTGAAGTTAGATTCCTGAGCTTTACCACATTCTGTAATCTATAACTTGTTCTGGGAATTCTAATAACTTCTGCTGAACCCTCCTGCTACTTTAACTTTTTCCATAATATTCTATGTAACTGAGATCACTACCTTTTTGGTTCTGCTTTTTCATTAGCTCCTAGCTGCTCATGTTCCTTCAGCAGAACCTCATTCCTCTTTCTACTTATATCGTTGGTATTGACGTGGACCACAACACCTGGATCTTTTCCCTCCCACTCCAAGTTCTTCTGCAGCCCAAATGAGATATCCTGAACTTGGGCACCAGGCAGGCAATATAGCCTTCAGGACTCTTGATTCTGGCTATAGAGAACAGTGTTGAAAATGTGTTGCTGGAAAAGCGCAGCAGGTCAGGCAGCATCCAAGGTGCAGGAGGATCGACATTTTGGGCATGAGCCCTTCTTCAGGAAAGGGTTTTTACAGAGAACAGTGTGTATTCCCCTGATTATACTATCCCTGATCACAACTACATTTCTCTTTTCTTCTCCCTCATGAATGGCTCCTTGTACCATGGTGCTATGGTCAGTTTGCTCATCCTCCTTACAAACTCCACTCTCATCCGCACAGGGAGCACGAATCTCAAACCTGTTAGACAAGCTCAAGAATTGATGTTCCTTCAGCACTATCTCCTGGATCCCATTACCTGCCTCACTCATAAGTCATACCATCCAGTCCCTCACTGAATTCAAGATTGTTCCAGGTAACTCTCCCCCTCCTTTGTGTCACAGTGTTTGGAACTCAGATTCCAGCTCATCAACTCTGAGCCAGAGTTCCTCAAGCGACGAACACTTGCTACAGATGTGGTCACTATGATCCACAATGGGGTCCATCAACTCCCACATTATGCAGGTACCATACATCACCTGGCTTGACATCTTTATTTTAATTACCAAGATCTTAATTTGATTTTTAAAATTTCCTATGGTCCTTTAGTTTGTAACCTATTCTCCCTATTTATCTACAATCTGAACACAATTTATAATATGGTCAAGTTAGCAGCTATCATCAACCAATGACCTTATGGTTTATCTGTGATGTCACTCTTTTGTGCCAGGCCTCAGATCCTGAGATTCAATTTAGAACATAGAACATGGAACATAGAACATTACAGCGCAGTACAGGCCCTTCGGCCCTCGATGTTGCGCCGACCTGTCATACCAATCTGAAGCCCATCTAACCTACACAATTCCATGTACGTCCATATGCTTGTCCAACGATGAATTAAACTTACTTAAAGTTGGCGAATCTACGACCATTGCAGGCAAAGCATTCCATACCTTTACTACTGTCTGAGTAAAGAAACTACCTCTGACATCTGTCCTATATCTATCACGCCTCAATTGAAAGCTATGCCCCCGCGTGCTCGCCGTCACCATTCTTGGAAAAAGGCTCTCCCTGTCCACCCTATCTAACCCACTGATTATCTTATATGTCTCTATTAAGTCACCTCTCAACCTTCTTCTCTTTAATGAAAACAGCCTCAAGTCCCTCAGCCTTTCCTCATAAGACCTTCCCTCCATACCAGGCAACATCCTAGTAAATCTCCTCTGACCCTTTCCAAAACTTCCACATCCTTCTTATAATGTGGTGACCAGAACTGTACACAATACTCCAACTGCGGCCGCACTAGAGTTTTGTACAGCTGCAGCATAACCTCATGGTTCCAGAACTCGATCCCTCTATTAATAAAAGCTAAAACACTGTTTGCCTTCTTATCAACCCTGTCAACCTGGGTGGCAACTTTCAACGATCTGTGTACACGGACACCGAGATCTCTCTGTTCATCTACACTACCAAGAATCTTACCATTAGCCCAGTACTTTGCATTCCGGTTACTCCGACCAAAGTGTATCACCTTACACTTGTCCACATTAAACTCCATTTGCCACCTCTCAGCCCAGCTCTGCAGCTTATCTATGTCTCTCTGTAACCTATAACATCCTTCATCACAATCCACAACTCCACCGACCTTAGTGTCGTCTGCAAATTTACTAACCCACCCTTCTGCGCCCTCATCCAGGTCGTTCATAAAAATGACGAACAGCAGTGGACCCAACACCGACCCTTGCGGTATACCACTGGTAACTGGACTCCAGGATGAACATTTCCCATTAACCACCACCCTCTGTCTTCTTTCAGCAAGCCAATTACTGATCCAAACTGCTATATCTCCCACAATCCCATTCCATCGCAGTTTGTACAATAGCCTACTGTGGGGAACCTTATCGAACGCCTTGCTGAAATCCATATACACCACATCAACCGGCTTACTCTTATCTACCTGTTTGGTCACCTTCTCAAAGAACTCAATAAGGTTTGTGAGGCACGACCCAACCTTCACAAAACCGTGCTGACTATCCCTAATCAAATTATTCTTTTCTAGATCATTATAAATCCTATCTCTTATAACCTTTTCCAACACTTTACCAACAACTGAAGTAAGGCTCACTGGTCTATAATTACCAGGATTGTCTCTACTTGAACAGGGGAACCACATTTGCTATCCTCCAGTCTTCTGGCACTATTCCTGTAGACAATGACGATTTAAAGATCAATGCCAAAGGCTCGGCAATCTCCTCCCTGGCTTCCCAGAGGATACTAGGATAAATCCCATCTGGCACAGGCAACTTATCTATTTTCACACTCTGCAGGTTTTCTAATACCTCTTCCTTGTGAACCTCAATCCCACCCAGTCTAGTAGCCCATATCTCAGTATTCTCCTCGACAACATTGTCGTTTTCTAGACTAAATACTGTCAAAAAATATTCATTGAGTACTTCCCCTATCTCCTCTGACTCCACACACAACTTCCCACTACTATCCTTGATTGGCCCTAATCTTACTCTCGTCATTCTTTTATTCCTTAAATATCGATAGAAAGTTGTAGGGTTTACCCTGATCCTATCCGCCAACAACTTCTCATGTCTCCTTCTGGCTCTTCTGAGCTCTCTTTTTAGGTCTTTCCTGGCTACCTACTAACCCTCAAGCGTCCTAACGGAGCCTTCACATCTCATCCTAACATAAGCCTTCTTCTTCCTCTTGACTAGAGATTCCACTTCCTTTGTAAACCTCGGCTCCCGCGTTCTACAGCTTCCTCCCTGCCTGACAGGTACATACTTATCTAGGACACACAGGAGCTTTTCCTTGAATAAGCTCCACATTTCTAATTAGCCCATCCCCTGCAGTTTCCTTCTCCATTATATGCTTCCTAAATCTTGCCTAATCGCATCGTAATTGCCTTTCCCCCAGCTGTAACTCCTGCCCAGTGGTATACACCTATCCCTTTCTATCACTAAAGTAAACATAATAGAATTGTGATCGCTATCACCAAAGTGCTCACCTACTTCCAAGTCTAACACCTGGCCGGGCTCATTACCCAGTACCAAATCTAATGTGGCTTCGCCCCTTGTTGGCCTGTCTACATACTTTGTCAGGAAGCCCTCCTGCACACACTGGACAAAAACTGACCCATCTATAGTACTCGTACTATAGTGTTCCCAGTCAATATTTGCAAAGTTGAAGTGCCCCACGACACCTACCCTGTCTCTCTCACTCACAAAGAATCATCTTTGCTATCCTTTCCGCTACATCTCTGGAACTATTTGGAGGCCTATAGAAAACTCCCAACAGGGTGACCTCTCCTTTCCTGTTTCTAACTTCAGCCCATACTACCTCAGTTGACGAGTCCCCAAACATCCTTTCTGCAACTGTAATACTGTCCTTGACCAACAATGCCACACCTCCCCCTCTTTTACCATCTTCTCTGTTCTTACTGAAACATCTAAATCCTGGAACCTGCAACAACCATTCCTGTCCATGCTCTTTATCCTGTTAAAAAAACCTTACAAGCTATGAGCCAAAAAACCAGAAACAAACAGTACATCTTCCCCTTTGCACCAAATTCCCACACAGCCAATAGATTATCCAAACCACATACTCAGGCTGCATTTCACTCTCATGTGACCTCTTCCTCCTGACCATATGCAGCTTAATTTTGCTGTAGGAGACTATCCCGGGCATACTTTAGAAATTCACAACATTTCTGGCAGATGCTTTCATGGGCCCTCTCTCAGAGTCATAGAGGTGTACAACATGGAAACAGACCCTTTGCTCCAACTCGTCCAATGCGACCAGATATCCTAAATTAATCTAGTTCCATTCGCGAGCACTTGGCCTATATCCCTCTGAACCCTTCCTATTCACGTACCCATCCAGATGCCTTTTAAATAGTGTAATTGTACCAGCCTCCACCACTTCCTCTGGCAGCTCATTTCATACATGCAGTATGAAATGTGAAAAAGTTGCCTCTTCGGTCCCTTTTAAATGTTTCCCCTCTCACCTATGCTCTCTGTATTTGGATTCCTCTACCCCAGGGAAAAGACCTTGGTTATTCATGCTCCTCATGATTTTATAAACCTCTGTGAGGTCTACCCCTCAGCCTCCGATGCTCCAGAGAAAATAGCCCCAGCCTATTCAGCCTCTCCCTATAGCTCAAACCCTCTAACCCTGGCAATATGCTTGTAAATCTTTTCTGAACTCTTTCAAGTTTCACAACATCTTTTCTGTAACATGGAGACCAGAATTGAATGCAGTATTCCAAAGGTGGCCTAACCAATGTCCTGTACAGCCACATCGTTATCTCCTAACCATCCAAGAAAGGCAAGGGTACCAAATGCCTTCTTCACTATCCTATCTACCTGTGATTCCACTTTCAAGGAACTTCGAACCTGGATACCAAGGTCCCTTTGTTTTGCAACTCTCCTGAGGCCCTTGCCGTTAAGTATATATGCCCAACCCTGATTTACCTTTCCAAAATCCAGCACCTCATATTTATCTAAATTAAACTACATCTGCCACTCCTCAGTCCATTGGCCCACCCAACCAAGGTCCCATTCTTTGCTGTCCATTACAACACCAATTTTGGTGTAATAAAATCATAGAATCCCTACAATATAGAAGCAGGCCATTCAACCCATCAATTAGACACTGACCTCTGAAGTGTATCCCATCCAAATCCACCCCATCCCTGTAACCCATGGCTAATCAACCTAGCCTGTATGACCCTGGACACTATGGGCAATTGTCCATGGCCAATCCACCTAACCTGTGTATCTTTGGACTGTGGGAGGAAACTGGAGCAACTAGAGGAACCCACACATACACGGGGAGAGCATGCAAACTCCGCACAATCACTCAAATCTGGGATGAAACCCAGGTCCCTAGCATTGTGAGGCAGCAGTGCTGACCATTGAACCATCATGCTGCACTGCAGTCAGCCATAATAACTAAAATAACTTCTAAAGCTTGAAAATAAAACAGCTAGGATGGAAAATTCCTTCTTTCTACGAATAGTTTCAAATTTTGGTTTTCCAGAGGCAATGGACAATGGGACAAGGGAGCATTTATTCATTTTATATTTTGTCATCATACAGTAGTCTCTTCCAGGTCAGATATAGCAACTAGGCAGAAACAAAATAAGGCTCCTCATATTGTTCCAAAAAATAATTCTCTGTTTCATCTTCACACCCTTCCTAATTAACCGCTATGCTTTGTTTCCATAACTACCAGTCACCTCCATCATGATTTTGTCAACAAGACCTTGTAAATTAGCTCACAGCTGAACTCAAGGACCAATTTGGCAAACCTACTAACTATACTTTCTCGACTCACATCCTATAATCCATATATATTGACAAAAAGCAGTGGACCCAGCACTGATCCTTGTGGTACACTGCCAATCACAGGTCTCCAGTCTAAAAAAACAACCCTCCATCACTGTCCTTTGTCTCCTGCCTTTGAGCCAATTTTGTATCAAAATGGCTAGGTCTCCCTGTATTCCATGTGATCTAACCTTGCTCACCAGTCTACTATACAGATCCTTGTTGAATGCCTTGCTGAAGTCCATGTATAGACAACTTGTACCACTCTGCCTTCATTGATCTTCTTCGTCACTTCTCCATAAAACTCAGTCACATGAGTGAGACACAATTTCCCATGCACAAAGCCATGATGACTATCCCTAACTAGGTCTTGCCTTTCCAAATACATTGTAAATCCTATCCCACAGGATTCCCTCCAACAACATACCCAACCACTGAGGTCAAGCTCACTGGTCTATAGTTCCCTGATATTCATAAACCACCGCATTAGCCAACCTCCAGTCTTCCAGCACATCACCCATGGCTATTGATGGTATAGATATCTCAGCTAGGGGCTCAGCAATCACTTCCCTAGCTTCCCACAAATTTCTGGAGTACACCTGTTCAGGCCCCAGGGATTTATCTACCTCTTTGCTTATCTACCTCCTCCTCTGTAATATGGACACTTTTCAAGGTAGAATTATTTATTTCTCCAAGTTCTCTAAGTTCCGTATATCTCTCCACAATAAACACTGACATGAAATACTCATTTATTACCCTAACCATCTCCTGTGGTTCCACAAATTGGTGGTCTTGTTGATCTTTAAGGGACCACTATTCTCTCCCTAGTTACTCTTTTGTCCTTAATGTATTTGTAGAATCCCTTTTGATTCCCCTTAATTCTATTTGCCAAAGGTATCTCATGTCCCCTTTTACCCTCCTGATTTCCCTTTCAAGTATATTCCTACTGCCTTGATATCTTCTTAGGATTCACTCGATCTCAGCTGCCTATTCCTGACATTATATCTCAAAGAACAAAGACAATTTACAGCCCAGGAACAGGCCTGTGGCCCTCCAAGCCTGAGCTGATCCAAATCCACTGGCTAAACCTATCACCCAATTCCTAAGCATCTGTATCCCTCTGCTCCCCACCTACTCATGCATCTGTTCAGATGCATCTTAAATGAATCTACCGTGCCTGCCTCTACTACCTCTGCTAGCCAAATTGGTCCTTGAGTCCAGGCACCTACCACCTCTGTGTGAAGTACTTTCTGCGTGTATCCCCTTTAAACTTTTCATTTGTCACCTTGAATGCGCGACCCCTCATTACTGAATCCCTCACTCTGGGAAAAAGCTTATCTTTATCTACCCTGTCTATACCCTTCATGATTTTGTAGGCCTCAATCAGGTCCTCTCTCAATCTCCTTCTTTCTAATGAAAACAATCCTAACCTACTCAACCTCTCTTCATAGCTAGCACCTTCCATACCAGGCAACATCCTCATAAACCTTCTCTGCACCCTCTCCAAAGCGTCCACATCCTTTTGGGAATGTGGCAACCAGAACTGTATGCAGTATTCTAAATGCGGCCGAACCAATGTCTTGTACAATTTTAACTTGACTTGTCAGCTCTTATACTCAATACCCCGTCCGATAAAGGCAAGCATACTATATGCCTTCTTGACCACTCTATCCACCTGTGCAGTCACCTGCAGGGCACAATGGACCTGAACTCCTAGATCTCTCTGCTCACCAACTTTTCCCAAGGCTCTTCTGTTTACAATACAGTTTGCTCTAGAATTAGATTTCCCAAAATGCATCACCTCACAGTTGATTGATGCTGGATTGAACTCCATCGGCCACTTCTCCGCCCAACTCTCTAGTCTTTCTATATTCTCCTGTATTTTTTGCAAGGTTTGTAGCTCAGTTTGCTTGGTTTGCAAGGTTTGCTCACTGAGCTGTTGGTTTCATATCCTGATGTTTCATTACCTGGCTAGGTAACATCATCAGTGGTGACCTCCAAGTGAAGCGAAGCTGTTGTTTCCTGCTTTCTATTTGTATGTTTATCCTGGATGGGGGGGTTCCTGGGGTTTGTGGTGATGTCATATTCCTGTTCGTTTTCTGAGGGTTTGATAGATGGTATCTAGATCTATATGTTTGTTTATGGCATTGTGGTTGGAGTGCCAGGCCTCTAGGAATTCTCTGGCATGTCTTTGCTTAGCCAATCCCCGGATAGATGTGTTGTCTCAGTCGAAATGGTGGTTTTATTCCTCCGTGTCTTTTTGTGGCTAGCTGGTGTTCGTGTATCCTGGTGGCTAACTTTCTTCCTGTTTGTCCTACGTAGTGTTTGTGGCAGTCCTTGCATGGAATTTTGTAGATTACGTTGGTTTTGTCCATGGGTTGTACAGGGTCTTTTAAGTTTGTTAGTTTTTGTTTGAGAGTGTTGGTGAGTTTGTGTGCTATTAGGATTCTGAGGGGTCTTAGTAGTCTGGCTGTCATTTCTGAAACTTCTTTGAGGTGTGGTAAGGTGGTTAGGGTTTCTGGCTGTGTTTGGTCTGCTTGTCGTGGTTTGTTCTTGAGGAATCTGCAGACTGTATTTTTTGAGTATCCGTTCCTCTTGAATACGTTGTATAGGTGGTTCTGTGCTGCAGTGTGAGGTGGCTCGTTGAAATAGTGTTCTGACACAGCTTCGTTTGTGTGTGTTGGGATGGTTGCTGGTGTAGTTAAGTATTTGGTCAGTGTTTATCAGTTTTTTGTATACGCAGGTTTGTAGTCCCCCGTTGTCCGTTCTTTCGACTGTGACATCCAGGAATGCGAGTTTGTTGTCGGTTTCTTCCTCCTTGGTGAACTTTCTGCCTGTGAGGGTGTTGTTGATGGTGTTAAATGTCTCTTCTATCTTGTTTCGTTTTGTGATGACAAAAGTGTCATCTACGTAGTGGACCCAGATTTTTGGTTTGATGGTTGGTAGGGCTGTTTGTTCTAGTCTTTGCATTATTGATTCTGCTATGAATCCTGATAGTGGAGATCCCATGGGTGTGCCATTGGTTTGTTTGTAGATTATGTTGTTCAAGGTGAAGTGGGTGGTGAGGCACAGGTCCACTAGCTTCATGATGTTTTCGTTGGTAATGTGATTGATGGTGGTTGGGGCGTGTGGGATGGTCTCTTCTAAAAGTGTGGTAAATGTTTCCTTTGCCAGGTCGATGTTGATGGAGGTGAACAGTGCTGTTACGTCGAATGAGATCATTGTTTCGTCTTCCTCTATTTTGGTGTTTTTTATGATTTTTAGGAATTCCTGGGTGGAGTGGATGGAGTGCTGTGACTCTTCTACTAGGTATTTCAGTCTTGCGTGTAGTTCTTTGGCCAGTCTGTAAGTTGGTGTTCCGGGTAGTGAAACTATGGGTCTGAGGGGGGCTCCTGGTTTATGGATTTTTGGTAGTCCGTAGAATCGTGAGGTGTTGGTCCCGTCTGGTTTCATTTTTTGGAATTCTGTCTTGCTTAATTGTCCGGAATTGTGTAATTTTCTTAGGAGATATGTAATTTTGTTTCCTAGTTGTGGGGTCGGGTCTAGCGCCACCTGTTGGTAAGTGTTGGTGTCTGCGAGTAGTGCATTGGCTTTCTCTATGTAGTCCCTTCTGTTCAGGATGGCTGTGAGCCGACCCTTGTCTGCAGGTAATATAACGATGTTTTTGTCTTTTTTTGAGGCTTTCTAGGGCTTTCTTTTCTTGTGTGATCAGTTTGTTTCCTTCCCTCTTTCGGCTCAGAGTAGGTGCAACTGTCTGTCTGATCGTTTGCTGTGTTTCTTCCGTGAGTTTGTTGTCCTTCAATGTGGTTTCTAATGCTGCTAGGAAATCCTTCTTGTCAGCGTCTCGGTAATTGAAATTTAGTCCTTTTACTAGTACCGCTTTATCTGTGTCTGAGAGGGTTCGGTCTGATAAGTTCTTTATCCATGCCCCTGTGTTATCGGTTTTGTCTTTGTTTGTCTGGGTCCACTACGTAGATGACACCTTTGTCATCACAAAACGAAACAAGGTAGAAGAGACATTTAACACCATCAACAACACCCTCACAGGCATAAAGTTCCCCAAGGAAGAAGAAACCGACAACAAACTCGCAGTCCTGGACGTCACAGTCGAAAGAACGGACAACAGAGAACTGCAAACCTGCGTGTACAGAAAACAGACAAACACTGACCAAATACTTAACTACACCAGCAACCATCCCAACCACACAAACGAAGCTGTATCAGAACACTATTCCAACGAGTCACCACACACTGCAGCACAGACGAACTTCAGAAAACCGAGGCGAACCACCTAACAACGTACTCAAGAAGGACGGATACTCAAAAAATACAGTGCGCAGATTCCTCAAGAACAAACCACGACAAGCAGACCAAACACAGCCAGAAACCCTAACCACCTTACCATACATCAAAGAAGTTTCAGAAATGACAGCCAGACTACTAAGACCCCTCAGAATCCTAGTAGCACACAAACCCACCAATACTCTCAAACAAAAACTAACAAACTTAAAAGACCCTGTACAACCCATGGACAAAACCAACATTCCATGCAAGGACTGCCACAAACACTACGTAGGACAAACAGGAAGAAAGTTAGCCACCAGGATACACGAACACCAGCTAGCCACAAAAAGACATGACCCTCTCTCTCTCATAGCCCTATACACGGAGGAATAAAACCACCATTTCGACTGAGACAACATATCTGTCCTGGGATTGGCTAAGCAAAGACATGCTAGAGAATTCCTAGAGGCCTGGCACTCCAACCACAACACCATAAACAAACACATCGATCTAGATACCAACTATCAACCCCTCAGAAAATGAACAGGAAATGACATCACCACAAACCCCAGGAACCCCCCCATCCAGGATAAACATATAAATAGAAAGCAGGAGACAACAGCTTCGCTTCACTTGGAGATCGCCACTGATGATGTTACTTAGCCAGGTAATGAAATGTCTGGATATCAAACCTACAGCTCAGTGAGCAAACCTACACCCTAAATTCTCCTGTATTCTCTGACAGTCCCTTATGCTTTCTGCTACTCCACCAATCTTCGTATCATCTGCAAACTTACTGATCAGACCACCAATGCCCTCTTCTACATCGTTTATGTATATTACAAACAACAGTGGCCCCAACACTGACCCCTGTGGAACACCACTGGTCACCTTTCTCCATTTCGAGAAACTCCCTTCAACTACTACTGTCTGCCTCCTGTTGTTCAACCAGTTCTTTATCCACCTAGCTAGAACAGCCTGCACACCATGTGACTTCACTTTCTCCATTAGTTTACCATGGGGAACCTTATCAAATGCCTTACTGAAATCCACGTATATGAAATCTACAGCCCTTCCTTCATCTTTCAACTTGGTCACTTCCTCAAAGAACTCTATTAAGTTGGTAAGGAATGATATCCCCGCACAAAATCATGTTGCCTATTACTGAGAAGCCCATTCTTTTCCAAATACAAATAGATTTGATCCCTCGGTACCTTCTCCAGCAACTTTCCCACTGCTGACGTCAGGCTCATTAGTCTGTAGTTACCTGGAATATCCCTACTACCCTTCTTATACAGGGGGACAACATGAACAACCCTCCGGTCCTCTGGCACCTCATGTTTATTTAAGGATGCCACAAAGATATCTGTTAGGGCCCCAGCTGTTTCCTCTCTAGCCACCCTCAGCAACCTGGGATAGATCTCATCTGGTCCAAGGGATTTGTCCACCTTAATATCCTTTAGCTTACCCAACACATCTTTCCTCCTTATGTCAACATGATCCAGAGTAAACAAACTCCTATCTCTAATCTCAACATTCATCATATCCCTCTCCTCAGTGAACACTGATGCAAAGTAATCATTGAGATCTCACTCATTCTCTCAGGTACGACACACAGCCTTCCTTCCTTATCCTTTAGTGGACCAATCCTTTCTCTAGTTACCCACTTGCTTCTTATATAAGAATAAAAGGCTTTGGGATTCTCCTTAATTCTGCTTGCTAAAAATATTCCATGACCTTGTTTAGCCCACTTGATTCCTTGTTTAAGACTTGTCCTACTCTTCCGATATTTCTCCAGGGCCCCGTTTTGTTCTTAGCTGCTTGGACATTAGCTTCCCTTTTCCTCTTGACTAGTTGCATGATTTCTCCTGTCATCCACGGTTCATGAATGTTGCCTTTTGTATCCCTTGTTTTCAAAGGGACATGCCTATCCTACACTGGCTTCAACCTTTCTTTGAAAGCCTCCCACGTTTCAAATGTGGACTTGCCTTTAAATAGCTGTGTCCAATCCACATTTCCCAGCTCCTGCCGAATTTTGATATAATTAGCCTTGGCCCAATCTCATCTTTGGATGAGACCAGTCTCATCTTTGTCTACGAGTATTCTAAAACTTACAGAATTGTGGTCATTGTTCCCAAAGAAATCCGCAACTTCTACCACCTGTCCTGGCTCGTTCCCCAGTACCAGGTCCAATATGGCCCCTTCCCTTGTCGGACTATTGACATACTGCTCTAGAAAACTCTCCTGGACGCTTCTTACGAATTCTGTCCCATCCCCATTCTGACACTAAGTGCATCCCAGTCAATATTGGGAAAATTAAAATTTCCCATCACCACCACCCTGTTGCCTCTACATCTTTCCATAATCTGTTCACTTATTTATTCTTCCACCTCACGCTCACTGTTGGGAGGCCTGTTTTACATCCCCAGCAATATAACTGCACCCTTGTTATTTCTCAGCTCCACCCATAATGCCTCACTACTCAAGCCCTCCATAGTGTCGTCCTTTAGCACAGCCGTGTTATCATCCTCCACCAGCAGTGCAATTCCTCCCCACTTTTACTTCCCTCCCTGTCCTGTCTGAACCATCTATGTCCTGGAACATTTAGTTGCCAATCATACCCTTCCTTCAACCAAGTCTCTTTGATCACAATAACATCATACTCCCAGACACCAATCCAAGCCCTAAGTTCATTTGCCTTACCCACTATACTCCTTGCATTAAAGTATATGCACTTCAGTCCACCAGTGCTTTTGTGTTCATCTGCTCTCTGCCTACTCTTCACCTTGGTAATGCTAACTTCAAGTTTCTTACAGTCTCTAGTTTCCGCCCCATTGTCTACTAGTCTTCTCTTCTAGTTTCCAAAATACCTTCCCTATTTTTCTTGACCAGTGCCTCAATTTCTTTAGTCATCCATCATTCCCTACACTTACCAGCTTTGCAGCTCACCCTAACAGGAACGTGCTGTCTCTGGACTTTTGTTATCTCATTTTTAAAGGCCTCCTACTTTCCAGCCATCCTTTTACCTGTGAACAGTTACTTGTAATCAATTTTTGAAAGTTCTTGGAGGAAGTGAGGACTGCAGATGCTGGAGATCAGAGTCGAAAGTGTGGTGCTCTCTACTTTTGAAAGTTCTTTCCTAAACACATCAAAATTGGTCTTCCTCTGACTTAACACTTTAACTTTTAGATCAGGTCTATACTTTTCATTAACTCTTTTTAAACTAACAGAATCATGATCACTGGCACTAAAGTGACCCCTCGGTCACTTGTCCTGCCCTATTTCCCAAGAGAAGGTCAAGCTTTGCTCTTCCCTTGTAGGCACATCCACATACTGAATCAGAACATTTCTCTCTTTATCCAAGCCCTTAACATTATGACAGTCCCAGTCTATGTTTGGACAGAACTGAGATGAGCTGAGATGACTAACACTAGTTAAACTTTAATATTAATTAACACCTGTTAAGTTCTTTTTTTTCTCATTATGTCTGTTTATTAGATTACTTAAATTTTTGATTAGATTACTTACTTACAGTGTGGAAACAGGCCCTTCGGCCCAACAAGTCCACACCGAGCCGCCGAAGCGCAACCCACCCAGACCCATCCCGCTACATTTACCCCTTCACCTAACACTATGGGCAATTTAGCATGGCCAATTCACCTAACTTACACATTTTTGGACTGCGGGAGGAAACCGGAGCACCCGAAGGAAACCCACGCAGACATGGGGAGAATGTGCAAACTCCACACCTGAGGTGGGAATTGAACTCAGGCCTCTGGCACTGTGAGGCAGCAGTGCTAACCACTTTACCACCGTGCTGCCCAAAAGAAGAGTTTATATTTTTTTCTTTTTTCAAATGCCCCCAAACTACCACCCAACTGCGGTAGTGCTTATTTTTCCCCAGCACTCATGTTGTGTGCGTGCAGGTGTGAGACACAGTGAAAGACACAAAGTATACAAATCTTTATTCAATTTCCACCACCAGGGAAGAAAGGAAACACCCAAGTGTCCAGTGACAAGCAGTGCCCTTCACATCAAAAGGCAATGCTGCGTGATCAAACAGTGAAGGGGAGGGCAGGGATTAAATCAAAATAGAGTTGGAGGGGGAACTAATGCACTCCACTCCCTGCGGCGCCCATCTCTCCCTGAACAGCTCAAGGGTGTTGATAGACACCCCGTGCTCCTTCTCCAGGGACACCCGGGCTATGACATACCCGCGGAAGAGGGGCAGGCAGTCGGCCACAATGACCCCCTCCACGGCCCGCTGCCTGGACCTGTTTATGGCCAGTTTGGCCACTGTTAAGTTCTATTTTTTTTTCTTCTTAGAGCCAGCTCTCAGAGTCAGCAGGATGTCTGACACTCCTGTTCTTTTTTTTCTCAGAACCTCTGACATTCCTGTTTATTTTTAAAATTTTTTAATTTTCGTTTTTCTGTTCTTTTTTTATTGTTTTACCCCCACACTACCGCCTAACTGCGGTAGTGCTTATTTTTTTTCCCCAGTACCCACACTGTGTGTGTGCAGGTGCGAGACACAGTGAATGACACAAGGTGCATGAATCTTTATTCAAATTTCCACTACCAGGAAGAAAAGAAACACCCGAGTGGCCTGTGACAAGCAGTGCCCTTCACATCAAAGGGCAATGCTGCGTGATCAAACAGTGAAGGGGAGGGCAGGGATCAAATCAAAATAGAGTTGGAGGAGGAAATAATGCACTCCACTCCCTGTGGCACCCAGCTCAAGGGTGTTGATGGACACCGCGTGTTCCTTCTCCAGGGACACCCGGGCTATGACATACCCGCGGAAGAGGGGCAGGCAGTCGGCCACAATGACCCCTCCACGGCCTGCTGCCTGGACCTGTTTATGGCCAGTTTGGCCCCTGTTAATTTCTATTGAGTCTTCAAGTGATTGACTAATAATCAGCCCTTATTTAGATGAGTCAGCTATCTTTCACTAGTCTATTGAACCTTAAGATTTTTAAATGGAGATAAAAAAGGAAGATCTGCCAGTTTGATTCCTATGCTGTTTTCAAATTCCCCAAACCATAAACTCACTCAGGCTGTGATCGCTCCTTTCTGACCATGTGCAGCTTAGTGCAGGAAGACAATATGGAATAAAAACAAATATCTGAACTCAAATGACCAATTTATCTAAAGACATTGAAAACAGTCAACTGAGTTGGTCAAGAAATTTGCAGACCCTGCTTTAATTTCCACTCACATTGTACACATTAGATTAAAAAGGTTGTCTGCAACTGTGAAATCAATGAAACCAGACTTGGAAATACACAAATTAATCATGTTTCAGTAGCTGAGAGTGTGGCGTTGGAAAAAGGAAGGGCTTATGCCCGAAACATCAATTCGTCTGCTCCTCAGATGCTGCCTAACCTGCTGTGCTTTTTCCAGCACCACACTCTCGACTCTGATCTCCAGCATTTGCAATCCTCACTTTCTCCATATTTCAGTAGCTGCCTGATCAAACAGTGGAGAGAAAAAATGGATGGGAAACAGCGACGACTGGAAGATGTCTATCTTCTTTCCTTCTTCTCATCATTTCAAAAGCCATCACTGGTGATGTAACAAATCTGAAAAAATATCTATTCACTCAGAGTGTAAGGTTACTATAGATTTTGCTACTGCTGAGGATACAAGACCATCAACTAAACGGGCATGGTCTCAGGTCCAACTCTGACAACTTAGACACTCTCCCCTTTCTAAACATTTACACTTCTTTTTGTGTTGTTGATCTTACATTTTACAATTTTTTTCAGTGTTAGTAAGTAATAAAACTCTTAATTCTTTCACTCAAGAAAATCTTGAAACTGGCTCCTTAATTTTGACTATATTTTAACTGGAATGAGATACAGCTGTGTAGTGAAAGGAATTAAAACCACTTGTTACAAACAACCGAGATTAATAAGAAGAGGGCAGTTGGTATACCCCTCCTCAACTAGTTATAACAATATGGTATCCATTGAAAATATCAAAACAGAGGGTTTATTGATTTATGTTAGTTAAGGTATTATGACATAGAAACAGACAGCCAAATCAAATCAGCCTCCCCTATATTTCCAGGATGGAAAGCTAGACCTGTGAGCAGCACTGGAATAATTCACACCAGAGAACAAAAGGTCAACAATAGATTTAGTCGAATTGTTTTAAATTTTAAGGGTTTGATAGGAAATGACTATTTCCTTTAGACAATCATAAGAAATCTTTATAATTGTCACTACAAGAATAAAGGGAGGGGTATGAAATGTAAACATAGCTCTGTAAAATTAAATAATTCAATGACCCTCAAAATTGCCCCAATGGTTCCTAACAATACTTTTTGAATAACTGATACCAGACACTCAGTTTAACAAAAAGAATTAACAATTAACAATTTATTATTAACACAGTAGATTTCACTGAGCAAATTTGAACATGGGATTTGCAATAAAAGTAGAAAGGAATTAACATTACTCACAGTTCATCTTCAAAACAAATTTTGGGAGAATTGGTTTTCTCAGCACCACTCAACACCGTGAAAGCAAACGTTCCCACAGGACATGGACTCGAGTGATCACACTCGTGGCATTTGGAGCAGGTACTGAAAATAATGCAAGTAATTCAAGTAAATAAAAAAAATGATGCATTATAAACAAAGTCACCTTGCCAAAATGAAAGTGTTTTTTAAAAACATGTTGTCTCCAGGCAGTTGCTGGCTCTTATTAGGAAGACAGTCTACAGTGAGCTAATGATATATTTTATATGCCAACTTTCATGGGCTTCACTTTTCACACAGCACTATAAGGACAATGAATAAGTATGCCTGAAGTGCAGTTATTGTTTGTAATGTAGAAAAAGTGATAGATAATTTGGATATGGTTGGATCCCGCAAATATTGACAAATGATTGGCTAATAATTTATTCAGTGATAAATATTGGGCAAGACACAGGTTTGAGGGAAACACCCTCAATCTTCTTCAATTTTTTTCTGCTCCATTGAAAGAGCCCCAGTTTAATGTCTCATATGAAATGTGGCACCTCTGGCAGAGGAGCTTTGTACTGTTTGCTTAATATTTGTCACAGGAGTGACGGAAAAATGACAATCATGATGGCTGTGTAGAGCCATCTCTTCAAGTAGATAATTCTTGGAAAGTGCATGTAATAGAAAAAAAAAACAGCCTGACACAACACCCCTGCCCCCCAAAAAAGCATGTTCTCATTAGAAGTCTGGTGTACATGAGTAAAGAAATTTAAATAAAGTGACAGTTTGTTTCCACTTTCTGAATAAAGTTGTATATGCAGTTTGAGGGACTCAGTGTAGAAGGGACTTGAAAGCATGGAGATCATTGGAGCACAGGGATGTCAAGGTAAAGCCAGGATGGGAAGCTAGGCCTGGGAGCAGCACTGGAATAATTCCCACCAGAGAAGAAAAGGTTTAGTCAATTTTTAAAAATTAAACATTAGGTTTAGTCAATTTTTTAAAATGTTAAGAGTTTGATAGGAAATGACTATTTCCTTTAGACAATTATAAGACATCTTTATAATTGTCACTACAAGAATAAGGGGAGGGGTATGAGATGTAGACATAGCTCAAATGTAACCCTTTGTCAGGGAAAACACCCAAAGCTGAGATTGTTCCTTTATTACAAAAAGAAAATTGGATAAGCATGCGAAGCAGTGGAAGATACCAAAACCAAGACAGTTGACTTAATCACGCTGTAGTGAGAGGCTGTGTGAAACTTTTCATTGTTTCTTAATATCTGTGAATTGAAACCATCAGGTTTCGCATCATGGATGTTGTGTGCTCAGTCATTGGGCATGGTGGTCTAATCTACATGGAGACCATTTAAACCAGAGACATATAAAACTACCAGTGCTCCAGATTAAACAGTATTTCTTTTTTACCTTTAAAAGCAGGTTTCTGCAGTACCTTCTGAACTGTGTTAAGGTGTTTATGTCGAAAACCTTCTAAGATGTGTTCTGCCAACACCTGGCCCACATACCATGCTGTAATACAGCACATCACAACCATTACAAGCTTGATACAGCCTGGTAAAAGAGAAAATTACATTTAACAATATTCAGTTTGCGTGAAGGGGAAGGAAAGATTTCTATGAACACAATATCTTTTGTGCCAGGTTCTGCTCTACAATCTCTAATCAAAATAATTAAGCATCAAAATAATTAGCATATTTAACACACATTGACAAATCTTAGTTCTTAAATTTCAAGTTTTTCACTATGATGTCAGCATTTTCCTAAATTTAAATGTTTTCTCCGTGGTCAAGCAGCTGTGAACAACTCTTGGTCCCTAGGTGACCCTCCACCAACTGACCACTTTCTCACTAAAACAAACCAAAGCACTGTGGATATTGGAAATAAAAATTAGATAGACAGAAATTGCTGGACAAACACAATCAGTCTGGCTGCACCTGTGCTAAGAGAAAGCGAGTTCACATTTCAGGTCGAAGGTGACTCTTTGATTTTGAACAGGGGTCATGTTGGATTTGAAACAATAACTCTGGGGTTGGAATCTTCCCGTCCATTGAACAGCGTGGGCAGGTCACTTGGGAAAATGTGATGTGTTTCGTAGAAATGAGATTCTTGATGAAGAGAAAAAAGACCAATTCTGCATATGTTTCTGTTTTGAACAGTAAGACACAAACCTTTGGTAGTAAATGACAAGTATCCTTTATTTAAACTTGTACAAGGAGCAGCAGGGTGGCACAATGGTGAGCACTGCTACCTCATAGCACTAAGGACATGGGTTTGATTCCCACTTTGGGTGACTGAGTGTGTGGAGTTTGCACATTCTCCCTGTGTCTGCGTGGGTTTCTTCAGGGTGCTTCAGTTTCCTCCCACGATCCAAAGATGTGCAGGTTAGTTGAATTGGCCTGGCTAAATTGCCCAGGAAGACCAGTTCCATTACACAACACACAAGATGGCCTCCTTCTTTAAAGACCATAATTTTCCTTCCCACATGGTTGAAGATGCCCTCCAATGCATCTCATCCACATCCTGCACCTCCGCCCTCAAACCCCACCCCTCCAACCGCAACAAGGACAGAACCCCTTCGGTCCTCACCTTCCACCCTACCAACCTCCGCATAAACCACATCATCTGCTGACATTTCCATCATCTCCAAACGGACTCCACCACCAGGGATATATTTCCCTTCCCATCTCTTTCCACTTTCCACAAAGAGCATTCCCTCCGTGACTACATGGTCAGGTCCACGCCCCCAACAACCTACCTTCCCCTGCCACCGCAGGAATTGCAAAACCTTCGACCTCACCTCCATCCAAGGCCCCAAAGGAGCTTTCCACATCCAACAAAGTTTTACCTGCACATCCACGAATATCATTTATTGTATCCGTTGCTTCCAATGTGGTCTCCTCTACATTGGGGAGACTGGATGCCTTCTCGCAGAGCACTTCAGGGAACATCTCCAGGACACCCGCACCAATCAACCCCACCATCCCGTGGCCGAACATTTCAATTCCCCCTCTCACTCTGTTGAGAACACAGGTCCTGGGCCTCCTCCACAGCCACTCCCTCACCACCCGATGCCTGGAGGAAGAACGCCTCATCTTCCGACTTGGAACCCTTCAACCACATGGCATCAATGTGGACTTCACCAGTTTCCTTATTTCCCCTACCCCCACCTTAGCCCAGTTCCAACCTGCCAGCTCAGTACCATCCTCATGACCTGTCCTACCTGCTAATCTTCCTTCCCACGTATCCGCTCCACCCTCCTCTCTGACCTATCACCTTCATCCCCACCCCCATCCACCTATTGTACTCTTGGCTACCTTCTCCCCACCCCCCCCCCCCCCCCCCCCCCCCCCCCCCCCCGCCGCCCATTTATCTCTCCACCCTGGAGGCTCCCTGCCTCATTCCTGATGAAAGGCTTTTGCCTGAAACATCGATTTTCCTGCTCCTCGGATGCTGCCTGACCTGCTGTGCTTTTCCAGCACAACTCTAATGCAGACTCTGATCTCCAGCATCTGCAGTCCTCACTTTCACCTAAATTGCCCATAGTGTTCAGGGATGTGTAGGTTAGGGAATGCGTCTGGGTGGGTTATTCTTCAGAGGATCAGTGTGGACTTGTTGGGCCAAAGGGCCTGTCTCTACACTGTAGGGATTCTATGAAAAGTACATAGAGAAAAAGGATGCTGCTGACTTGGATCGGACAGGCTCAGACGAGCTCAAACACTACCTACAGTACTGGCACCGCCATCCTGAACCAACAGCCACATCTGGTAATAGTTGCACTTCACAACAGGTTAGATGGAAAAGATGGGCTGTGATGAAAGTAAGAACATAAGAAATAGGAGCAGGAGTAGACCATTCGGCCTGTCATCAAAAACAGTCATCCAGGCTCAAAACATTAGCTTGCTCTCTCTCCACGGATCCTGTGATCGCCAGCACTTTTTGTTTTCAGTGAAATGGAAGAGATAGCAGGCTCAATGTTTCTTTACATTTTATCGTTTACAAACAGAAGATAATGATTGTAATCTCTGTCATGACTATCTAACTTGCTCTATGTCAATTTTGTGCAGTATGTACTTTTCAATGGTGTTTTTAGACTCAAGCCAGTTTCCTTAACTTCCTTTTATTTGCCTCATTTAATTCCTAGATCTTTCTCTTCTTTTGTGTTCCCCTCCTATGAGCCAACAATCAAATAGCTACTGCCCTTAGGCGGCTCTCTAAGTTGAGGAGATGACTGCTGGAAGTTGTGAAGCGAAGTGCAAAAACTATGTGAATGGTGGATGTGGAGAAAGTGGGAGATGACTCACCTTGGGTTCAAAAAAGATAAATTTGATTATTTTGCTCACGGTAGGGGATTAGAGAATGGGAAAGTGACTGGTTAAACAAATCACAACAAAAACCTAGTTGGAAAGTTACAAAACCAAATCAAAAAGCCTAATAGATTTAATGTCAAGGTGGTGTGCGTCCTGAGGAAGGGGCTGGGGTTTGCGGGTATGGAATTCACTGATTTTCCCACACTTCTGCTGCTCTTGTCCTTCACAAGTATGGGTTTGGCACATACAATGAGAAGACTAACATGTCTCTGAGACACACTGTTGGTTTATGAGCTAGAGCTGTCAAAATGTTTTCACATTGCAGCCTCCAAAGGGAGTAAGTTCCTGCCCTATGGTTAGGGAATCATTGCATTTCAACTCTCGGGCAAGATCAGACTGGATCAGGGTTTGGCAATGATTACTGACCAAGACAAACTAACTAAATTCTTGTATTATGTTGCTGCATTCTAGTTGCTGCACCGTAAATCTGGGCTAGTCAAACCGTACAGCAGGGAAATCTGTCTCACTGTAGCAAGTTTGAAAATCCAGCCACACTGCAGTCTGAACAAATCCAATGGTTTATTCGCCCAATCTCGGAAACAAGTGAAATATTAAACTATTTTTGACATTGTGTTACTGGAGCAGGAGTAAAGAAGAGGGTGTGATTGCACTGGAGGGGATCAGAGGAGGATTGAATGGACATTGCCTGGGATGGAGCATCTTAACCATGAAGAAAAGCTGGATAAACTCAGGCTGTTTTTTTTAGAGCAAGTTGAAGGGATGTGATTGAGGTGCCTAAAAGTATGAGGGTCATGGACAGAGTGGGTAGGAAGCTATAAGAAATAGGAACAGGAATAGGCCATTCAGCCCCTCACACTTGTTCTGCCGTCCAATAGGATCATAGTTGATCCAACATTCCCCATGTCCACTATTCTGTCCCTTCCCCATTGTTTTAAAAAATTCTCAAGGTCAGGTTCGTAGGAGAGTAGTCTGACACAGAACAAATGACCAAGAGGCGGGTCTGCTAGAATATGGGCATTTTATTCCCCGCAGCGTCGCCACAACCAGGTCTCATACAACGGGTCTGGCTTATACTCACTCTACATGTTACCGGAACTGGGAGCCGTCAGTTCTCGTAGAGCGGTTGCCAACAACCCACGCTCGGCGGTTAAACGTAACCCCGGAGCAGACTCACCGAACTGGAGACTTTTCCAGCTGATATACTCTTTTCCAGATATAAACATTCATGTGAACAGCAGAGCAAGGCTAAAAAACACATTCCATTCTGGTTACATACAGATAAGAAGATTCACACGGGGAGGTGTGTAATAAGATTCACACGGGACTAAGCAACACCTCCATTCCGGTTAGATTCACACATGTATTGGGACATAATTTTTAACCGTTTCACCACATTCCACTGCTTGGCCCAATACATGTGTTACATTATGATTCACACATGTATTGGGACATAATTTTACACCACACCCATAAAGCTTGGCTCCCTTCCTTTTCAGAAATCTATCTCAGCCTTAAATATATACAGGAACTCTGCCCCACAGCTGTCTGCAGCAAGGAGTCCCAAACACTCATCACACTCCCTGGAGCAATTCTTCATCATCTCAGTCTTAAGTTGGTACCCCTTTATTCTGAAACTGCCCCCTGGTCCTAGGTTTCCATGAAGCAAAACATCCTCTCAGCATTTACCCTGCCAAGCCCCTTAAGAACCCTACATGTTTCAATGAGATCGCCTTTCATTCTTCTCAATTCCAATGAGCAGAGTCACAATCCATTTCACCTTTGCTCATAAAATAGCTGCAGGAGTGGACCATTCAGCCCTTCGAGCTTGCACCACCATTCTATATAATCATGGCTGATCATGCAGTTTCAGGATCCCATTCCCGCTTTCTCTCCATAACCCTTGACCCCTTTAGCCAGGTCCAGTTCCTTCTTGAATACATCTGATGAATTGGCCCCCAGCAGCATTCTGTGGGAGAGAATTCGACACATTCAGAACTCTTTGAGTGAAGAAATTCTTCCTCATCTCAGTCCAGAATGGCTTACACCTTATTCTTAGACTGTGACCCTTAGTTCTGGACTTCCCTAACCTTGGAAACATTCTTTCCACATCTAGCCTGTCCAGTCCCATTAGCAGTTTATACGTTTCAATGAGGTTCCCCGCTCATGCATCTAAATTCCAGTCATATGCCAGTACTTCCATCCTGGGTATCAGTCTGGTGATTCTTCGCTGGGCCCCCACAATAGCAAGAATGTCCTTTCTCAAAGTAGGAGACCAAAACTGCACACAAAACTCAGGGTGTGGCCTCCCCTGTACAGGAGGGACAAACCATCCATAACAGGGATCATCCGAGGGAACCTTCTCTGAACATCCTCCAATGAAGTGATATATTTCCTTAAATAAGACGACCAAAATGCTCCAGGTGTGGTCTCACCAGCACTTTATACAGTTACACTATTATACTCCAACCCAATTGAAATAAGGACCAGCTCATAACGTTGAATTCTTAGTTGAAAGATCAATAACAAGGAGGCATAATTTTAATGTGAATAGCAGGAGGATTGGGGGGTGGGAATTGGGGGAAATAAATCATCCAGAGGATGGTGGAAATCTTGAATGCACCACCTGAGAGGGTATTGAGACAGGAACCCTAACAATCTTTTAATAGCCAGAGACTTTTCCCCAGCACAGGATTGACTGGTACGATAAGTCATAGTTTGAAGATATTAGGAGGAAGGTGTAAAGGAGACGTAAGAGGTCGGTTCTTTACGCAGAGAGTTGTGAATGTATAGAATGCGTTGCCAGCTATGGTGGTGGAAGCAGAGTCATTAGGGACATTTAAGCATCTGCTGGACATGCACATGGATAGCAGTGAATTGAGGGATGTGTAGGTTACGTTACTATATTTGACATTAGGATTAAATCTGGGCACAACATTCTGTCCTGTACTTTACTTTTCTATGTTCTAAAGTACTTGGATGAGTCCCTCATAATACTCATGATAATGGACCAAGTGCTGGGAAGTGGGATTGGTGTAGATTCAGATGAGTTTTGTAGGTGCAGACTCGATGGGCCGAAGGACGTCTCCTGTTCTGTATACCTCAGTGATACCAGGAGTAAGAGTCTCCTTTGCCAAAGCAATTCGTATGCGTGGTTCAACACACACACACACACTCCTCCCAAAACTTCCAGGGAAAGTGTTCTTACAGCGTTTGCCAACTGATGGAGAGAGAACAGGGATGAAAGAGCGGAGAAGGGTTGGGGGTGTTGGTGGAAAGGAGAAGGGTTGGAGCGGGGGGGGGAATAAATAAATAATTAGTGACAGGAAAGTTCTGACCGTGCCCGGGATGAGCGCTCACACTGCCGAGAGAAACTGCAACATCAGCGCCCGAGGCAAGTCACCAGCCATGGGTGAAATTCACACAAAATCTCGGGTGTCAATTTCCAAAAAGCGCCCCGTTTACCACAACATCTCAGAGACAACAGATTTTTAAAAATAAAAATCTCATGGCCACTTACCGTGTGCTGGAATTGGGAATTGTGTTGCCATTGTAACGCTTTTGCCGACCTGACGGTTGTGTATTCAGATGAGCAACAATTTTGGACTTTACACGTCCTGTTTATATTTTTGTTTTGGGGCGGGTGAGACGTGTTGCGCTCAGATACTGATTCGGCAACTCCCCTCCCCTCCCTCTCACACACCGGGCGAGCTGACAGGTGAATCCAACAAAAGGGTGTCTCAATTCACTCTGGATTGGCTCAAGCAGTCAGACTGTGGGCTGAAACAAAAGGAGAAAGTGAGGACCGCAGATGCTGGAGATCAGAGCTGAAAAATGTATTGCTGGAAAAGCGCAGCAGGTCAGGCAGCATCCAAGGAGCAGGAGAATCGATGTTTCGGGCATGAGCCCTTCTTCCGGAATGAGGAAAGTGTGCCAAGCGGGCTGAGATAAAAGGTAGGGAGGAGAGACTTGGGGGAGGGGCGTTGGAAATGCGATAGGTGGAAGGAGGTTAAGGTGAGGGTGATAGGCCGGTTGGTTGGTGCGGGTGTCCCAGAGGTGTTCTCTGAAACGTTCCACAAGTAGGCGGCCTGTCTCCCCAATATAGAGGAGGCCACATTGGGTGCAGCAGATGCAGTAAATGATATGTGTGGAGGTGCAGGTGAATTTGTGGCGGATATGGAAGGATCCCTTGGGGCCTTGGAGGGAAGTAAGGGGGGAGGTGTGGGGCACCCGGACCTCTGGGACATCTGGATCAGCCAACCCAACCACCCCGTGGCTCAACACTTCAACTCCCCCTCCCACTCCACCAAGGACATGCAGGTCCTTGGACTCCTCCATCGCCAGACCATAGCAACACGACGGCTGGAGGAAGAGCACCTCATCTTCCGCCTAGGAACCCTCCAACCACAAGGGATGAACTCAGATTTCTCCAGTTTCCTCATTTCCCCTCCCCCCACCTTGTCTCAGTCCCAACCCTTGAACCTTCCTCCCCTGCAATCTTCTTCCTGACCTCTCCGCCCCCACCCCCACTCCGGCCTATCACCCTCACCTTATCACCCTCACCTTAACCTCCTTCCACCTATCGCATTTCCAATGCCCCTGCCCCAAGTCCCTCCTCCCTACCTTTTATCTTAGCCTGCTTGGCACACTTTCCTCATTCCTGAAGAAGGGCCCATGCCCGAAACGTCGATTCTCCTGCTCCTTGGATGCTGCCTGACCTGCTGCGCTTTTCCAGCAACACATTTTCAGCTGAAACAAAAGGCTCAGCATAGCAAAGCAATATACTGTACTACAAAGGAGAAAGGAATTACGGCGTTTAAAAGACATTCGGCAAAGTACATGAATGGGAAAGGTTTGGAGGGTGTGGGGGATGTGGGCCAGGAGCAGGCAAGTGGGATTAGCTTAGATTGGGATTGTGTGGTTGGACCATGTTGAATGATTTTATGACGATGACCATATTCCACATAGAGCCTCTAAAAGGGTCCTAGGGAGACAGGAATCTATTGGATTTCTGAGAGTCAAGATATGTTGATGAAGGGCTTTTGCCCGAAATGTCGATTTTCCTGCTCCTCGGATGCTGCCTGACCTGCTGTGCCTTTCCAGCACCACTCTTATCTTGACTCTAATCTGCAGTCCTCACTTTTGTCGTATGTTGTGTATCTGCCTGCCTCTTGTTCTGTAAGCCGGTTGATCACTTCAAGGAGCAATAACCACTGCACCCTTTCACCACACTGGCTGAGTAATTCCAGCTTTTGCTGCTTTTAAAAATAAACAGATTTCCAGCACCCATGGTGTTTTGTTATCAAAACAAAATCCAAATTTTGAAAGTTTCTGTTGCAAGCATTTAAGGGTTTGTGTCTGTGTGTGTGGGGGGGGGGAGTGGTGGGGGGAGCAGGGGCAGGGGAGGATGAATGAATAGTGACAGAAAAGTTCTGACCATGCCTAGGGTGAAATTGACATGAAATCTTACAGGAGAGAATGCCAGATTTCGGTCAAAAGGGTTTGTACTGTAAATGTATCTTTCTTCATAAATCACCCAGTTATGATGTATGTCCTCTCAGTTTCTATTTCCATGTCACAGAAAATAGTTTCTCCATACAGGTCCTACTCAGCACCTTCAACATGTCAGACACACCTGAGACTGGAGTGGGTCCTGAGGTGATGACGTTCTGTATGGTCTGGGAGATGTTGGCACACCTGAGACCTGAGTCTAGATTAGAGTGGTTTTCCAGCATCACTCTAATCTAGACTCTAATCTCCAGCATCTGCAGTCCTCACTTTTGCCACACCTGAGAGCTGAATGACTTCAGACAAAGGCTTAGTAAAACCCTTTTATCTTTGTTCCATTCTGGGACAACTGCACTGCCAAAACCAGAGTGACTCTCCTGAAATTAGGTGTCCAAAACTGAATGAGATATTCCATGTAAATTTTGACCAAAGTTTCTCCCCTACTCTGCCTCCCTGCACCCCACTTTGTAACCCAAGATCTCCCTTCATTTTGGGAAGTTGACATGAAAGCAAGAACTTAGCACTTTGCACAAGTCTGGCCCAAATAGATTATTCCGAAATGTCCTGGTTATTGTAATATAGGAAACAGTCGCTTAGTCATTAGGAATCGAGATGCTCCTCAGGACAGGGTCATATTCACAGTGAAAGTCCAGAAATGTGAAGATCACTGTTGGCTATCCATTGTCAGGAAGAATGTTCATTTGGAAAGGCAGTTTGTGAGAGGAATACAAACAGTCCACAGAGAGAGAGAGATGATGGGCAAAAAGTTAGCAAATGGGTATAATGTGGGAAAATACAAAGTTCTTCACTTGGGAAGGGAGAACAAAAGAACAGAATATTATTTAAATGTAGAGAAAGCTGCAGAAAGTTACATTACAAAGGGACCTAGGGATACTTGTGAATAAAACACAGAAAGCTAGCACCCGGTTGTAGCAGGTAATTAGGAAGTCTAATGGAATGCTGGCCCTTATTACAAGGGAACTGGAGTTTAAGGGTTGGAAAGTCTTACCGTAACTGTACAAAGTGCTGTGAGACCGCATCTGAGTACTGTGAGTATTTTGGTCACCTTATTTAAGGAAGTATATCATTTCACTGGAGGCAGTTCAGAGAAGGATGATCCCAGTATGGAGGGATTGTCTTATGAGCAAAAGCTAAACGGGTAGGAATCTACTAACTGGAGGTTAGCAGAATGAGAGATGATCTCATTGAAACATCTCGGATTTTTAAGGCGCTTGACAAGATAAATGCTGAGAGGATGTTTCACCTCATGTGGGAGTCTAGGACCAGCCGGCAGAGTCTCAGAATAAAATGGCATCAATTTACGACTGAGATAGAGAGGAATTTCTTCTGTCAGAGTGTTGTGAGTCTTGCAAACTCCTTGCCTCAGAAAGCTATAAGGACAGAGTCTTTGTGTTCATCTAAGGCTGAAATAGATAGATTCTCAACCAAGTGGGAGTCAAGGGATATAAAGAATGGACAGGAAAGTAGACGTGAGGAATGTCAGATCAGCCATGATGCTATTCAATGACAGAATGGGCTCAAAGTGCTGAACTGCCTACTCCTGTTCCTGTTTCTTACGATCTTTTGGATATTTACTCTGCACTATGGACAACCTCCTACAGCCATTCCCACATTCCAAATGAGATGGTGGACATCGAACTGCCCTCTGAAATGATAAAGCATGCACTTTGTTTGATCAAATTGTTACAGAGTCACAATGGGAGGGTCTTCACCATATGTTCTGGTTCACCAAAGTGGCAAACTATTACTTTTCAAAGGCAAGTTGGGATTGGCAACAGATTTGCCAAGAGGTGCGAGGGAGGAGCAAAGGACTTCTGGGAAGTTTTTAAGTGGGTGAGATCTAAACCCGAGACCCTACACTGTAAGGCCTCCATCCCAACCACCTCCTCTAACCTTACTAAGAGTCTGTAAACTCGGTAAGTTTTCAGGTTTCTTTTTTTTCCTTCTCTTCCTTTGTTTATTTCTGTGTGGGCTTTCAGAGTAGCGGGATATGGATGTTATGGCAGTTGCATGTTCCTCCTGCAGAATGTGGCAGATGAGAGACACTTCACATGTCTCTGCCGACTACATCTGCGGGAAGTGCACCCAACTCCAGCTCCTCGAAAACCGAGTTAGGGAATTAAAGCTGGAGCTGGATGAACTATGGATCATTCGGGAGGCTGAGGGGGAAATTGAGAGGATGTACAGGGAGGTGGTCACTCCCGAGACACAGGATAATGACAGCTGGGTTAGAACCGGGGGAGGAAAGTGAACTGATGGTCAGAGCAGGGATCCCCTGTGGCCGTTCCCCTCAGCAATAAGTATACCATTTTGGATACTGCTGATGGGGACAGCCTACCAGGGGTAAGCCATAGTTGTCAGGTCTCTGGCACTGAGCCTGGCACTGTGGATCAGAAGGGAAGGGGGGAAAATATAAAAGTGCTAGTGGTAGGGGACTCAATAGACAGATTGACAGGAGGTTTTGTGGTCAGGAACGGGATTCCCGGAAGGTATGTTGCCTCCCTGGTGCCAGGGTACGGGATGTCGCCGATCGGGTTTACAAGATTCTGAAGGGGGAGGGTGAGCAGTCAGAAATCGTGGCACATATTGGCACCAATGATATAGCCAGGAAAGGGATTCAGGATCTGAAAAGTGACCACAGAGAGTTAGGTTGGAAGCTGAAGAGCAGGACGAGTAGAGTAGTGATCTCAGGTTTGCTACCGGTGCCACGAGATAGTGAGATGAGGAACAGTCAGCGAGTGCAGCTTAACACGTGGCTGCGAGGCTGGTGCAGGAGGGACGGCTTCAGATACCTAGACCATTGGGATACCTTTTGGGGAAGGTGGGACCTGTACATGAAGGACAGGTTGCACCCGGATTGGAGGGGCACAAATGTCCTGGGTAGGAGATTTGCTCGTGCGATTCGGGAGGGTTTAAACTAGTTTGACAGGGGGGGTGGGAATCAGGCCTACATGTCTGAGAGGGGGTCAGTTGCAGGCAGGACAGTGACAGGTTATATTGAATCTATCAGGAAGGTTTCTCATGCGATGAAACATAGGGATCGGTTAAAGTGTGTCTGCTTTAATGCAAGGAGCGTCCGGAATAAGAGTGACGAACTTAGAGCACGGATCAGTACTTGGGGCTACGATGTTGTGGCCATAACAGAGACGTGCGTTCCACAGGGGCAGGAATGGTTGCTTGAGTTTCCAGGGTTTAGAACGTATAAAAAGAACAGGGAGGGTGGAAAAAGAGGAGGGGGTGTAGCATTGCTAATCAGAGAGTGCATCACAGCTACAGAAATGAAGGTTGTTGAGGAAGGTTTGTCTACTGAGTCAGTATGGGTGGAAGGTAGGAACAGCGAGGGAGCAGCCACCGCATTAGGGGTTTTCTACAGACCACCTAATAGAAGTAGAGAGATTGAAGATTGCATAGGCAGGCAGATTCTGGAAAAATGCAAAAGTAGCAGGGTTGTTGTTATGGGTGATTTCAACTTTCCCAATATCGACTGGAACCTCCTAAGTGCAGATGGTTTGGATGGAGCCGTTTTTGTCAGGTGTATTCAGGAGGGTTTCCTTACTTAGTATGTAGACAGACCGACGAGGGGAGAGGCCATTTTGGATTTGGTGCTAGGCAACGAGCCAGGACAGGTGTCAGATCTCACGGTGGGAGAGCACTTTGGTGAAAGTGATCACAACTGCGTCACATTTAGCATAGTCTTGGAGAGTGAAAGGAGCAGTTACTGAGGGAAGATATTTAATTGGGGGAAAGGAAATTATGACGCTATCAGACAGGAGTTGGGAAGTACAGACTGGGAGCAATTGTTCCACAGAAAGGGCACAGCAGACAGGTGGAGGCTGTTGAAGGAGCAGTTGTTGCGAGTGATGCACAAGTTTGTTCCTCTGAGACAGGTAAGAAGGGGTAAGATTAAGGAACATTAGATGACGAGAACAGAGGAACTTCTTGTCAAAAGGAAGAAGGCAGCTTACGTAAGGTGGAAGAAGCAAGGATCCAGCACAGCTTTAGAGGATTACAGGCTAGCTAGAAAGGAGCTCAGAAATGGACTGAGGAGAGCCAGGAGGGGGCACGAAAAAGGCTTGGCAAGAAGGATTAGGGAGAACCCAAAGGTGTTTTACTCATACGTGAGGAATAAGAGAATGCTCAGGGAGAAGGTAGGGCCAATCAGGAATAGCGGAGGGAAATTGTGCGTGGAGTCTGAGCAGATAGGGGAAGCCCTAAATGAGTTTTTTGCTTCGGTTTTCATCAAGGAAAGGGAACTTGTAAATGAAAACTTAGAGGAGCTGGGATACAGTCTTGACCAGATCAAGATTGATGAAGTTGATGTGCTAGATATTTTGGAAAACGTTAATATTGATAAGTCCCCAGGGCCAGACCAGATTTATCTTAGGCTGCTCTGGGAAGCAAGAAAGGAGGTTGCTAAGCCGCTGGCGAGGATATTTGCCTCCTCACTCTCCACGGGAGTCCTACCGGAGGATTGGAAGGAGGCGAATGTTGTTCCTCTTTTCAAGAAGAGTAATAGGCAAATCCCTGGCAATTACAGACTGGTCAGTCTCATGTCTGTGGTCAGCAAAGTTGTGGAAAAAATTCTGAGGGATAGGATCTATGACTATTTGACAAAGCATAGTGTGATTAAAGGCAGTCAGCATGGCTTTGTGAGGGGCAGGTCATGCCTCACAAATCTTATTGAGTTCTTTGAGGAGGTGTCAAGACAGGTCGACGATGGTAGAGCAGTGGATGTAATGTATCTGGACTTCAGCAAGGCATTTGATAGGGTTCCCCATGGTAGGCTCATTCATAAAGTCAGGAAGTATGGGATACAGGGAGATTTGGCTATCTGGATTCAGAATTGGCTGGCTGACAGAAGGCAGAGAGTGGTTGTAGATGGAAAATATTCTGCCTTGAGGACAATGTTGGATGGGATCCTGCAGGGCTCTGTTCTTGGGCCTCTGATCTTTGTAGTTTTTATAAATGACTTGAATGATGCGGTTGAGGGGTGGGTTAGTAAATTTGCCGATGACACAAAGGTTGGAGGTGTCGTTGATAGTATAGAGGGCTACTGCAAACTGCAGTGCGACATAGACAGGATGCAGAGCTGGGCTGAGAAATGGCAGATGGAGTTCAACCTGGATAAATGCGAAGTGATGCATTTTGGAAGGTCAAACTTTGAATGCTGAATATAGGATAAAAGACAAGATTCTTGGCAGAGTGGAGGAACAGAGGGATTTGGGTGTGCAAGTACGTAAAACCCTCAAAGTTGCCACCCAAGTGGTTGTTCAGAAAGGTTGTTCAGAAAGCAGATGGTGTTTTGGCTTTCATTAACAGGGGTATCGAGTTAAAGAGTTGCAAAGTTTTGCTGCAGCTCTACAAGTCCCTGGTGAGACCACAATTGGAATATTGTGTCCAGTTCTGGTCACCCTACTATAGGAAAGATACAGAGGCTTTGGAGAGGGTGCAAAGAAGGTTTACCAGGATACTGCCTGGACTGGAGGGCTTGCCGTATGAAGAAAGGTTGATTAAGCTCGGACTTTTCTCTCTGGAGAGAAGGAGGAAGAGAGGAGACCTGATCAAGGTATACAAAATAATGAAAGAAATAGATAGAGTCAATAGCCAGAGACTTTTCCCCAGGGCAGGATTGACTGGTACGAGAAGTCATGGTTTGAAGATATTAGGAGGAAGGTATAAAGAAGACATCAGAGGTAGGTTCTTTACGCAGAGAGTTGTGAATGCATGGAATGCATTGCCAGCGGTGGTGGTGAAAGCAGAGTCATTGGGGACATTTAAGCAACTGCTGGACATGCACATGGATAGCAGTGAGTTGAGGGGTGCGTAGGTTAAGTTACTATATTTTGCATTAGGATTAAGTCTTGGCACAACACCGTGAGCCTAAGGGCCTGTTCTGTGTATACTTTTCTATGTTCTAGATGCAGGTCTTGCCTGTGGCAATCCCATTCCAAGAATGAATAAAAGAAATCAAACTTGTTTAAAAACATCATAATCGGTCTATTCTAAAGTCTGACTGAAGAAATTCTTTACACACCTTTATTATCTGCTGTGAATCCATGCAGAGAAAGGTGAAGAGCCACGTGCAGTATTTAAAAGAAATTTTGATTTGATTTATTATTGTCACATGTACCAAGGTACAATGTAAAGTTGTGTTTTGAGTGCAATACTGGCAGATCATACCATATAGAATGCATTAGGTTAATAAACAGAGAGAAGAATATCATGTTACTGCTGCAGAGAAGGTGTAAAAAGGGTGAGATCAACATTAACTTTCACATTTGAGAGGTCCATTCAGAAAGCCTGATAAGAGCAGGGAAGAAACTGTTCTTGAATCAGTTGGTATGTGTGTTTAACCTTTTGTATCTTGTGCCCAGCAAGAGGTTGGAAGAGCGGTGGGAGGAATGTATGATGATGATGGCTGCCTTCCTGAGGCTGCAAGAAGTGTAAATGGAGTCAATGGATGGACGGGTGCTTTGCATGTTTGACTGGGATGTGTTCACAACTCTCTGTAGTTTCTTAAGGTCCTGGGTAGACAGTTTCCATACCAAGTTGTGATGCAACCGAATGCTTTCTCTGAGTCATGTATAAAGAATGATAACAGTCATTACAGATATGCCAAATTATCTTAGCCTCCTGAGGAAGCAGAGGCGCTGTTGTGTGTTACTTGACATGGATGGACCAGGACAGATTGTTGGTGATATTACTCCTAGGAACTTGATGCTTTTGACCATCCTCACCTCAGCACCACTGATGTAGATAGGGGCATGTCCTCTATCTTGCTTCCTAAAGTCAATGACCAGTTCTTTTATTGTGGGAGAGATTGATATCTTTACACCATGCCTCCAATAACTCTATCTCTTTCCTGTATTCTGTCTCGTCATTATTTGAGACTCAGCCTACAACAGTGCTGTTGTCAGCGAGCATGTAGATGGAGTTAGGACAAAATTTGGCCACACAGTCAATAGCTTGATGTAGGTATCCTCGTTATCCAGATGTTCCAGGGATGAGTGTAGGGCCAGGGAGATGGTATCTACCTTGGACCTGTTTTGTCAGGAGGCAAATTACAAGGAATTGAGGCAGGCTGGGAGACTGGAATTCATGTGAGCCATGACTAACCTCTCGAATCAATTCATATAGAGATTAGAGTCTCCAGGTAGTAGTTATTGAGGCACGCTGCATGATTTTTCTTTGGCACTGGGACAATGGTGATCTTCTTGATGGTGGGCTTTCAGATCGTAGTAAGGAGAGGTTAATGACGTCAGCAAATATTCCTGCTGACCGGTATGGGCATGGCTGGGGACTCCATCTGGGCCAGCTGCTTTCTGTGGGTTCACTCTCAAAAAGGCCGATCTGACATCTGCAGCAGTGACTGAGGGCACAGGTGGATCCAAGGCTGTCGGGGAAAGTAACACCGTTTCACTGACCTTCTGTTCGAAAATGTGTAAAATGCACTGAATGCAACAGGGAGGGATGTACTTTTGATATTTTGTTATTAGATGAGACCATAGAACTGTAGGATCTTAGGGAGGCCATTCAGTCCATCAAGTCATCTGCCATTCAATAGATCAAGGTTGATCTGATAATCCTCAACTCACTTTCCTGTTTTCACCCTTTAACCATTGATTCCCTTACTGATTAAAAACCTGTCTAACTCAGCCTTGAATATACTTACCAACCTAACCTCACCAGCCCTCTACAGTGAAGAATTCCACAGATTCACTTCCCTCTGAAAGGAGAAATTCCTCCTAATTTCTGTTTCAAATGTGTCAACCCTTATTCTGAGGTTATGTTCTCAGCTCTTAAACTCTCCCATAAGGGATAACAACCTCTTAGCATCTACCATGTCATGTTCCCTAATAGTCCAGCATGGTTCAATAAGTTTTTCTTTGTTCATTCATGGCTGAGGGGATCTCTGGCTGGGCCAATATTTATTGTCCATCCCTAATTGCTGAGAGGGCAGTTAAGAGTTAACCACATCGCTGTGGGTCTGGAGTCACACGTGGGCCAGACAGGGCAAGGATGGTAGCTTCCTTCCCTAAAGGACATTAATGAACCAGATGGGTTTTTCCAATAATCAACAATGGATTCATGGTCATCATTAGACTCTTAATTTCTGATTTTTAAAATTGAATTCAAATTCCATCATCTGCCATTGAGGGATTTGACCTGAAATCTCTGGATCATTACCCGGCCCTCTGGATTAGCAGTCCAGTGATAATGTCATTGACCGCACGGCCAACCTACTCAACCTTTCCTCGTACGGAGCCTACATTTATTGCCCATTCCTAGTTGCACTTGAGAAGGGAACTGCCTTCGAGAACTGCTGTAATCTGTTTGGTAGAGATGCACACACAATGCCATTAGGGAGTGAGTTCCAGAGTTGAAGGTATGTTGGAAATTGAGTCGCCTTTAAAACAGTTTATCTTGGTATTCCATATTTAGTACTTTCTATGTAGAATGAGAGCTCATTTAACTGTGTTACAATCATAACTAGCCTTCAATAAAAGGCATCTGGAGGGTGTAAGAATAGGAAGGGTTTAAGAGGGGTATGGGCCATGTGTTGGTAAATGGGACTAGATTAGGTTAGGATATCTTGTTGGCATGGACGAGTTTCCCTGCTGTACATCCCTATGACTTTATGACTCCAAATGCAAACAGAAGATTTCCTAGACATTATTATCAATGCAGCATTTTGGAAAATACAAAGTTTTTGCTTTTAGAAGATGAATCTTCAAATGAAGGTGGGGAAGAAGACAAGAGTCATCCTGGCATTATGGTCATTGGCTGAGAGGGCTAAGATATGTGACTGAAACAGCCCAAACAAAGGATACCAACAGGGAGGAGGGGGAGGGGAGAAAGGAGATCCTGCGGAATGAGTCTTCAGTTTGGGAGAAAACCAGGAATTTCCCTACATCAGTCTGAGAGAAAAACAAAGGTTGCTACTCCCAAAGAATGTTAGGCTGGATAGTTGGTTAATGATGCAGAGTGATGCCAATGGTGTAGGTTCAATTCCCACACCATAAGGTCACAAAGAACAAAGGAAAAAATGCCACTGCAACAGGCCCTTCAGCCCATCAAGACTGTGTCAACACATGATGTCTTCCTAAAATAACAAACTTTTGCTTCTATGTGGTCCATATACTTCTATTCCTTGTGTATTATATATATCTGCCAAGATGCCTCTTCAATGTTGTTATTGCATTTGCCTCCATCTCCTCCTCTGGCAGTGAATTCCAGGCACTTACCACTCTTAGTCTAACATACCCTGCTCCTCAGGGATTTATCCAGCTGTTCACCCCAGGGTCACTCTGAGTGACCCCGCTCCTCAGGGATTTATCCAGCTGTTCACCCCCAGGGTCACTCTGAGTGATCCCGCTCCTCAGGGATTTATCCAGCTGTTCACCCCCAGGGTCAGTCTGAGTGACCCCGCTCCTCAGGGATTTATCCAGCTGTTCACCCCCAGGGTCACTCTGAGTGACCCCGCTCCTCAGAGATTTATCCAGCTGTTCACCCCCAGGATCACTCTGAGTGACCCCGCTCCTCAGAGATTTATCCAGCTGTTCACCTCCAGGGTCAGTCTGAGTGATCCCATTCCTTATGTAGTTATCTGCTGTTCACCTCGACATTTGTTCTCCTTTGCTGCTATTGTTGCTGTTTAGACAGACTCTCCAAAAGGACTATAAAAGACTCACAGAAAAGAATCATAGAATCCCTACCATTTGGCCCATCGAGTCCACACCAATCCCCTGAACAACATCCCATCCAGACCTACCCCCTACCCCCTACCTACTCTGTACACTATGGTCAATTTAGTATGGCTAATTGACCTAACCTGCACATCTTTGGACTGTGGGAGGAAACCAGAGCACCTCACCGTTATCCAGTGGCACAATTTACCTAGAAGCTAAGAGCAGGAGGAAGCCATTCAGCCCTTGAGTCTGCTCCATCATTCTCTCTGATCATGGCTGATCCACTATCTTCTCAACCTTTAACATCTCAAAAGCTATTTATCTCTTTATTGAATACACTAATTGAGCAAGCCACCACAACCTTCTGTGTTTGAGAATTCTACAGGTTGACCACCTGCAGAATGAAGAAATTTTTTTTCACCTCAGTCCGAAATGATGTACTAAAATGCTGACCCTGCGTCACAGAGTAATAGACTTATAGATATCTATAGCACAGTAATAGGACCCTCAGCCCGTAGTATCCATACCAGTCAAAAATAAGTACCAAACTATTCTAATCCCATTTTCTAGCACATGGCACAGAACCTTGTATGTATTGGCATCACAAGTACACATTTAAATATTTCTGAAATGTTATGAGAGTTTCTGCCTCTCAGCTATGCTGAGGTTTTGATTCCAGGCTCTAGATTTCAGTGGAAACATTTTCTCTGCATCTAGTCTAGCTAGCCCCGTTCGAGTTTTATAAATTTCAATTAAGTCCCATCTCATTCTTCTAAACTGAAGTGAATACAGGCCCAGTCGAAGTAACCTCTCCTGTATGCAGGGACAGCGAGCTATTAGAAAGGCCACATGGTGTTTTGGCATTCATTACAAGAGGATTTACAGCAGTAAAAATATCTTGTAGCAATTGCATGGAGTCTTTAATGACTTCTGTGTGCAGCTTTAGTGTTTTTACTTTAGATTTATACTCTCTTTTTGTTCAGTCTATGGTTTTCCATATTAATGCCTTTAGCAATCACCTTGTCTCTAGTCGTCCATTTACTAAATCTTCTGAAATTTAATATCTTACATTGACTTTTGGCTTCTTCAGTTATGAGGCTGCTTAGGACATGAGTCTGAATACGGTTCAGGTGTAGAATGCCCCAGTGGTATTCTAGACCTTCCCCGGTGCTCGCAAAAAGCACATCACAATCATAGAGTCATACAGCACGGAAACAGGTCCTTTGGCCTAACTTGCTCATACCAGCCAGGTTTTCTAAACTGAACTAGTCCCATTTACCTCTGTTTGATTCCTATCCCTCTAAATCCCCCCATTCCTTTACGCAGAGAGTTGTGAATGCATTGCCAGCTGTGGTGGTGGAAGCAGAGTCGTTAGGGACATTTAAGTGACTGCTGGACAGGCACATGGATAGCAGTGAGTTGAGGGGTGCGTAGGTTAAGTTATTATATTTTACATTAGGATTAAACCACAGCATAGCATCGTGGGCCAAAGGGCCTGTTCTGGGCTGTACTTATCTATGTTGTATGTTCTAAATCCTTTTTATCCATAGAATCTCAACAGTGTAGAAACAGGCCATTCGGCCCAACGAGTCCACAACGATCCTCTGAAGAGCAACCCACCCAGACCCATTTCCCCACCCTGTTGCTCTACATTTACCCCTGACTACTGCACCTAACCTACACATCCCTGAACCCTATGGGCAATTTAGTATGGCCAATTCACCTAAACTCGGATCGTGGGAGGAAACTGGAGCACCCAGAGGAAACCCACGCCAACACAGGGAGACTGTGCAAACTCCACACAGTTGTCTGAGGTTGGAATCGAACCTGGGTCTCTGGCACTGTGAGGCAGCAATGCTAACCACTGAGCCACCGTGCTGCCCTGTCCAAATGTCTATATCTTTTTAAAGTTCTACCTAGCCTCCTTGATGTTCTGAGTCTCGGACCAGTCACACTATGCCATGCGCACCATGTTCTAGGTGATTCACAAAAAAGAACAAGCAAGTGTCCAACTTATCCATGCAGACCAGGTTTCCCGAACTAATCTAAAAGTCCATGATGGCAGGATCACTACTGTCCCTTTCCCATCTCCATTTTAAGGGTCATTTTCATTCCTTCGAACAACAAAAACTTCTGATTTTTGAAAATACTGCACTCATTAGAGTATAGTACAGTGCCCATAATACATTTACGTTTGTTATTAGCTGCTATTGCAACACAGGAAGATGAGGTCATAGCAACACAGTAAATACAAAAAATAGAACATTAAGATAATTCAGTTTTAAAGGGATCTAATTTCCGACACTCCTTATTTCGAGAAGGAAATGTTCCCAATTTCTCTCAACTAATTCTTAACTAACAGATTTATTTTTAAAGTACACGTTTACTTTGTAATATTTTTGACTATATGGCCAATTCACCTAAACTCGGATCGGGAAGGAGAACTGTGAGTATAAATACTCACTGTTTCACCACCAACGGTCATTTGAGTGGGAGCAGCGGCCGAGTTGAGGTGAACCCGGGAGACTACAGCTAAGGTAAGAGTTTTTTTTCAAAATTACTTACCTGTAGCGGGCAGCGGTGTTTTGTTTTCTCTCTCCTTCACAGAAAGAGCGGGAGCAGCAGAGGAAGTGACGGCAAGCAGAGGGGCAGCTGAGACCCGGAAGCAGTTAGTGTAAACTTAGCTGGGTAGGTTTTTTCACCCTTTAAAAGCGTGAAGGTCCACATTGGCACCAACGACATAGGTAGGAGGAGTGCTGAGGATGTTAGACAGGCTTTCAGGGAGCTAGGTTGGAAGCTCGGAGTTAGAACAAACAGAGTTGTTGTCTCTGGTTTGTTACCCGTGCCACGCGATAGAGATTCGAGGAATAGGGAGAGAGAACACTTAAATGCGTGGCTTCAGGGATGGTGCAGGAGGGAGGGGTTCCAGTTTTTGGATAACTGGGGTTCTTTCTGGGGACGGTGGGACCTCTATAAACAGGATGGTCTACACCTGAACCTGAGGGGAACCAGTATCCTTGGGGGAGGTTTGCTAGTGCTCTTGGGGGGTGTTTAAACTAACTCGGCAGGGGCATGGGAACCCAGATTGTAGCTTCAGGGTGCAGGGCCTGGAGTGTAGGGAGGTGAGGAACATGGCATCAATTTCCAAGGAGGGTGCCTGTAAACAGGGAAGTGGCTTGAAGTGTGTATACTTCAATGCAAGAAGTATACGAAATAAGGTAGGTGAACTTGCAGCGTGGGTTGGTACCTGGGACTTCGATGTTGTGGCTATTACGGAGACATGGCTAGAACAGGGACAGGATTGGCTGTTGCAGGTTCCGGGATTTAAATGTTTTAGTAGGGTCAGAGGTGGGGGTAAAAGAGGGGGAGGTGTGGCATTGCTTGTCAAAGATAGTATTACAGCGGTGGAAAGGACGATGGATGAGGACTTGCCATCTGAGGTAGTTTGGGCTGAGGTTAGGAATAGGAAAGGTGAGGTCACCCTGTTAGGAGTCTTTTACAGGCCTCCTAATAGTCCTAGAATCATTGAAGAAAGGATTGGGAAGGTGATTCAGGAGATGAGTGACAGTAATAGGGTGGTTGTTATGGGGGACTTTAACTTTCCTGATATTGATTGGGAAAGCTATAGCTCAAGTTCGTTAGATGGGTCAGTGTTTGTTCAATGTGTGCAGGAGAGTTTCCTGACACAATATGTAGACAGGCCAACAAGAGGTGAGGCATACTGGATTTGGTTCTGGGTAACGAACCAGGCCAGGTGTTAGAATTAAAGGTAGGTGAGCACTTTGGGGATAGTGACCATAATTCGGTGATTTTTACACTCGTGATGGAGAGGGATAAGTGTGTACTACAGGGCAAGAGTTATAGTTGGGGTAAGGGAAATTATGATGCGGTGAGGCATGACTTAGGATGTGTGGCTTGGAAAAGTAGACTCCAAGGCAAGAGTGTAAATGATATGTGGAACTTGTTCAAGGGGCAACTATTGAGTGTCCTTGATAATTATGTACCTGTCAGGCAGGAAGGAAAGGGTCGTGCGAGGGAGCCGTGGTTTAATAAGGAATTGGAATCCCTTGTTAAATGGAAGAGGGCGGCCTATCTCAAGATGAGACGTGAAGGTTCAATTGGGGCGATTGAGAGTTATAGGGTAGCCAGGAAGGACCTGAAGAGAGAGCTAAAAGCAGCAAGGAGGGGACATGAAAGGTCCTTAGTCGATAGGATTAGGGAAAACCCTAAGGCTTTCTATAGGTATGTTAGGAATAAAAGAATGACTAGGGTAGGAATAGGTCCAGTCAAGGATAGTAGTGGGAAGTTGCGTGTGGAGGCGGAAGAGATTGGGGAGACACTGAATGAATACTTTTCTTCAGTATTTACTCAGGAACAGGGCATTGTTGTAGATGAGAATACTGAGTCACAAATAAGTAGAATGGATGGCTTTGAGGTATGTAGAGAAGAGGTGTTGGAAATCCTGGAAAAGGTGAAAATTGATAAGTCCCCTGGGCCTGATGGCATTTATCCTAGGATTCTCTGGGAAGCAAGGGAGGAGATTGCAGAGCCATTGGCCTTGATTTTTATGTCCTCTTTGTCTACAGGAGTAGTCCCAGAAGACTGGAGGATAGCAAATGTGGTTCCCTTGTTCAAAAAGGGGAGTAGGGATAGCCCTAGTAACTATAGGCCGGTGAGTCTCACTTCTGTTGTGGGCAAAGTCTTAGAGAGAATTGTAAGGGATAGGATTTATGCACATCTGGATAGGAATAATGTGATCAAGGATAGTCAGCATGGTTTTGTGAAGGGCAAGTCGTGCCTCACAAACCTTATTGAATTCTTTGAAAAGGTGACGAAGGAGGTTGATGAGGGGAAAGCGGTAGATGTGGTATATATGGATTTTAGTAAGGCATTTGATAAGGTTCCCCATGGTAGGCTACTGCAGAAAATACGGAGATATGGCATTGAGGGTGAATTGGAGGTTTGGATTAGGAATTGGCTGGATGGAAGAAGACAGAGGGTAGTAGTTGATGGCAAAGTTTCTTCATGGAGTGCCGTCACTAGCGGTGTTCCGCAAGGATCTGTTTTGGGACCATTGCTGTTTGTCATTTTTATAAATGACCTGGAAGAGGGGTTAGAAGGTTGGGTGAGCAAGTTTGCGGATGATACGAAAGTCGGAGGAGTTGTTGACAAGTGAGGAAGCATGTGGCAGGTTACAGCAGGATATAGAGAAGCTGCAGAGCTGGGCAGAAAGGTGGCAGATGGAATTCAATGTAGCTAAGTGCGAGGTGATTCACTTTGGGAAGAATAACAAAAAGATGGGGTACTGGGCTAATGGTCGGATACTTGGTAGTGTGGATGAACAGAGGGATCTTGGTGTCCATGTACACAGATCTCTGAAAGTTGCCACCCAGGTAAATAGTGCGGTGAGGAAGGCATATGGCGTACTGGCTTTTATTGGTAGAGGAATTGAGTTCCGGAGTCCTGAGGTCATGATGCAGTTGTATAAGACTCTGGTACGGCCGCATCTGGAATATTGTGTGCAGTTTTGGTCGCCATACTATAGGAAGGATGTGGAGGCATTGGAACGGGTGCAGAGGAGGTTTACCAGGATGTTGCCTGGTATGGAAGGAAGATCGTATGAGGAAAGACTGAGGCACTTGGGGCTGTTTTCACTAGAGAAAAGAAGGTTTAGGGGTGACTTGATTGAGGTGTACAAGATGATTAGGGGGTTAGATAGGGTAGACAGTATGAACCTTTTCCCGCGTATGGAGTCGGGTATTACAAGGGGGCATAGCTTTAAATTAAGGGGGGGTAGATATAGGACTGATGTTAGGGGTAGGTTCTTCACTCAGCGAGTCGTTAGTTCATGGAATGCCCTGCCAGTAACAGTGGTGGACTCTCCCTCTTTATGGGCATTTAAGAGGGCATTGGATAGGTATATGGAGGATAGTGGGTTAGTGTAGTTTAGGTTGGCTTGGATCGGCGCAACATCGAGGGCCCAAGGGCCTGTACTGCGCTGTATTCTTCTATGTTCTATGTTCTATGTTATGGTTAACATAGTAAAGCTGCTGGACTGTTAATATCAAGCTTTGAGTGGCAACTAAACATAGGGGCATTATCTTTAATCAAAGAGACTAACATTATAATCCAACCTATATCAGACATTATTTTCTCGCTTTTGAATTTCTTCTTATAACTTTTTTGTTCCATTGGACCAATTTAACCAGACGTTTTTCAGAGATGCTGATCCTGTAGAATTGCCGTAAGGTTTTGGGATTGGGTAGCTCATTTCAGAGATGGCCTTGAGTGCCTCATTCAAAAGTTGTTGTCTCAGTGGTTTGAATGTAGAAGTTGTCTTCCAAATAGAGCAAATTTCTCCACAGTTGACTCCCTCTTTTTGATTTCCTTGCTCCTTACATCAAGTCATTGCATTTCTCCTCTCTTCACCGTCATTCTGCGTTGAAACTATACCATCATTCTTCGAGAAGATTGATTCATCCTTCACCAGTTACGGTTCATTCAATTACAGTAACTGATTGTGTGTGGGATTTAACAGATTCTTCAACTCACCTCGTAGCTATTTCTTACTAAGTGTATTGCCCCCTTCGCCTTTAATAGTCTCAACCCAAAATTTTAAGTTAGATTAGATTACTTACAGTGTGGAAACAGGCCCTTCGGCCCAACAAGTCCACACCGACCCTCCGAAGAACAATCCACCCAGACCCATTCCCCTACATTTACCCCTTCACCTAACACTACGGGCAATTTAGCATGGCCAATTCACCTAACCTGCACATTTTTGGACTGTGGGAGAAAAGCGGAGCACCCAGAGGAAACCCACGCAGACACGGAGAGAATGTGCAAACTCCACACAGTCAGTCGCCTGAGGCTGGAATCCCAGGCGCTGTGAGGCAGCAGTGCTAAACACTGAGCCACCATGCCACCCATACATATATTGTGTAAAATATATTTCTTGTTCTTCCAGCCACAATAACCATCTAGCAAGTAGTTGTACATGTCTGAGACCCATTCTTCAGTGGATTTTCTCCATGTATTCCACGTCATTTATTGCAGAAGTAACAATCACTTCTGCACACTTACATCACTCTACCAAAATCATTCCACTGTTATGGACCAGGCCAGACCTCCACAAAACATTGCAAGAAAATAGCTCAGACCCTAACATTTCTGGTTATTTTAAGCAGGTGTATAGTGGATATTCCAGGAGTGATACAGCTGGTCAAAACCTCTCGGTTTTATACAAAACAGAATTTATTTACAAAGTACTAAACAAAACACAAACAAAAGAGAACAGAATACAGAATAACTTAACCTACCTGTAAACCCAACAGACTATCCCAACTTAATGATGCTGTTCCAAATGCCTGCAACAGTTCTCAAAAACACTTCCTTGGCAAAAAGATAAAATCAAACACAGGTTCTTTTAGGAGAGAGAGAGATGGCAGAGAGATTCAGCATGGAACACTTTCTTCCATATTCCTGTTTCTTTGGATTCCCAGCTAACAACTGACCCTGTAGCTCTGAATAGACTGACTGCTAAAACCAAACCAAACCAGAGAAAAGCTGTGCTGGCCACTCCCCTCTCGTTGTCCAAGTGTTTTATTTTAAAACTTGAAAGATTCGTTAAGTAGATAAATGCAGACATTTTGGAATCTGTGTCCTTCACGACCCCTCTTTAAAACAAGCTAAGGACAACATAACCTTGTTAGAGGAGCAGCATTGTCTCAGCTCCCCCTTAAAAATGAACCATCAATATCCAAAAGATGGCCTAATTTTAAAACCCCTTAATCTTACATAGTTAGTACACTACAACAACCATTTACATTACATTGACTATAAACATGCAAACATGCACCACTACATTCTGTTTCAGTTCGTTTACCCCTGCCACCAGATACATTATGGTAACATAAACATTGAAATATTGTAAGGCCATCACCAAGCTCAAAGTCTCCTTCTCAACTGTTGAATATTTCTGTCGATGAATGTTCAATTTCCTGGAGAAATACCCGATAGGTCTTTCTATCTTCTTGTTATCTTCCTGCAAGACCACAACACCGACACCTACATCACTCACATCGCTAGCCACTTTGAATGGCTTTGCATAAGTAGGTGTGGCTAATACTGGAGCAGTAGCTAACACAGCTTTCAGGCTGTCAAATTTCTTCCAACAGTCCACCATCCACTGAAACGTCTTGCCTTTCTTTAGCAATTCAGTGAGTGGAGCAGCCACACTGCTAAAATTTGGTACAAATTTCCGATAAAATGTACTAAATCCCAGGAATCATAGTACTGCTCTTTTTGTCAATCATAGGGCCATTTGTCCATGTCCAATAACATGGCCCAGGAAGGTGACTTGGACATTGACAAATTCACTTTTAGCTAGGTTTATCACCAGGCCTACCTCCCGAAGTCAAACAAATGGAGTGGCAAATGGAGTTCAATGCAGATAAATGTGTGGTGATTCACTTTAGGAAGAATAACAGGAAGGCAGAATACTGGGTCAATGGAAAGATTCTTGGTAGTGTGGATGTGCAGAGAGATCTTGGAGTCCATGTACATAGATCCCTGAAAGTTGCCACCCAGGTTGATAGTGCTGTTAAGAAGGCATACGGTGTGTTAGGTTTTATTGGTAGAGGGATTGTTTTCGGGAGCCATAACGTCAAATGCTGCAACTATACAAACGCTACTGCAGTTGCACTTGGAATATTGTGTACATTTCTAGTCGCCCCCATTACAGGAAGGATGTGGAAGCTTTGGAAACGGTGCAGAGGAGATTTACCAGGATGTTGCCTGGTCTGGAGGGAAGGTGTTATGAGGAAAGGTTGAGAGACTTGGTTTTGTTCTCATTGGAAAGAAGAAGGCTAAGAGGGGATTTGATGGAGACATACAAGATGATCAGAGGATTAGATCGGGTAGACAGTTTTCCTAGGATGATGACGTCAGCTTGTATGAGGGAGCAGAACTACAAATTGAGGTGTGATAAATTTAAGACAAATGCCAGAGGCAGGTTCGATACTCAGAGAGTGGTAAGGGCGTGGAATGCCCTGCCTACCAATGTAGTTAACTCAGCCACATTAGGGAGATTTAAACAATCCTTGGATAAGCACATGGATGATGATGGGATAGTGTAGGGGGATGGGCTTAGATTACTTGACAGGTCAGCGCAACATCGAGGGCCGAAGGGCCTGTTCTGTTCTGTATTGTTCTATGTTCGATGAACAATTCTGATAAACATTGCAAATGTTCCTTCCATGTGTGATTAAAAATCACCAGGTCATCAATATAAACTACACAACTGGGTAATCCGGATGAGACTTTATTGATTAGTCTCTGAAATGTGGCTGGCACATTTTTTATATCAAACGGCATGCCTTTAAACTGATACAGTTCATTCAACGTTATGAAAGTCAAAATTATCTTCGCTTGTTCAGACAAAGGTACCTGCCAGTATCCTCTGAGCAAGTCCAACTTAGGAATATAAGTTGCCTTTCCCTCCTTTTCAACACAGTCTTCCGAATGAGGAAACAGATATGCATCAGTCTTTGTAACTGCATTGATTTTGCAAAGATCCACACATAATCATTGGGTACCACTTGGGTTTGGCACTATTACTATGGGTGAGTTCCACTCACTTTGATTATGTCATCTTGGAGCACGCATTCAATCTCCTTTCAAACTTGTGCCAACTTTATTGGGTTATGCCTATAAGGATATTGCTTAATTGGAACAGCATTTCCTATATCTACATCATGTATAATTAGATTAGTACTTCCCAGTCTATTTCCACATATCTCTCCATGCGATAACAATAACTCTTTCAAGTCATTTCAGATTTCATCTGGAAGGTACTCAATAATTTATCTCAATTTTTTGAAAACTTCCTGACTGATTTAATTTGAGGAATGTTCAGTTCAGAATCCTCTGAACTTCGTTCTTCATTGTGTTGCAACCAATAATACAGTCTTGTTTTGTTTACCTTCCCTGTCAAAATACCTTTAGAACATATTCACATGTGAAATTTCTTTCTGTCTGGAGTCCTTATGAAATAGTTCATCTCACTCAACCTCCTTTCAACTTGATAAGGTCAACTAAACCTTGCTTTTAAGTTTTCAATTTCACTGGAACTAACACTAACACCTTATCCCCAATACTAAAATTGCGAGTTTTTGATTTCTTGTCTGCTTCCCATTTCATTGTATCATGTGATACTTTTAAATGCTGTCTAGCCAACTGCCCCACTCTATTTAACCATTCCCTAAAATTTGACATATTGTCCAAATATGTGGTCTCTGAATTCTGACTTAACAATTTCTCCTTAACCAGTTTTAGTGGTCCTCTCACTTCATGCCCAAAAACTAATTCAAATGGACTGAATTTGGTCAATTCATTTGGTGCCTTGCTGATGGCAAAAATTATGAATGGAATTCCTTTATCCCAATCATCTGGATTGTCTTGACTATAAGCCCTCAACATAGTGTTTAATTCTGATTGCCACCTTTCTACCACTCCCTGCGATTCAGGATGACATGCAGCAGATTTGAGTTATTTTATTTCTAAGCTGCCCATAAATTCCTTGAATAGTTTTGATGTAAAGTTTGACCCTTGATCTGATTGGACCTCTATGGGTAGTCCATATCTAGTGAAAAGGATCCACAACCTGTTTAGCAGTGACATTGCATAATGGATGGCCTCTGGAAATCTAGTGGACACGTCATTATTGTTTACAAATACTTATACCCACTTTTTGTTTTAGGTAGGGGTCCTAAACAATCAATTAAGAGTCTTGTGAAAGGTTCCTGAAATGCAGCAATAGGTATTAAAGGTGCGGGTTTTATTACTGGCTGTTGTTTTCCAATTACCTGACACGTATGACACGTCTTGCAAAAAACAACCATATCCTGGTGCAGTAAAGGCCTGTATTTTAGCCTGAGTTTTTCTTATCCCTAAATGACCTCCTCCTGGCAGTTCTTGCACCACCCTCAACACCTCCTTTCTATAACCCACTGGTAATATGACTTGAATAGTGTCTGCTTATTTCTTATAATGTGAGAGTCTCCATTTCCTCATTAAGATATTATTTTTAAAGGTAGTAGCATTCAGGGATACATTTGGATTCTGCCTCCATTTATGCCTTTTGATACAATTGCTTTAAATTTTCATGTTCGCCGTAACTCAGTTAATTTATCTGAGTTAAAGATTTCTTTTTTATTATTTTTAATAGATATTTTTATTAGAAATTTAACATTTTTACAAGTTTACAAAAATAAACAAAACTCTCAAGTACAAACATTGATATACAATTAAATCTTAAATATACAATAGCCAAAATTTAACAAAAGAAAAATACCGAGAAAGAAAAAAAACAAAACTCAACTAACTACTAATCTAACCTACAACTAACCAGAGTGTATATTTAAGTCTCTTACATTATTCAAATAAGAGAAAGAGAAAAAAAAACAACGGATAACATAGAAATTGGGTAGTGAGATACATGCTCGGAATGTGTTAACATCAAATGTAACAAAACCCGTATTCGTGCGGGATTCCTCTCCCAAGGGGCCCCGGACCAGCCAGGTTCGTAATCTCAATTAAATAAAAGCCCTTGTTAGGATAGCCGAAATATCTGCATTCATATAATTCAAGAAGGGCTGCCATATTTTATAAAATAATTCGGTCTTTTGGTGCACCATATTTGTAAGGAAGTCAAGGGGAATACATTCCATAATTAATCTGTGCCAATTTGAAAGTCCAGGGGGGCCCTCAGCCACCCAGTTTACCAAAATATTTTTCCTTGCACAGAAAGAGAGAATAGAAAATAGTCTCTTCCCGTGCATGTCCAGGGAGGGAAAGTTCGAAAAGCCCAAAAGGAGAGATACAGGGTCCACTTTAATTTCCGTTCCTAAAATTTTTGTCAGGGTACTTGCTACTTTAGTCCAGTATCTAGGGATCTTATCTCAGGTCCATAGGCAATGTACAAGAGTGTCCACCTCTATTTTACATTTGGGACACATTGGAGATGCTCCTGCCTTAAATTTTGCCAATCGATCCGGTGCTATATGGGCCCAATGAAGTATCTTCAGCTGGTTAGCCTGAGTTCTGTTACAGATGGTGATTCTTCTGGCATTTTCCCAAATGTCATTCCACGTTTCTATAGAGATTTCTAGTCCCAATTCCTGATCCCATGTTTTAAGCAGATTGTCCATATCTCCCAATACTTCATCATGTAGTAAATGATAAATAGTACTGATGGAGGATACCCTCATTGGTCATAGTACTCTACATTCTCTATCTGATTTATAAAGACTATCTAATAACGTAGTCTTCTTCTTATATAGTGGGCGGCACAGTGGCACAGTGGTTAGCACTGCTGCCTCACAGCGCCAGAGACCCGGTTCATTTCCCGCCTCAGGTGACTGACTGTGTGGAGTTTGCACGTTCTCCCCGTGTCTGCGTGGGTTTCCTCCGGGTGCTCCGGTTTCCTCCCACAGTGCAAAAATGTGCAGGTCAGGTGAATTGGCCATGCTAAATTGCCCGTAGTGTTAGGTAAGGGGTACATGTAGGGGTATGGGTGGGTTGCGCTTCGGCGGGGCGGTGTGGACTTGTTGCGCCGAAGGGCCTGTTTCCACACTGTAAGTAATCTAATCTAATCTAATCTAGTCTCGAATTTGGAAGTATCGATAGAGGTCTCCATTAGGTAATCCGAATTTCTGACGCAGCTGTTCAAAAGACATCAGGACCCCATCTTTAAATAAGTCCCCTCGACATGAGATACCCCTGCATCTCCAGAGTTTAAAAGTGGCGTCTGTAAACCCTGGTTTGGAATCCCCATGCTCCCACTATCGGCGCATAGGGGGATGTTTTATGTGAGTTGCCCTCATTTTGCTGCATTATATTCCAAGCTTTAATTGTGTTTAGTATTATAGGGTTTTTACAGTGATCCGTAATGATTTTCCTCTTGTCCAAAAATAAAAGGTTAATAAGTGGGCATTTTACTTGAGAAGCCTCGATGTCCAGCCAGATTGATTGTGGATCAGACAAGACCCAATCAGCTATGTAACTTAATAGGGAACTTAACTGATACTTCCTAAAATCTGGGAAGTCCAATCCTCCCCTTGCCTGTGGAAGCTGTAGCTTTTTCAGCTTAATGAGGGGCCATCTATGATTCCAGATAAAGGAACCCAGCCAGCCATATAATTTACGTAGTGCCAGCCTCGGCAGCATCACCGGAAGCATTCTCATAGGGTATAGGAGACGGGGCAGGACATTCATTTTAATTAGTGCTATTCTACCCAGCCAGGAAATTGGAAGGTCTCCCCATCGCTGGAGGTCCTGCCTTATCCTCTCCAGTAAATGTACAAAGTTAGCCTTGTATAACTGACCAAATACTGGGGTAATAAAAATGCCTAAATATAAGAAACCCTCCAGGGACCAACGAAAGGGAAAATGGGATATGTCCACTAAGTGGGGTATCATAGCAAGGCCACCCATTGGCATAGCCTCTGATTTTGAGAAATTAATTTTATAGCCTGAGAATGCGCTAAATGTATTAATAACTTGGATTAAGCGAGGTATGGACATCAGAGGATTACTGAGAAATAGAAGAACATCATCTGCATAAAGGGTAATTTTATGTTTATCTGTACCAATCCTCGGGGCCGTTATATTAGGATCAGCCCGTATAGCTTCTGCTAGTGGCTCAATTATTAGCGTACCCACACTGAAGCTATCCGAACCTAATCCATTGGTAACCACAACTGCTTTGGGATCACTATGGGTTGAGACCCATTTGGTAAACACCTTTCCAACGCCAAACCTTTCCAATGTGTAAAACAAATTTAACCCTGTCGAATGCCTTTCCCGCATCTAATGAAACTACTACTCCTGGTATCTTTCCCTGATGGCAGGCTTGAATCATATTCAAAACCCTTCTAATATTATTGAATGATCTACGGCCCTTAATAAACCCCATCTGATCCTCCTTTATGATATGTGGCAGTACCCTTTCTAGTCTCAATGCTAACGTTTTAGAAAGGATTTTAAAATCTACATTTAGCAAGGATATTGGTCTATATGATGTACAATCTTCTGGCTCCTTTCCTTTTTTAAGGATAAGAGAGATATTTGCCTCTTTCAGCGAAGACGGGAGACAGCCCTCACTGTATCCATAGTTATACATGTCCATAAGTGGACCAGCCAATATTCCTGTAAATTCTTTATAGAATTCAGCTTGAAAACCATCTGGGCCAGGTGTCTTACTGCTCTGAAGTTGCCTGATTGTGTCAAGTATATCTTGGACTGTTAGGGGAGCATTTAAGACTGATACCTGTTCCAGAGTTAGGCCCGGAAAGGTCACATTTTTAAAAAATGATTGCATCCTCCTAGTCCTGTCTTCACAATCCTACGATTTATATAAAACAGAATAAAATTTTCTAAAGATTGCGTTAATCTTTTTATGATCATGAGTCAAAATACACATACTTTCCTTGATAGATGTGATAGTTTGAGGGGCCTTTTTTTTCTTTGCAAGAAATGCTAAGTATCTACCCGGTTTGTCGCCAAATTCATATAACCTTTGTTTTGCAAATAATATTTCCCTCTTAGCCATTTAGGTAAGCATAGTGTTTAGAGCTGCCCTAAGGGCCGTAATCCTTTGCAATTTAATAATAGAAGATCTATCAGCGTATGCTGTTTCAGCTGCTTTTAAGCGAGCTTCGAGCAGGCGCTGTTGTTCTCCCTTTAATTTTTTCTGGGTCGCTGAGTAGAAGATGATCAAACCTCGCGTGTAAGCTTTGATGGTCTCTCACATCATTGACGGGTTGCTAGCCGTACCTAAATTAATTTCTAAAAAAGTTTTAAATTCTTGAGAGAAATACTTTACAAATTTACTATCTTTCATTAGGAAGGGGTCCATACGCCAATGCCGAGGGGATGTCCCGTTGTTCCTCGCCTTGGTTTCCATATATACAGCAGCGTGGTCGGAAATTACTATACTACCTATTTTACAGGATGATATGGAATTTAAAAAAATCGAGGGGGCAAAAAACATATCAATTCTGGTATGACATTTATGTGGATTGGAGTAAAAAGAAAAATCTCTGCCCTGTGGATGAAGACATCTCCATACATCTACTAATCCTAATTCTTTGTTCAGATCCACCAATTGTCTAGATCTGGGAGATACTCCTGCAGTACTCTTGGGAATCCTATCTATTTCCGGATCCATAATACAATTAAAGTCTCCCCCTTTAATTGTATGACGGGCACCAAGAGCCATCAATTTTGAAAAGGCTTCCGTTATAAATTTAAAGGGGTGTGCCGGGGGGCAGTACAAATTTAAAATCCCATATTCCTCTCCATTTATAAGGGCTTTAATCAAAATATATCGTCCAGATTCGTCTTTTATCTGATTTAGGATTTTGAAAGAGAAATTCTTCCGAACAAGAATAACAACTCCCCTACTTTTTGAGCTAAAAGAAGAAAAAAAGGCCTGATCAAATCCGCCCTGTCGTAATTTCAAGTGTTCTTTATCCAACAGCTGTGTCTCCTGTAGGAGAGCTATATCAACTCTTTCTTTCTTAAGATTTGATAATATTTTCTTCCTTTCGTCTGGCGAATTACTCCCCTTGCCATTCCAGGTGCACCACTTAACCGACTGATCAACCATAATCATCCGGGCAAATCCGAGACCCCTCGGGAGGGGAAACTCTATCCAGAACATCCCGAGCATAGAGCATATAAAATTTACAAAAATAAAGGCTCTCTAAAACACACACAACAGTATAATAAAAAACAATTTCTAAATAATAAAAAAATATAAAACGTATTTAAATGGAGATTTTCCCCCTTGTTCCCAGGGGGTGTCACATCCTTTCCAAAGGTCCATCGTATCCTCTCCCAACCAATGCCCCACCCTTGACCCAGGCGCTCCTCAATTGGATGAGGAGAATTCAGATATAATACAAAGCTAGAGTTAACAGTGAGCACCCTACCCCCACCCCCCCACCCACACCAACACCTGGATATATTTGGTAATGTTAATACCATGTATAAACATATATAACTATAAAATTACAACCTCAAAAAATAATAATTAAATATAATAATACAAAATAACAAGGGAAAACAACCCCACTCCTCGAGACAGAGGTAACCATCTCCCCCCACCAACAATAACTAAACCCCCGGCTTTTATATATATATATATACACACACACACACATACATACATATATATATATACACACACACATATATATACATACCCACTTACATACATAGAATAATAAAAAAAACAACCCTTGGGAGGAGAAAATAGTTAAATGTAGAACAAATGAATAAATCCCTCTCCCCACCCCCCAAGATAATACTAAACAGTAAGGTAAGAAAAAAGAAAAAGGGGGGGGATATAAACCGGAGTGGGGGGAAGGCAAACCAACATCCATTATCTCTTACAATTTATCTCAGAGAATCCAAAAATTCCTTAGCCTTTTCCGGCGATCCGAAGTTATACACGGATCCTTCATGGTTAAAGCATAGCGTCCCTAGGTAGCGTAAGGAGTACTGAATATTTAAGTCCCTTAAACACTTCTTCACCTCATCGAATGCCTTCCTCTTTCGGACCAGAGCTGGGGAAAAGTCCTGGAATAACATGATCTTGGATCCTTTATAGATCATGGCTTGGGAATCTTTTCCAAGATTTCTAGAGGCTTCTAGGAGTATCTGCCTCTCCTTATAGCTCTGCAGCCGGAACAGGACTGGGCGGGGACGCTGGTTCGAGCCGGGCCCGCGTATTGCGACCCAGTAGGCCCATTCTACCCTTACCTGGCCTGATCCAGCCTCCAGATTTAAAAGCTGTGGCAACCACTGTTCGAGAAACTCTGAAAGCTGGCCTTCCTCTTCCCGTTCGGGAAGGCCCAGCAAATGAATATTTTTTCGACGACCTCGATTATCGAGGTCATCAATATGATTCTCTAAGGTCCAGACTCGCTGTTCGAGAGTCCGGACCCGATCCACGGCCGATTGCACTGTAGTTTCGGAGGTTGCGGCCTTTAGCTCCGCCCCTCCGACTAGGCGCTCGATTTCTTTAATGTCTCGGTCGTGCTTTTGCAGCGCAGCCGAGAGTGAGTCCCATCAACTTTGGGATTCTTCAATGAAAGCGTCGATCTTCGCATCCAGTTTGGAGATGATTTCCACGAGGCTTGCCACCGTAGGTAAGTCCCCCGAGGCAGCTGGAGAGAGTGGGGGAGGGGTTCCTGCTTGCTGAGAGCTGCGGGCTCCCTTCCCTTTAGTCATTTTTACTAAAGATTAGATTGTTTAAATTTAATACTAAACAACTAATTAAATTAAACAGCTATTTTAAATGATTTGGTGAGTGTGGTGGGGGTGGGTTACCCACTTTGCCCAAGTCTTGGGAGGAGCACTGTAGACTCAGACTTGCTGGGTCGCCGCCATCTTGGATCCCTGAGTTAAAGATTTCTACTTTGTCAGCCATTTGCTCCTGTTTTGTGTTGACCATTTGGTCGTTGCTAATTTCACTTCATCTTTCTTATCTGTACTTTTTGATCTCACCTGTACCAACGGGCAACTTTGTGACCTCGTTACCACAGATTCAGGAAAAATCTCAGTACATACATAGAACATAGAACATTACAGCACAGTACAGGCTCTTCAGCCCTCGATGTTGTGCCGACCTGTCATACTAATCTGAAGCCCATCTAACTTAACTATTCCATGTACGCCTATAGGAGAAAGTGAGGACTGCAAATGCTGGAGATCAGAGCTGAAAATGTGTTGCTGGAAAAGCGCAGCAGGTCAGGCAGCATCCAAGGAACAGGAGAATCGACGTTTCGGGCATAAGCCCTTCCTCAGGAATGAGGAAAGTGTGTCCAGCAGGCTAAGATAAAAGGTGGGGAGGAGGGACTTGGGGGAGGGGCGTTGGAAATGCGATAGGTGGTGAGGGTGAGGGTGATAGGCCGGAGTGGGGTGGGAGCGGAGAGGTCAGGAAGAAGATTGCAGGTTAGGAAGGCGATGCTGAGCTTGAGGGATTTGACTGAGACAAGGTGGGGGGAGGGGAAATGAGGAAACTGGAGAAATCTGAGTTCATCCCTTGTGGTTGGAGGGTTCCTAGGCGGAAGATGACGCACTCTTCCTCCAACCGTTGTGTTGCTATGGTCTGGCGATGGAGGAGGCCAAGGACCTGCATGTCCTTGGTGGAGTGGGAAGGGGAGTTGAAATGTTGAGCCACAGGGTGGTTTGGATGGTTGGTCCGGGTATCCCAGAGGTGCTCTCTGAAACGCTCCGCAAGTAGCCGGCCTGTCTCTCCAATATAGAGGAGGCCACATCGGGTGCAGAGGATGCAATAAATGATGTGTTTGGAGGTGCAAGTGAATCTGTGGCAGATATGGAAGGATCCCTGGGGGCCTTGGAGGGAAGTAAGGGGGGAGATGTGTGCACAAGTTTTGCATTTCTTGTGGTTGCAGGGGAAGGTGCCGGGAGTGGAGGTTTGGTTGGTGGGGGGTGTGGACCTGACGAGGGAGTCATGGAGGGAGTGGTCTTTTCGGAATGCTGATAGGGGAGGGAAATATATATCCCTGGTGGTGGGGTCCGTTTGGAGGTGGTGGAAATGACGGCAGATGATACGCTGTATATGGAGGTTGGTGGGGTGGTAGGTGAGGACCAGTGGGGTTCTGTCCTGGTGGCGGTTGGAGGGGCGGGGCTCAAGGACGGAGGAGCGGGAAGTGGAGTAGATGCGGTGGAGGGCATCGTCGACCACGTCTGGGGGGAAATTGCGGTCTTTGAAGAAGGAGGCCATCTGGGTTGTACGGTATTGGAATTGGTCCTCCTGGGAGCAGATGTGGCGGAGACGAAGGAATTGGGAGAATGGGATGGCGTTTTTACAGGGGGCAGGGTGGGAGGAGGTGTAGTCTAGGTAGCTGTGGGAGTCGGAAGGTTTATAGTAAATGTCCGTGTTGATTCGGTCGCCCGAGATAGAAGTGGAAAGGTCTAGGAAGGGGAGGGAGGAGTCTGAGATGGTCCAGGTGAATTTGAGGTCGGGGTGGAAGGTGTTGGTAAAGTGGATGAACTGTTCAACCTCCTCGTGGGAGCACAAGGCAGCGCCAATACAATCATCGATGTAGCAGAGGAAAAGTACGCCCATATGCTTGTCCAATGACGACTTAAATGTACTTAAAGTTGGCAAATCTATTACTGTTGCAGGCAAAGCACTCCATACCCTTACTACTCTCTGAGTAAAGAGACTACCTCTGACATCTGTCCTATATCGATCACCCCTCAATTTAAAGCTATGCCCCCTCATGCTCGCCGTCACCATTCTTGGAAAAAGGCTCTCCCTGTCCACCCTATCTAACCCTCTGATTATCTTATATGTCTCTATTAAGTCACCTCTCAACCTACTTCTCTCCAACAAAAACAGCCTCAAGGGTCTCAGCCTTTCCTCGTAAGACCTTCCCTCCAGACCAGGCAACATCCTAGTAAATCCCCTCTGCACCCTTTCCAAAGCTTCCACATCCTTCTTATAATGTGGTGACCAGAACTGTACACAATACTCCAAGTGCGGCCGCACCAGAGTTTTGTACAGCTGCAGCATAACCTCATGGTTCCAGAACTCGATCCCTCTATTAATAAAAGCTAAAACACTGTATGCCTTCTTAACAACCCAGTCAACCTGGGTGGCAACTTTCAAGGATCTGTGTACATGGACACCGAGATCTCTCTGCTCATCTACACTACCAAGAATCTTAACATTAGCCCAGTACTTTGCATTCCAGTTACTCCGACCAAGGTGAATCACCTTACACTTGTCCGCATTAAACTCCATTTGCCACTTCTCAGCCCAGCTCTGCAGTTTACCTATGTCTCTCTGTAATCTACTACATCCTTCGTCACAATCCACAACTCCACCGACCTTAGTGTCGTCTGCAAATTTACTAACACACCCTTCTACGTCCTCATCCAGGTCATTTATAAAAATGATGAACAGCAGTGGACCCAACACCGATCCTTGCGGTACACCACTGGTAACTGGACTCCAGGATGAACATTTCCCATCAACCACCACTCTCTGTCTTCTTTCAGCAAGCCAATTACTAATCCAAACTGCTATATCTCCCACAATTCCATTCGTCCGCATTTTGTACAATAGCCTACTGTGGGGAACCTTATCGAATGCCTTGCTGAAATCCATATACACCACATCAACCGGTTTACTCTCATCTACCTGTTTGGTCACCTTCTCAAAGAACTCAATAAGGTTTGTGAGACACGACCTACCCTTCACAAAACCGTGCTGACTATCCCTAATCAAATTATTCTTTTCTAGATGATTATAAATCCTATCTCTTATAACCTTTTCCAACACTTTACCAACAACTGAAGTCAGGCTCACTGGTCTATAATTACCAGGATGGTCTCTTCTTGAACAGGGGAACCACATTTGCTATCCTCCAGTCTTCTGGCACTATTCCTGTAGACAATGACAATTTAAAGATCAATGCCAAAGGCTTGGCAATCTCCTCCCTGGCTTCCCAGAGGATCCTAGGATAAATCCCATCTTGCCCAGGGGACTATCTATTTTCACACTCTGAAGGATTTCTAATACCTCCTCCTTGTGAAACGCCATCACACCTAGTCTAGTAGCCCGTATCTCAGTAATCTCCTCGACAACATTGTCATTTTCTAGAGTGAATACAGTTGAAAAATATTCATTTAGTGCTTCCCCTATCTCCTCTGACTCCACACACAACTTCCCACTACTATCCTTGATTGGCCCTAATCTTAATCTCATCATTCTTTTATTGCTTAAATACCTATAGAAAGCCTTAGGGTTTACCCTGATCCTATCCACCAACAACTTCTCATGTCTCCTCCTGGCTCTTCTGAGCTCTCTTTTTAGGTCTTTCCTGACTTCCTTGTAACCCTCAAGCGCCCTAACTGTGTTTTCACATTTTGTCCTAACATAAGCCTTCTTCTTCCTCTTGACCAGAGATTCCCCTTCCTTCGTAAACCACAGCTCTCGCACTCTACAGCTTCCTCCCTGCCTGACAGGTACATACTTATCTGGGACACACAGTAGCGTTTCCTTGAATAAGCTCCACATTTCTTATGTGCTTATCCCCCGCAGTTTCCTTCTCCATCCTATGCTTCCTAAATCTTGCCTAATCGCATTGTAATTGCCTTTCCCCCAGCTGTAACTCTACCTAGTGGTATACACCTGTTCCTTTCTATCACTAAAGTAAACATAACAGAATTGTGATCGCTATCACCAAAGTGCTCACCTACCTCCAAGTCTAACAGCTGGCTGGGCTCATTACCCAGTACCAAATCTAATGTGGCTTCGCCCCTTGTTGGCCTGTCTACATACTGTATCAGGAAGCCCTCCTGCACACACTGGATAAAAACTGACCCATCTATAGTACTCATACTATAGTGTTCCCAGTCAATATTTGCAAAGTTGAAGTGCCCCACGACACCTACCCTGTCTCTCTCACTTCTATCGAGAATCATCTTTGCTCTCCTTTCCGCTACATCTCTGGAACTATTTGGAGGCCTATAGAAAACTCCCAACAGGGTGACCTCTCCTTTCCTGTTTCTAACTTCAGCCCATACTACCTCAATTGACGAGTCCCCAAACATCCTTTCTGCAACTGTAATACTGTCCTTGACCAACAATGCCACACCTCTCCCTCTTTTACCATCTTCTCTGTTCTTACTGAGACATCTAAATCCTGGAACCTGCAGCAACCATTCCTGTCCCTGCTCTAAATGTGTCTCCGAAATGGCCACAACATCGAAGGCCCAGGTACCAACCTATGCTGCAAGTTCACCCACCTTATTCCGGATGCTCCTGGCATTGAAGTAGACACACTTCAAACCAACTTCGTGCTTGCTGGTGCCATCTTGCATCCCTGAAACCTGATTTCGGACCTCCCTACTCCCAACCTTTTCTATACTCGTACTACAATTTTGGTTCCCATCCACCTCGCTGGATTAGTTTAAACCCACCCCAATAGCCTAGCGAATTCCCCCCCCCCCGGGATATTGGTATTCCTCTGGTTCATAGAACATAGAAGAATACAGTGCAGTACAGGCCCTTCGGCCCTCGATGTTGCGCCGATCCAAGCCCACCTAACCTACACTAGCCCACTATCCTCCATATGCCTATCCAATGCCCGCTTAAATGCCCATAATGAGGGAGAGTCCACCACTGCTACTGGCAGGGCATTCCATGAACTCACGACTCGCTGAGTAAAGAACCTACCCCTAACATCTGTCCTATACCTACCCCCCCCCTTAATTTAAAGCTATGCCCCCTTGTAATAACTGACTCCATACGTGGAAAAGGATTCTCACTGTCGACCCTATCTAAACCCCTAATCATCTTGTACACCTCTATCAAGTCACCCCTAAACCTTCTTTTCTCCAATGAAAACAACCCCAAGTGCCTCAGCCTTTCCTCATACGATCTTTCTACCATACTACCTTTTCCTTTCCACGTGAGGAGTTCTTTTCTCCTCAATTCCGAAACCTCATGGATTGAAATTCATTTTGGAAGGCAAACTTTGATTAATGGATCAACTCATAATCATCAGCTATTCCAGCTGCTAATCTTACCAGTTAAACTTTCTGTTGTTCCACATGAGTTCTCACTACCCCAGGAAGGGAATCTTTCGACTCCTGTCTAAGTCACAACTTCTTAAGTTCAAATTCTCTCTCTCTCTTTCTTCCTTTTTTCTCTCTCTCTTTTCTTTTTGTTCTGCTAACGCGATTTGTTATTTTTCTCTTTCCTCGGCAAAGGCCTTCCTCTCCTTTTCTTTTGCCTCTCACTCAAGTTGCTTCATTTTCAATTGAATTTTAGCCATCTCTAAAGATTCTGATGGCATTTCCGGCAAATTTAAATGCTCAGCTATTGATGCAATTATCTCTCCTTTTTTCTTGGAAGGAGGCAGCACCAACTCCAGTTTGTCTGCCAATTCCAGCAGCTCGGCCTTAATCACCTTTCGTAAAATCCCCAAAGTAACTTCTTCCACGCACAGAAAACTCTTGTCTGAAAGAGCCATTGCTATCCCAAACCAACTGAAATCAACACCCAGCACAAAAGATACTAACACCCAACACTCGCTGCCTTTGAGACCAACAACCCTAATCCCAATTTGGAATCTGGACCAAATCCTGCAAATAGCTCACAGTCTGTTATGAACTAGGCCATACCCCCTCAAAGCATTGCAAGAAAGTAGCTCAAACCCTAACTTTTCTAGTTATTTTATGCAGGTGTATAGTGGATATTCCAGGATGGATATAGCTGGTCATAACCATTTGGTTTTATATAAAACAGAATTTATTTACAGAGTACTGGATGAAACACAAACAAAAGACAACAGAGTGTAGAATAACAACCTATCTGAAAACCCAACAGACTATCCCAACTTAATGGTACTGTTCCAAATGGCTGCCACAATCCCCATAAACACTCCCTTGGCAAACACAGGGTTACACATAAGGTCTTGCAGGAGAGAGAGATGGCAGAGAGATTCAGCATGGAACACCTTCTTCCATGTAGCTGTTTCTCTGGATTCCCAGCCAACAGCTGACCCTGTAGCTCTGAACAGACTGACTGCTAAAACCAAACCAGAGAAAAGCTGAGCTGGGAGAACTGGCCACTCCCCTTGAGTGTTTTTTTTTAGAAGCTTAGAAACTTCTTCAAGTAGTTGATGCAGACATTTTGCAATCTGAGTCTTTATAACTCCTGTTAAAAAAAAAGCCAACATAACCTTGTTAAATGAGCAGCATTGTCACACCACATATTCTTGAGTTTCAGATGATCTTTTGGAAAGATCAGAACTTGGGCTGGAGTGGCCAAATCATTCAAATCAGTTCTCCTAAATAAAAACGGTTCATAGGCAAGGAAACATACCTTTCTAAGAGTAAACTGTCAATAATTAATTCCACGTACACTTTCACTTACTTTATTTTATTTAATTATGCCCAAGGTGAATTATTCCCACTTGGTGTTGTGAAAGTTTTTCCCTTTCACTATTCTTTTACTCTAAGTAGGACATCCCATTAATTACCGTTAAACTGATTCAGGAATCCTTGAGAAACTATACTGTCCAGCTTAAAAATGTGAATGTTCTTTCTTAGAACAAATCCATACAATCGTCTCAAAAGAAAATGACTAGATTATGCTTGACTCCCAAATTCAAATACCTCAAATGATAGACTTGAGGGTTTCTCTATGTACAGCCTCAGCTGTGTTGCTGGTCTGATAGGTTTTGGTATTGGTCGATTAATTTCCTCTCAAACAACCTTTCCCCTTTTTATTATTAATAAATTAAAGGAATCTGGACGCTTGTTTTAAATTAAAATTTAAAACATGTTTGTTTCCTTAATACTTGTGTAAATTTCCCATTGATTGCTTGAACTAACACCTTGTATCAATTTAAAAAAAAAATCAACACCTATTTCAGAAACAATTCTGTCCAGGCTCAGTGGTTTTTAAAGTTCACACCATTTTCCAACTTTGACCCCTTTCTCAAATCAATTTTGGATCTTTGATGCTTGTAAGCAACATCCCGTTTTCGCAAAGATTTGACCTGATAGTGGTATTATCGCTGGACTGTTAATCCAGAGACCCAGGCCATGTTCTGCGGACCTGGGTTTGAATCCCACCACGCCAGATAGTGGAATTTAAATTCAATAAAAATCTGGAATTCAGAATCTAACGATGACCATGAATCTATTACTGATTGTTGAAAAAAACCTGTCTGGTTCACTAGTATACTTAAGGGAAGGAAACTGCTGTCCCTACCTGGTCTGGCCTATGTGTGACTCCAGACCCACAACAAAGTAGTTGACGCTTAACTACCCTCTGGACTATTACGGATAGGGAATAAATGCTGCCTGGCTGGCGAAGTCCTCATCCTGAGAAGAATAAAGGGAAAAAAAATACACTCCAATTTTTCACTGGGGGCCCCTATAGCCTCATGGGGGAATAGGGACATGTGCAGATTTAAAACCTGGGCTGGGAGGGGTGAGCATTTGTGTTCTCCACACTTGGTCCTGAGTTTTCCGTCGTGGTGGCCAGAACACCACACCTCTAATTGTGTCTGAGGGTTTCTCACTAACTCCTCCTGTCTCAGTCCTAGCTCTGTCTTGGGTGCCATTGTACTTGAGCTTCACTTTGTTGGCGAGGCAAAGTGGGAATGTGAGCAAATTCAACAATGCTCTCATACCAGCTGGAGTCACCGATGTTATCCCAAGGAAGTTCAAGTTCACCTGGGGTCTTCTCCAAGAAAACGGGCGCTATTCGTCTGCTCTTTGTGGATTTCTGCCTAACCCTTTCTTTCTTTGTGGTGATTCCATCTGAATTCATCTTGATGGGAAGGATCCTCGGACTGAATGGTATTCAGACTTACAGTGAGTCTTTCGTGGAGTCTGGTCAGTGGTTCTGGATAATGATTGTGAGGGAGTTGACTTACATTAATTGCTGAAGGCCTCCACTACCAATGACATAGACTACAGAGGAACCTTGATTATCCGAACTAGATGGGCGGGCACTATTTCATTTGGATAATTGCTTATTCAATTAATCGATTCCATACCTTTCTTCAGGTCCTCAGGAGTTTTCTATTAAGTCTGCTCCCCGTTCAGGAGACTAGGCAGCATGCCTCGTGTGAGACCCTGCCCCCTGCCTGTGCCCAAACCCCACCCGCTCCCACCCATCCCAATCCCATCTAACACCGCCTCCTGCCTGCCCACAAAACCACCAACACATCACCCCACACCCGCCCACAAAACCTCATCCAACACTGCCTCCCCGCCCCCAATACCCCATTCAACACCGCACAACGCCAGTCCGCCCCCACCCACCGTCTGACCGCTGTCTGCGCCTCTGCCTCCGGCCGCCCTCCTCCCCCTCTCCGGGGCAGCCAGACTTGACACCAACAGTAAGAGTGCTGCTACCTTTCTGGGGTAAGTCCTCAAATAGCATGCGCGCATGCGCGCACACACAACTTTTTAACTGCAACCTTTTGACAAGTTCCATCTCTGCCCTGTATGGGACAATATTAGAGAGAATATCTGGGGAAAGGGGATTTAGGGTTCACCCCTATGTAAAACTTTAGAGAAAGTGTGGGGGGAGAGAGAGAGGGCAGGTCAGTCATTTGGAGACGGTGCCTGGGCTCTCATCTATGCCCAGGACTGTTCTCAGCCGAGATTGTTTTGAACTGGTGTGAACAAAAGATGTGATCAGGATCAAAACAGCTCTTTAATGTAATGTTTCTATTGGGACTCGAGATCTCCTTTGGATAATCCGATATTCCAATAATTGAGGTTCCCCTGCATTGACCCCCCACAACCACTGTATTGGTGTGCACATTATAGTGCAGCACAGGCCCTTCAGCCCTCAATGTTGCGCTGACCTGTGAAACCAATCTGAAGCCCTATCCTACTCTATTCCATTTTCATCCATATGTCTTTCTAACGACCATTTAAATACACTTAAAGTTGGTGAGTCTACTACTGTTGCAGTGAGTGCGTCCCACGACCATACTACTCTGAGTAAAGAAACTACCTCTGACATCTGTCCTATATCTATCACCCCTCAATTAAAAGCTATGTCCCCTTGTGGTAGCCATCACCATCCGAGGAAAAAGGCTCCACCCTATCTACCCCTCTGATTATTTTATATGTCTCAATGAAGTCACATCTCATCCTTCTTTTGTCTAACACATACAGCCTCAAGTCCCTCAGCATTTCCACATAAGACCTTCCCTCCAAACCAGGCAATATCCTAGAAAATCTGCTCTGAACCTTTTCCAAATCTTCCACATCCTTCCTATAATGTGGTGACCAGAACTGTACGCAATACTCCAAGTGTGGCTGCACCAGAGTTTTGTACAACTGCAACATGACCTCATGACTGCAAAACTCAATCCCTCTACCAACAAAAACTAACAGACCGTATGCCTTCTTAACAACTCTATCAACTTGGGTGACAACTTTCAGGGATCTATGTACATGAACAGTGAGATCTCTCTGCTCATCCATGCTATCAAGAATCTCACCATTAGCCCAGTACTCTTTATTGCTGCTGTTCCTTCCAAAGTGAATCACCTGAATTTTCCGCATTAAACTCTATTTGCCACTTCTCAGCCCAGGTCTGCAGCTTACCTATGTCCCTCTGTAACCTGCAACATACTTCGGCACTGTCCACAACTCCACAGACCTTAGCGTCATCCGCAAATTTACTAATCCATCCTTCTACACCCGCATCTAGGTCATTTATAAAACTGACAAACAGCAGTGGCCCCAAAACAGATCCTTGCATTACACCACTAGTAACTGAACTCCAGGATGAACGTTTCCCATCAACCACCACCCTTCATCTTCTTTCAACTAGCCAATTTCTGATCCAAACTACTAAAACACCCTCAATCCTATGCCTCCATATTTTGTGCAATAGGGAACCTTATCAAACGCCTTACTGAAATCCATCACCTGCTTTACCCTCATCCACCTGTTTGGTCACCATCTCAAAGAACTCAATAGAGATTTGCAAGGCACGAACTACCCTTCACAAAACCACGTTGACTATCCCTAATCAACGTATTCTTCTCTGGATGATTATAAATCCTCCCTCTCATAATCTGTTCCAACACTTTACCCACAACCGAAATAAGGCTATAATTACCAGGGTTGTCTCTACTCCCCTTGACAACATTTGTTACTCTTCAGTCTTCTGGCACTATTCCTGTAAACAATGACGGCATAAAGATCAATGGCAAAGGCTCGGCAATCTCCCCCCTGGCTTCCCAGAGAATTCTAAGATAAATCCCATCCGGCCAGGGGACTTACCTATTTCACACTTCCCAGAATTGCTAACACCTTGTGAACCTCAATCCCGTCTTGTCTAGTAGCCCATATCTCAGTATACTCCTCGGCCACATTGTCTTTTTCAAGTGCAAATCCTTGAAAATATATTCATTTAGCACTTCTCCTATCTCCTCGGACTCCACGCACAACTTCCCACAACTGTCCTTGATTAGCACAAACATTTTTCTAGTTATTCTTATATTCCTGATATACCTATCGGTTTTCCTTGATCCGATCTGCCAACGACTTTTCATGTCCCCTCCTGGCTCTTCTTAGCTCTTTCTTTAGGTCTTTCCTGACTAACTTGTAACTCTCAAGCACCTTAACTATGCCTTCTTCTTCCTATTGGCAAGAGATTCATCTTCTTTAGTAAACCACAGCTCCCTCACTCTACCACTTCCTCCCAGCTTGTTAGGTACACACTTATCAAGGACACGCAGTAGATGTTCCTTGAATAAGCTCTATATTTCATATGTGCCCATCCCTTGCAGCTTCCTTCCCCATCCTATGCATCCTAAATCTTGTCTAATCGCATTGCAATTGCCTTTCCACCGGCTGTAACTCTTGCCATGCGGTATATACCTATCCACTTCCATCGCTAAAGTGAACATAACCAAATTGTGGTCACTATCACCAAAGTGCTCACCTACCTTCAAATCTAACACCTGGGCAGGTTCATTGCCCAGTATCAAATCCAATGTGCCCTTGACCTGTCTACATGCTGTGGCCAGGAAACCCTCCTGCACACATTGGACAAAAACGGACCCATGTAAAGTACTCAAAACTGTAGTATTTCCAGTCAATTTATGGAAAGTTAAAGTCCCCCATAACAACTACCCTGTTACTCTTGCTCCTAAATGGAATAATCTTTGCTATGCTTTCCTCCACATCTCTGGAACTATTCGGAGGCCTAGTTAGGCGGATGACTATGCTAAATTATTTAGGGATGTGCAGGCTAAATGGATTAGCTATGGGAAATGAAAATGTGTTGCTGGAAAAGCGGTCAGGCAGCATTCAAGGAACAGGAGAATCGACGTTTCGGGCATAAGCCCTTCTTCAGGGCTCCTCCTGAAGAAGGGCTTATGCCCGAAACGTCAATTCTACTGTTCCTTGGATGCTGCCTGACCTGCTGCGCTTTTCCAGCAACACATTTTCAGCTCTGATCTCCAGCATCTGCAGTCCTCACTTTCTCCTCCTAGCTATGGGAAATGCAGGGTTGCAGGAATGGGATGGGTTGCTGTGGACTCAACAGACTGGATGGCCTGTTTGAACACTGCAGAGTCTAATTATAACTACACAGTAATTCTCACACCAGTCTGTAATTTCCTGCAAATTTATTCATCCATATCCTTCTCATTTATTGGTGATCTGCAGACTGCCGAGCAATAGAATCCCATCTTCTTTGTTCTGTTGCTCGAGCCAAAGAGATTCTATCCAGGATTCCTCTGGCAGAATCATCAGTTTAACATCTCAGCTGAAAAACAGCACCACTGGCAATGTAGAACTCCCAATTACTGCACTTAGACTCTTGATGACCGAGACTACATCATCCTTATTGATTAGTAGAACAGAAACTACAATTTATCTATCTTTTTTAAAAGAGAAAGACAAGAGTTCTTGTATTAACAGTTTTCCACTTATTTGCACACTCAAATCTACAAACACAATGACTTTTAAAAAGTCTATTGTGGGCAATGATGTTCCTCAGATGATCAAAACTTTCTGCTGATAAGTATTTATTTTAAAAGAAACAATTATGCTTTCCTTCTCCTGAAATCTACCTTAAACTGCAGGTGAAAAAAAAATCAGTTTGCACATTATAGATTTTGCTTTCCTTTGAATGCATATTTTATTATTTAAGATTTACAAACCCCAAGGGTTTTATTCATAACTTAATTACTATTCTGTTAAAGTGACTGACTTGCTTTTCAGAAAATCCCAAGACACTTGTGCGGTAGCAGACAGAAAATTAAAAGATACATAAGATATAATAATAATCTTTGGAAAATCTCAGAGGTGGCTGCCTTGGTTGACAAGAAGCTTCATCGTTAAGTTTGATGTTATCACATTATGTCGCACATTAAAAAGCAAAAACCTCTTTTAAGCATCAAAAGCTTTTTATAGTGTCAATCTCTTCAAATGTTATTTCACATTTCACAAACATGTCAATTCTTTTGGAAGGTGATGGGGTGCAGTGGGAATTCCTGCTCAGGACATTTTCAAAACTAAAATGCACGCTTGATTTTATGCTTGGTTTGAGTGTTTTAATTTTCAGTAAATGAGAACTGAAGACCCAGCCAAAGCTGTTAGGATGCAAGCGTCATTTATTAGCAACCTACACGAAATGAGTTGCAAAAATCTCAATTAATGTGGCCGACAGGGTCACTATCTGGCAAACAAGTATATCCGAGTGGTGTGTGCCCACCCGAGGGAAGAATAGGATCCAGTTGTACGCTGATCTGGGTATTTGATCATAGCTTGGGTTAATCTTTGTTCAATATGGGAAGTTTACAACATTCTGCAACTTTACTTTCAAAGATTCTCAGGTGAAAGGACTGATAGTGTCAGTGCGTTCATATGATAAAGAGAAGTACTTCACTTAATATTCATCTCAGAAACTTACTGTCAATTTTACCATCACATCCTCTTGCAGGCTAGGTGGGGAGGGTGCAGTCAGGCTGATGACAGAATCTTCAATGCCAGACAAGCACAGCTAGCCCACAAGTGGTCCCTGTTCTCTTACACGGCAAATAAAATTCACCGTCTTGTGTGAGATAAGCAGCCCCTGTTTTGATGTGATCATAGACAGTTGGATAGAATCAATAGGGAGTCCACTGGTAGGGGTTGGGGAAGGGTGAAATCACGAGTAACTAAGCGGTGGTATTGAACTGTGTCCAATATTATCATAAGGAAATGTCACCCTCACCTAACCTCTGTGAAGTGCAAACAAAGTCACGTCTCTGTCATTCTGCATCCTGGAATGAGGAGTTATGACAGACTGTGGGTATGCCTGGAAGACGATAGGTGCCACTAGTTCTTACTACTTAACGATAAGACGCCGTACATCAGCAGTGTCAGGAGGCCAGGACTGTTTGCGCAAACCAGATAATAAATCCTTTAGCCTCAACTGTAATCAAATGTGCAGAGTTTGGCAAGTCAAAGAATAGGTCGGGCGATCTCATAGAAAAGGGTGAGGAAAATAGACATGGTTGTTCTTATCTACAGGAACAGGTGTAGCTGTTGCAACGTATGAGGCTGCAACTTCACTTGCTTACTACAGATGGCAGCAGGACACAAGTTACTCAGACGACAATGCCAGCAGCAGCACTGGATTGTTGCATAAGAATGATGTGTAAGGTGAAACTAGGAAAATACAACAGCAATGCAAAGCACAGGGCATTTCCAGGAATATTCCTGACAATCCCACCCACTAGAACTGGTAATCAAAGAAACCTGCAAACTGTAATTTGTGGTGTAGTTTATAAGAGTGCAGTGTTTCAAAATTCAAAATAATGGTTTAACACATCCATCGACAGTAAGCGCAACAATAATCTCCAAATAAAGAAAGCAAAAAGAAAATATTCTATTGAATTGTCCTGCGACCCCAAAATGTAACCATGAGAGATGGCTGTACACTTATTGACATCTTCTAGCTTCCTATCTGACTTAACGAGTCTTTGGTTGAGAGATGCTGGTGCAGAGAAATTCAGAGAGGTCTTTTTGTTTAGATCTTGTTCCCCTTGTGGTATTATAAAACTCTGTCCACATCACAGTTTGAAAATGTACTCAAAGTCAAGGCCCATTCATAATTTCAGTGGATGGGAAACCTTCCAATCATCCGAGTATTCAATCTACACAAAATGCCTGGTTTCAAATCATTTCTAACTATACTTTTGAATTTTACAGAATGATTGGATAACTAATAGATATTAGTGTACAGTATGCTCTGCTGCATATCAGGATTGGGGGGGCAATTAAGTAGAATGCACATTCTGTATAACATGAGTTGAATGTTCAGTTCTCAACTGCCACAACATTAGTCACCATTATTTACTTTTTAAATAATCAAACTTGCTCCAAAAGGCACCAGGCTACACGGGTACCATCAAATAGTGCAAACAGCCCGATAATCGTTCCACGCGTGACATGCATGGCTTTATTTCCAACGGTGCCTAATTAACGATGAATCATCAGTGAGACCATTGCCATTTCGATGGCTGCAAGGAAAAATCAGCAAGATGACTGACACCAGGAGGGCAATGCCAGAGAGTGTAATCAGAGCATAGGAGATGATCCAGAGTGCAGGCTGAGTCCTTGGCCTTTTGCTGATACAGTTGCTTGAAATATCTGCTGCTGAGAATGGACCAGCGATCTCAGAGACTGGAGAACCATCAATGACTGTTGATAGACATAAAACACATCTAGTTTAGATTCATGTCTTTCGACTAGATGAGGTATTTTTGTTTTGGTAAGAGCAATACCAACCAATTCATTTCCCCCCCGATTGATTATATTGATGCTTCACTATATGAGCCGTGTTAACCAAGGCTAACAAGCCAATACTCTGCACAGATTCTCTCGACGCCTTCGACTGGTAGTAACGTAAGTTTTACAAAAAGTACAGTGAGAAAGAGAGGACTGCAGATGCTGGGGATCGGAGTCAAAAGGTGTGGTGCTGGAAAAGCACAGAGGAGCAGGAGAGTTGATGCTTCGAGCATAAGCTCTTCAGCAGGAATTCCTGATGAACAGCTTATGCTCAAAATGTTAATTCTCCTGCTCTTCTGAAGCTGGCTGATCAGCAGTGCTTTTCCAGCATGACACTTTTTGACTATTTACGAAAATACAGCAGAACTATGCTTTAGTGGAAATGGCATTTAAAAAAAGGCACATAATAGGACCAAGAAATGAATGGCAGCAACTCGTTTTGATTCCCTGGTCATCAGGAGCATCATTCCTCCATTTACTCTGGCTGGTCCTGATGGAATTTTCTAAACTCCAATGAATATAAATCTGAATTGACTCAATGGGAATCAGTTTGATCATGAAAGAATAAGAGCAGCCCACACTGCTCAGAGTTTTGGATGACTTGAGAGTATTTCCCGTCTGTGCCCCACACAAATTAAAAAAAGACCCATCACCAAAGAGGGAGAGAAGCTTTGACAGACAAGTTAGGGCTCCAGCTCTTTACAATAATGTGTTAATGATTTAGAAAAGGGAACTGATTGTAATACCTTCAAGTTTGCAGACAAAACAGAGCGGCATAGGAGGGTGAGCTGAGAGACAGATGCCGAGATGCATCAGTACAATTTGGACAAGTTGAACAAGTAGGAAAATGCATGGTGGATGAAAAATGATGTGGATAAAAGCGAGATTATCCACTCTGGCAGCAAAAACAGGAAGGCAGATTGTCTGAGTGGTGATAGGTTGAGAGAAGGGGAGGTGCAACAAGAACAGGTTGCTCAGTGAAAGTAAGCATGCAGGTTCAGCAGATGGTGAAGAAGGCAAATGGTATGTTAGCCTTCAGAGGGAGAGGATTCAAGTACAGGAGCAGGGATGTCTTGCTGCAATTATTCATACCCTTAGTAAGACCACAGCTGGAGTATTGTGCACAGTTTTGGTGTCCTTAGCCAAGGATGGATGTTCTGACCATGGAGGCAGTACAACAAAGGTTTATTAGACTGATTCCTGCGATGACAGGGCTGATGTATGAAATCAGAGCGGATTGGTTATATTCACTGGAGCTTCCAAAGGGTAAATGCAGCAAGTATGTTTTCAAATGACCAAAGAGGCCAGAACCAGATATCACAGTTAAAGGATATGGTTAGGTAATTCAGGACTGAGATGAGGAGAAATTTCTTCTGCCAGACAGAAGTACACCTATGGAATTCTCTGCCACAGAAAGCAATTCAGACCAAAACATAATGTTTTCAAGAAGGAGTTAGATATAGTTCTCAGGGCTAAAGGGATTAAAGGGATTAAAGGGTTTGAGGAGCAAAGCAGGAACAGGGTACTGAGTTGGAAGATCAGCTATGGTCACGTGGAATGGTGTAGCAGGCTTCAAGGGCTGAATTGGCCTACTCCTATTTTCTATGTTTCTACTCAGTTAGCACAAGAAGATTTGTCTTTCTTCTCTCAATACACAAGGGAAAGAGAAGTCTAAAGGCCCACAAAGCTCAACTGACTGTATTTTCCAAATGTGCTAACTACTATGTTTGGTACTAAATGCATCACTTTTCCCTCAGTTTATTCAATTTGGCTGGCATTGATTGATCAGTCATGGTCAATTCACAGGATATCTGAAATATGGCAAGACTTAATCTCAATAAAAAAATCTTTTCCCTTGGAGAGAATGCAAATGTGCTTGAATATATACATTTATATTCTACAATTCGAAAGGAAAACTTACTGATGAATGCAGTTTCTACTGTTACAAATTCATATTACACACCCAACACAATTACAGTGAGCATTCTCTCCACTTCTATCTTTATTCAGAACACTGCTCTTAATTGTTGGATTTTGCGGCTTATTTTTGCATTTTAACACAATGGATTATTCACAGCTGAATGTCATGATCAAGGGACGTTTTCTCTGGTGGAGAAGACCAGATCTCACTTAGTACACACAGATAAGGTTAAAGGCTAACTCTCAGGTGAAAAATCATGACTGACTCATTATCAAAACTGAAGCATTGTGGTTACAGACAATAGGTGCAGGAGTAGGCCACTCTGCCCTTCGAGCCAGCACCACCATTCATTATGATCATGGCTGATCATCCTCAATCAGTATCCTGTTCCTGCCTTATCCCCATAACCCTTGATTCCATTATCCTTAAGAGCCACAACTCTTTCTTGAAAGTATCCAGAGACTTGGCCTGAACAGCCTTCTGGCACAGAGCACTCCATACACCCACCACTCTCCGGGTGAAGAAGTTTCTTCTCAATTCTGTTCTCAGTGGCCTAGCCCGTATTTTTAAGCTGTGTTCTCTGGTTCGGGACTCAACCATCAGCAGGAACATGCTTCCTGCCTCCAGAGTGTCCAAACCTTTAATAATCTTATACGTCTCAATCAGATCCCCTCTCAGCCTTCTAAACTCAAGCACATACAAGCCCAGTCGCTCCAATGTTTCAGCGTAAGATAGTTCCGCCATTCCAGGAATTGACCTCGTGAACCTACGCTGCACTCCCTCAATAGCCAGAATGTCTTTCCTCAGATTTGGAGACCAAAACTGCGCACAATATTCCAGGTGCAGTCTCACCAGGTCCCTGTACAGCTGCAGAAGGACCTCTTTGCTTCTATACTCAATTCCTCTTGTAATGAAGGCCAGCATGCTATTAGCTTTCTTCACTGCCTGCTGTCCCTGCATGCTTGCTTTCATTGACTGATGTACAAGAAAAGCTAGATCTCGTTGTACTGCCCCTTTACCTAACTTGACTCCATTTAGGTAGTAATCTGCCTTCCTGTTCTTGCCACCAAAGTGGATAACAATACATTTATCCACATTAAACTGCATCTGCCATGCATCCGTCCACTCATCTAGCTGTCCAGGTCACCTTGTATTCTCCTAACATCCTCCTCACATTTCACCCTACCACGCAGCTTTGTGTCATCAGCAAATTTGCTAATATTACTTTTAATACCTTCATCCATATCATTAATGTACATTGTAAAAAGCTGCGGTCCAGGCACTGATCCTTGCGGCACACCGCTGGTCACTGCCTGCCATTCTGAAAAGGAGCCGTTTATCACTACTCTTTGTTTCCTATCAGCCAACCAACTTTCAATCCATGACAGTATTTTGCCCCTAATACCATGCGCCCTAATTTTGCTCACTAACCTCCTACGGGGGACTTTATCAAAGGCTTTCTGAAAGTCCAGATATACTACATCCACTGAATCTCCCTTGTCCATCTTCAGAGTTACATCCTCAAAAAATTCCAGAAGATTAGTCAAGCATGATTTCCCCTTTATGTTCCCAGACTAGTAATCCAGAGGACTGGACTAAATATCCACTTCCATAGTTGGGGAATTTTAATTCAGTTTATTAATTAGATCTGGATTAAAAAGCTTGTATGCACAATGGTGGCCAGGAAAAGGGATCTTGTATCACAATGACAGCGTCCCTACCTCAGGTCCAATATCATAGAATCCCTACAGTGCAAAAGGCGGCCATTAGGTCCATCCAGTCTACACCGCCCTTCAGAAAAACATCCCACCCAGACCCACCCTCCAACTCTAACCCTATAACCTTGCATTTACCATACAATTCCACCTAACCTGCACATCTTTGGACTGTGGGAGGAAACCAGAGCACCCGGAGGAAATCTGGCGCTGAGAAGCAGAAGTGCTCATCACTGGGCTACCATGCTGCCCAGGAGGTCTGGATTCAAGTCCTACTTCAGGACAGCCAATGAGGGATGTCATAACATGACCAGTCTGGTGAACAGGAAATGACAGACTTACTTAACCACTGATTAAGTAATGTCCTTTAGGGAACTAAATCTGTTATCTTTACCTGGTCTCTTCTACAAGCGAGTTGATACCCACAGCAAAGTGGCTGACTCCTAACTTTGCTCTGTGATGGCCTAGCATAACTAGATGTTTGGTTCAGAATTCTTGAAGTTCTATGACACTTCAACGCTTAACAACATGCTAACTGCAGGGCGAAAGAGCATGTGATCACAGACCCTGCAGCTTTTCCAGTTTCGGAGCCTATTGGCTACATTGTCATGACTTTAAAATACCAAATTAAATAAATTTGACAATTCTGCTCGCTGTGAAATTTCATTTTTTCCCATTAAGCACATTCAATTGTAATAAAATTGGTATGACGTACATATATACAAAACAGTAATTGGCAAACAATTTTACAAAACATCCTGCAACAGTGAGTACAGTGTGTTCTTTCTTTGTTATATATTTTTGGAGATAAGTCTCTTGATTAACCTTAAAATATAAGCCATAGCTATTAATTTAACCTGGGGCAGTGTTTGTAGAAGAATAAGATAGTGTTATTTTCTGGGTCTGTAGATTGTGAAAGAGCAAAAATGGCCTTTGCAGTGATATGTACTTCTTGTCAGATATGGGAGTTTAAAGATAGTTTAAGGGTTACCGCAGATTATATCTGCCATAAATGCTGTTGGATGCAAATCTTATCAGATCGAGTGGATCGGTTGGAGAGACAGATAGAAGCGATGAGGAATTTACAACAGTAACAGTATGTGATGGATGGCAGTTATAGGAAGGGGAGGAAAGTCACAGATACAGTCACATAGATGGGTTAACTCCAGGAAGGGTAAAAGAAGTAGGCATCTAGTCTTTTGTGGATATACCCATTTCAAACATGCTGTTTTGGAAAATGTAGGGGGTGATGGATTCTCAGGGGAACGTAGAACAAACAGCCAAGTTTCTGGTATTGAGACTGGCTCTAATGCAACGAGGGGTACGTCAGCTTCAGAGGGATCAATTATGTTAGGGGATTATGTAGTCAGAGGTACAGACAGACGTTTCTGTGGACAGCAGAGAAAAAGCAGAATGGTGTGTTGTTTCCCTGGTGCCAGGATCAAGGATGTCTCAGAGAGGGTGCAGAATGTTCTCACGGGGGAGAGGGGCCAGCAGATCATTGTCCACACTGGAAGCAACGACATAGGAAGGGAAAAGGTTGAGATTCTGATGGGAGATTACAGAGAGTTAGACAGAAATTAAAAGGAGGTCCTCAAGGGTAGTAATATCTGGATTACTCCCAGTGTTACGAGCTAGTGAGGGCAGGAATAGGAGGATAGTGCAGATGAATGCATGGCTGAGGAGCTGGTGTATGGGAGAAGGATTCACATTTTTGGATCATTGGAATCTCTTTTGGGGTAGAAGTGATCTGTACAAGAAGGATGTTTTGCACCTAAATTGGAAGGGGACTAATATACTGGCAGGGAAATTTGCTAGAGCTGCTTGAGAGGATTTAAGCTAGTAAGGCAGGGGGTGGGACCCAGGGAGATAGTGAGGAAAGAGATCGATCTAAGACGGGTACAGCTGAGAACAGACGTGAGTCAAACAGTCAGGGCAGGCAGGGACAAGGTAGGACTAATAAATTAAACTGCATTTATTTCAATGCAAGGGGCCTAACAGGGAAGGCAGATGAACTCAGGGCATGGTTAGGAACATGGGACTGCGATATCATAGCAATTACAGAAACATGGCTCAGGGATGGGCAGGACTGGCAGCTTAATGTTCCAGGATACAAATGCTACAGGAAGGATAGAAAGGGAGGCAAGAGAGGAGGGGGAGTGGGATTTTTGATAAGGGATAGCATTACAGCTGTGCTGAGGGAGGATATTCCCGGAAATACATCCAGGGAAGTTATTTGGGTGGAACTGAGAAATAAGAAAGGGATGATCACCTTATTGGGATCGTATTATAGACCCCCCAATAGTCAGAGGGAAATTGAGAAACAAACTTGAAAGGAGATCTCTGTTATCTGTAAGAATAATAGGATAGTTATGGTAGGGGATTTTAACTTTCCAAAAATAGACTGGGGCTGCCATAGTGTTAAGGGTTTAGATGGAGAGGAATTTGTTAAAGTGTGTACAAGACAATTTTCTGATTCAGTATGTGGATGTACCTCCGAGAGAAGGTGCAAACCTTGACCAACTTTTGGGAAATAAGGCAGGGCAGGTAACTGAGGTGTCAATGGGGGAAAAGGATAGACCAGATCTAAAAGTTGAAGTTGTAAATTGGAGAAAGGGCAATTTTGACAGTATTAGGCAAGAACTTTCAAAAGCTGATTGGAGACAGATGTTCGCAGGTAAAGGGACGGCTGGAAAATGGGAAGCCTTCAGAAATGAGATAAGAATCCAGAGAAAGTATATACCTGTCAGGGCGAAAGGAAAGGCTGGTCGGTATAGGGAATGCTGGATGACTAAAGAAATTGAGGGTTTGGTTAAGAAGAAGGAGAAAACATATGTCAAGTATAGACAGGATAGATCGAGTAAATCCTTAGAAGAGTATAAAGAAAGTAGGAGTATACTTAAGAGAGAAATCAGGAGGGCAAAAAGGGGACATGAGATAGCTTTGGCAAATAGAATTAAGGAGAATCCAAAAGGGTTTTTACAAATATATTAAGGACAAAAGGGTAACTAGGGAGAGAATAGGGCCCCTCAAAGATCAGCAAGGCAGCCTTTGTGTGGAGCCACAGAAAATTGGGGAGATACTAAATGAATATCTTGCATCAATATTTACTGTGGAAAAGGATATGGAAGATATAGACTGTAGGGAAATAGATGGTGACATCTTGCAAAATGTCCAGATTACAGAGGAGGAATTGCTGGAGGTCTTGAAATGGGTAAAGGTGGATAAATCCCCAGGACCTGATCAGGTGTACCCGAGAACTCTGTGGGAAGCTAGAAAAGTGATTGCTGGGCCACTTGCTGAAATATTTGTATCATCGATAGTCACAGGTGAGGTGCCGGAAGACTGAAGGTTGACTAACATGGTGCCACTGTTTAAGAAGTGCGGTAAAGACAAGCCAGGGAACTATAGACCGGTGAGCCTGACCTCAGTGGTGGGCAAGTTGTTGGAGGGAATCCTGAGGGACAGGATGTACGTGTATTTGGAAAGGCAAGGACTGATTAGGGATAGTCAACATGGCTTTGTGTGTGGGAAATCATGTCTCTCAAACTTGATTGAGTTTTTTGAGGAAGTAACAAAGACAACTGATGAAGGCAGAGAAGTAGATGTGATCTATATGGACTTCAGTAAGGCGTTCGACAAGGATCCCCATGGGAGACTGATTAGCAAGGTTAGATCTCATGGAATACAGGGTGAACTAGCCATTTGGATACAGAACTGGCTTAAAGGTAGAAGACAGAGGGTGGTGGTGGAGGGTTGTTTTTCAAACTGGAGGCCTGTGACCAGTGGAGTGCCACAAGAATCGGTGCTGGGTTCTCTAATTTTTGTCATTTACATAAATGATTTGGATGAGAGCATGAGGTACAGTTAGTAAGTTTGCAGATGACACCAAAATTGGAGGTGTAGTGGACAGCGAAGAGGGTTACCTCAGGTTACAACAGGATCTTGACCAGATGGGCCAATGGGCTGAGAAGTGGCAGATGGAGTTTAATTCAGATAAATGTGAGGTGCTGCATTTTGGGAAAGCAAATCTTAGCAGGACTTATACACTTAATGGTAAGGTCCTAGGGTGTGTTGCTGAACAAAGAGCTTGGAGTGCAGGTTCATAGCTCCTTGAAAGTGGAATTGCAGGTAGATAGGAGAGTGAAGGCGGCGTTTGGTATGCTTTCCTTTATTGGTCAGAGTATTGAGTACAGGAGTTGGGAGGTCATGTTGCGGCTGTACAGGACATTGGTTAGGCCACTGTTGGAAGGGCTCAGAAGAGATTTACAAGGATGTTGCCTGGGTTGGAGGATTTGAGCTACAGGGAGGGGCTGAACAGGCTGGGGCTGTTTTCCCTGGAGCGTCGGAGACTGAGGGGTGACCTTATAGAGGTTTACAAAATTATGAGGGGAATGGATATGATAAAATAGACAAAGTCTTTTCCCTGAGGTCGGGGAGTTGAGTCCAGAACTAGAGGGCAAAGGTTTAGGGTGAGAGGGGAAAGATACAAAAGAGACCTAAGGGGCAACTTTTTCTCGCAGAGGGTGGTAAGTGTATGGAATGAGCTGCCAGAGGATGTGGTGGAGGCTGGTACAATTACAACATTTAAGAGGCATTTGGATGGGTATATGTATAGGAAGGGTTTGGAGGGATATGGGTCGGGTGCTGGCAGGTGGGACTAGATTGGGTTGGGATATCTGGTCAGCATTGACGGGTTGGACCGAAGGGTCTGTTTCCATGCTGTACATCTCTATGATTCTAAATACGTTTTAGCCCCATCCAAAAGGTCTTTCCAGAAATAATTTAAGCAGCAAAATCTCTCACTTCACATCCTCTAACTCCAAGGATGACAGTTGACAATTAATGGTTCATTGGTCATTTCTAGGATTTAATTTTTGCATTTTGGAGTCAACAACCATCCCTCCACAGCGATAGACACATACAGAGACAAAAAAACCCCAAAAGAATTGGACATCAGAAACAAAAACAGAAACTGTTGGAAAAACTCAGGGGTGGCAGCATCTGTGGAGAGAAATCAGAGTTAATGTTTTGGGTCCAGAGTCCCCTACACACACAACACAGTGAATGAGAGAGACAAACAGAGACACACACAGAGTGCAAGACAATGTGCCAAGTACCACGTAATCTGAATTGTTCATCACTAAATCAGACAAATTTGGAAAAAATAAGAAATTTTTACTAGTTGACTTGTGATTCCTTTAAAAACGAGAGCAGGGTTAAAATGCAATGAACCAAAAGAAAATACACAAAATTTAATAATGATGAATCAACACAAGGTGGCAGAGTAATCTTTAGTTATAGTGCTTGAGAAGGAGTGGGTAAAGACCATGATTAAAAACAATTAGTATAGAATTTGTAGGATTTGTAATGAGCTGTTAGGTTTTACCTTGGAGAACTTGTCACTGATACCAGGTATAAACCAAAAAAAATCCTTTTTCATTCTCCAAATAATGAAGAATATAAATTTAAAAATTCAAATTTGTAATGGATGAGCATTCTAAAGCTTGGTTCATCCGATTGCAAAATAGAATCAATTTATCAAGGAAGGCACTATGTAGGAGGCAATGGAAACATTTGGGCAGGGATTAAGGACTGAACTGTCAAAGCAGTTTAGAGGAGGTTTACATGACTCATTCCTGGGATAAAGGGCTTATCTTATGAAAGGTCCCAGTCTGTTTAACCTATACCCATCAGAGCTTTAGCAGAATGAGACATCATCTTGTTGAAAACAATGAAACTTCTTGATTGGAGGAGCAAATGACTGCAGCTGCTGGAATCTGTACTGAAAACAAAAAGTGATGGAGATCGTAGCGGGTCAGGCAGCATCCATGAAGAGAGAGCAAGCTAACGTTTCGAGTCAGAGGCTGAAAATGTTAACTTGCTCTCTCTCCATGGATGCTGCCTGACCCGCTGTGATCTCCGGTATTTTTTGTTTGCAGTAAAGCTCTCGATTGGCTGAATGCTAGATGCTTCCTCTTTGGGGACACAGCTTAATAATAAGAGATCTTCCTTTATGGCAGGGTATCATAGACATGTACAGCACTGAAACAGACTCTTCGGTCCAACTTGTCTATGCCGACCAGATATCCCAACCCAATCTAGTCCCACCTGCCAGCACCTGGCCATATCCCTCCAAACATTTCCTATTCATATACACATCCAGATGCCTCTTAAGTGTTGCAATTGTACCAGCCTCCACCACTTCCTCTGGCAGCTCATTCCATACACACAGTGTGAAAAAGTTGCCCCTTAGGTCTCCTCTTTTATATCTTTCCCCTCTCACCCTAAACCTATGCCCTTTAGTTCTAGACTCCCCCACCACAGGGAAGAGACTTTGTCTATTTACCCTATCCATGCCCATCATGATTTTATAAACCTCTATAAGGTCACCCCTCAGCCTCCAATGCTCCAGAGAAAACAGCCCTAGCCTATTCAACCTCTTCCCTATAGCTCAAATCCTCCAAACCTGGCAACATTCTTGTAAATCTTTTCTGAAACCTTTCAAGTTTCACAACATCTTTCCGATAGGAAGGAGACCAGAATTGCATGCAATATTCCAACAGTGGCACTATGACCTCCCAACGTCTGTACTCAATACTCTAACCAATAAAGCAAAGCATACCAAACACCTCCTTCACTATCCTATCTACCTGCAGCTCCACTTTCAAGGAGCTATGAACCTGCACACCAAGGTCTCTTTTTTCAACAACACTCCCTCGGACCTTACCATTAAGTGTATAAGTCCTGCTGAGATTTGCTTTCCCAAAATGCAGCACCTCACATTTATCTAAATTAAACTCCAACTGCCACGTTTCAGCCCATTTGGCCCATCTGATCAAGATCCCATTCTAACCTGAGGTAACCTTTTTCACTGTCCATTACACCTCCAATTTTGGTGTCATCTGCAAACTTACTAACTGTACGTCTTATGCTCACATCCAAATTATTTATATAAATGATGAAAAGTAGTAGACCCAGCACCGATCCATGTGGCACTCCATTGGTCACAGGCCTCCAGTCTGAAAAACAACCCTCCACCACCACCACCCTCTGTCTTCTACTTTTGAGCCAGTTCTGTATCCAAATGGCTAGTTCTCCCTGTATTCCATAAGATCTAATCTTGTTAACTAATCTCCCATGGGGAACCTTGTCGAGCGCCTTACTGAAGTCCGTATAGGTCACATCCACCGCTCTGCCCTCATTAATCCTTTTTGTTATTCCTCAAAAAACTCAATCAAATTTGACAGACAAGATTTCCCACACACAAAGCCATGTTGACTATTCCTAATCAGTCCTTGCCTTTCCAAATACATGCACATCTTGTCCCTCAGGATTTCCTCCAACAGCTTGCCCACCACTGACATCAGGCTCACTGGTCTATAGTTCCCTGGTTTGTCCTTACCACTTTTCTTAAACAGTGGCACCACATTAGCCAACCTCCAGTCTTTCGGCACCTCACCTGTGACTATCAATGACACAAATATCTCAGTAGGAGGTCAAGCAATCACATCACTAGCTTCCCACAGAGTTCAAGGGTACACCTACTTCACCAACACATTCCACCCAGATCTTAAATTCATGTGGACCATCTCTGATACCTCCCTCCCTTTCCTGGATCTCTCCATCTCCATGAATGGCGACCGACTTGACACTGACATTTTTTACAAACCCATCGACTCCCACAGCTACCTGGATTACACCTCTTCTCACCCTACCTCCTTCAAACATGCCATCCCATATTCCCAATTCCTCTGCCTTTGCCGTATCTGCTCCCAGGAGGACTAGTTCCACCACAGAACACACCAGATGGCCTCCTTCTTTAGAGACCACAATTTCCTTTCCCACGTGGTTGAAGATGCCCTGCAACGCATCTCGTCCACATCCCGCACCTCCGCCCTCAGACCCAACCCCTCCAACCGTAACAAGGACAGAACCCCCCCGGTCCTCACCTTCCACCCTATCAACCTTTGCAAAAACCTCATCATCTGCTGACATTTCCACCACCTCCAAACGGACCCCACCACCAGGGATATATTTCCCTCCCCAACCCTTTCCGCAAAGACCATTCCCTCCGTGACTACCTGGTCAGGTTCACGCCCCCCCCCCTAGAACCCACCCTCCCATCCTGGCACCTTTCCCTGCCACCGCAGGAATTGCAAAACCTGTGCCCACACCTCCTCCCTCGGCCCCAAAGGAGCCTTCCACATCCAAAGTTTTACCTGCACATCCACCAATATCATTTACTGTATCTGTTGCTCCTGATGCTGTGTCCTCTACATTGGGGAGACTGGATGCTTCCTCGCAGAGCGCTTTAGGGAACATCTCCGGACACCCGCACCAATCAACCCCACCACTCCGTGGCCCAACATTTCAACTCCCCCTCCCATTCTGCCAAGGACATGCAGTTCCTGGGCCTCCTCCACCGCTGCTCCCTCACCACCCTACGCCTGGAGGAAGAATGCCTCATCTTCCGCCTCGGAACACTTCAACCTCAGGGAATCAAAGTAGACTTCACCAGTTTCCTCATTTCCTCTCCCCCCACCTTACCCTCAATTTCTCTCATCATCCAGCATTCTCTACTACTATCAGCCTTTCCTTTCACCCTAACAAGAATATACTGTCTCCGAACTCGCGTTCTCATTTTTTAAGGTTTTCCATTTTCTAGCCATCCCTTTACCTGCAAATATCTTCCCTCCAATAATTTTTTGAAAGTTCTTGCCTAATACTATCAAAATTGACCTTTCTCCAATTTAGAACTTCAACTTTTAAATCTGGTCTACCCTTTTCCATCACTATTTTAAAACTAATAGAATTATGATCACTGGCCCCCAAAGTGCTCCCCCAAAGACACTTCAGTCACCTGCCCTGCCTTATTTCCCAAGAGTAGGTCAAGTTTTGCACCTCCTCTCATAGGTACATCCAATACTGAATCAGAAAATTTTCTTGTACACACTTAAATTACTCTGCATCTAAACCCTTCACATTATGGCAGTCCCAGTCTATGTGTGGAAAGTTAAAATCCCCCACCATAACCACCCTATTGTTCTTTACAGATAGCCCTTCTGACTATTAGGGGGTCGATAATACAATCCCAATAAGGCGATCATTCCTTTCATATTTCTCAGATCCACCCAAATAACTTCCCTGGATGCATTTCCGGGAATATCTTCCCTAGGTACAGCTGTAATACTATCCCTTATCAAAAATGCCACTCCCCCTCCTCTCTTGCCTCTCTTTCTGTCCTTCCTGTAGCATTTGCATCCTGGAACATTAAGCTGCCATCCTACCCATCCTGAGCCATGTTTCTGTAATTGCTATGATATCCCAGGCCCATGTTCCTAACCATGCCCCGAGTTCATCTGTTAGGCCCCTTGCATTGAAATAAATGCAGTTTAATTTAATAGTCCTACCTTGTTCTCTGCTTTATCCCTGCCTGTCCTGATCGTTTGACTTGCCTTTGTTATCAACTGTACCAGCCTCAGAATGACCTCTTTCCTCACTATCTTCCTGGCTCCCACCTCCCCACCTTACTAGTTTAAATCCTCCCTGCAAGTATATTAGTCCCCTTCCAACTTAGGTGCAATCTGTCCTTCTTCTACAGGTCACCTCTATCCCAAAAGAGATTCCAATGATTCAAATGTGAATCCTTCTCCCACACACCAGTTCCTCAGCCATGCATTCGTCTGCTCTGTCCTTCTATTCCTGCCCTCACTAGCTCGTGGCACCGGGAGTAATTCAGATAGTACTACTCTCGAGGACTTCCTTTTTAAACTCCTTCCTAATTCTCTAATCTCTCTTCAGAACCTCAACCTTTCCTATGTAGTTGGTTCCAATGTGTACAGAGACCTCCTGCTGGCCCCTCACCCCCGTGAGAACATTTTGCACCCTCTCGGAGACATCCTTGATCCTGGCACCAGGGAAGTAACATATCATTCTGATTTTTCGCTGCTGGCCACAGAAATGTCTGTCTGTGCCTTGGACTAGAGGGTCCCCTAACATAATCAATCTCTTGGAACCTGATGTACCCTTCATTGCACTAGAGCCAGTTTCAGATAGGTGGGATTGATCTAGAAATAAGGCATTAACGAGATGGGGCTAAAGGCCTTTGCCTCTCTCTACCTAAATTTTCTCATGATATCAGTATGCAGGATGTTAAAGCCATAATGGGATAGTATGGGAGGCCATTTGGCCAGTCAGAACTGCGCTGGCTCTGAAGAAAGAGTTTTGTGTGTTTAGTCTCAGAGCTCCAAGCTATTCCTTTTCAACTATTCCTACCTTGAATACTGTGACTTCTACACTTGGAAGGACAACAGTGTGGAATGCATAGGAACACAACCTTCCCAGCCAAGCCACAGAACAACCTGGCTTGCAAAACTCTATTATTGCTCCTTTGCCATCACTGGGTCAAAGTTGTGGACCTCCCTTATTTAACACCACTGTAGGTGTAAGTTCAACACGGAGACCGTTGTTATGGACTAGGCCAGACCACTCAAAATATTCTTACGCAGACAACCCAGACCATAACCTTGCAATTTGTTTTGGTAAGTGTACAGTGAAAATTACCAGGATTAAGTTAGAGGTTGACTACCAGGTTTTAAGACAAACAAAACAATTTACTTATTCATAAAATTACACAATGAACGCAAAGAACAGAATAAAGAACCCCTATAGAACTCAGTCTATCCAAACTAGACTTAAGTATGCTGTTCTGAATGTACACAACAGTCCCAATAAGTGAACCCCCTTTAAAATACAGTACAAAAAAGGGTCAGATGTTTACAGGTTGAAGTTAGAAGGGCAGAAGAGAGAGTTTCCTAACAGCTCACTGTTGAACTCCCAACTAGTTCTGGACTGAACTAAACTGCTCAGCTAGAGAGCTAACCACTCCCCTTTCATTATACAGGTCACTTCTAAAACACAACCACTTTGACCTGAACTATCATCTGTTTACATATAAACAAAAGGCCTCTCAAAATCCTTTCCATCTCTGTATCAAACTAGTCTGTTCAGAGACCGACCCGGTTTATTACCCCTCTGAAAAAATTCTAGGACAGTGCATCCTTGAGCCAAGGAACAGCTTTTAGTAAAAAGGACTCGCTTTGTGACAGTTCACAATTCAAGGTGGCAATTCCATCACATTTTGGTGACAATTAAAGGACAGGCAGCAAATGCTGGCTTTTCTGGTGATACCCAAAGACTGAGAGAAACATTCAATTCACTTAAAAATGCTTGGCTCTACGTTCACTACTTTACAAGCTGCAGACTCCAGATCATATCTTGTTGTTTGATTTTTGAAAAAAAATGTCCTTTACACCTTTCTTTGCCAGCGACACGTAAATTTGAATAGATAAGGCTTATAGGAAATGGGAAATCTGTTTTGCGAGGGAGTCGAAGGATTTCTTGTGATGGTGGGGGAGACAGGCAAGAATGTTGAGCTAAGGTCACAGTTCGATCGGTTACGATCTTATTGAATGGGGGAGCAGGCTCTACGGAACAAACGGCCTACAGTACTATTATTTCTTACTATGATCTTGAGAAGGTTCCTCAACCAATCAAAATTAAGGGCTAGCGTCTATGTCAATTTGCATTCAGAGGAATACAAAACTTGAACATGTCAGACAACTTAAAAAAAGTACAAAATGTAACAGTTTGCGTATTTTCACTTCATTGTGAAGATTTGTTGAAAGAAGGCACCGTGTGTTGGAACTTGAGTACATTAGACCTCAGTGTGATAGGACCTGCTCCTTCCCCACTCCACACAAAGCACCGGGGCATGGAAATGGGGCGGGGGGGTGGAGGGTGGAAAGAGGAAAAACAATTCCCTTTGGAAATGAGCAGGATGGATTCTTAACATTCAAGAATCGAGAGAGAGAGAGAGCGCGACAGAGAGAGAGAGAGAGAGAGAGCGCGACAGAGAGAGAGAGAGAGAGAGAGAGCGCGACAGAGAGAGAGAGAGCGCGAGAGAGAGAGAGAGAGAGCGCGCGAGAGAGAGAGAGAGCGCGCGAGAGAGAGAGAGAGCGCGCGAGAGAGAGAGAGAGCGCGCGAGAGAGAGAGAGAGCGCGAGAGAGAGAGAGAGAGCGCGAGAGAGAGCGAGAGAGAGAGAGCGCGAGAGAGAGCGAGAGAGAGAGAGCGCGAGAGAGAGCGAGAGAGAGAGAGCGCGAGAGAGCGCGAGAGAGAGAGAGAGGCGCGACAGAGAGAGAGAGAGCGAGAGAGAGAGCGCGAGAGAGAGAGAGCGCGAGAGAGAGAGAGCGCGACAGAGAGAGAGCGCGACAGAGAGAGAGCGCGACAGAGAGAGAGCGCGACAGAGAGAGAGCGCGACAGAGAGAGAGCGCGAGAGAGAGAGCGCGAGAGAGAGAGAGAGGCGAGAGAGAGAGAGCAGACGAGAGAGACGCACAGAGAAGAGCGCGACAGAGAGAGAGCGCGACAGAGAGAGAGCGCGACAGAGAGAGAGCGCGACAGAGAAGAGCCAAACAAGAGAGCCGACAGAGAGAGAGCGCGACAGAGAGAGAGCGCGACAGAGAGAGAGCGCGACAGAGAGAGAGCGCGACAGAGAGAGAGCGCGACAGAGAGAGAGCGCGACAGAGAGAGAGCGCGACAGAGAGAGAGCGCGACAGAGAGAGAGCGCGACAGAGAGAGAGCGCGACAGAGAGAGAGCGCGACAGAGAGAGAGCGCGACAGAGAGAGAGCGCGAGAGAGAGAGCGCGACAGAGAGAGAGCGCGACAGAGAGAGAGCGCGACAGAGAGAGAGCGCGACAGAGAGAGAGCGCGGACAGAGAGAGAGCGCGACAGAGAGCGAGGAGAGCGCGACAGAGAGAGAGCGCGACAGAGAGAGAGCGCGACAGAGAGAGAGCGCGACAGAGAGAGAGCGCGACAGAGAGAGAGCGCGACAGAGAGAGAGCGCGACAGAGAGAGAGCGCGACAGAGAGAGAGCGCGACAGAGAGAGAGCGCGACAGAGAGAGAGCGCGACAGAGAGAGAGCGCGACAGAGAGAGAGCGCGACAGAGAGAGAGCGCGACAGAGAGAGAGCGCGACAGAGAGAGAGCGCGACAGAGAGAGAGCGCGACAGAGAGAGAGCGCGACAGAGAGAGAGCGCGACAGAGAGAGAGCGCGACAGAGAGAGAGCCAGAAGAGAGCGCGACAGAGAGAGAGCGCGACAGAGAGAGAGCGCGACAGAGAGAGAGCGCGACAGAGAGAGAGCGCGACAGAGAGAGAGCGCGACAGAGAGAGAGCGCGACAGAGAGAGAGCGCGACAGAGAGAGAGCGCGACAGAGAGAGAGCGCGACAGAGAGAGAGCGCGACAGAGAGAGAGCGCGACAGAGAGAGAGCGCGACAGAGAGAGAGCGCGACAGAGAGAGAGCGCGACAGAGAGAGAGCGCGACAGAGAGAGAGCGCGACAGAGAGAGAGCGCGACAGAGAGAGAGCGCGACAGAGAGAGAGCGCGACAGAGAGAGAGCGCGACAGAGAGAGAGCGCGACAGAGAGAGAGCGCGACAGAGAGAGAGCGCGACAGAGAGAGAGCGCGACAGAGAGAGAGCGCGACAGAGAGAGAGCGCGACAGAGAGAGAGCGCGACAGAGAGAGAGCGCGACAGAGAGAGAGCGCGACAGAGAGAGAGCGCGACAGAGAGAGAGCGCGACAGAGAGAGAGCGCGACAGAGAGAGAGCGCGACAGAGAGAGAGCGCGACAGAGAGAGAGCGCGACAGAGAGAGAGCGCGACAGAGAGAGAGCGCGACAGAGAGAGAGCGCGACAGAGAGAGAGCGCGACAGAGAGAGAGCGCGACAGAGAGAGAGCGCGACAGAGAGAGAGCGCGACAGAGAGAGAGCGCGACAGAGAGAGAGCGCGACAGAGAGAGAGCGCGACAGAGAGAGAGCGCGACAGAGAGAGAGCGCGACAGAGAGAGAGCGCGACAGAGAGAGAGCGCGACAGAGAGAGAGCGCGACAGAGAGAGAGCGCGACAGAGAGAGAGCGCGACAGAGAGAGAGCGCGACAGAGAGAGAGCGCGACAGAGAGAGAGCGCGACAGAGAGAGAGCGCGACAGAGAGAGAGCGCGACAGAGAGAGAGCGCGACAGAGAGAGAGCGCGACAGAGAGAGAGCGCGACAGAGAGAGAGCGCGACAGAGAGAGAGCGCGACAGAGAGAGAGCGCGACAGAGAGAGAGCGCGACAGAGAGAGAGCGCGACAGAGAGAGAGCGCGACAGAGAGAGAGCGCGACAGAGAGAGAGCGCGACAGAGAGAGAGCGCGACAGAGAGAGAGCGCGACAGAGAGAGAGCGCGACAGAGAGAGAGCGCGACAGAGAGAGAGCGCGACAGAGAGAGAGCGCGACAGAGAGAGAGCGCGACAGAGAGAGAGCGCGACAGAGAGAGAGCGCGACAGAGAGAGAGCGCGACAGAGAGAGAGCGCGACAGAGAGAGAGCGCGACAGAGAGAGAGCGCGACAGAGAGAGAGCGCGACAGAGAGAGAGCGCGACAGAGAGAGAGCGCGACAGAGAGAGAGCGCGACAGAGAGAGAGCGCGACAGAGAGAGAGCGCGACAGAGAGAGAGCGCGACAGAGAGAGAGCGCGACAGAGAGAGAGCGCGACAGAGAGAGAGCGCGACAGAGAGAGAGCGCGACAGAGAGAGAGCGCGACAGAGAGAGAGCGCGACAGAGAGAGAGCGCGACAGAGAGAGAGCGCGACAGAGAGAGAGCGCGACAGAGAGAGAGCGCGACAGAGAGAGAGCGCGACAGAGAGAGAGCGCGACAGAGAGAGAGCGCGACAGAGAGAGAGCGCGACAGAGAGAGAGCGCGACAGAGAGAGAGCGCGACAGAGAGAGAGCGCGACAGAGAGAGAGCGCGACAGAGAGAGAGCGCGACAGAGAGAGAGCGCGACAGAGAGAGAGCGCGACAGAGAGAGAGCGCGACAGAGAGAGAGCGCGACAGAGAGAGAGCGCGACAGAGAGAGAGCGCGACAGAGAGAGAGCGCGACAGAGAGAGAGCGCGACAGAGAGAGAGCGCGACAGAGAGAGAGCGCGACAGAGAGAGAGCGCGACAGAGAGAGAGCGCGACAGAGAGAGAGCGCGACAGAGAGAGAGCGCGACAGAGAGAGAGCGCGACAGAGAGAGAGCGCGACAGAGAGAGAGCGCGACAGAGAGAGAGCGCGACAGAGAGAGAGCGCGACAGAGAGAGAGCGCGACAGAGAGAGAGCGCGACAGAGAGAGAGCGCGACAGAGAGAGAGCGCGACAGAGAGAGAGCGCGACAGAGAGAGAGCGCGACAGAGAGAGAGCGCGACAGAGAGAGAGCGCGACAGAGAGAGAGCGCGACAGAGAGAGAGCGCGACAGAGAGAGAGCGCGACAGAGAGAGAGCGCGACAGAGAGAGAGCGCGACAGAGAGAGAGCGCGACAGAGAGAGAGCGCGACAGAGAGAGAGCGCGACAGAGAGAGAGCGCGACAGAGAGAGAGCGCGACAGAGAGAGAGCGCGACAGAGAGAGAGCGCGACAGAGAGAGAGCGCGACAGAGAGAGAGCGCGACAGAGAGAGAGCGCGACAGAGAGAGAGCGCGACAGAGAGAGAGCGCGACAGAGAGAGAGCGCGACAGAGAGAGAGCGCGACAGAGAGAGAGCGCGACAGAGAGAGAGCGCGACAGAGAGAGAGCGCGACAGAGAGAGAGCGCGACAGAGAGAGAGAGCGCGACAGAGAGAGAGCGCGACAGAGAGAGAGCGCGACAGAGAGAGAGCGCGACAGAGAGAGAGCGCGACAGAGAGAGAGCGCGACAGAGAGAGAGCGCGACAGAGAGAGAGCGCGACAGAGAGAGAGCGCGACAGAGAGAGAGCGCGACAGAGAGAGAGCGCGACAGAGAGAGAGCGCGACAGAGAGAGAGCGCGACAGAGAGAGAGCGCGACAGAGAGAGAGCGCGACAGAGAGAGAGCGCGACAGAGAGAGAGCGCGACAGAGAGAGAGCGCGACAGAGAGAGAGCGCGACAGAGAGAGAGCGCGACAGAGAGAGAGCGCGACAGAGAGAGAGCGCGACAGAGAGAGAGCGCGACAGAGAGAGAGCGCGACAGAGAGAGAGCGCGACAGAGAGAGAGCGCGACAGAGAGAGAGCGCGACAGAGAGAGAGCGCGACAGAGAGAGAGCGCGACAGAGAGAGAGCGCGACAGAGAGAGAGCGCGACAGAGAGAGAGCGCGACAGAGAGAGAGCGCGACAGAGAGAGAGCGCGACAGAGAGAGAGCGCGACAGAGAGAGAGCGCGACAGAGAGAGAGCGCGACAGAGAGAGAGCGCGACAGAGAGAGAGCGCGACAGAGAGAGAGCGCGACAGAGAGAGAGCGCGACAGAGAGAGAGCGCGACAGAGAGAGAGCGCGACAGAGAGAGAGCGCGACAGAGAGAGAGCGCGACAGAGAGAGAGCGCGACAGAGAGAGAGCGCGACAGAGAGAGAGCGCGACAGAGAGAGAGCGCGACAGAGAGAGAGCGCGACAGAGAGAGAGCGCGACAGAGAGAGAGCGCGACAGAGAGAGAGCGCGACAGAGAGAGAGCGCGACAGAGAGAGAGCGCGACAGAGAGAGAGCGCGACAGAGAGAGAGCGCGACAGAGAGAGAGCGCGACAGAGAGAGAGCGCGACAGAGAGAGAGCGCGACAGAGAGAGAGCGCGACAGAGAGAGAGCGCGACAGAGAGAGAGCGCGACAGAGAGAGAGCGCGACAGAGAGAGAGCGCGACAGAGAGAGAGCGCGACAGAGAGAGAGCGCGACAGAGAGAGAGCGCGACAGAGAGAGAGCGCGACAGAGAGAGAGCGCGACAGAGAGAGAGCGCGACAGAGAGAGAGCGCGACAGAGAGAGAGCGCGACAGAGAGAGAGCGCGACAGAGAGAGAGCGCGACAGAGAGAGAGCGCGACAGAGAGAGAGCGCGACAGAGAGAGAGCGCGACAGAGAGAGAGCGCGACAGAGAGAGAGCGCGACAGAGAGAGAGCGCGACAGAGAGAGAGCGCGACAGAGAGAGAGCGCGACAGAGAGAGAGCGCGACAGAGAGAGAGCGCGACAGAGAGAGAGCGCGACAGAGAGAGAGCGCGACAGAGAGAGAGCGCGACAGAGAGAGAGCGCGACAGAGAGAGAGCGCGACAGAGAGAGAGCGCGACAGAGAGAGAGCGCGACAGAGAGAGAGCGCGACAGAGAGAGAGCGCGACAGAGAGAGAGCGCGACAGAGAGAGAGCGCGACAGAGAGAGAGCGCGACAGAGAGAGAGCGCGACAGAGAGAGAGCGCGACAGAGAGAGAGCGCGACAGAGAGAGAGCGCGACAGAGAGAGAGCGCGACAGAGAGAGAGCGCGACAGAGAGAGAGCGCGACAGAGAGAGAGCGCGACAGAGAGAGAGCGCGACAGAGAGAGAGCGCGACAGAGAGAGAGCGCGACAGAGAGAGAGCGCGACAGAGAGAGAGCGCGACAGAGAGAGAGCGCGACAGAGAGAGAGCGCGACAGAGAGAGAGCGCGACAGAGAGAGAGCGCGACAGAGAGAGAGCGCGACAGAGAGAGAGCGCGACAGAGAGAGAGCGCGACAGAGAGAGAGCGCGACAGAGAGAGAGCGCGACAGAGAGAGAGCGCGACAGAGAGAGAGCGCGACAGAGAGAGAGCGCGACAGAGAGAGAGCGCGACAGAGAGAGAGCGCGACAGAGAGAGAGCGCGACAGAGAGAGAGCGCGACAGAGAGAGAGCGCGACAGAGAGAGAGCGCGACAGAGAGAGAGCGCGACAGAGAGAGAGCGCGACAGAGAGAGAGCGCGACAGAGAGAGAGCGCGACAGAGAGAGAGCGCGACAGAGAGAGAGCGCGACAGAGAGAGAGCGCGACAGAGAGAGAGCGCGACAGAGAGAGAGCGCGACAGAGAGAGAGCGCGACAGAGAGAGAGCGCGACAGAGAGAGAGCGCGACAGAGAGAGAGAGCGCGACAGAGAGAGAGCGCGACAGAGAGAGAGCGCGACAGAGAGAGAGCGCGACAGAGAGAGAGCGCGACAGAGAGAGAGCGCGACAGAGAGAGAGCGCGAC